>NC_138555.1:31977123-32654490 GCF_964273705.1 Natrix helvetica
GAGGTACCGTCTGAATACAATAGACAAAGCCAGAGACTTTTATTATGGAATACTCAAGAAAAATGCAACCCCCCCACGTACATCTACACCAACACCAGTAGATTTGGATGTCTTAGAGCAGAGGATGTTTGAGAAAGAGACAGAAGAACAAAGAAAGCAGACACAAAAAGAGAAGGAGGTGCAGGGTGCTGTAGGTGGATCTCGAGTGGACCCCTCTGGATCTCTGTTGAGTTCCTTCTTGGAAGAAGGACCGTCTAAGTCTCTCATTGAAATGCCGATACTTAAACCTGTCGAACAACGTATTACTAGATCCACGACTAGACAAATGCTAGAATCTCATAAGCACGTCGACCCCCAAACACAATGTGCTAAGAAAGAAGTTAAGAAGCAAACTGGAGCCATGGGAGGAGCAGGGCCGAAGATTAGTCTTGTGGAGAGAGACCTTCAGCAAATGCTTTCAACGCTCCAGACCAGATCCAAAGATGCTTAAGCTATTATCTTGGAACGAGAATGGAATGAACTCCCCACAAAAAAGGAAAAAAATATTTTATTATTTGAAGCAATTTAATAATGATGTTGTTTGCCTTCAAGAGACTCATATTAGGTTGCAAGACCAGAAGTATTTAGTGAATTCAAAATTGGGAACATCTTATGCTGCCTCTGATTTGGTAAAGAAAAATGGTGTGGTGGTATATATAAATAAAAGATTTTCAACTAAAGTTATAGAGGCGGATGACGCTGGTAGATATATAGCAGTTCAACTTGATACAGACTTTGGTCCCATTTTGGTGCTAGGAATATATGCACCAAATCAACGCCAAGAAATCTTTTATAAGATGCTCCATTTAAAAATCTTAGACTGGAACTTTAAGAGTATTCTAATAATGGGAGATTGGAATGGAGTGATTTCTCCAAGGATAGATAAGAGTACAAAGACTAAACTCACTACCAAATTACCAAAGGCTTTTTTTGATTTACAAGACGACCTGAAATTAAAAGATGTTTGGAGGACACAACATCCAAATGAGATGGATTTTTCTTTCTACTCAGAAAGACATAAATCCTTTTCAAGGATTGATTTCTTTTTGTTAACACCGGATCTACTTCCTAAAGCTAAGAAATCCAAGATATTCTCCAGGACACTTACCGATCATAGCCCGGTGTGGTTACAAATTGAATTAGGGAAGAGGCCAAGAAGGTCTTGGAGAGTAAATGAAAATTTATTTAGATACGAAAAAAATGTTGATGAACTTAAAAAACACATGAAGGAATTTTTCAGTTTTAACATGAATAAGGGTACTCCCATTGAAACAGTCTGGGATGCAAGTAAAGCTTATATGCGTGGGGTCCTGATACATATGAACTTTAAAGATAAACGAATTAGACAGAAAAGGAGAATGGAATTGGAAGATGAAATAAAAAGCAAGGAACAGCTGCTTATAGCAAACCCGAATGACCAGGCGCTCCAGATGGCGCTAAAGCTGTTGAAAGATCAATTTCAAATGCTTATAGCAGAACAAACAGCAACTAACTTACAATTTGCTAAACATAACACCTTTGCTAACGCTAATAAATCTGGTAGGTGGTTGGCTTATACTTTGAGAAGGAATACGAATGACAGAATTATTGATAGAATTGAGTATGGAGGGAAGACGGTATATCAACAAGATTTGATTAAAAAATCATTGGTGGACTATTATGCTAAGCTATATGTACAGGATAATATACAGAACAAGTCAATAGATGATTTTTTGGAAGGAAAAAGGGTTGCTAAAATTTCTGTGCTTCAAAAGGCAAATCTGGAACGTCCGATAACTGCTGATGAGATCACTTTAGTTATAAATCAACTTAAATTAGCTAAGGCTCCAGGGACTGATGGTTTGACTGCAATGTATTATAAAACTTTACAACTGGAAATGATTGAATATCTTACACAACTATTTTGCAATATACAACAAGGAGGTAAAATACCCTCCTCATGGAAAGCGGCTTTTATCTCATTGATACCTAAAGACAAAGAGGGCCCTAAGAAACCAGAGGATTACAGGCCGATATCTCTTCTGAACACAGATTATAAAATATTTGCTAAGGTACTAGCCAACAGATTGATGCCGGTTATTCAAGAGATTATTCATCATGATCAAGCAGGATTTATTGAAGGCAGACATATGAAGGAGAATGTAAGGCAACTCATAGATTTAATTGACTATCTTGATAAGAATAAGCAGATCTCTGCAGTGCTGGTCTTCTTGGATGCAGAGAAGGCCTTCGATCGAGTGAATTGGAATTTTCTAACCAAGACTTTGGAAAAGATTGATATGGGACCACGATTTCGGCAGGCGATTGGAGCAATTTATCAGCAACAAAATGCACAACTTATTATTAATGGAAATTTGTCAACAACTTTCGAGATACAAAAAGGCACAAGACAAGGTTGCCCATTATCCCCATTGTTATTTATTTTAACTTTGGAAGTCTTGCTGAACGCAATTCGGGACTGAAAATCCTTAGATGGCATAGCTATCATGCAAAAGGAATACAGAACTAGAGCATTTGCCGATGATCTGGTTGTTACCCTTTCACATCCTTTGAAGTCAATAATCCAGATGAAAAATATCATAGTAGAATTTGGCATGGTGTCTGGGTTTAGACTAAATCAAAACAAAACGAAAATGATGGTTAAAAACATGACAGAGACTCAAAGAAAGAGACTTGTAAGTTTAGCAGGTTTTGAAATAGTTTCTAAAGTCAAATATTTAGGAATACAAATATCAGAATCAAATACAAAACTTTTCTTAAATAACTATGAAGTGTTGTGGCAAAAGATACAGAAAGATCTTGAAGTGTGGAAAAAGTTACAATTGTCTTTGCTTGGAAGGATCTCAGCAATTAAAATGAACATTCTACCTAGATTTATCTTTTTATTCCAGATTTTACCGGTGCTTAAATCAGATAAAACCTTGTTAAACTGGCAAACAACATTAAATAAATTTGTTTGGAAGGAGAAAAAACCGAGAGTAAAGATGAAGATTATGCAAGATACTCGTGAAAGAGGCGGCCTCAGACTCCCAAACCTTCGATTGTACTATGAAGCTGCGGTACTAACGCATGTAGCAGATTGGTTTGGGAAAACAAAAATGGATTTGCTGAATATAGAAGGCCATGATCTTGTTCTGGGATGGCATGCATATCTTTTTTATGAAGATAGGGTGGATAAAGTGTTTAACAATCATGTTCTCCGAAGTGCCTTGATGAGAATATGGAAGAAGCACCGGCCCAATTGGGATTATAAAATACCGCTTTGGTTGGATCTTGCAGACACCATGGGGATTATGAATACTAAGTCACTCGGGGGTTGTTTATATAAAGATGTGCTTATTGCTGATGGGGACGAATGGAAGTTAAAAACTTTGGAACAGCTGTTGGAAGAAGGAATTACTTTAAATTGGTTACATTACATACAGCTACAGAAGAGATGGGAAGAAGATCGTAGGGTCGGTTTTATGGATAAAGAAGTGGAACTGATTAAGCAGATAAAAGAGACTGGCCCAAAACAAGTTAAAAGAATATATAATGTACTGTTAGAAAGAGACTCAGAAAGTGAATTGGTTAAGGATTGTATGATTAAATGGGCTCAGAATTTTGGTGAAGTGGTTATGTTGGAAACGTGGGAAAAAATATGGGTTCAGAATGTTAAATTTACACAGTCACAGAATTTAAGGGAGAACTTTTATAAAATGTTTTACAGATGGTATTTAGATCCTAAAAAATTATCATGCATGTACCCAAATGTTCAACCAAAATGTTGGAGATGCGGGTGCCTAGATGCTACCTTTTTTCATGTATGGTGGACTTGCAACAAGGTTAAAGCTTTTTGGATAAAAATATGGTGGGTTATGCAGAATGTATTTAAGAAAGGAATACAATTCACTCCGCAAATGTTTTTATTGGGTATAGCTAAGGATTTCACCAAAGGGGAAACAAAATTGGTCTTGCATATGGTCACAGCAGCTAGGTTGTTGATTGCGCAACACTGGAAAAAAGATTTTTTACCGACAATTGATCAATGGATTCAGAAGGTGGCGGGGTTCGCCGAAATGGCAAAAATTTCAGCTTTCTTAAAAGCTCAGAAACAGGAGGATTATACACAGGAATGGGTAAAATGGATTGATTATATACAGAATAAATACCAGACTAGGAGTTATTATGCAGCCTTTAGGTAAGAATGCTTAGATTGATAGATGATTAGAGTAAATAATATATGGGATGCTTGGAATTGTTAGAGTGGTATACAGCGGAAGTCAGGGGGGTGGGTTTGTGTGGGAGGTGGGGGAGGGTTAGGGTGGAGGGCGGGGCAATATATATGTATGAATAAACTAGAAGATGGTATTAACGAAACATTGTTATTTTAGGAGAAAATTATATTAAGAGTTATATATGTTAAATTAGCTTAGAAGATGGGATTAATGTGCTATTATTAATCTAAGAGAAATTTATATTGTATTTGTTGGGAGGAGAGGGGCTACAATATGTGAACGAGTAATTTACTTTCAGACGGGGGGAGGGGAGGGGGCAAAGTATTTGGTATAATATTTGAATGTGAATTTTTGCGGGGGGGTTGGGGGGGCACAGCATTTGTATGAGATTTACATTGTATGTCGGGGGGGTGGGTGAAAAAGGGGAAAATCTGTTTGTATAAAACTCTTTTAATAAAAAAAAAAGACTCACAGCCGGTGCACATCCACACACTTCCATCCCCTCTCCCTCTTCCCTCTTCCTGGATTCACGTAGACGGTTTTAAGACTCACAGTCTATGCACATCCACATACTTCCAGCCCCTCTCCCTCTTCCCTCTTCCTAGATTCACGTAGACGGTTTTATGACTGACAGTCTATGCACATCCACACACTTCCATCCCTTCTGCCTGTTCCCTCTTGTGGATTCACTCGAACGGTTTTAAGACTCACAGCCGGTGCACATCCACACACTTCCATCCCCTCTCCCTCTTCCCTCTTCCTGGATTCACGTAGACGGTTTTAAGACTCACAGTCTATGCACATCCACACACTTTCAGCCCCTCTGTCTCTTCCCTCTTCCTGGATTCATTCAGACGTTCTTAAGACTCACAGCCTGTGCACAGCACACATACTTCCAGCCACTCTGCCTCTTCCCTCTTCCTGGATTCACTCAGACGTTCTTAAGACTCAAAGCCTGTGCACAGCACACACACTTCCAGCCCCTCTGCCTGTTCCCTCTTCCTGGATTCACTCAGACGGTTTCAAGACTCACAGCCGGTGCACATCCACACACTTCCAGCCCCTCTGCCTCTTCCCTCTTCCTGGATTCACGTAG
The DNA here is from genome assembly GCF_964273705.1 of Natrix helvetica. Taxonomy (NCBI): domain Eukaryota; kingdom Metazoa; phylum Chordata; class Lepidosauria; order Squamata; family Natricidae; genus Natrix; species Natrix helvetica. Next base: position 31,982,476 of record NC_138555.1, read on the forward strand.
ACGGTTTTAAGACTCACAGCTGGTGCACATCAAAACACTTCCAGCCCCTCTGCCTCTTCCCTCTTCCTGGATTCATTCAGACGTTCTTAAGACTCACTGCCTGTGCACAGCACACACACTTCCAGCCCCTCTCCCTCTTCCCTCTTCCTGGATTCACGTAGACGGTTTTAAGACTCACAGTCTATGCACATCCACACACTTTCAGCCCCTCTGTCTCTTCCCTCTTCCTGGATTCATTCAGACGTTCTTAAGACTCACAGCCTGTGCACAGCACACATACTTCCAGCCACTCTGCCTCTTCCCTCTTCCTGGATTCACTCAGACGTTCTTAAGACTCAAAGCCTGTGCACAGCACACACACTTCCAGCCCCTCTGCCTGTTCCCTCTTCCTGGATTCACTCAGACGGTTTCAAGACTCACAGCCGGTGCACATCCACACACTTCCAGCCCCTCTGCCTCTTCCCTCTTCCTGGATTCACGTAGACGGTTTCAAGACTCACAGGCGGTGCACATCCAAACACTTCCAGCCCCTCTGCCTCTTCCCTCTTCCTGGATTCATTCAGAAGTTCTTAAGACTCACTGCCTGTGCACAGCACACACACTTCCAGCCCCTCTGCCTCTTCCCTCTTCCTGGATTCATTCAGATGTTCTTAAGACACACTGCCTGTGCACAGCACACACACTTACATCCCCTCTCCCTCTTCCTGGATTCACGTAGACGGTTTTAAGACTCACAGCCGGTGCACATCCACACACTTCCAGCGCCTCCGGCTGTTCCCTCTTCCTGGATTCACTCGAACGGTTTTAAGACTCACAGCCGGTGCGCATCCAAACACTTCCAGCCCCTCTGCCTCTTCCCTCTTCCTGGATTCATTCAGAAGTTCTTAAGACTCACTGCCTGTGCACAGCACACACACTTCCAGCCCCTCTGCCTCTTCCCTCTTCCTGGATTCATTCAGAAGTTCTTAAGACTCACTGCCTGTGCACAGCACACACACTTCCAGCCCCTCTGCCTCTTCCCTCTTCCTGGATTCACTCAGATGTTCTTATGACTCACAAGCTATGCACATCCACACACTTTCAGCCCCTCTGCCTCTTCCCTCATCCTGGATTCACTCAGATGGTTTTAAAACTCACAGCCGGTGCACATCCACACACTTCCAGCCCCTCTGCCTCTTCCCTTTTCCTGGATTCACCCAAACGGTTTTAAGACTCACAGCTGGTGCACATCCACACACTTCCAACCCCTCTGCCTCTTCCCTCTTCCTGGATTCATTCAGACGTTCTTAAGACTCAAAGCCTGTGCACAGCACACACACTTCCAGCCCCTCTGCCTGTTCCCTCTTCCTGGATTCACTCAGACGGTTTCAAGACTCACAGCCGGTGCACATCCACACACTTCCAGCCCCTCTGCCTCTTCCCTCTTCCTGGATTCATGTAGACGGTTTTAAGGCTCACAGGCGGTGCACATCCAAACACTTCCAGCCCCTCTGCCTCTTCCCTCTTCCTGGATTCATTCAGACGTTCTTAAGACTCACTGCCTGTGCACAGCACACACACTTCCAGCCCCTCTGCCTCTTCCCTCTTCCTGGATTCACCCAAACGGTTTTAAGACTCACAGCTGGTGCACATCCACACACTTCCAACCCCTCTGCCTCTTCCCTCTTCCTGGATTCACTCAAACGGTTTTAAGGCTCACAGCCGGTGCATATCCACACACTTCCAGCCCCTCTCCCTCTTCCTGGATTCACGTAGACGGTTTTAAGACTCACAGTCTATGCACATCCACACACTTCCACCCCCTCTCCCTCTTCCCTCTTCCTGGATTCACGTAGACGGTTTTATGACTCACAGTCTATGCACATCCACACACTTCCATCCCCTCTGCCTGTTCCCTTTTCCTGGATTCACTCAGACGTTCTTAAGACTCACAGTCTGTGCACAGCACACACACTTCCAGCCCCTCTCCCTCTTCCCTCTTCCTAGATTCACGTAGACGGTTTTAAGAATCACAATCTATGCACATCCACACACTTCCAGCCCCTCTCCCTCTTCCCTCTTCCTAGATTCACGTCGTAGACAGTTTTATGACTCACAGTCTATGCACATCCACACACTTCCATCCCTTCTGCCTGTTCCCTCTTCCTGGATTCACTCAGACGGTTTTAAGACTCACAGCCGATGCACATCCACACACTTCCAGCCCCTCTGCCTCTTCCCTCTTCCTGGATTCACTCAGACGTTCTTAAGACTCACAGCCTGTGCACAGCACACACACTTCCAGCCCCTCTCCCTCTTCCCTCTTCCTGGATTCACGTAGACGTTCTTAAGACTCACAGCCTGTGCACAGCACACACACTTCCAGCCCCTCTCCCTCTTCCCTCTCCCTGGATTCATGTAGATGGTTTTAAGACTCACAGTCTATGCACATCCACACACTTCCATCCCCTCCGGCTGTTCCCTCTTCCTGGATTCACTCGAACAGTTTTAAGACTCACAGCCGGTGCGCATCCAAACACTTCCAGCCCCTCTGCCTCTTCCCTCTTCCTGGATTCATTCAGAAGTTCTTAAGACTCACTGCCTGTGCACAGCACACACACTTCCAGCCCCTCTGCCTCTTCCCTCTTCCTGGATTCACTCAGATGTTCTTAAGACTCACAGCCTGTGCACATCCACACACTTCCATCCCCTCTGCCTGTTCCCTCTTCCTGGATTCACTTGAACGGTTTTAAGACTCACAGCCGGTGCACATTCACACACTTCCAGCCCCTCTGCCTCTTCCCTCTTCCTGGATTCACTCAAACGGTTTTAAGACTCACAGCCGGTGCACATCCACACACTTACAGTGCCTCTGCCTCTTCCCTCTTCCTGGATTCACTCAGATGTTCTTAAGACTCAAAGCCTGTGCACAGCACACACAATTCCAGCCCCTCTCCCTCTTCGTTCTTCCTGGATTCACGTAGACGGTTTTAAGACTCACAGTCTATGCACATCCACACACTTCCACCCCCTCTCCCTCTTCCCTCTTCCTGGATTCACGTAGACGGTTTTATGACTCACAAGCTATGCACATCCACACACTTTCAGCCCCTCTGCCTCTTCCCTCTTCCTGGATTCACTCAGATGTTCTTAAGACTCACAGCCGGTGCACATCCACACACTTCCAGCCCCTCTGCCTCTTCCCTCTTCCTGGATTCACCCAAACGGTTTTAAGACTCACAGCTGGTGCACATCCACACACTTCCAACCCCTCTGCCTCTTCCCTCTTCCTGGATTCACTCAAACGGTTTTAAGGCTCACAGCCGGTGCATATCCATACACTTCCAGCCCCTCTGCCTCTTCCCTCTTCCTGGATTCACTCAGACGTTCTTAAGACTCACAGCCTGTGCACAGCACACACACTTCCAGCCCCTCTCCCTCTTCCTGGATTCACGTAGACGGTTTTAAGACTCACAGTCTATGCACATCCACACACTTCCACCCCCTCTCCCTCTTCCCTCTTCCTGGATTCACGTAGACGGTTTTATGACTCACAGTCTATGTACATCCACACACTTCCAGCCCCTCTGCCTCTTCCCTCTTCCTGGATTCACTCAGACGTTCTTAAGACTCACAGCCTGTGCACAGCACAAACACTTCCAGCCCCTCTGCCTCTTCCCTCTTCCTGGATTCACTCAGACGTTCTTAAGACTCACAGCCTGTGCACAGCACAAACACTTCCAGCCCCTCTGCCTCTTCCCTCTTCCTGGATTCAGTCAGACGTTCTTAAGACTCGCAGCCTGTGCACAGTACACACACTTCCAGCCCCTGTCTCTCTTCCCTCTTCCTGGATTCACGTAGACGGTTTTAAGACTCACAGTCTATGCACATCCACACACTTCCATCCCCTCTGCCTGTTCCCTCTTCCTGGATTCACTCGAACGGTTTTAAGACTCACAGCCGGTGCACATCCAAACACTTCCAGCCCCTCTGCCTCTTCCCTCTTCCTGGATTCATTCAGACGTTCTTAAGACTCACTGCCTGTGCACAGCACACACACTTCCAGCCCCTCTGCCTCTTCCCTCTTCCTGGATTCACTCAGACGTTCTTAAGACTCACAGTCTGTGCACAGCACACACACTTCCAGCCCCTCTCCCTCTTCCCTCTTCCTAGATTCACGTAGACGGTTTTAAGAATCACAATCTATGCACATCCACACACTTCCAGCCCCTCTCCCTCTTCCCTCTTCCTAGATTCACGTCGTAGACGGATTTATGACTCACAGTCTATGCACATCCACACACTTCCATCCCTTCTGCCTGTTCCCTCTTCCTGGATTCACTCAGACGGTTTTAAGACTCACAGCCGGTGCACATCCACACACTTCCAGCCCCTCTGCCTCTTCCCTCTTCCTGGATTCACTCAGACGTTCTTAAGACTCACAGCCTGTGCACAGCACACACACTTCCAGCCCCTCTGCCTCTTCCCTCTTCCTGGATTCACCCAAACGGTTTTAAGACTCACAGCTGGTGCACATCCACACACTTCCAACCCCTCTGCCTCTTCCCTCTTCCTGGATTCATTCAGACGTTCTTAAGACTCACTGTCTGTGCACAGCACACACACTTCCAGCCCCTCTGCCTCTTCCCTCTTCCTGGATTCACTCAGACGTTCTTAAGACTCACAGTCTGTGCACAGCACACACACTTCCAGCCCCTCTCCCTCTTCCCTCTTCCTAGATTCACGTAGACGGTTTTAAGAATCACAATCCATGCACATCCACACACTTCCAGCCCCTCTCCCTCTTCCCTCTTCCTAGATTCACGTCGTAGACGGTTTTATGACTCACAGTCTATGCACATCCACACACTTCCATCCCTTCTGCCTGTTCCCTCTTCCTGGATTCACTCAGACGGTTTTAAGACTCACAGCCGGTGCATATCCACACAGCTCCAGCCCCTCTGCCTCTTCACTCTTCCTGGATTCACTCAGACGTTCTTAAGACTCACAGCCTGTGCACAGCACACACACTTCCAGCCCCTCTCCCTCTTCCCTCTTCCTAGATTCACGTAGACGGTTTTAAGAATCACAATCCATGCACATCCACACACTTCCAGCCCCTCTCCCTCTTCCCTCTTCCTAGATTCACGTCGTAGACGGTTTTATGACTCACAGTCTATGCACATCCACACACTTCCATCCCTTCTGCCTGTTCCCTCTTCCTGGATTCACGTAGACGGTTTTAAGACTCACAGTCTATGCACATCCACACACTTCCACCCCCTCTCCCTCTTCCCTCTTCCTGGATTCACGTAGACGGTTTTATGACTCACAAGCTATGCACATCCACACACTTTCAGCCCCTCTGCCTCTTCCCTCATCCTGGATTCACTCAGATGGTTTTAAGACTCACAGCTGGTGCACATCCACACACTTCCAGCCCCTCTGCCTCTTCCCTCTTCCTGGATTCACCCAAATGGTTTTAAGACTCACAGCTGGTGCACATCCACACACTTCCAACCCCTCTGCCTCTTCCCTCTTCCTGGATTCACTCAAACGGTTTTAAGACTCACAGCCGGTGCATAGCCACACACTTCCAGCCCCTCTGCCTCTTCCCTCTTCCTGGATTCACTCAGACGTTCTTAAGACTCACAGCCTGTGCATAGCACACACACTTCCAGCCCCTCTCCCTCTTCCTGGATTCACGTAGACAGTTTTAAGACTCACAGTCTATGCACATCCACACACTTCCACCCCCTCTCCCTCTTCCCTCTTCCTGGATTCACGTAGACGGTTTTATGACTCACAGTCTATGCACATCCACACACTTCCATCCCCTCTGCCTGTTCCCTCTTTCTGGAATCACTCAGACGGTTTTAAGACTCACAGCCTGTGCACAGCACACACACTTCCAGCCCCTCTGCCTCTTCCCTCTTCCTGGATTCACTCAGACGTTCTTAAGACTCACAGCCTGTGCACAGCACACACACTTCCAGCCCCTCTCTCTCTTCCCTCTTCCTGGATTCACGTAGACGGTTTTAAGACTCACAGTCTATGCACATCCACACACTTCCATCCCCTCTGCCTGTTCCCGCTTCCTGGATTCACTCGAACGGTTTTAAGACTCACAGCCGGTGCACATCCAAACACTTCCAGCCCCTCTGCCTCTTCCCTCTTCCTGGATTCATTCAGACGTTCTTAAGACTCACTGCCTGTGCACAGCACACACACTTCCAGCCCCTCTGCCTCTTCCCTCTTCCTGGATTCACTCAGACGTTCTTAAGACTCACAGTCTGTGCACAGCACACACACTTCCAGCCCCTCTCCCTCTTCCCTCTTCCTGGATTCACGTAGACGGTTTTAAGAATCACAATCTATGCACATCCACACACTATCAGCCCCTCTGCCTCTTCCCTCATCCTGGATTCACTCAGACGGTTTAAGACTCACAGCCGGTGCACATCCACACACTTCCAGCCCCTCTGCCTCTTCCCTCTGCCTGGATTCACTCAAACAGTTTTAAGACTCACAGCTGGTGCACATCCACACACTTCCAACCCCTCTGCCTCTTCCCTCTTCCTGGATTCACTCAAACGGTTTTAAGACTCACAGCCGGTGCATATCCACACAGCTCCAGCCCCTCTGCCTCTTCCCTCTTCCTGGATTCACTCAGACGTTCTTAAGACTCACAGCCTGTGCACAGCAAACACACTTCCAGCCCCTCTCCCTCTTCCTTCTTCCTGGATTCACGTAGACGGTTTTATGACTCACAAGCTATGCACATCCACACACTTTCAGCCCCTCTGCCTCTTCCCTCATCCTAGATTCACTCAGATGGTTTTAAGACTCACAGCTGGTGCACATCCACACACTTCAAGCCCCTCTGCCTCTTCCCTCTTCCTGGATTCTCTCAAACAGTTTTAAGACTCACAGCCGGTGCATATCCACACACTTCCAGCCCCTCTGCCTGTTCCCTCTTCCTGGATTCACTCAGACGTTCTTAAGACTCACAGCCTGTGCATAGCACACACACTTCCAGCCCCTCTCCCTCTTCCTGGATTCACGTAGACAGTTTTAAGACTCACAGTCTATGCACATCCACACACTTCCACCCCCTCTCCCTCTTCCCTCTTCCTGGATTCACGTAGACGGTTTTATGACTCACAGTCTATGCACATCCACACACTTTCAGCCCCTCTGCCTCTTCCCTCATCCTGGATTCACCCAGATGGTTTTAAGACTCACAGCCGGTGCACATCCACACACTTCCATCCGCTCTCCCTCTTCCCTCTTCCTGGATTCACGTAGACGGTTTTAAGACTCACATTCTATGCACATCCACACACTTCCAGCCCCTCTCCCTCTTCCCTCTTCGTAGATTCACGTCGTAGACGGTTTTATGACTCACAGTCTATGCACATCCACACACTTCCATCCCTTCTGCCTGTTCCCTCTTCCTGGATTCACTCAGACGGTTTTAAGACTCACAGCCGGTGCACATCCACACACTTCCAGCCCCTCTGCCTCTTCCCTCTTCCTGGATTCACTCAGAGGTTCTGAAGACTCACAGCCTGTGCACAGCACACACACTTCCAGCCCCTCTGCCTCTTCCCTCTTCCTGGATTCACTCAGACGTTCTTAAGACTCACAGCCTGTGCACAGCACACACACTTCCAGCCCCTCTCTCTCTTCCCTCTTCCTGGATTCACGTAGACGGTTTTAAGACTCACAGTCTATGCACATCCACACACTTCCATCCCCTCTGCCTGTTCCCTCTTCCTGGATTCACTCGAACGGTTTTAAGACTCACAGCCGGTGCACATCCAAACACTTCCAGCCCCTCTGCCTCTTCCCTCTTCCTGGATTCATTCAGACGTTCTTAAGACTCACTGCCTGTGCACAGCACACACACTTCCAGCCCCTCTGCCTCTTCCCTCTTCCTGGATTCACTCAGACGTTCTTAAGACTCACAGTCTGTGCACAGCACACACACTTCCAGCCCCTCTCCCTCTTCCCTCTTCCTGGATTCACGTAGACGGTTTTAAGAATCACAATCTATGCACATCCACACACTATCAGCCCCTCTGCCTCTTCCCTCATCCTGGATTCACTCAGACGGTTTTAAGACTCACAGCCGGTGCACATCCACACACTTCCAACCCCTCTGCCTCTTCCCTCTACCTGGATTCACTCAAACGGTTTTAAGACTCACAGCCGGTGCATATCCACACACCTCCAGCCCCTCTGCCTCTTCCCTCTTCCTGGATTCACTCAGACGTTCTTAAGACTCACAGCCTGTGCACAGCACACACACTTCCAGCCCCTCTCCCTCTTCCTGGATTCACGTAGACGGTTTTATGACTCACAGTCTATGCACATCCACACACTTCCATCCCCTCTGCCTATTCCCTCTTCCTGGATTCATTCAGACGGTTTTAAGACTCACAGCAGGTGCACATCCACACACTTCCATCCCCTCTCCCTCTTCCCTCTTCCTGGATTCACGTAGATGGTTTTAAGACTCACAGTCTATGCACATCCACACACTTCCAACCCCTCTGCCTCTTCCCTCTTCCTGGATTCACTCAAACGGTTTTAAGACTCACAGCCGGTGCATATCCACACACCTCCAGCCCCTCTGCCTCTTCCCTCTTCCTGGATTCACTCAGACGTTCTTAAGACTCACAGCCTGTGCACAGCACACACACTTCCAGCCCCTCTCCCTCTTCCTGGATTCACGTAGACGGTTTTAAGACTCACAGTCTAAGCACATCCACACACTTCCACCCCCTCTCCCTCTTCCCTCTTCCTTGATTCACGTAGACGGTTTTATGACTCACAGTCTATGCACATCCACACACTTCCATCCCCTCTGCCTATTCCCTCTTCCTGGATTCATTCAGACGGTTTTAAGACTCACAGCAGGTGCACATCCACACACTTCCATCCCCTCTCCCTCTTCCCTCTTCCTGGATTCACGTAGATGGTTTTAAGACTCACAGTCTATGCACATCCACACACTTTCAGCCCCTCTGCCTCTTCCCTCATCCTGGATTCACCCAAACGGTTTTAAGACTCACAGCCGGTGCACATCCACACACTTCCATCCCCTCTGCCTCTTCCCTCTTCCTGGATTCACCCAAACGGTTTTAAGACTCACAGTCTAAGCACATCCACACACTTCCACCCCCTCTGCCTCTTCCCTCTTCCTGGATTCACTCAGACGTTCTTAAGACTCACAGCCTGTGCACACCACAAACACTTCCAGCCCCTCTCCCTCTTCCTTCTTCCTGGATTCACGGATACGGTTTTATAACTCACAGTCTATGCACATCCACACACTTCCATTCCCTCTGCTTGTTCCCTCTTCCTGGATTTACTCGAACGGTTTTAAGACTCACAGCCGGTGCACATCCACACACTTCCAGCGCCTCTGCCTCTACCCTCTTCCTGGATTCACTCAGATGTTCTTAAGACTCACAGCCTGTGCACAGCACAAACACTTCCAGCCTCTCTCCCTCTTCCTTCTTCCTGGATTCACGGATACGGTTTTATAACTCACAGTCTATGCACATCCACACACTTCCATCCCCTCTGCCTGTTCCCTCTTCCTGGATTCACTCAGACGGTTTTAAGACTCACAGCCGGTGCACATCCACACACTTCCAGCCCCTCTGCCTGTTCCCTCTTCCTGGATTCACTCGAACGGTTTTAAGACTCACAGCCGGTGCACATCCAAACACTTCCAGCCCCTCTGCCTCTTCCCTCTTCCTGGATTCATTCAGACGTTCTTAAGACTCACTGCCTGTGCACAGCACACACACTTCCAGCCCCTCTGCCTCTTCCCTCTTCCTGGATTCACTCAGACGTTCTTAAGACTCACAGTCTATGCACAGCACACACACTTCCAGCCCCTCTCCCTCTTCCCTCTTCCTGGATTCACGTAGACGGTTTTAAGAATCACAATCTATGCACATCCACACACTTCCAACCCCTCTGCCTCTTCCCTCTTCCTGGATTCACTCAAACGGTTTTAAGACTCACAGCCGGTGCATATCCACACACCTCCAGCCCCTCTGCCTCTTCCCTCTTCCTGGATTCACTCAGACGTTCTTAAGACTCACAGCCTGTGCACAGCACACACACTTCCAGCCCCTCTCCCTCTTCCTGGATTCACGTAGACGGTTTTAAGGCTCACAGTCTAAGCACATCCACACACTTCCACCCCCTCTCCCTCTTCCCACTTCCTTGATTCACGTAGACGGTTTTATGACTCACAGTCTATGCACATCCACACACTTCCATCCCCTCTGCCTATTCCCTCTTCCTGGATTCATTCAGACGGTTTTAAGACTCACAGCAGGTGGACATCCACACACTTCCATCCCCTCTCCCTCTTCCCTCTTCCTGGATTCACGTAGATGGTTTTAAGACTCACAGTCTATGCACATCCACACACTTTCAGCCCCTCTGCCTCTTCCCTCATCCTGGATTCACCCAAACGGTTTTAAGACTCACACCTGGTGCACATCCACACACTTCCATCCCCTCTGCCTCTTCCCTCTTCCTGGATTCACCCAAACGGTTTTAAGACTCACAGTCTAAGCACATCCACACACTTCCACCCCCTCTGCCTCTTCCCTCTTCCTGGATTCACTCAGACGTTCTTAAGACTCACAGCCTGTGCACAGCACAAACACTTCCAGCCCCTCTGCCTCTTCCCTCTTCCTGGATTCACGTAGACAGTTTTAAGAATCACAATCTATGCACATCCACACACTTCCACCCCCTCTCCCTCTTCCCTCTTCCTGGATTCACGTAGACGGTTTTATGACTCAAAGTCTATGCACACCCACACACTTCCATCCCCTCTGTCTCTTCCCTCATCCTGGATTCACTAAGACGGTTTTAAGACTCACAGCCGCGGCACATCCACACATTTCCAGCCCCTCTGCCTCTACCCTCTTCCTGGATTCACCCAAACGGTTTTAAGACTCACAGCTGGTGCACATCCACACACTTCCAACCCCTCTGCCCTCTTCCCTCTTTCTGGATTCACTCAAACGTTCTTAAGACTCACAGCCGGTGCACATCCACACACTTCCATTCCCTCTGCTTGTTCCCTGTTCCTGGATTCACTCGAACGGTTTTAAGACTCACAGCCGGTGCACATCCACACACTTCCAACCCCTCTGCCCTCTTCCCTCTTTCTGGATTCACTCAAACGTTCTTAAGAGTCACAGCCGGTGCACATCCACACAATTCCATCCCCTCTGCTTGTTCCCTCTTCCTGGATTCACTCGAACGGTTTTAAGACTCACAGCCGGTGCACATCCACACACTTCCAACCCCTCTGCCCTCTTCCCTCTTTCTGGATTCACTCAAACGTTCTTAAGACTCACAGCCGGTGCACATCCACACACTTCCATCCCCTCTGCTTGTTCCCTCTTCCTGGATTCACTCGAACGGTTTTAAGACTCACAGCCGGTGCACATCCACACACTTCCAACCCCTCTGCCCTCTTCCCTCTTTCTGGATTCACTCAAACGTTCTTAAGACTCACCGCCGGTGCACATCCACACACTTCCATCCCCTCTGCTTGTTCCCTCTTCCTGGATTCACTCGAACGGTTTTAAGACTCACAGCCGGTGCACATCCACACACTTCCAACCCCTCTGCCCTCTTCCCTCTTTCTGGATTCACTCAAACGTTCTTAAGACTCACAGCCGGTGCACATCCACACACTTCCATCCCCTCTGCTTGTTCCCTCTTCCTGGATTCACTCGAACGGTTTTAAGACTCACAGCCGGTGCACATCCACACACTTCCAACCCCTCTGCCCTCTTCCCTCTTTCTGGATTCACTCAAACTTTCTTAAGACTCACAGCCGGTGCACATCCACACACTTCCATCCCCTCTGCTTGTTCCCTCTTCCTGGATTCACTCGAACGGTTTTAAGACTCACAGCCGGTGCACATCCACACACTTCCAACCCCTCTGCCCTCTTCCCTCTTTCTGGATTCACTCAAACGTTCTTAAGACTCACAGCCGGTGCACATCCACACACTTCCATCCCCTCTGCTTGTTCCCTCTTCCTGGATTCACTCGAACGGTTTTAAGACTCACAGCCGGTGCACATCCACACACTTCCAACCCCTCTGCCCTCTTCCCTCTTTCTGGATTCACTCAAACGTTCTTAAGACTCACAGTCTAAGCACATCCACACACTTCCACCCCCTCTCCCTCTTCCCTCTTCCTGGATTCACGTAGATGGTTTTATGACTCACAGTCTATGCACATCCACACACTTCCATCCCCTCTGCCTGTTCCCTCTTCCTGGATTCACTCAGACGGTTTTAAGACTCACAGCCGGTGCACATCCACACACTTCCATCCCCTCTGCTTGTTCCCTCTTCCTGGATTCACTCGAACGGTTTTAAGACTCACAGCCGGTGCACATCCACACACTTCCAGCGCCTCTGCCTCTTCCCTCTTCCTGGATTCACGTAGACAGTTTTAAGAATCACAATCTATGCACATCCACACACTTCCACCCCCTCTCCCTCTTCCCTCTTCCTGGATTCACGTAGACGGTTTTATGACTCACAGTCTATGCACACCCACACACTTCCATCCCCTCTGTCTCTTCCCTCATCCTGGATTCACTAAGACGGTTTTAAGACTCACAGCCGCTGCACATCCACACATTTCCAGCCCCTCTGCCTCTACCCTCTTCCTGGATTCACCCAAACGGTTTTAAGACTCACAGCTGGTGCACATCCACACACTTCCAACCCCTCTGCCCTCTTCCCTCTTTCTGGATTCACTCAAACATTCTTAAGACTCACAGCCGGTGCACATCCACACACTTCCAACCCCTCTGCCCTCTTCCCTCTTTCTGGATTCACTCAAACTTTCTTAAGACTCACAGCCGGTGCACATCCACACACTTCCATTCCCTCTGCTTGTTCCCTCTTCCTGGATTTACTCGAACGGTTTTAAGACTCACAGCTGGTGCACATCCACACACTTCCAGCGCCTCTGCCTCTACCCTCTTCCTGGATTCACTCAGATGTTCTTAAGACACAAAGCCTGTGCACAGCACACACACTTCCAGCCTCTCTCCCTCTTCCCTCTTCCTGGATTCACTCAGACGATCTTTAGTTTCACAGCCTGTGCACAGCACAAACACTTCCAGCCCCTCTCCCTCTTCCTTCTTCCTGGATTCACGGATACGGTTTTATGACTCACAGTCTATGCACATCCACACACTTCCATCCCCTCTGCCTGTTCCCTCTTCCTGGATTCACTCAGACGGTTTTAAGACTCACAGCCGGTGCACATCCACACACTTCCAGCCCCTCTGCCTGTTCCCTCTTCCTGGATTCACTCAGACGGTTTTAAGACTCACAGCCGGTGCACATCCACACACTTCCAGCCCCTCTGCCTGTTCCCTCTTCCTGGATTCACTCGAACGGTTTTAAGACTCACAGCCGGTGCACAGCACAAACACTTCCAGCCCCTCTGCCTCTTCCCTCTTCCTGGATTCACGGATACGGTTTTATGACTCACAGTCTATGCACATCCACACACTTCCATCCCCTCTGCCTGTTCCCTCTTCCTGGATTCACTCAGACAGTTTTAAGACTCACAGCCGGTGCACATCCACACACTTCCAGCCCCTCTGCCTGTTCCCTCTTCCTGGATTCACTCAGACGGTTTTAAGACTCACAGCCGGTGCACATCCACACACTTCCAGCCCCTCTGCCTCTTCCCTCTTCCTGGATTCACCCAAACGGTTTTAAGACTCACAGCTGGTGCACATCCACACACTTCCAACCCCTCTGCCTCTTCCCTCTTCCTGGATTCACTCAAACGGTTTTAAGACTCACAGCCGGTGCATATCCACACACCTCCAGCCCCTCTGCCTCTTCCCTCTTCCTGGATTCACTGAGACGTTCTTAAGACTCACAGCCTGTGCACAGCACACACACTTCCAGCCCCTCTCCCTCTTCCTGGATTCACGTAGACGGTTTTAAGACTCACAGTCTAAGCACATCCACACACTTCCACCACCTCTCCCTCTTCCCTCTTCCTGGATTCACGTAGACGGTTTTATGACTCACAGTCTATGCACATCCACACACTTCCATCCCCTCTGCCTGTTCCCTCTTCCTGGATTCACTCAGACGGTTTTAAGACTCACAGCCGGTGCACATCCACACACTTCCATCCCCTCTGCTTGTTCCCTCTTCCTGGATTCACTCGAACGGTTTTAAGACTCACAGCCGGTGCACATCCACACACTTCCAGCGCCTCTGCCTCTTCCCTCTTCCTGGATTCACGTAGACAGTTTTAAGAATCACAATCTATGCCCATCCACACACTTCCACCCCCTCTCCCTCTTCCCTCTTCCTGGATTCACGTAGACGGTTTTATGACTCACAGTCTATGCACACCCACACACTTCCATCCCCTCTGTCTCTTCCCTCATCCTGGATTCACTAAGACGGTTTTAAGACTCACAGCCGCTGCACATCCACACACAATCAGCCCCTCTGCCTCTTCCCTCTTCCTGGATTCACTCAGACGGTTTTAAAACTCACAGCTGGTGCACATCCAAACACTTCCAACCCCTCTGCCCTCTTCCCTCTTCCTGGATTCACTCAAACGTTCTTAAGACTCACAGGCGGTGCACATCCACACACTTCCATCCCCTCTGCCTGTTCCCTCTTCCTGGATTCACTCTAACGGTTTTAAGACTCACAGCCGGTGCACATCCAAACACTGCCAGCCCCTCTGCCTCTTCCCTCTTCCTGGATTCATTCAGACGTTCTTAAGACTCACTGCCTGTGCACAGCACACACACTTCCAGCCCCTCTGCCTCTTCCCTCTTCCTGGATTCACTCAGACGTTCTTAAGACTCACAGTCTGTGCACAGCACACACACTTCCAGCCCCTCTCCCTCTTCCCTCTTCCTGGATTCACGTAGACGGTTTTAAGAATCACAATCTATGCACATCCACACACTATCAGCCCCTCTGCCTCTTCCCTCATCCTGGATTCACTCAGACGGTTTTAAGACTCACAGCCGGTGCACATCCACACACTTCCAACCCCTCTGCCTCTTCCCTCTTCCTGGATTCACTCAAACGGTTTTAAGACTCACAGCCGGTGCATATCCACACACCTCCAGCCCCTCTGCCTCTTCCCTCTTCCTGGATTCACTCAGACGTTCTTAAGACTCACAGCCTGTGCACAGCACACACACTTCCAGCCCCTCTCCCTCTTCCTGGATTCACGTAGACGGTTTTAAGACTCACAGTCTAAGCACATCCACACACTTCCACCCCCTCTGCCTATTCCCTCTTCCTGGATTCATTCAGACGGTTTTAAGACTCACAGCAGGTGCACATCCACACACTTCCATCCCCTCTCCCTCTTCCCTCTTCCTGGATTCACGTAGATGGTTTTAAGACTCACAGTCTATGCACATCCACACACTTTCAGCCCCTCTGCCTCTTCCCTCATCCTGGATTCACCCAAACGGTTTTAAGACTCACAGCCGGTGCACATCCACACACTTCCATCCCCTCTGCCTCTTCCCTCTTCCTGGATTCACCCAAACGGTTTTAAGACTCACAGTCTAAGCACATCCACACACTTCCAGCGCCTCTGCCTCTACCCTCTTCCTGGATTCACTCAGATGTTCTTAAGACTCACAGCCTGTGCACAGCACAAACACTTCCAGCCTCTTTCCCTCTTCCTTCTTCCTGGATTCACGGATACGGTTTTATAACTCACAGTCTATGCACATCCACACACTTCCATCCCCTCTGCCTGTTCCCTCTTCCTGGATTCACTCAGACGGTTTTAAGACTCACAGCCGGTGCACATCCACACACTTCCAGCCCCTCTGCCTGTTCCCTCTTCCTGGATTCACTCGAACGGTTTTAAGACTCACAGCCGGTGCACAGCACAAACACTTCCAGCCCCTCTGCCTCTTCCCTCTTCCTGGATTCACGGATACGGTTTTATGACTCACAGTCTATGCACATCCACACACTTCCATCCCCTCTGCCTGTTCCCTCTTCCTGGATTCACTCAGACAGTTTTAAGACTCACAGCCGGTGCACATCCACACACTTCCAGCCCCTCTGCCTGTTCCCTCTTCCTGGATTCACTCAGACGGTTTTAAGACTCACAGCCGGTGCACATCCACACACTTCCAGCCCCTCTGCCTCTTCCCTCTTCCTGGATTCACCCAAACGGTTTTAAGACTCACAGCTGGTGCACATCCACACACTTCCAACCCCTCTGCCTCTTCCCTCTTCCTGGATTCACTCAAACGGTTTTAAGACTCACAGCCGGTGCATATCCACACACCTCCAGCCCCTCTGCCTCTTCCCTCTTCCTGGATTCACTGAGACGTTCTTAAGACTCACAGCCTGTGCACAGCACACACACTTCCAGCCCCTCTCCCTCTTCCTGGATTCACGTAGACGGTTTTAAGACTCACAGTCTAAGCACATCCACACACTTCCACCACCTCTCCCTCTTCCCTCTTTCTGGATTCACGTAGACGGTTTTATGACTCACAGTCTATGCACATCCACACACTTCCATCCCCTCTGCCTGTTCCCTCTTCCTGGATTCACTCAGACGGTTTTAAGACTCACAGCCGGTGCACATCCACACACTTCCATCCCCTCTGCTTGTTCCCTCTTCCTGGATTCACTCGAACGGTTTTAAGACTCACAGCCGGTGCACATCCACACACTTCCAGCGCCTCTGCCTCTTCCCTCTTCCTGGATTCACGTAGACAGTTTTAAGAATCACAATCTATGCCCATCCACACACTTCCACCCCCTCTCCCTCTTCCCTCTTCCTGGATTCACGTAGACGGTTTTATGACTCACAGTCTATGCACACCCACACACTTCCATCCCCTCTGTCTCTTCCCTCATCCTGGATTCACTAAGACGGTTTTAAGACTCACAGCCGCTGCACATCCACACACAATCAGCCCCTCTGCCTCTTCCCTCTTCCTGGATTCACTCAGACGGTTTTAAAACTCACAGCTGGTGCACATCCAAACACTTCCAACCCCTCTGCCCTCTTCCCTCTTCCTGGATTCACTCAAACGTTCTTAAGACTCACAGGCGGTGCACATCCACACACTTCCAACCCCTCTGCCTCTTCCCTCTTCCTGGATTCACTCAAACGGTTTTAAGACTCACAGCCGGTGCACATCCACACACTTCCAGCCCCTCTCCCTCCTCCCTCTTCCTGGATTCACGTAGACGGTTTTAAGACTTACAGTCTAAGCACATCCACACACTTCCACCCCCTCTCCCTCTTCCCTCTTCCTTGATTCACGTAGACGGTTTTATGACTCACAGTCTATGCACATCCACACACTTCCATCCCCTCTGCCTGTTCCCTCTTCCTGGATTCATTCAGACGGTTTTAAGACTCACAGCCGGTGCACATCCACACACTTCCATCCCCTCTCCCTCTTCCCTCTTCCTGGATTCACGTAGACGGTTTTAAGACTCACAGTCTATGCACATCCACACACTTCCACCCCCTCTCCCTCTTCCCTCTTCCTGGATTCACTCAGACGTTCTTAAGACTCACTGCCTGTGCACAGCAAACACACTTCCAGCCCCTCTTCCTCTTCCCTCTTCCTGGATTCACGTAGATGGTTTTTTTTTTTTTTTATAAATGTTTATTTATTTTTCTTTAAAAAGACAAGACAACACATAAAGTACAAGAGCAGGGAAGTAAAAAAAAAAACACATTTTCATCAAGCATGTCGTTTGGTTACAAGTTTTTGTGCGATGGTTTTTACAATTAAAGATGCGGTCACTAATTATCCATTAAATATAGTTAAATATTTCATTGAGCATTGCATGTTCAAGTTACCATAGTATTCTTTCTTTTATGACAACCCTTATTTCTTTATCTCTATAATTATGTACTAGGTAGCAATAGGTCTTTATAAAATTGTATCACCGTTCTCTCAAAAATAAAGGTGGAGATTAAGTCAGAGAAAAAAAGAAACTCATTACTTCATATAAGACATTTCTATTTTCCATTAATCTTAAATTTTCCAATCATCCTCAACTCCAAATTTAATTTCCCGTTATTATTTGTCAATCCATGTCGTCATTAAATATTTTAATCTATATTCACATCCATTGTTCATTACATCATCATTATTCCATTTTATATTATAAAATAGTCACCAGCCACAATCATACCTAACAATTTAAATCATCTCACTCTTATACATTAAATACATTATTATTCTTATCTCGTATAAGTAAATGGTCTATTTCATAATAAAGGCTTAATATGTATAGAAAGAGGAAAAAAAGAGAAAGAAAAAAGAGAGAGATTTTTTCAAAACATTAAGTATAACTTTCTATTATTATTACATATGAGATAGGGTAAAGAAAAAGAAAAGATTCACTTCCAAGTTTTTTTATCCAACCATTGATAAAACAAGTCCCATACTTTATAAAATTGCTCATCCTCTAATTCTCTAATTTCAAATGTAAGTTTACTCATTTCTGCACAGTTCATTATCTTCCGAACAATTTCCTCCTCTGTTGGTACTTTCTTTGCTTACAAGAAGTACATATTCAGCAAAGTAATAGTCACTTATTAGTACAACCAAAGCTGGGAAAAAACTTTACTTCGTTAGCGGACTGTAAACAAAGAGGTGTGACCTTCTACATTAAAGATAAAATCCCTGCGAAACAAATCTACACAGACGAAGATGGAAGAATTTTAATGGTGGAAATAATGGACAATGTCAGGAAAATACTGCTAATTGGAATTTATGCCCCTAATGAAAAACAAGATGACTTTTATAAAAAAATCCACAAGAAAATTTCTGATTTAGACTATGTTGACATTTGCATGATGGGAGACTTCAATGGTATTGTAGACCAGAAACTGGACTATAAAACCCACAAAACAACAAAACAAAATAGAAAAACACTCCCAAAGTCCTTCTTCAGGATGATGGATGAAATAAATCTAAAAGATGTGTGGAGAGAAAGGAACCCCATCAAAAAACAATATACCTTTTATTCAAATAGACACTCATCGCTCTCTAGAATTGATATGATTTGGGCTTCAACGGGCATATCCAGCAGCGCACTAGATGTGGAGATTGAACCAAACATCTGGGCAGACCACAATCCAATGGCAATAGGTTGGAGACAACAAAGAAGAAGATCTAGATGGACACTAGATAACAGGATATTGAAAGAGAAAGAATTTGTAAAGAAAATGGAAAAAGAATTGACTTTCTTCTTTAAAGAAAACAAAAAAGAAGACACGTCCTTACAGAATCTTTGGGATACAATGAAGGCCTTTTCTAGAGGTTTGATAATAGACTATACAAGAAAGAGAAACTTAAAGAAAAGACAAGTGTCTAAGGATCTAGAAAAAGATTACAGCACACTGGAAAAAGAACTACAGAAATCTCCACAAAAAAAAAAAAAGAGATTAAAATAAAGATGGACACAATAAAACACAAACTTGACCTACTGGAAAAGGAGGACCTGGCCCAAAAAATCAGAGGTGCTAAACAGAACTATTTTGAAAATGCAAATAAACCAGGCAGATGGCTGGCTTATAAACTGAGAAAAGAAAGAGAGACCAAGAAAATACTACAACTAAGAGATGAACAAGGACAATTGCATTATGGAAATATGGAAAAAAGGAAAATTATTCAAGATTACTATGCCAAGTTGTATCAACAAGAGAACATAGAAGAGAAAGAAGTGAAACAATATTTACAAAACGCCAAACTCCCCCAAATACCAAATGATACTAGAACTATATTTGAAGATAAAATAACAATGATGGAATTAACTGAGGCCCTTAAAAGACAAAATAATGGGAAGGCCCCGGGACCGGATGGCCTTCCTGTGGAATTCTATAGAACATTAGAAAAATCCTTGGCCGTTCCATTACTAGAAGTCATGAATGAAGTAATGATTGAAAGTAAAATACCTAATTCATGGTTGGAGGCATATATTACATTAATACCCAAAGAGGAGGCAGACCATACGCAAATTAAGAACTATAGACCTATCTCCTTGTTGAACTCAGACTATAAACTATTTGCTTCAATACTGGCAGAGAGACTGAAAAAATACCTAAATGGGTTTATCCATCCGGACCAAAATGGTTTTTTACCAAAGAGGCAAATTAGAGATAATATAAGGACAATTTTAAACACCTTAGAATATTATCAGGTCCACTCTGAGAAGCAAATGGCTTTGATCTTCTTGGATGCGCAGAAAGCCTTTGATAACGTGAACTGGACATTTATGATTCAACAAATGGAACAAATGAACTTTGGTAAGAATTTTATTCAAGCCATACAAACGATATATCACAAGCAAACAGCCAAGATAATGATAAATGGAGAGCTGACGGATCCAATTGAAATTAAAAGAGGTACGAGACAAGGCTGCCCACTGTCACCACTGCTTTTTGTTTTAACATTAGAAGTACTAAATAGAAAGATTAGAGAAGAGGAAGAAATAAAGGGAATGACCATTAAAAAGGAAGAATACAAGTTGCAAGCATTTGCTGACGACTTAGTCTTCATTCTTGAGGAGCCATTTCAATCTGCACCTAAACTGATAGGAGAAATCGAGGCGTATGGAAAAGTTGCAGGTTTAAAAATAAACAAAGACAAAACAAAGATTTTAACAAAAAATATACCCCAAAAACAAAAAGAAGAATTGGCAGAAAACTTGGAAATGCAAATCACAAATAAAGTTAAATATTTGGGGATTCACCTAACAGCCAAATGCAGCACTCTCAAAGAAGATAATTATCTTAAATTGAAGCAACAAATTGTAACAGACTTGGCGAAATGGAAGAACCTTCAATTATCAATGATTGGCAGAATTGCAACAATTAAAATGAATATCTTACCTAGACTGTTATACTTGTTTCAGACTATTCCAATTAAGTTGGGGAAAGGATATTTTGAAGAATTAAATAAAATGGTGTTGAAATTTATATGGCAAGGGAAAAAAGCAAGAATAAAACGTAAATTGTTACAAGATTCCAAATCAAGGGGAGGGTGGGGTCTACCTGATTGGGAGTTATACTATCAGGCAGCTAGTCTGATGTGGATTAAGGAATGGATAATGCTAAGAAATGATAGGCTTTTCAATCTAGAAGGTCATGATTTGCTGTTGGGATGGCATGCATACTTATGGTATAAAGGAACTAAAAAACATGGTTACTTTAGAGATCATTTTATAAGAGAGGCTTTGTTATTAAATTGGCAGAAGGTTAAGAGGTTGCACTACTTGAAAATTCCAGTCTGGATATCAACTATTGAAGCCTTTTCATATCCAATAGTATTTAAAAGGGAAGAAGCAGTTAGATATGCTGAATTATTGAATGCAGAGGGTGAACTTAAATCTATACAAGAATTGAAACAAGAAGGTATTGAACTCAATTGGTACTCATATGTGCAAATACACTCTAGATACAATGAAGATCGAAAAAATGAGGGTTTTTATGATAAACTGACTGAATTAGATAAAATCTTAACAGGTAACGATGAAAAATTAATTAAAAAATTTTATGATTATTTATTAGAGGTGAAATTATATGAAGAACAAGTGAAAGGAACTATGTTAGCCTGGGGAAAAAACTTTGGACATGGGATTGATTTAGAAAAATGGCAAAAATTGTGGACTCAAAATTATAAAATGACAATGTCAACTGCATATAAAGAAAATTTGTATAAGATGTTTTATAGGTGGCATTTATCCCCATCGAGAATAGCAAGAATGTCGAAGAATAAGTCTGAAAAATGCTGGAAATGTCAACATACACCGGGCACATACTACCACATGTGGTGGACTTATCCTGAAGCTAAAAGATACTGGAGTAAAATACACATGTGGTTGGAGAAAATGATACATAAACATATAGACCTGAAACCAGAACTTTTTTTATTGGGAATAATACCAGAAACATACAATAAAGACTTGAAATATTTGATCATAAATGTGTTAACAGCTGCTAGAATTGTATTTGCTAAATACGTAGATGGTTTTAAGACTCACAGTCTATGCACATCCACACACTTTCAGCCCCTCTGCCTCTTCCCTCATCCTGGATTCACCCAAACGGTTTTAAGACTCACAGCCGGTGCACATCCACACACTTCCATCCCCTCTGCCTCTTCCCTCTTCCTGGATTCACCCAAACGGTTTTAAGACTCACAGTCTAAGCACATCCACACACTTCCACCCCCTCTGCCTCTTCCCTCTTCCTGGATTCACTCAGACGTTCTTAAGACTCACAGCCTGTGCACAGCACACACACTTCCAGCCCCTCTCCCTCTTCCCTCTTCCTGGATTCACGTAGACAGTTTTAAGAATCACAATCTATGCACATCCACACACTTCCACCCCCTCTCCCTCTTCCCTCTTCCTGGATTTACTCGAACGGTTTTAAGACTCACAGCCGGTGCACATCCACACACTTCCAGCGCCTCTGCCTCTACCCTCTTCCTGGATTCACTCAGATGTTCTTAAGACTCAAAGCCTGTGCACAGCACACACACTTCCAGCCTCTCTCCCTCTTCCCTCTTCCTGGATTCACTCAGACGATCTTTAGACTCACAGCCTGTGCACAGCACAAACACTTCCAGCCCCTCTCCCTCTTCCTTCTTCCTGGATTCACGGATACGGTTTTATGACTCACAGTCTATGCACATCCACACACTTCCATCCCCTCTGCCTGTTCCCTCTTCCTGGATTCACTCAGACAGTTTTAAGACTCACAGCCGGTGCACATCCACAAACTTCCAGCCCCTCTGCCTGTTCCCTCTTCCTGGATTCACTCAGACGGTTTTAAGACTCACAGCCGGTGCACATCCACACACTTCCAGCCCCTCTGCCTCTTCCCTCTTCCTGGATTCACCCAAACGGTTTTAAGACTCACAGCTGGTGCACATCCACACACTTCCAACCCCTCTGCCTCTTCCCTCTTCCTGGATTCACTCAAACGGTTTTAAGACTCACAGCCGGTGCATATCCACACACCTCCAGCCCCTCTGCCTCTTCCCTCTTCCTGGATTCACTCAGACGTTCTTAAGACTCACAGCCTGTGCACAGCACACACACTTCCAGCCCCTCTCCCTCTTCCTGGATTCACGTAGACGGTTTTAAGACTCACAGTCTAAGCACATCCACACACTTCCACCACCTCTCCCTCTTCCCTCTTCCTGGATTCACGTAGACGGTTTTATGACTCACAGTCTATGCACATCCACACACTTCCATCCCCTCTGCCTGTTCCCTCTTCCTGGATTCACTCAGACGGTTTTAAGACTCACAGCCGGTGCACATCCATACACTTCCATCCCCTCTGCTTGTTCCCTCTTCCTGGATTCACTCGAACGGTTTTAAGACTCACAGCCGGTGCACATCCACACACTTCCAGCGCCTCTGCCTCTTCCCTCTTCCTGGATTCACGTAGACAGTTTTAAGAATCACAATCTATGCCCATCCACACACTTCCACCCCCTCTCCCTCTTCCCTCTTCCTGGATTCACGTAGATGGTTTTATGACTCACAGTCTATGCACACCCACACACTTCCATCCCCTCTGTCTCTTCCCTCATCCTGGATTCACTAAGACGGTTTTAAGACTCACAGCCGGTGCACATCCACAAACTTCCAGCCCCTCTGCCTGTTCCCTCTTCCTGGATTCACTCAGACGGTTTTAAGACTCACAGCCGGTGCACATCCACACACTTCCAGCCCCTCTGCCTCTTCCCTCTTCCTGGATTCACCCAAACGGTTTTAAGACTCACAGCTGGTGCACATCCACACACTTCCAACCCCTCTGCCTCTTCCCTCTTCCTGGATTCACTCAAACGGTTTTAAGACTCACAGCCGGTGCATATCCACACACCTCCAGCCCCTCTGCCTCTTCCCTCTTCCTGGATTCACTCAGACGTTCTTAAGACTCACAGCCTGTGCACAGCACACACACTTCCAGCCCCTCTCCCTCTTCCTGGATTCACGTAGACGGTTTTAAGACTCACAGTCTAAGCACATCCACACACTTCCACCACCTCTCCCTCTTCCCTCTTCCTGGATTCACGTAGACGGTTTTATGACTCACAGTCTATGCACATCCACACACTTCCATCCCCTCTGCCTGTTCCCTCTTCCTGGATTCACTCAGACGGTTTTAAGACTCACAGCCGGTGCACATCCATACACTTCCATCCCCTCTGCTTGTTCCCTCTTCCTGGATTCACTCGAACGGTTTTAAGACTCACAGCCGGTGCACATCCACACACTTCCAGCGCCTCTGCCTCTTCCCTCTTCCTGGATTCACGTAGACAGTTTTAAGAATCACAATCTATGCCCATCCACACACTTCCACCCCCTCTCCCTCTTCCCTCTTCCTGGATTCACGTAGATGGTTTTATGACTCACAGTCTATGCACACCCACACACTTCCATCCCCTCTGTCTCTTCCCTCATCCTGGATTCACTAAGACGGTTTTAAGACTCACAGCCGCTGCACATCCACACATTTCCAGCCCCTCTGCCTCTACCCTCTTCCTGGATTCAATCAGACGGTTTTAAGACTCACAGCTGGTTCACATCCACACACTTCCATTCCCTCTGCTTGTTCCCTCTTCCTGGATTTACTCGAACGGTTTTAAGACTCACAGCCGGTGCACATCCACACACTTCCAGCGCCTCTGCCTCTACCCTCTTCTTGGATTCACTCAGATGTTCTTAAGACTCAAAGCCTGTGCACAGCACACACACTTCCAGCCTCTCTCCCTCTTCCCTCTTCCTGGATTCACTCAGACGATCTTTAGACTCACAGCCTGTGCACAGCACAAACACTTCCAGCCCCTCTCCCTCTTCCTTCTTCCTGGATTCACGGATACGGTTTTATGACTCACAGTCTATGCACACCCACACACTTCCATCCCCTCTGCCTGTTCCCTCTTCCTGGATTCACTCAGACGGTTTTAAGACTCACAGCCGGTGCACATCCACACACTTCCAGCCCCTCTGCCTGTTCCCTCTTCCTGGATTCACTCAGACGGTTTTAAGACTCACAGCCGGTGCACATCCACACACTTCCAGCCCCTCTACCTCTTCCCTCTTCCTGGATTCACCCAAACGGTTTTAAGACTCACAGCTGGTGCACATCCACACACTTCCAACCCCTCTGCCTCTTCCCTCTTCCTGGATTCACTCAAACGGTTTTAAGACTCACAGCCGGTGCATATCCACACACCTCCAGCCCCTCTGCCTCTTCCCTCTTCCTGGATTCACTCAGACGTTCTTAAGACTCACAGCCTGTGCACAGCACACACACTTCCAGCCCCTCTCCCTCTTCCTGGATTCACGTAGATGGTTTTAAGACTCACAGTCTAAGCACATCCACACACTTCCACCCCCTCTCCCTCTTCCCTCTTCCTGGATTCACGTAGACGGTTTTATGACTCACAGTCTATGCACATCCACACACTATCAGCCCCTCTGCCTCTTCCCTCTTCCTGGATTCACCCAAACGGTTTTAAGACTCACAGCTGGTGCACATCCACACACTTCCAACCCCTCTGCCTCTTCCCTCTTCCTGGATTCACTCAAACGGTTTTAAGACTCACAGCCGGTGCACATCCACACACTTCCAGCCCCTCTCCCTCCTCCCTCTTCCTGGATTCACGTAGACGGTTTTAAGACTTACAGTCTAAGCACATCCACACACTTCCACCCCCTCTCCCTCTTCCCTCTTCCTTGATTCACGTAGACGGTTTTATGACTCACAGTCTATGCACATCCACACACTTCCATCCCCTCTGCCTGTTCCCTCTTCCTGGATTCATTCAGACGGTTTTAAGACTCACAGCCGGTGCACATCCACACACTTCCATCCCCTCTCCCTCTTCCCTCTTCCTGGATTCACGTAGACGGTTTTAAGACTCACAGTCTATGCACATCCACACACTTCCACCCCCTCTCCCTCTTCCCTCTTCCTGGATTCACTCAGACGTTCTTAAGACTCACTGCCTGTGCACAGCAAACACACTTCCAGCCCCTCTTCCTCTTCGCTCTTCCTGGATTCACTCAGACGTTCTTAAGACTCACAGCATGTGCACAGCACAAACACTTCCAGCCCCTCTCCCTCTTCCCTCTTCCTTGATTCACGTAGACGGTTTTATGACTCACAGTCTATGCACATCCACACACTTCCATCCCCTCTCCCTCTTCCCTCTTCCTGGATTTACGTAGATGGTTTTAAGACTCACAGTCTATGCACATCCACACACTTCCATCCCCTCTGTCTCTTCCCTCTTCCTGGATTCATTCAGACGTTCTTAAGACTCACAGCCTGTGTACACGGACACAATCTTTTAGCTCCTCTGACTCTTCCCTCATCCTGGATTCACTCAGACGGTTTTAAAACCCACAGCCGGTGCACATCCACACACTTCCAGCGCCTCTGCCTCTACCCTCTTCTTGGATTCACTCAGATGTTCTTAAGACTCAAAGCCTGTGCACAGCACACACACTTCCAGCCTCTCTCCCTCTTCCCTCTTCCTGGATTCACTCAGACGATCTTTAGACTCACAGCCTGTGCACAGCACAAACACTTCCAGCCCCTCTCCCTCTTCCTTCTTCCTGGATTCACGGATACGGTTTTATGACTCACAGTCTATGCACACCCACACACTTCCATCCCCTCTGCCTGTTCCCTCTTCCTGGATTCACTCAGACGGTTTTAAGACTCACAGCCGGTGCACATCCACACACTTCCAGCCCCTCTGCCTGTTCCCTCTTCCTGGATTCACTCAGACGGTTTTAAGACTCACAGCCGGTGCACATCCACACACTTCCAGCCCCTCTACCTCTTCCCTCTTCCTGGATTCACCCAAACGGTTTTAAGACTCACAGCTGGTGCACATCCACACACTTCCAACCCCTCTGCCTCTTCCCTCTTCCTGGATTCACTCAAACGGTTTTAAGACTCACAGCCGGTGCATATCCACACACCTCCAGCCCCTCTGCCTCTTCCCTCTTCCTGGATTCACTCAGACGTTCTTAAGACTCACAGCCTGTGCACAGCACACACACTTCCAGCCCCTCTCCCTCTTCCTGGATTCACGTAGATGGTTTTAAGACTCACAGTCTAAGCACATCCACACACTTCCACCCCCTCTCCCTCTTCCCTCTTCCTGGATTCACGTAGACGGTTTTATGACTCACAGTCTATGCACATCAACACACTTCCATCCCCTCTGCCTGTTCCCTCTTCCTGGATTCACTCAGATGGTTTTAAGACTCAAAGCCGGTGCACATCCACACACTTCCATCCCCTCTGCTTGTTCCCTCTTCCTGGATTCACTCAGATGTTCTTAAGACTCAAAGCCTGTGCACAGCACACACACTTCCAGCCTCTCTCCCTCTTCCTTCTTCCTGGATTCACGTAGACGGTTTTAAGACTCACAGTCTATGCACATCCACACACTTCCACCCCCTCTCCCTCTTCCCTCTTCCTGGATTCACTCATATGTTCTTAAGACTCACAAGCTATGCACATCCACACACTATCAGCCCCTCTGCCTCTTCCCTCTTCCTGGATTCACCCAAACGGTTTTAAGACTCACAGCTGGTGCACATCCACACACTTCCAACCCCTCTGCCTCTTCCCTCTTCCTGGATTCACTCAAACGGTTTTAAGACTCACAGCCGGTGCACATCCACACACTTCCAGCCCCTCTCCCTCCTCCCTCTTCCTGGATTCACGTAGACGGTTTTAAGACTTACAGTCTAAGCACATCCACACACTTCCACCCCCTCTCCCTCTTCCCTCTTCCTTGATTCACGTAGACGGTTTTATGACTCACAGTCTATGCACATCCACACACTTCCATCCCCTCTGCCTGTTCCCTCTTCCTGGATTCATTCAGACGGTTTTAAGACTCACAGCCGGTGCACATCCACACACTTCCATCCCCTCTCCCTCTTCCCTCTTCCTGGATTCACGTAGACGGTTTTAAGACTCACAGTCTATGCACATCCACACACTTCCACCCCCTCTCCCTCTTCCCTCTTCCTGGATTCACTCAGACGTTCTTAAGACTCACTGCCTGTGCACAGCAAACACACTTCCAGCCCCTCTTCCTCTTCGCTCTTCCTGGATTCACTCAGACGTTCTTAAGACTCACAGCATGTGCACAGCACAAACACTTCCAGCCCCTCTCCCTCTTCCCTCTTCCTTGATTCACGTAGACGGTTTTATGACTCACAGTCTATGCACATCCACACACTTCCATCCCCTCTCCCTCTTCCCTCTTCCTGGATTTACGTAGATGGTTTTAAGACTCACAGTCTATGCACATCCACACACTTCCATCCCCTCTGTCTCTTCCCTCTTCCTGGATTCATTCAGACGTTCTTAAGACTCACAGCCTGTGTACACGGACACAATCTTTTAGCTCCTCTGACTCTTCCCTCATCCTGGATTCACTCAGACGGTTTTAAAACCCACAGCCGGTGCACATCCACACACGTCCAGCCCCTCTGCCTCTTCCCTCTTCCTGGATTCACTCGAACGGTTTTTTTTTTTTTTTTTCAAAAAGTTTTATTGGTTTTTTTAAAAACATTTATGCGGAAAAGGGTAAATGGAATGATTACAAATTTTGGCAGTTGCAAGTGTGGCAGACGCCCCCTCCCTCCAAACTCCTAGGTTACATCAAAATATCAAGCCTTAATACATAATCATAAAGAATCAGCATATTAATTCTAGAGAAAATGATTTTCAATCAATTTATATAATTATAATATATAGTCTAGTTATAAATTCATTATTACTTTCGGTCTGTTTATAGCATTGTGGTTTTCTTATTTATTTTTGTGATCTGAGCTTTCTTGGTGTTGACCCTTCACCCCCCGCTGGCAGAGCTCCGGCCCCTCCCGTGTCCTGTATGACCGTTGTAGTGTCTTCTGTTTTTTCTAGGTTCGCTTTATTTTTTTCCATAAAGTCCTGTGCCTCTATGGGTGTGTTAATTCTAATTCTTGTCTCCTCCCAGAATATCAACATACCTTCAGGCATCAACCATCTAAACCACACCCCCTTCTGGTATAATTTATTCGCCAATTGCGAATAGCTTTTCCTTTTTTCCCTAATTTTTTTGGGAATCTGCTTTAGAATGGTTATCTCCCTATCGTGGTATGTCAGTGTTTGCCCCCTTTGTACACCCAGGATTTCATCTCTTGTGGTTTTCCTAAGGAATTTAATGTGAACCTCCCTGGGTACATTATGTGTTCTGGCATATGCTGAATTCACTCTATAGGCTAGGTCTATCTCCCATTCCATCTGCTGTTTATCTTTGTGTATGTATTCAGCTAAGATATTAGTCATAATGTCCCTTATGTTTTCCCCATCTGCTTCTATTACATTTTGAAATCTAAGATAAAAGGACATTCTCTCAAACTCTATTTTCATTTGTTGGATGTCGAGTTCTTTGTTCCCCTTCTGTAAAGCCTCTACCCCCCCCCTCGCCTCCGCCACCCCACCCTCCACAAGGTCCAGTCTCTGTGAGTTCTTAAAGATTTGGGCTTGGTTCTGTTTAATTTCATCTTTCATTTCCCTTAACTGTTTCTTAATTTCCTCCTGGCCCTGTAGAATTTGTTGAAGCATTTGTTGAAAGTCTATCTCTGTAGTCTTGGGTTGCATCAGTTCTGTTATCTTTGACTGTGTAGCTGGACTGGACGTTGCAGACGCTGGGGCAGAAGTAGCAAAACCAGGCTTTCCAGGAGGTGGTCTTTTTGGAGACATGGTTTATGAAGCAAGGAGATCAGTCAGAGTAGAAACTGGGCAGCTGGAGGAGTAGAGCAGGCAGGCGAGTCCAGAAGGCAGAGAATCCAAACAGATGGGGGTTTCTTTAGTCACTCTAGCAATAGATGAAAGTTTTTTCTCCCAAGAGTTCAGAAAAAAACAATCCACAAGAGATTCCTCTGGGTGACTCGGAGACAAAGACCGGAAGCCTGAATTTTAAAGGTGGAGTCAGGTTTCAGAGTTCATGAAGACAACGGAAGTGTGCCATCTTGCCCTGCCAGCTTTGGGCTCAGAGGCATAATAAAATTTTAAAAGTTCAGAAAGTTCTCAGTTCACCCATAAGTTCTGGAGCTAAGTCCAATGAAAGTCACTTTTATGAGGGTGAGGCATCATTAGTTGGCTCTCCCCCCTCCTCCTTCCCCTGGGGGCGAAAGCAAAATCTTCTCAAGCCGCTTGTCCAAGGGAGGGGGGGAAATCCCCCTCCCTCTAGCCGCACCTCTAGCAGAAATCCGAAAGTTTAACTTTTTCTTTTTTAAAAATGCTGAAAAGTCCATAAATTCAAAACAGAGGGAGTGAAGAAGCATGTGCACAGCACAAACACTTCCAGCCCCTCTCCCTCTTCCCTCTTCCTTGATTCACGTAGACGGTTTTATGACTCACAGTCTATGCACATCCACACACTTCCATCCCCTCTCCCTCTTCCCTCTTCCTGGATTTATGTAGACGGTTTTAAGACTCACAGTCTATGCACATCCACACACTTTCATCCCCTCTGTCTCTTCCCTCTTCCTGGATTCATTCAGACGTTCTTAAGACTCACAGCCTGTGTACACGGACACAATCTTTTAGCTCCTCTGACTCTTCCCTCATCCTGGATTCACTCAGACGGTTTTAAAACCCACAGCCGGTGCACATCCACACACGTCCAGCCCCTCTGCCTCTTCCCTCTTCCTGGATTCACTCGAACGGTTTTAAGACTCAGAGCCGATGCACATCCACACACTTCCAGCCACTCTGCCTCTCCCCTCTCCTTCGATTCACTCACACGGTTTTAAGACAAACAGCCTGTGCACATCCACACACATCCAGCTCCTCTGCCTCTCCACTCTTCCTGGATTCACTCAGACAGTTTTAGTACTCACAGCCTGTGTACACTCACACACACTTCCAGCCCGTCTGCCTCTTCACTCTTTGAGGATTCACTCAGACCTTTTTAAGACTCACAGCCTGTGCACAAGCACAGACACTTCCAGCCCCTCTGCCTCTTCCCACTTTATGGATTCACTCAGACGTTCTTAAGACTCACAGCCGGTGCACATCCACACACTTCCACTCCCTCTCCCTCTTCCCTCTTCCTGGATTCACGTAGACGGTTTTATGACTCACAGCCGGTGCACATCCACACACTTCCAGCACCTCTGCCTGTTCCCTCTTCCTGGATTCATTTAGACGTTCTTAAGACTCACTGCCTGTGCACAGCACACACACTTCCAGCCCCTCTGCCTCTTCCCTCTTCCTGGATTCACTCAGACGTTCTTAAGACTCACAGTCTATGCACATCCACACACTTCCATCCCCTCTGCCTCTTCCCTCTTCCTGGATTCACTCAGATGGTTTTAAGACTCACAGCCGGTGCACATCCACACACTTCCATCCCCTCTCCCTCTTCCCTGTACCCTCTTCCTGGATTCATTCAGACGTTCTTAAGACTCACTGCCTGTGCACAGCACACACACTTCCAGCCCCTCTTCCTCTTCCCTCTTCCTGGATTCACTCAGACGTTCTTAAGACTCACAGCATGTGCACAGCACAAACACTTCCAGCCCCTCTCCCTCTTCCTTCTTCCTGGATTCACGTAGACGGTTTTAAGACTCACAGTCTATGCACATCCACACACTTCCACCCCCTCTCCCTCTTCCCTCTTCCTGGATTCACTCATATGTTCTTAAGACTCAAAAGCTATGCACATCCACACACTATCAGCCCCTCTGCCTCTTCCCTCTTCCTGGATTCACTCAGGCGGTTTTAAGACTCACAGCCGGTGCACATCCACACACTTCCAGCCCCTCTGCCTCTTCCCTCTTCCTGGATTCACCCAAACGGTTTTAAGACTCACAGCTGGTGCACATCCACACACTTCTACCCCCTCTCCCTCTTCCCTCTTCCTGGATTCACTCATATGTTCTTAAGACTCACAAGCTATGCACATCCAAACACTATCAGCCCCTCTGCCTCTTCCCTCTTCCTGGATTCACTCAGACGGTTTTAAGACTCACAGCCGGTGCACATCCACACACTTCCAGCCCCTCTGCCTCTTCCCTCTTCCTGGATTCACCCAAACGGTTTTAAGACTCACAGCTGGTGCACATCCACACACTTCCAACCCCTCTGCCTCTTCCCTCTTCCTGGATTCACTCAAACGGTTTTAAGACTCACAGCCGGTGCATATCCACACACCTCCAGCCCCTCTGCCTCTTCCCTCTTCCTGGATTCACTCAGATGTTCTTAAGACTCAAAGCCTGTGCACAGCACACACACTTCCAGCCTCTCTCCCTCTTCCTTCTTCCTGGATTCACGTAGACGGTTTTAAGACTCACAGTCTATGCACATCCACACACTTCCACCCCCTCTCCCTCTTCCCTCTTCCTGGATTCACTCATATGTTCTTAAGACTCACAAGCTATGCACATCCACACACTATCAGCCCCTCTGCCTCTTCCCTCTTCCTGGATTCACTCAGACGGTTTTAAGACTCACAGCCGGTGCACATCCACACACTTCCAGCCCCTCTCCCTCTTCCTTCTTCCTGGATTCACGTAGACGGTTTTAAGACTCACAGTCTATGCACATCCACACACTTCCATCCCCTCTGCCTGTTCCCTCTTCCTGGATTCATTCAGACGGTTTTAAGACTCACAGCCGGTGCACATCCACACACTTCCATCCCCTCTCCCTCTTCCCTCTTCCTGGATTCACGTAGACGGTTTTAAGACTCACAGTCTATGCACATCCACACACTTCCAACCCCCTCTCCCTCTTCCCTCTTCCTGGATTCACTCAGACGTTCTTAAGACTCACTGCCTGTGCACAGCAAACACACTTCCAGCCCCTCTTCCTCTTCGCTCTTCCTGGATTCACTCAGACGTTCTTAAGACTCACAGCATGTGCACAGCACAAACACTTCCAGCCCCTCTCCCTCTTCCCTCTTCCTTGATTCACGTAGATGGTTTTATGACTCACAGTCTATGCACATCCACACACTTCCATCCCCTCTCCCTCTTCCCTCTTCCTGGATTTACGTAGACGGTTTTAAGACTCACAGTCTATGCACATCCACACACTTTCATCCCCTCTGTCTCTTCCCTCTTCCTGGATTCATTCAGACGTTCTTAAGACTCACAGCCTGTGTACACGGACACAATCTTTTAGCTCCTCTGACTCTTCCCTCATCCTGGATTCACTCAGACGGTTTTAAAACCCACAGCCGGTGCACATCCACACACGTCCAGCCCCTCTGCCTCTTCCCTCTTCCTGGATTCACTCGAACGGTTTTAAGACTCAGAGCCGATGCACATCCACACACTTCCAGCCACTCTGCCTCTCCCCTCTCCTTCGATTCACTCACACGGTTTTAAGACAAACAGCCTGTGCACATCCACACACATCCAGCTCCTCTGCCTCTCCACTCTTCCTGGACTCACTCAGACAGTTTTAGTACTCACAGCCTGTGTACACGCACACACACTTCCAGCCCGTCTGCCTCTTCACTCTTTGAGGATTCACTCAGACCTTTTTAAGACTCACAGCCTGTGCACAATCACAGACACTTCCAGCCCCTCTGCCTCTTCCCACTTTATGGATTCACTCAGACGTTCTTAAGACTCACAGCCGGTGCACATCCAAACACTTCCACTCCCTCTCCCTCTTCCCTCTTCCTGGATTCACGTAGACGGTTTTATGACTCACAGCCGGTGCACATCCACACACTTCCAGCACCTCTGCCTGTTCCGTCTTCCTGGATTCATTTAGACGTTCTTAAGACTCACTGCCTGTGCACAGCACACACACTTCCAGCCCCTCTGCCTCTTCCCTCTTCCTGGATTCACTCAAACGGTTTTAAGACTCACAGCCGGTGCATATCCACACACCTCCAGCCCCTCTGCCTCTTCCCTCTTCCTGGATTCACTCAGATGTTCTTAAGACTCAAAGCCTGTGCACAGCACACACACTTCCAGCCTCTCTCCCTCTTCCTTCTTCCTGGATTCACGTAGACGGTTTTAAGACTCACAGTCTATGCACATCCACACACTTCCACCCCCTCTCCCTCTTCCTTCTTCCTGGATTCACTCATATGTTCTTAAGACTCACAAGCTATGCACATCCACACACTATCAGCCCCTCTGCCTCTTCCCTCTTCCTGGATTCACTCAGACGGTTTTAAGACTCACAGCCGGTGCACATCCACACACTTCCAGCCCCTCTGCCTCTTCCCTCTTCCTGGATTCACCCAAATGGTTTTAAGACTCACAGCTGGTGCACATCCACACACTTCCAACCCCTCTGCCTCTTCCCTCTTCCTGGATTCACTCAAACGGTTTTAAGACTCACAGCCGGTGCATATCCACACACCTCCAGCCCCTCTGCCTCTTCCCTCTTCCTGGATTCACTCAGACGTTCTTAAGACTCACAGCCTGTGCACAGCACACACACTTCCAGCCCCTCTCCCTCTTCCTGGATTCACGTAGACGGTTTTAAGACTTACAGTCTAAGCACATCCACACACTTCCACCCCCTCTCCCTCTTCCCTCTTCCTTGATTCACGTAGACGGTTTTATGACTCACAGTCTATGCACATCCACACACTTCCATCCCCTCTGCCTGTTCCCTCTTCCTGGATTCATTCAGACGGTTTTAAGACTCACAGCCGGTGCACATCCACACACTTCCATCCCCTCTCCCTCTTCCCTCTTCCTGGATTCACGTAGACGGTTTTAAGACTCACAGTCTATGCACATCCACACACTTCCAACCCCCTCTCCCTCTTCCCTCTTCCTGGATTCACTCAGACGTTCTTAAGACTCACTGCCTGTGCACAGCAAACACACTTCCAGCCCCTCTTCCTCTTCGCTCTTCCTGGATTCACTCAGACGTTCTTAAGACTCACAGCATGTGCACAGCACAAACACTTCCAGCCCCTCTCCCTCTTCCCTCTTCCTTGATTCACGTAGACGGTTTTATGACTCACAGTCTATGCACATCCACACACTTCCATCCCCTCTCCCTCTTCCCTCTTCCTGGATTTATGTAGACGGTTTTAAGACTCACAGTCTATGCACATCCACACACTTTCATCCCCTCTGTCTCTTCCCTCTTCCTGGATTCATTCAGACGTTCTTAAGACTCACAGCCTGTGTACACGGACACAATCTTTTAGCTCCTCTGACTCTTCCCTCATCCTGGATTCACTCAGACGGTTTTAAAACCCACAGCCGGTGCACATCCACACACGTCCAGCCCCTCTGCCTCTTCCCTCTTCCTGGATTCACTCGAACGGTTTTAAGACTCAGAGCCGATGCACATCCACACACTTCCAGCCACTCTGCCTCTCCCCTCTCCTTCGATTCACTCACACGGTTTTAAGACAAACAGCCTGTGCACATCCACACACATCCAGCTCCTCTGCCTCTCCACTCTTCCTGGATTCACTCAGACAGTTTTAGTACTCACAGCCTGTGTACACGCACACACACTTCCAGCCCGTCTGCCTCTTCACTCTTCGAGGATTCACTCAGACCTTTTTAAGACTCACAGCCTGTGCACAAGCACAGACACTTCCAGCCCCTCTGCCTCTTCCCACTTTATGGATTCACTCAGACGTTCTTAAGACTCACAGCCGGTGCACATCCACACACTTCCACTCCCTCTCCCTCTTCCCTCTTCCTGGATTCACGTAGACGGTTTTATGACTCACAGCCGGTGCACATCCACACACTTCCAGCACCTCTGCCTGTTCCCTCTTCCTGGATTCATTTAGACGTTCTTAAGACTCACTGCCTGTGCACAGCACACACACTTCCAGCCCCTCTGCCTCTTCCCTCTTCCTGGATTCACTCAGACGTTCTTAAGACTCACAGTCTATGCACATCCACACACTTCCATCCCCTCTGCCTCTTCCCTCTTCCTGGATTCACTCAGATGGTTTTAAGACTCACAGCCGGTGCACATCCACACACTTCCATCCCCTCTCCCTCTTCCCTGTACCCTCTTCCTGGATTCATTCAGACGTTCTTAAGACTCACTGCCTGTGGACAGCACACACACTTCCAGCCCCTCTTCCTCTTCCCTCTTCCTGGATTCACTCAGACGTTCTTAAGACTCACAGCATGTGCACAGCACAAACACTTCCAGCCCCTCTCCCTCTTCCTTCTTCCTGGATTCACGTAGACGGTTTTAAGACTCACAGTCTATGCACATCCACACACTTCCACCCCCTCTCCCTCTTCCCTCTTCCTGGATTCACTCATATGTTCTTAAGACTCACAAGCTATGCACATCCACACACTATCAGCCCCTCTGCCTCTTCCCTCTTCCTGGATTCACTCAGACGGTTTTAAGACTCACAGCCGGTGCACATCCACACACTTCCAGCCCCTCTGCCTCTTCCCTCTTCCTGGATTCACCCAAACGGTTTTAAGACTCACAGCTGGTGCACATCCACACACTTCCAGCCCCTCTGCCTCTTCCCTCTTCCTGGATTCACTCAAACGGTTTTAAGACTCACAGCCGGTGCATATCCACACACCTCCAGCCCCTCTGCCTCTTCCCTCTTCCTGGATTCACTCAGACGTTCTTAAGACTCACAGCCTGTGCACAGCACACACACTTCCAGCCCCTCTCCCTCTTCCTGGATTCACGTAGACGGTTTTAAGACTTACAGTCTAAGCACATCCACACACTTCCACCCCCTCTCCCTCTTCCCTCTTCCTTGATTCACGTAGACGGTTTTATGACTCACAGTCTATGCACATCCACACACTTCCATCCCCTCTGCCTGTTCCCTCTTCCTGGATTCATTCAGACGGTTTTAAGACTCACAGCCGGTGCACATCCACACACTTCCATCCCCTCTCCCTCTTCCCTCTTCCTGGATTCACGTAGACGGTTTTAAGACTCACAGTCTATGCACATCCACACACTTCCACCCCCTCTCCCTCTTCCCTCTTCCTGGATTCACACAGACGTTCTTAAGACTCACAAGCTATGCACATCCACACACTATCAGCCCCTCTGCCTCTTCCCTCATCCTGGATTCACTCAGACGGTTTTAAGACTCACAGCCGGTGCACATCCACACACTTCCACCCCCTCTCCCTCTTCCCTCTTCCTGGATTCACGTAGACGGTTTTAAGACTCACAGTCTATGCACATCCACACACTTTCATCCCCTCTGTCTCTTCCCTCTTCCTGGATTCATTCAGACGTTCTTAAGACTCACAGCCTGTGTACACGGACACAATCTTTTAGCTCCTCTGACTCTTCCCTCATCCTGGATTCACTCAGACGGTTTTAAAACCCACAGCCAGTGCACATCCACACACGTCCAGCCCCTCTGCCTCTTCCCTCTTCCTGGATTCACTCGAACGGTTTTAAGACTCAGAGCCGATGCACATCCACACACTTCCAGCCACTCTGCCTCTCCCCTCTCCTTCGATTCACTCACACGGTTTTAAGACAAACAGCCTGTGCACATCCACACACATCCAGCTCCTCTGCCTCTCCACTCTTCCTGGATTCACTCAGACAGTTTTAGTACTCACAGCCTGTGTACACGCACACACACTTCCAGCCCCTCTGCCTCTTCCCACTTTATGGATTCACTCAGATAATTTTAAAACTCACAGCCTGTTCACACTCACACACTTCCAGCCCGTCTGCCTCTTCACTCTTCGAGGATTCACTCAGAACTTTTTAAGACTCACAGCCTGTGCACAAGCACAGACACTTCCAGCCCCTCTGCCTCTTCCCACTTTATGGATTCACTCAGACGTTCTTAAGACTCACAGCCGGTGCACATCGACACACTTCCACTCCCTCTCCCTCTTCCCTCTTCCTGGATTCACGTAGACGGTTTTATGACTCACAGCCGGTGCACATCCACACACTTCCAGCACCTCTGCCTGTTCCCTCTTCCTGGATTCATTTAGACGTTCTTAAGACTCACTGCCTGTGCACAGAACACACACTTCCAGCCCCTCTGCCTCTTCCCACTTCCTGGATTCACTCAGACGTTCTTAAGACTCACAGTCTATGCACATCCACACACTTCCATCCCCTCTCCCTCTTCCCTCTTCCCTCTTCCTGGATTCACTCAGATGGTTTTAAGACTCACAGCCGGTGCACATCCACACACTTCCATCCCCTCTCCCTCTTCCCTCTTCCCTCTTCCTGTATTCACTCAGATGTTCTTAAGACTCAAAGCCTGTGCACAGCACACACACTTCCAGCCTCTCTCCCTCTTCCCTCTTCCTGGATTCACTCAGACGTTCTTTAGACTTATAGCCTGTGCACAGCACAAACACTTCCAGCCCCTCTCCCTCTTCCTTCTTCCTGGATTCACGTAGACGGTTTTAAGACTCACAGTCTATGCACATCCACACACTTCCAGCCCCTCTCCCTCTTCCCTCTTCCTGGATTCACTCAGACGTTCTTAAGACTCACAAGCTATGCACATCCACACACTATCAGCCCCTCTGCCTCTTCCCTCATCCTGGATTCACTCAGACGGTTTTAAGACTCACAGCCAGTGCACATTCACACACTTCCAGCCCCTCTGCCTCTTCCCTCTTCCTGGATTCACTCAGAAGTTCTTAAGACTCACAGTCTTTGCACATCCACACACTTCCATCCCCTCTCCCTCTTCCCTCTTCCCTCTTCCTGGATTCACTCAGATGGTTTTAAGACTCACAGCCAGTGCACATCCACACACTTCCATCCCCTCTCCCTCTTCCCTCTTCCCTCTTCCTGGATTCACTCAGATGTTCTTAAGACTCAAAGCCTGTGCACAGCACACACACTTCCAGCCTCTCTCCCTCTTCCCTCTTCCTGGATTCACTCAGACGTTCTTTAGACTTATAGCCTGTGCACAGCACAAACACTTCCAGCCCCTCTCCCTCTTCCTTCTTCCTGGATTCACGTAGACGGTTTTAAGACTCACAGTCTATGCACATCCACACACTTCCAGCCCCTCTCCCTCTTCCCTCTTCCTGGATTCACTCAGACGTTCTTAAGACTCACAAGCTATGCACATCCACACACTATCAGCCCCTCTGCCTCTTCCCTCATCCTAGATTCACTCAGACGGTTTTAAGACTCACAGCCAGTGCACATCCACACACTTCCAGCCACTCTGCCTCTTCCCTCTTCCTGGATTCACTCAAACGGTTGTAAGACTCACAGCCGGTGCATATCCACACACCTCCAGCCACTCTGCCTCTTCCCTCTTCCTGGATTCACTCAAACGGTTGTAAGACTCACAGCCGGTGCATATCCACACACCTCCAGCCACTCTGCCTCTTCCCTCTTCCTGGATTCACTCAGACGTTCTTAAGACTCACAGCCTGTGCACAGCACACACACTTCCAGCCCCTCTCCCTCTTCCTGGATTCACGTAGACAGTTTTAAGACTTACAGTCTAAGCACATCCACACACTTCCACCCCCTCTCCCTCTTCCCTCTTCCTTGATTCACGTAGACGGTTTTATGACTCACAGTCTATGCACATCCACACACTTCCATCCCCTCTGCCTGTTCCCTCTTCCTGGATTCATTCAGATGGTTTTAAGACTCACAGTCTATGCACATCCACACACTTCCAGCCCCTCTCCCTCTTCCCTCTTCCTGGATTCACTCAGACGTTCTTAAGACTCACAAGCTATGCACATCCACACACTATCAGCCCCTCTGCCTCTTCCCTCATCCTAGATTCACTCAGACGGTTTTAAGACTCACAGCCGGTGCACATCCACACACTTCCAACCCCCTCTCCCTCTTCCCTCTTCCCTCTTCCTGGATTCACTCAGATGTTCTTAAGACTCAAAGCCTGTGCACAGCACACACACTTCCAGCCTCTCTCCCTCTTCCCTCTTCCTGGATTCACTCAGACGTTCTTTAGACTCACAGTCTATGCACATCCACACACTTCCATCCCCTCTGCCTCTTCCCTCTTCCTGGATTCACTCAGATGGTTTTAAGACTCACAGCCGGTGCACATCCACACACTTCCATCCCCTCTCCCTCTTCCCTCTTCCCTCTTCCTGGATTCATTCAGACGTTCTTAAGACTCACTGCCTGTGCACAGCACACACACTTCCAGCCCCTCTTCCTCTTCCCTCTTCCTGGATTCACTCAGACGTTCTTAAGACTCACAGCGTGTGCACAGCACACACACTTCCAGCCCCTCTCCCTCTTCCTGGATTCACGTAGACGGTTTTAAGACTTACAGTCTAAGCACATCCACACACTTCCACCCCCTCTCCCTCTTCCCTCTTCCTTGATTCACGTAGACGGTTTTATGACTCACAGTCTATGCACATCCACACACTTCCATCCCCTCTGCCTGTTCCCTCTTCCTGGATTCATTCAGATGGTTTTAAGACTCACAGCTTGTGCACAGTACACACACTTCCAGCCCCTCTCCCTCTTCCTGGATTCACGTAGACGGTTTTAAAACCCACAGCCGGTGCACATCCACACACGTCCAGCCCCTCTGCCTCTTCCCTCTTCCTGGAATCACTCGAATGGTTTTAAGACTCAGAGCCGATGCACATCCACACACTTCCAGCCACTCTGCCTCTCCCCTCTCCTTCGATTCACTCACACGGTTTTAAGACAAACAGCCTGTGCACATCCACACACATCCAACTCCTCTGCCTCTCCACTCTTCCTGGATTCACTCAGACAGTTTTAATACTCACAGCCTGTGTACACGCACACACACTTCCAGCCCCTCTGCCTCTTCCCACTTTATGGATTCACTCAGATAATTTTAAAACTCACTGCCTGTTCACACACACACACTTCCAGCCCGTCTGCCTCTTCACTCTTCGAGGATTCACTCAGACCTTTTTAAGACTCACAGCCTGTGCACAAGCACAGACACTTCCAGCCCCTCTGCCTCTTCCCACTTTATGGATTCACTCAGACGTTCTTAAGACTCACAGCCGGTGCACATCCACACACTTCCACTCCCTCTCCCTCTTCCCTCTTCCTGGATTCACGTAGACGGTTTTATGACTCACAGCCGGTGCACATCCACACACTTCCAGCACCTCTGCCTGTTCCCTCTTCCTGGATTCATTCAGACGTTCTTAAGACTCACTGCCTGTGCACAGCACACACACTTCCAGCCCCTCTGCCTCTTCCCTCTTCCTGGATTCACTCAGACGTTCTTAAGACTCACAGTCTATGCACATCCACACACTTCCATCCCCTCTGCCTCTTCCCTCTTCCTGGATTCACTCAGATGGTTTTAAGACTCACAGCCGGTGCACATCCACACACTTCCATCCCCTCTCCCTCTTCCCTCTTCCCTCTTCCTGGATTCATTCAGACTTTCTTAAGACTCACTGCCTGTGCACAGCACACACACTTCCAGCCCCTCTTCCTCTTCCCTCTTCCTGGATTCACTCAGACGTTCTTAAGACTCACAGCGTGTGCACAGCACACACACTTCCAGCCCCTCTCCCTCTTCCCTCTTCCTGGATTCACGTAGACGGTTTTAAGAATCACAATCTATGCACATCCACACACTTCCACCCCCTCTCCCTCTTCCCTCTTCCTGGATTCACGTAGACGGTTTTATGACTCACAGTCTATGCACATCCACACACTTCCATCCCCTCTGCCTGTTCCCTCTTCCTGGACTCACTCAGACGGTTTTAAAACTCACAGCCGGTGCACATCCGCACACTTCCATCCCCTCTCCCTCTTCCCTCTTCCTGGATTCACGTAGACGGTTTTAAGACTCACAGTCTATGCACATCCACACACTTCCAGCCACTCTGCCTCTTCCCTCTTCCTGGATTCACTCAGACGTTCTTAAGACTCACAGCCTGTGCACAGCACACACACTTCCAGCCCCTCTCCCTCTTCCCTCTTCCTGGATTCACGTAGACGGTTTTAAGACTCACAGTCTATACACATCCACACAATTTCATCCCCACTGTCTCTTCCCTCTTCCTGGATTAATTCAGACGTTCTTAAGACTCACAGCCTGTGTACACGGACACAATCTTTTAGCTCCTCTGACTCTTCCCTCATCCTGGATTCACTCAGATGGTTTTAAAACCCACAGCCGGTGCACATCCTCTCCTTTCCACGGTGACCGTGGCTTCCAACGATGGCGGTCGCCTCCTGAGCTCCGGAGTTGAACTATGGAGCGCCCGACCGGGTAAGGACTGCAACCGGCCCTATGACATCAGAGGGGGCTGAGAGTTGATAGCCCGACCACCCTGGCTTGTTTTGGGCCAGTTTTGGCCTTCCAGGGTCTTCGGTGAAGATCGGAGAGCAGGAAGGAGTTGAAGATCGTAAGCGGCAATCGGCTGGGAAGAAGCCTGTGAACATGGCGACGGCGCAGTGCGGCTGCGCGGGCAGCGCTGACGCCGGCAAATTTAAAAAAGCCGAAAAGCCGAAAAGCAAAAAGAGAAAGGAACAAAGGGAAGGAACCCCGGAGAACCCCCAGAGAGCCACCGGAGGCACCGGAGGGTCATTACCAGCATCGGGGGCACAGGGAGGAACAAGGAAGGAGCAACGGAGTGCCGGAGAGCGCCGGAGAGGCACCAAAGACATCGGTGAGGCTCTGGATTTATGGCTGGGGATGATTTGGAGCCTGGAGGCCACTGGAGATCATGGCTTGGGGATATGGACAGGCTTGAGCAGCCTGAGCAGGCACTTGGAGCCATGGACAGGTTTGAGCAGCTGCCCAGCCTAAAACAATCAGGACAAGAAGGCCCCCCCACCCATTAAGGAATTTTTATTCACCTGGGGCCATTTGAACCATCTTTCTCGCATTTACCATCTTTGCCTCTCCCCACCATTTGCGACACTTGACTACCTCCCATTTCCCCCCCCTCCCTCTGAAGTTACCATCTAGTTACCATCTAGACATTATTTACCATCTATTTACCACCTATTACTTACCATCTTCCTCTGAAGTTACCATCCAGACATTACTTACTATTATTTACCATCTAGACTTTAAGACTCTGGTCCTTCATTGAGACCCTAGCCCTGCCGGCTATGACCTATCAACTTTGTTTTATCAGTACCTTACCCTATTGGGACTTTTATTATTCAATCAATTTACTCGAGGTCAGACTTGCTCCACCTGCGAGAAGCCCCTCTCTCGCAGGTATCGGACCTTGCATTGCAGAGCATCAGCCTCAGGCCCTGGCTCTGTAGTTCCCGGACCTTCTCTCGCAGGTATGGCCCTTGGCCCTTTCAAGGGCCAGCCTTGATGACGGGTTTGTGAACCCCGAGAGGTGGAAGAAAAGGAAGCTGAGGGGCTTTTTATCAAAATGTTTTATTATGTTTTTAGGGGGTTCTAGGAAAGGGAGGGGGGATAACCAGGCCAGGAGGGAAGCCAACGCCAGACGAACAGGTGAGTCTATGAAGGAAGTGAGCGGGGTGAAGGGGGAGAGGGAACAAGTTATTCCAGTAGAGGGTTGTTTTATTACAACGGTCGCGGGGAGGGGGGGATGCGAGGACAAGAAAAGATCGCAAGGTCGGTTGGGAGACCGTGGCTGCTGGCTACGCCCGGTCGTTTGTACCAACCCCCGCAGCCTAGGTGGTCGGGAACTACAGAGCCAGGGCCTGAGGCTGATGCTCTGCAATGCAAGGTCCGTGACCAACAAGGCCCCCCTCATTAACGAGCTGATCTCGGAGGGGGAGCTGGACCTTGCAGGGATAACGGAGACCTGGTTGGGTCACGA
Organism: Natrix helvetica; assembly: GCF_964273705.1. Taxonomy (NCBI): domain Eukaryota; kingdom Metazoa; phylum Chordata; class Lepidosauria; order Squamata; family Natricidae; genus Natrix; species Natrix helvetica. The sequence continues at coordinate 32,026,326 of NC_138555.1, forward strand.
GGGGGGTTTACCCCTCGTGGAAATGTGCCCACCGGGTTTCCGTGCATTCCATCAGCCTCGGGCCCTGGGTAAGGGTGGTGGGGTGGCGGTAGTTATACGGGATTGTCTGGAGCCGAGGGAGTTCACTGTTCCTCAGATACCCGGGTGTGAGTCGCTGGGTATGAAATGGGGCCCAGGGAGGCAGTGGGGTCTGCTGATTGTATACTTGGCTCCTCGCTATACGTCAGTGGCCCTGCCCGAGCTCCTCGAGCTGGTCTCGGAGACGGCGGTTGAGATACCCAAACTTCTGGTTATGGGGGATTTCAACCTGCCGTCGACGGGAGCAGCGTCCGAGGTGGCTCGGGAGTTCATGGCTTCCATGACAGCCATGGGCCTGACCCAACTAATTCAGGGCCCCACACACGAAGGCGGCAGCACACTGGACCTTATCTTTGTATCTGAGCAGTGGACGAGTGATCTGGGAATAGGGGATTTAGAGATTACGCCCCTGTCATGGTCAGATCACTCATGTCTCCGGCTGGACTTCCCTGGCGCTACCCTCCACCGTGAGGAGGCGGAGCCAGTTTGTTCAAGCTGGTACCACCCCAAGCACTTGATGGAACCGGACAGGTTCCAGACGGAGCTTGGGCCTTTACCTGTAGCCCTGACCCGCGCTCGGTCGGAGGACCTAGTCGACGCCTGGAATAGGGCGACGGCGGGGGCCTTGGACCGGGTTGCGCCTCTGCGACCTCTCCTACGGCAACGACCCACCCGGGCTCCCTGGTATACCGAGGAGCTTAGGGTGATGAAGCGCCATAGGAGACGTCTAGAGAGCAGGTGGAGGTCCTCACGCTCCGAATCTGACCGAATACAGGTAAGAGCCTATTTACGGACCTACCTTGTGGCATTGAGAGCGGCCAAACGTAGACATTGTGCCGCTCTCATTGCGTCTGCGGATAACCGCCCTGCCGCCCTGTTTAGGGTGACCCGCTCTCTCCTGTCGCAGGAGACGCGGGAGGCACCCTTGCAGGGAAGAGCAGAGGAGTTTGGGGAATATCTGCAAGACAAAGTCGCTCAGATCCGGAGCGGATGGGCCCCCCTCAGTGGACCGGACGAGCCGACATCAGTGAGTCTTGTGAGCCCACTCTGGGAGGAGTTTGACTCTGTTGCCCCCGAGGATTTAGACGGGTTGCGTGGACGGCTGCGACCCACCACATGTTCAATGGACCCGTGCCCCTCCTGGTTGGTACTGGCATCCTGGGAGGTGACGCGAGGCTGGCTTCTGGGCCTGGTGAACGCCTCATTGAGCGAGGGTTCCTTACCGACTGCCTTGAAAGAGGCGGTGGTGAGGCCCCTGCTCAAGAGGCCTTCACTTGACCCAACGGAGCTAGCTAATTATCGTCCAGTCTCCAACCTCCCCTTTTTAGCGAAGGTTGTTGAGAATGTGGTGGCGCAGCAATTTCCACGTCACCTCGACGAATCCGTATATCTAGACCCACGCCAGTCCGGCTTCCGACCCGGGCACAGCACCGAGACAGCCTTGGTCGCGTTGGTGGATGATCTCTGGAGGGCCAGAGATAGAGGTTGCTCCTCTATCCTGGTCCTATTAGACCTCTCGGCGGCTTTTGATACCATCGACCATGGTATCCTACTGCGCCGGCTGGAGGGGATGGGAGTCGGAGGCACCGTTTTACGGTGGTTCGGCTCCTACCTCTCCGGCCAGATGCAATATGTGTTGACTAGGGGGCAGAGGTCAACCCCGAGGCCACTCTCTTGTGGGGTGCCGCAGGGGTCGGTCCTCTCGCCCCTTCTGTTCAACGCATATGTGAAGCCGCTGGGTGAGATCATCCGTGGTTTTGGGGTTGAGTACCATCTGTACGCTGATGATACTCAGTTGTACATCTCAACCCCAAGCCACCCCAACGAGGCTGTCGAAGTGATGTCCCGGTGTTTGGAAGCCGTCGGGGTCTGGATGGGGGACAACAGACTCAAACTCAACCCCTCCAAGACTGAGTGGCTGTGGCTACCGGCGCCTCGGTTCAGCCAGTTGATTCCATCACTGGCCATAGGGGGCGAACAATTGCCCCCTGTGGAACGGGCGCGCAATTTGGGCGTCCTCCTAGACGCCCGGCTGTCAATGGATGATCATGTGGCAGCCGTGGCAAGGTGGGCGTTCCACCAGGTTCGCCTGGTGCGCCAATTGCGCCCCCTTCTGGACCGTGATGCCCTACGCACAGTCACTCATGCACTGGTGACGTCTCGCCTGGACTACTGTAATGCTCTCTACATGGGGCTTCCCTTGGGACGCGCCCGAAGACTGCAGCTAGTCCAGAACGCAGCCGCGCGGGTAGTCATGGGGAGTACTAGGTACTCCCACGTAACACCTCTCCTGCGCGAGCTGCACTGGCTACCTGTGGTCTTTCGGGTGCGTTTCAAGGTTCTGATCACTATCTTTAAAGCGCTCCATGGCATAGGGCCTAGTTACCTGCGGGATCGCATCCTCCCACATAAATCCCTGCGGCCAATCCGCTCTCACAGGGAGGGCCTTCTCCTGGTGCCGTCCACGAGGCAATGCCAACGGGCGACACCAAGGAGTAGGGCCTTCTCTGTGATGGGCCCAACCCTCTGGAATGACCTCCCCCCCGATATTAGAACCACTACTGACCTCCGCTCCTTCCGACAGAAACTGAAGACACACCTGTTCCGACTGGCTGGTTTGGCATAATTTTAACGTCTACCTCCTGGCATACACATTCTTACTGGTTTTTAGAGGGATATTGTTTTAAATTTAACTTGATATTTTAAACTTTTGTATTGATTTATTTATTAGCTGTACAGTTTGGCATATTTTACCCTCCTCTTATACATGTATTTATATAGTTATTTCTATGTTTTAATCTGTTGTATTTTAATACGGACTGTACACCGCCCCGAGTCCCTTTCGGGAGAGGGGGCGGTATATAAACGCTAATAATAATAATAATAATAACATCCACACACGTCCAGCCCCTCTGCCTCTTCCCTCTTCCTGGATTCACTCGAACGGTTTTAAGACTCAGAGCCGATGCACATCCACACACTTCCAGCCACTCTGCCTCTCCCCTCTCCTTCGATTCACTCACACGGTTTTAAGACAAACAGCCTGTGCACATCCACACACATCCAGCTCCTCTGCCTCTCCACTCTTCCTGGATTCACTCAGACAGTTTTAATACTCACAGCCTGTGTACACGCACACACACTTCCAGCCCCTCTGCCTCTTCCCACTTTATGGATTCACTCAGATAATTATAAAACTCACAGCCTGTTCACACATACACACTTCCAGCCCGTCTGCCTCTTCACTCTTAGAGGATTCACTCAGACCTTTTTAAGACTCACAGCCTGTGCACAAGCACAGACACTTCCAGCCCCTCTGCCTCTTCCCACTTTATGGATTCACTCAGACGTTCTTAAGACTCACAGCCGGTGCACATCCACACACTTCCACTCCCTCTCCCTCTTCCCTCTTCCTGGATTCACGTAGACGGTTTTATGACTCACAGCCAGTGCACATCCACACACTTCCAGCACCTCTGCCTGTTCCCTCTTCCTGGATTCATTCAGACGTTCTTAAGACTCACTGCCTGTGCACAGCACACACACTTCCATCCCCTCTGCCTCTTCCCTCTTCCTGGATTCACTCAGATGGTTTTAAGACTCACAGCCGGTGCACATCCACACACTTCCATCCCCTCTCCCTCTTCCCTCTTCCCTCTTCCTGGATTCATTCAGACGTTCTTAAGACTCACTGCCTGTGCACAGCACACACACTTCCAGCCCCTCTCCCTCTTCCCTCTTCCTGGATTCACGTAGACGGTTTTAAGAATCACAATCTATGCACATCCACACACTTCCACCCCCTCTCCCTCTTCCCTCTTCCTGGATTCACGTAGACGGTTTTATGACTCACAGTCTATGCACATCCACACACTTCCATCCCCTCTGCCTGTTCCCTCTTCCTGGATTCACTCAGACGGTTTTAAGACTCACAGTCTATGCACATCCACACACTTTCAGCGCCTCTGTCTCTTCCCTCTTCCTGGATTCATTTAGACGTTCTTAAGACTCACAGCCTGTGCACAGCACACATACTTCCAGCCACTCTGCCTCTACCCTCTTCCTGGATTCACTCAGACGTTCTTAAGACTCACAGCCTGTGCACAGCACACACACTTCCAGCCCCTCTCCCTCTTCCCTCTTCCTGGATTCACGTAGACGGTTTTAAGACTCACAGTCTATGCACATCCACACACTTCCATCCCCTCTGCCTGTTCCCTCTTCCTGGATTCACTCAGACGGTTTTAAGACTCACAGCCGGTGCACATCCAAACACTTCCAGCCCCTCTGCCTCTTCTGTCTTCCTGGATTCATTCAGACGTTCTTAAGACTCACTGCCTGTGCACAGCACACACACTTCCAGCCCCTCTGCCTCTTCCCTCTTCCTGGATTCACTCAGACGGTTTTATGACTCACAGTCTATGCACATCCACACAATTCCATTCCCTCTGCCTGTTCCCTCTTCCTGGATTCACTCAGACGGTTTTAAGACTCACAGCCGGTGCACATCCACACACTTCCATCCCTTCTCCCTCTTCCCTCTTCCTGGATTCACGTAGACGGTTTTAAGACTCACAGCCGGTGCACATCCAAACACTTCCAGCCCCTCTGCCTCTTCCCTCTTCCTGGATTCACTCAGATGGTTTTAAGTCTCACAGCCGGTGCACATCCACACACTTCCATCCCCTCTCCCTCTTCCCTCTTCCTGGATTCACGTAGACGGTTTTAAGACTCACAGCCGGTGCACATCCACACACTTCCAGCCCCTCTGCCTCTTCCCTCTTCCTGGATTCACTGAAACACTTTTAAGACTCTCAGCCGGTGCATATCCACACACTTCCATCCCCTCTGCCTGTTCCCTCTTCCTGGATTCACTCGAACGGTTTTAAGACTCACAGCCGGTGCACATCCAAACACTTCCAGCCCCTCTGCCTCTTCCCTCTTCCTGGATTCATTCAGACGTTCTTAAGACTCACTGCCTGTGCACAGCACACACACTTCCAGCCCCTCTTCCTCTTCCCTCTTCCTGGATTCACTCAGACGTTCTTAAGACTCACAGCATGTGCACAGCACACACACTTCCAGCCCCTCTCCCTCTTCCCTCTTCCTGGATTCACGTAGACGGTTTTAAGAATCACAATCTATGCACATCCACACACTTCCACCCCCTCTCCCTCTTCCCTCTTCCTGGATTCACGTAGACGGTTTTATGACTCACAGTCTATGCACATCCACACACTTCCATCCCCTCTGCCTGTTCCCTCTTCCTGGATTCACTCAGACGGTTTTAAGACTCACAGTCTATGCACATCCACACACTTTCAGCGCCTCTGTCTCTTCCCTCTTCCTGGATTCATTTAGACGTTCTTAAGACTCACAGCCTGTGCACAGCACACATACTTCCAGCCACTCTGCCTCTTCCCTCTTCCTGGATTCACTCAGACGGTTTTAAGACTCACAGCCGGTGCACATCCAAACACTTCCAGCCCCTCTGCCTCTTCTGTCTTCCTGGATTCATTCAGACGTTCTTAAGACTCACTGCCTGTGCACAGCACACACACTTCCAGCCCCTCTGCCTCTTCCCTCTTCCTGGATTCACTCAGACGTTCTTACGACTCACAGCCTGTGCACAGCACACACACTTCCAGCCCCTCTCCCTCTTCCCTCTTCCTGGATTCACGTAGACGGTTTTATGACTCACAGTCTATGCACATCCACACACTTCCATCCCCTCTGCCTGTTCCCTCTTCCTGGATTCACTCAGACGGTTTTAAGACTCACAGCCGGTGCACATCCACACACTTCCATCCCTTCTCCCTCTTCCCTCTTCCTGGATTCACGTAGACGGTTTTAAGACTCACAGCCGGTGCACATCCACACACTTCCAGCCCCTCTGCCTCTTCCCTCTTCCTGGATTCACTGAAACACTTTTAAGACTCACAGCCGGTGCATATCCACACACTTCCATCCCCTCTGCCTGTTCCCTCTTCCTGGATTCACTCGAACGGTTTTAAGACTCACAGCCGGTGCACATCCAAACACTTCCAGCCCCTCTGCCTCTTCCCTCTTCCTGGATTCATTCAGACGTTTTTAAGACTCACTGCCTGTGCACAGCACACATACTTCCAGCCCCTCTGCCTCTTCCCTCTTCCTGGATTCACTCAGACGTTCTTAAGACTCACAGCCTGTGCACAGCACACACACTTCCAGCCCCTCTCCCTCTTCCCTCTTCCTGGATTCACGTAGACGGTTTAAAGAATCACAATCTATGCACATCCACACACTTCCACCCCCTCTCCCTCTTCCCTCTTCCTGGATTCACGTAGACGGTTTTATGACTCACAGTCTATGCACATCCACACACTTCCATCCCCTCTGCCTGTTCCCTCTTCCTGGATTCACTCAGACGGTTTTAAGACTCACAGCCGGTGCACATCCACACACTTCCATCCCCTCTCCCTCTTCCCTCTTCCTGGATTCACGTAGACGGTTTTAAGACTCACAGCCGGTGCACATCCACACACTTCCAGCCCCTCTGCCTCTTCCCTCTTCCTAGATTCACTCAAACACTTTTAAGACTCACAGCCGGTGCATATCCACACACTTCCATCCCCTCTGCCTGTTCCCTCTTCCTGGATTCACTCGAACGGTTTTAAGACTCACAGCCGGTGCACATCCAAACACTTCCAGCCCCTCTGCCTCTTCCCTCTTCCTGGATTCATTCAGACGTTTTTAAGACTCACTGCCTGTGCACAGCACACACACTTCCAGCCCCTCTGCCTCTTCCCTCTTCCTGGATTCACTCAGACGTTCTTAAGACTCACAGCCTGTGCACAGCACACACACTTCCAGCCCCTCTCCCTCTTCCCTCTTCCTGGATTCACGTAGACGGTTTTAAGAATCACAATCTATGCACATCCACACACTTCCACCCCCTCTCCCTCTTCCCTCTTCCTGGATTCACGTAGACGGTTTTATGACTCACAGTCTATGCACATCCACACACTTCCATCCCCTCTGCCTGTTCCCTCTTCCTGGATTCACTCAGACGGTTTTAAGACTCACAGCCGGTGCACATCCACACACTTCCATCCCCTCTCCCTCTTCCCTCTTCCTGGATTCACGTAGACGGTTTTAAGACTCACAGCCGGTGCACATCCACACACTTCCAGCCCCTCTGCCTCTTCCCTCTTCCTGGATTCACTCAAACACTTTTAAGACTCACAGCCGGTGCATATCCACACACTTCCATCCCCTCTGCCTCTTCCCTCTTCCTGGATTCACTCAAACACTTTTAAGACTCACAGCCGGTGCATATCCACACACTTCCATCCCCTCTGCCTGTTCCCTCTTCCTGGATTCACTCGAACGGTTTTAAGACTCACAGCCGGTGCACATCCAAACACTTCCAGCCCCTCTGCCTCTTCCCTCTTCCTGGATTCATTCAGACGTTTTTAAGACTCACAGCCGGTGCATATCCACACACTTCCATCCCCTCTGCCTCTTCCCTCTTCCTGGATTCACTCAAACACTTTTAAGACTCACAGCCGGTGCATATCCACACACTTCCATCCCCTCTGCCTGTTCCCTCTTCCTGGATTCACTCGAACGGTTTTAAGACTCACAGCCGGTGCACATCCAAACACTTCCAGCCCCTCTGCCTCTTCCCTCTTCCTGGATTCATTCAGACGTTTTTAAGACTCACTGCCTGTGCACAGCACACACACTTCCAGCCCCTCTGCCTCTTCCCTCTTCCTGGATTCACTCAGACGTTCTTAAGACTCACAGCCTGTGCACAGCACACACACTTCCAGCCCCTCTCCCTCTTCCCTCTTCCTGGATTCACGTAGACGGTTTTAAGAATCACAATTGTAGCGATCCCTGGCCTGGATTGAAGCTAGGCCCAAGTAGGAGATAAGTTTCGTTCTTCTATAAGTTTCTATTCCTGAACATTTACAAGATTTCCTGTAAATCATATGACCATGAACAAACTATGTGTAGTATCATGTTTCTGTATATGTGGCAGTAGTTATCTATGCTTATGCTTGACTCTCTGACCAATAGAATGTTACTTCTTTGTGTAAGCTTTCCAATAAAAAGAGGTCGGACGGAGCAATCCGGGTGCACACACCTCGAGGACTTCATGGTGTCGAGTAGTTCTTGAGCCAGGTGCCCCCGTGCTACGGCACGCACCCTCGCGAGGGTCCCTGGAGAAGCAAGCCTCCCCCCGGTCCTTGCAGGTGTCAAGGACCCCCTCACCAGTGCAACGACGCAACTGGTGACCACGATGTGATTCCTGTCTAGGTCTGCGTCGCCTTCACCCCCGTCTTACGCACCTGGCAAAGGCTTGATCATCGTAAGTATGGGCTCCTCACTTTCCAAAGCTTCGTCAGTACATAGGGACGAGCTTTTTACCTTGGTGGAGAAGGAAAATTGCTTGCAAAAGGTTAACGGCACCACTATCTATCCTCTTTCTAAAACCTCTTTAAGTAAATTTTTCTAGTACTTAGAAAAACAATGTCCGGCTTATTTGGAAAAGGCTCCATAAAAATGTCTATGTGGGAGATTGGGAATTTATTTCCACAAGACACAGAGCCCCTGCAAAAGTGTTATTTATCAAGTAAAATTTTTTTCTCCAAAATTATTTTCAATTGGCCTTTCAACTCCTCATGGAGATGTTAATTTTTCGGCTCCTCCATGGTTAGAGGAACAATTAGCAAAAGAGGAGGGGAATAAACATATGTTTTCTGCCTCTCCACCTAAATTTATTCCACAAGATCATGAAATAATTAGTTTAAAGGATTGCTTTTTTCTACCCTTCCTTGGCCTGCTTCGCAAGAAAAGTTTGATTCTGTGTGTCTGCCTCTTACCCCCCCCCCCTTCTTTTCTTTTGAAAGAGTTTTGTGCTGGTTTATGTTTCCTTTCTCCCCACCTCCCCCTTTTCGGGAAGGTTTTCTATGCCTGTTGCTTCCCCCCCCGCCACTTTTTTTTCTTTTAAAAGATGTTACCTCCCCCCACCTCCCCCTTTCCGGGATGTCTGTTGTTTCCCCCCCACACACACACACTTTTCCCTCTTTAGAAAGACTCTGTGTCGGCTTTTGTTTGTTGTTTCCCACCTCCTCCCTTTTTTGGAAGAGCCTGTGTCGGTTTAACAAATTGCAGGAAAACAACAGAGAGATAATTTTGAGGCTCAAATGAAGTTTGGTGAAATTAGCAAAGGGAAATGTTACGTTTGAATGCTGGAGAGCATTTATTGGTTTTGAGAACGATCTTGATATGGTAGATATGATTATATATTTATTTAGTTTTTTTTAATTTAGATTTATGTTGCAGAATTGAATTTTTTGTATAAGTGTTATTTATTGGCTTTGGTAAATTATTATATGGGTGATATTTTGATTGGAGCCCCCAAAGATATAACCTAATTGGCCTTCAAAAATAAAACATGATTTTTTACTGGAAGGAGTGCAGAGAAGGGTAACGAAGGTGATTGATGGAGACTAGAGCATGTGAAAAACGGTTGCAGGAACTGGGTATGTTTAGCTTGAGAGAGAGAAAGAGTAGGGGAGACATGATAGCATTGTTCCAATGTCTCGAGGATTGCCACGGAGAGTCAGGCTGTTCTCCAAGGCATCTGAGGGTGGAACAAAAGGCTGGTCAAGGAGAGAGATGGCTTGGAGCTGGGGAGAGATTTCCTAACAGTTAGAGCAGTTGGTCAGTGGAACGGCTTGTTTCCAGGGGTTGTGAATGCCCCAACATTGAAGGTCTTTGAGAGGATGTTGGATGGTTATTTGTCTGAAACGGTATAGGGTTTCCTGCCTAGGCAGGGGGGTTGGACTGGAGAACCTCTAGGGTCCCTTCCAACTCTGTTATTGTATTGTATTGTATGAATTGCAGATTGTTCCAGTAAAACATAACTGCATGAAATGTTACAATCTTTTTTGCTCCAAAATTTTTTTTTTGTTTAAATGAACACAAAGTTATTTTGCTAATTAATTTATGGCAGCTATTGGGGAATCTTTATTTGGGTTCGTCCGTCTGTGTCTGCCGCTACTTAAAGTTTTTTATTTGATTTTTTTTCTTTTTCGTGCCCTTGCCACAGTTGAAAAGATTAATGAGATTTTGAGCATTCCATTTGTGGTTTGCGTAACTTGTCAGCTAATTCTTTTGATGTTTTTTTTTAAAGATAAAAAGGCTTCGTTTTAAAATGTTTTGCCATTATTATTTTTTTAGGCAGTTGTGAATTAATAACCTTGGGTTTGTTGTAGAAATTGGACTGATTTAATTAATATTATTTTTCCTATTCCAAAATTTGATTTTTAATTTTGTTTTCAGAATAACTTCCTTTTTTAGTGTGCTTTAACTAACTATGTGGTTTGTATGATTTTCTTGCTTGCCTATTGTTTTTGATTTTTTGCTTTCATAAGACTGTTTTTTTTTTTTGGATGGAGGGTAAAATTGCTTATAAGGACTCTCATGAAAGTTTCCTACCTTACAATACTGTTGTTCTTGCAACACTAAAAATTGTCTGTTGCTATTTTAACTTTTCACATCTTTTCTTAACAAGCTTTTTAACTATATTTTTGACTTTCATTATGTGTGTCAATTTATTTTTAATTTTTTAGGTATTTTTTTAAAACTAGGTTTTTTCTTCAGATTTATTTTTGATTTTTTTTTTTTATCAAAATGCCTGGGGACTGGCACAATCTTGCCATATGCCACTCAACCAGGCCAAACAAATTGTTTCATCTTGCCCCCAGTGTTCTGGGGCATCCCCCTCTGGGGACAAGGAAATTAATTTTCATGATTTGGCCTCTAATCACTATGGCAAATGGATGTCACCTATGTTTCCTTTTTTTTTTTGGCTCCTTAAAAGTAAATTCATTTATCTAGTCAGGGGGTTGGACTAGGAGACCTCCAAGGTCCCTTCCAACTCTACTATTGTATTATTATTGTATTATTTATTTTTTAATTTTTGGCCACATTTTAAAATCTTTTTTCAGCCTTTACTGCCTTGGGCAAACTTTTCCTTTTAAAGACTGACAATGGCCTGGCCTATTTTTCATTGGCCTTTTTCTAATTTTGTATTAATTGGAACATTGTTTTAAATTTTGGGTTTTTATTTTCCTTACAATTCCACAGGTTAAGCCATTGTGGAACGTGTTAATTGGTCCTTTAAGGACTGTTTTTTCAAACAAATAAAAAACAAAAAGAGGGATTTTGGGTACCTAACAATTTGGTGTACCCCAATTTGGCTAATTTGGCATAGGAAACATAATAGATTTTAAAAGTTTGTTTGCCTCCCCCGCAAGGGGGACGAGGATATGCTGTGCTTGCTTTTACAGATTTTTATGGATTCTAGTACGTGATGTTTGTCTAGACAAGAATATTGTCGTACCAGTTCCCAAATCCAGTTCCAGAGATGACCAAGATGACTTTACAGACAGCACAGTGGCCAATACGATCTTGCCAAAACAGCTGTCCAGTGATATGAAAAACCAAAAACCACCAACACAGTGCTGAAACAACGACACGACAACTTATGTGCTGCCATTTTTGCCAAGTTCTTAGTCATCATTAGTCATCATTGGTTTATGTTTACTTGTTTTGTCATCTCACCAAAAAACTCATTTGAACAGTGACTGCAATAAAAATCTATGGGTGCAACTAACATTACACACACTGACTTGAACTGTACATGAAACATTTGCTTTCTACATGTTTGGATCCTGTTTGAATTTTGTCTGCAGTAATTCAACACTTCATTGGTTCGAATTATAAGACTATCTCTCATTGAGGATTAATTGCTTATGATCCTCCCCCTGATCCACACACGTCCATCCCCTCTGCCTGTTCCCTCTTCCTGGATTCACGTAGACGGTTTTAAGACTCATAGCCGGTGTACATCCACACACTTCCAGCCCCTCTGCCTCTTCCCTCTTCCTGGATTCATGGAGACGTTCTTAAGACTCACAGCCTGTGCACAGCACACATACTTCCAGCCACTCTGCCTCTTCCCTCTTCCTGGATTCACTCAGACGTTCTTAAGACTCACAGCCTGTGCACAGCACACACTTCCACCGCCTCTCCCTCTTCCCTCTTCCTGGATTCACGTAGACGGTTTTATGACTAATAGTCTATGCACACCCACACACTTCCATCCCCTCTGTCTCTTCCCTCATCCTGGATTCACTCAGACGGTTTTAAGACTCACAGCCGGTGCACATCCACACACTTCCATCCCCTCTGTCTCTTCCCTCATCCTGGATTCACCCAAACGGTTTTAAGACTCACAGACGGTGCACATACAAACACTTCCAGCCCCTCTGCCTCTTCCCTCTTCCTGGATTCATTCAGACGTTCTTAAGACTCACTGCCTGTGCACAGCACACACACTTCCAGCCCCTCTGCCTCTTCCCTCTTCCTGGATTCACTCAGACGTTCTTAAGACTCACAGCCTGTGCACAGCACACACACTTCCAGCCCCTCTCCCTCTTCCCTCTTCCTGGATTCACGTAGACGGTTTTAAGAATCACAATCTGTGCCCATCCACACACTTCCACCCCCTCTGCCTGTTCCCTCTTCCTGGATTCACTCAGATGGTTTTAAGACTCACAGCCGGTGCACATCCACACACTTCCTGCCCCTCTCCCTCTTCCCTCTTCCTGGATTCACGTAGACGGTTTTAAGACTCACAGCCGGTGTACATCCACACACTTCCAGCCCCTCTGCCTCTTCCCTCTTCCTGGATTCATGGAGACGTTCTTAAGACTCACAGCCTCTGCACAGCACACATACTTCCAGCCACTCTGCCTCTTCCCTCTTCCTGGATTCACTCAGACGTTCTTAAGACTCACAGCCTGTGCACAGCACACACACATCCAGCCCCTCTCCCTCTTCCCTCTTCCTGGATTCACGTAGACGGTTTTAAGAATCACAATCTATGCACATCCACACATTTCCACCCCCTCTCTCTCTTCCCTCTTCCTGGATTCACGTAGACGATTTTATGACTCACAGTCTATGCACATCCACACACTTCCATCGCCTCTGCCTGTTCCCTCTTCCTGGATTCACGTAGACGGTTTTAAGACTCACAGCCGGTGCACATCCACACACTTCCACCCCCTCTCCCTCTTCCCTCTTCCTGGATTCACTCGAACGGTTTTAAGACTCACAGCCGGTGCACATTCACACACTTCCACCGCCTCTCCCTCTTCCCTCTTCCTGGATTCACGTAGACGGTTTTATGACTCACAGCCGGTGCACATCCACACACTTCCAGCCCCTCTGCCTGTTCCCTCTTCCTGGATTCACTCAAACACTTTTAAGACTCACAGCCGGTGCATATCCACACACTTCCATCCCCTCTGCCTGTTCCCTCTTCCTGGATTCACTCGAACGGTTTTAAGACTCACAGCTGGTGCACATCCAAACACTTCCAGCCCCTCTGCCTCTTCCCTCTTCCTGGATTCATTCAGACGTTTTTAAGACTCACTGCCTGTGCACAGCACACACACTTCCAGCCCCTCTGCCTCTTCCCTCTTCCTGGATTCACTCAGACGTTCTTAAGACTCACAGCCTGTGCACAGCACACACACTTCCAGCCCCTCTCCCTCTTCCCTCTTCCTGGATTCACGTAGACGGTTTTAAGAATCACAATCTATGCACATCCACACACTTCCACCCCCTCTCACTCTTCCCTCTTCCTGGATTCACGTAGACGGTTTTATGACTCACAGTCTATGCACATCCACACACTTCCATCCCCTCTGCCTGTTCCCTCTTCCTGGATTCACTCAGACAGTTTTAAGACTCACAGCCGGTGCACATCCACACACTTCCATACCCTCTCCCTCTTCCTGGATTCACGTAGACGGTTTTAAGACTCACAGCCGGTGCACATCCACACACTTCCAGCCCCTCTGCCTCTTCCCTCTTCCTGGATTCACTCAATCACTTTTAAGACTCACAGCCGGTGCATATCCACAAACTTCCATCCCCTCTGCCTGTTCCCTCTTCCTGGATTCATTCAGACGTTCTTAAGACTCACAGCCTGTGCACAGCATACACACTTCCAGCCCCTCTCCCTCTTCCCTCTTCCTGGATTCACGTAGACGGTTTTAAGACTCAGTGTATGCCCATCAACACACTTCCATCCCCTCTGTCTCTTCCCTCTTCCTGGATTCACTTAGACGGTTTTATGACTCACAGCCGGTGCACATCCACACACTTCCATCCCCTCTGCCTGTTCCCTCTTCCTGGATTCACTCGAACGGTTTTAAGACTCACAGCCGGTGCACATCCAAACACTTCCAGCCCCTCTGCCTCTACCCTCTTCCTGGATTCATTCAGACGGTTTTAAGACTCACAGTCTATGCACATCCACACACTTCCACCCCCTCTCCCTCTTCCCTCTTCCCTCTTCCTGGATTCACGTAGAAGGTTTTATGACTAATAGTCTATGCACACCCACACACTTCCATCCCCTCTGTCTCTTCCCTCATCCTGGATTCACTCAGACGGTTTTAAGACTCACAGCCGGTGCACATCCACACACTTCCAACCCCTCTGTCTCTTCCCTCATCCTGGATTCACCCAAACGGTTTTAAGACTCACAGACGGTGCACATCCAAACACTTCCAGCCCCTCTGCCTCTTCCCTGTTCCTGCATTCATTCAGACGTTCTTAAGACTCACTGCCTGTGCACAGCACACACACTTCCAGCCCCTCTGCCTCTTCCCTCTTCCTGGATTCACGTAGACGGTTTTAAGAATCACAATCTATGCACATCCACACACTTCCACCCCCTCTCTCTCTTCCCTCTTCCTGGATTCACGTAGACGATTTTATGACTCACAGTCTATGCACATCCACACACTTCCATCGCCTCTGCCTGTTCCCTCTTCCTGGATTCACTCAGACGGTTTTAAGACTCACAGCCGGTGCACATCCACACACTTCCATCCCCTCTCCCTCTTCCCTCTTCCTGGATTCACGTAGATGGTTTTAAGACTCACAGCCGGTGCACATCCACACACTTCCACCCCCTCTCCCTCTTCCCTCTTCCTGGATTCACTCGAACGGTTTTAAGACTCACAGCCGGTGCACATCCACACACTTCCACCGCCTCTCCCTCTTCCCTCTTCCTGGATTCACGAAGACGGTTTTAAGACTCACAGTCTATGCACATCCACACACTTCCACCCCCTCTCCCTCTTCCCTCTTCCTGGATTCACGTAGAAGGTTTTATGACTAATAGTCTATCCACACCCACACACTTCCATCCCCTCTGTCTCTTCCCTCATCCTGGATTCACTCAGACGGTTTTAAGACTCACAGCCGGTGCACATCCACACACTTCCATCCCCTCTGTCTCTTCCCTCATCCTGGATTCATCCAAACGGTTTTAAGACTCACAGCTGGTGCACATCCACACACTTCCAACCCCTCTGTCTCTTCCCTCTTCCTGGATTCATTCAGACGTTCTTAAGACTCACAGCCTGTCCACAGCATACACACTTCCAGCCCCTCTCACTCCTCCCTCTTCCTGGATTCACGTAGACGGTTTTAAGACTCACAGTGTATGCCCATCAACACACTTCCATCCCCTCTGTCTCTTCCCTCTTCCTGGATTCACGTAGACGGTTTTATGACTCACAGCCGGTGCACATCCACACACTTCCATCCCCTCTGCCTGTTCCCTCTTCCTGGATTCACTCGAACGGTTTTAAGACTCACAGCCGGTGCACATCCAAACACTTCCAGGCCCTCTGCCTCTTCCCTCTTCCTGGATTCATTCAGACGTTCTTAAGACTCACAGCCTGTGCACAGCACACACACTTCCAGCCCCTCTCCCTCTTCCCTCTTCCTGGATTCACGTAGATGGTTTTAAGACTCACAGCCGGTGCACATCCACACACTTCCACCCCCTCTCCCTCTTCCCTCTTCCTGGATTCACTCGAACGGTTTTAAGACTCACAGCCGGTGCACATCCACACACTTCCACCGCCTCTCCCTCTTCCCTCTTCCTGGATTCACGAAGACAGTTTTAAGACTCACAGTCTATGCACATCCACACACTTCCACCCCCTCTCCCTCTTCCCTCTTCCTGGATTCACGTAGAAGGTTTTATGACTAATAGTCTATGCACACCCACACACTTCCATCCCCTCTGTCTCTTCCCTCATCCTGGATTCACTCAGACGGTTTTAAGACTCACAGCCGGTGCACATCCACACACTTCCATCCCCTCTGTCTCTTCCCTCATCCTGGATTCATCCAAACGGTTTTAAGACTCACAGCTGGTGCACATCCACACACTTCCAACCCCTCTGTCTCTTCCCTCTTCCTGGATTCATTCAGACGTTCTTAAGACTCACAGCCTGTGCACAGCACAGATACTTCCAGCCCCTCTCCCTCTTCCCTCTTCCTGGATTCACGAAGACGGTTTTAAGACTCACAGTCTATGCACATCCACACACTTCCACCCCCTCTCCCTCTTCCCTCTTCCTGGATTCACGAAGACGGTTTTAAGACTCACAGCTGGTGCACATCCACACACTTCCATCCCCTCTGTCTCTTCCCTCTTCCTGGATTCACGTAGACGGTTTTATGACTCACAGCCGGTGCACATCCACACACTTCCATCCTCTCTGCCTGTTCCCTCTTCCTGGATTCACTCGAACGGTTTTAAGACTCACAGCCGGTGCACATCCAAACACTTCCAGCCCCTCTGCCTCTTCCCTCTTCCTGGATTCATTCAGACGTTCTTAAGACTCACAGCCTGTGCACAGCACAGACACTTCCAGCCCCTCTCCCTCTTCCCTCTTCCTGGATTCACGAAGACGGTTTTAAGACTCACAGTCTATGCACATCCACACACTTCCACCCCCTATCCCTCTTCCCTCTTCCTGGATTCACGTAGACGGTTTTATGACTCACAGTCTATGCACATCCACACACTTCCATCCCCTCTGCCTGTTCCCTCTTCCTGGATTCACTCAGACGGTTTCAAGACTCACAGCCGGTGCACATCCACACACTTCCAGCCCCTCTGCCTCTTCCCACTTCCTGGATTCACGTAGACGGTTTTAAGACTCACAGCCGGTGTACATCCACACACTTCCAGCCCCTCTGTCTCTTCCCTCTTCCTGGATTCATTCAGACGTTCTTAAGACTCACAGCCTGTGCACAGCACACATACTTCCAGCCACTCTGCCTCTTCCCTCTTCCTGGATTCACGAAGACGGTTTTAAGACTCACAGTCTATGCACATCCACACACTTCCACCCCCTCTCCCTCTTCCCTCTTCCTGGATTCACGTAGACGGTTTTATGACTAATAGTCTATGCACACCCACACACTTCCAGCCCCTCTGCCTCTTCCCTCTTCCTGGATTCATTAAGACGTTCTTAAGACTCACAGCCTGTACACAGCAGACATACTTCCAGCTACTCTGCTTCTTCCCTCTTCCTGGATTCACTCAGACGTTCTTAAGACTCACAGCCTGTGCACAGCACAAATACTTCCAGCCACTCTGCCTCTTCCCTCTTCCTGGATTCACGTAGACGGTTTTATGACTCACAGTCTATGCACACCCACACACTTCCATCCCCTCTGTCTCTTCCCTCATCCTGGATTGACTCAGACGGTTTTAAGACTCACAGCCGCTGCACATCCACACATTTCCAGCCCCTCTGCCTCTTCCCTCTTCCTGGATTCACGTAGACGGTTTTAAGACTCACAGCCGGTGCACATCCACACACTTCCAGCCCCTCTGCCTCTTCCCTCTTCCTGGATTCACGTAGACGGTTTTAAGACTCACAGCCGGTGCACATCCACACACTTCCACCCCCTCTCCCTCTTCCCTCTTCCTGGATTCACGTAGACGGTTTTATGACTCACAGCCGGTGCACATCCACACACTTCCATCCCCTCTGCCTGTTCCCTCTTCCTGGATTCACTCGAAGGGTTTTAAGACTCACAGCCGGTGCACATCCAAACACTTCCAGCCCCTCTGCCTCTTCCCTCATCCTGGATTCATTAAGACGTTCTTAAGACTCACAGCCTGTGCACAGCACACATACTTCCAGCTACTCTGCCTCTTCCCTCTTCCTGGATTCACTCAGACGTTCTTAAGACTCACAGCCTGTGCACAGCACACATACTTCCAGCCACTCTGCCTCTTCCCTCTTCCTGGATTCACGTAGACGGTTTTATGACTCACAGTCTATGCACACCCACACACTTCCATCCCCTCTGTCTCTTCCCTCATCCTGGATTCACTCAGACGGTTTTAAGACTCACTGCCTGTGCACAGCACACACACTTCCAGCCCCTCTGCCTCTTCCCTCTTCCTGGATTCACTCAGACGTTCTTACGACTCACAGCCTGTTCACAGCACACACACTTCCACCCCCTCTCCCTCTTCCCTCTTCCTGGATTCAGTCGAACGGTTTTAAGACTCACAGCCGGTGCACATCCACACACTTCCACCGCCTCTCCCTCTTCCCTCTTCCTGGATTCACGTACACGGTTTTATGACTCACAGCCGGTGCACATCCACACACTTCCATCCCCTCTGCCTGTTCTCTCTTCCTGGATTCACGTAGACGGTTTTAAGATTCACAGCCGGTGCACATCCACACACTTCCAGCCCCTCTGCCTCTTCCCTCTTCCTGGATTCACGTAGACGGTTTTAAGACTCACAGCCAGTGCACATCCACACACTTCCACCCCCTCTCCCTCTTCCCTCTTCCTGGATTCACGTAGACGGTTTTATGACTCACAGCCGGTGCACATCCACACACTTCCACCCCCTCTCCCTCTTCCCTCTTCCTGGATTCACTCAGACGGTTTTAAGACTCACAGTCTATGCACATCCACACACTTCCACCCCCTCTCTCTCTTCCCTCTTCCTGGATTCACGTAGACGATTTTATGACTCACAGCCGGTGCACATCCACACACTTCCACCCCCTCTCCCTCTTCCCTCTTCCTGGATTCACTCGAACGGTTTTAAGACTCACAGCCGGTGCACATCCACACACTTCCACCCCCTCTCTCTCTTCCCTCTTCCTGGATTCACGTAGACGATTTTATGACTCACAGTCTATGCACATCCACACACTTCCATCGCCTCTGCCTGTTCCCTCTTCCTGGATTCACTCAGACGGTTTTAAGACTCACAGTCGGTGCACATCCACACACTTCCATCCCCTCTCCCTCTTCCCTCTTCCTGGATTCACGTAGATGGTTTTAAGACTCACAGCCGGTGCACATCCACACACTTCCACCCCCTCTCCCTCTTCCCTCTTCCTGGATTCACTCGAACGGTTTTAAGACTCACAGCCGGTGCACATCCACACACTTCCAACGCCTCTCCCTCTTCCCTCTTCCTGGATTCACGAAGACGGTTTTAAGACTCACAGTCTATCCACATCCACACACCTCCACCCCCTCTCCCTCTTCCCTCTTCCTGGATTCACGTAGAAGGTTTTATGACTAATAGTCTATGCACACCCACACACTTCCAGCCCCTCTGTCTCTTCCCTCATCCTGGATTCACTCAGACGGTTTTAAGACTCACAGCCGGTGCGCATCCACACACTTCCATCCCCTCTGTCTCTTCCCTCATCCTGGATTCATCCAAACGGTTTTAAGACTCACAGCTGGTGCACATCCACACACTTCCAACCCCTCTGTCTCTTCCCTCTTCCTGGATTCATTCAGACGTTCTTAAGACTCACAGCCTGTGCACAGCATACACACTTCCAGCCCCTCTCCCTCTTCCCTCTTCCTGGATTCACGTAGACGGTTTTAAGACTCACAGTGTATGCCCATCAACACACTTCCATCCCCTCTGTCTCTTCCCTCTTCCTGGATTCACGTAGACGGTTTTATGACTCACAGCCGGTGCACATCCACACACTTCCATCCCCTCTGCCTGTTCCCTCTTCCTGGATTCACTCGAACGGTTTTAAGACTCACAGCCGGTGCACATCCAAACACTTCCAGCCCCTCTGCCTCTTCCCTCTTCCTGGATTCATTCAGACGTTCTTAAGACTCACAGCCTGTGCACAGCACACACACTTCCAGCCCCTCTCCCTCTTCCCTCTTCCTGGATTCACGTAGATGGTTTTAAGACTCACAGTCTAAGCACATCCACACACTTCCATCCCCTCTCCCTCTTCCCTCTTCCTCGATTCACGTAGACGGTTTTATGACTCACAGTCTATGCACATCCACACACTTCCATCCCCTCTGCCTGTTCCCTCTTCCTGGATTCACTCAGACGGTTTTAAGACTCAAAGCCGGTGCACATCCACACACTTCCATCCCCTCTGCTTGTTCCCTCTTCCTGGATTCACTCGAATGGTTTTAAGACTCACAGCCGGTGCACATCCACACACTTCCAGCGCCTCTGCCTCTTCCCTCTTCCTGGATTCACTCAGACGGTTTTAAGACTCAAAGCCGGTGCACATCCACACACTTCCATCCCCTCTGCTTGTTCCCTCTTCCTGGATTCACTCATATGTTCTTAAGACTCACAAGCTATGCACATCCACACACAATCAGCCCCTCTGCCTCTTCCCTCTTCCTGGATTCACTCAGACGGTTTTAAAACTCACAGCCGGTGCACATCCACACACTTCCAGCCCCTCTGCCTCTTCCCTCTTCCTGGATTCACCCAAACGGTTTTAAGACTCACAGCTGGTGCACATCCACACACTTCCAACCCCTCTGCCTCTTCCCTCTTCCTGGATTCACTCAAACGGTTTTAAGACTCACAGCCGGTGCATATCCACACACCTCCAGCCCCTCTGCCTCTTCCCTCTTCCTGGATTCACTCAGATGTTCTTAAGACTCAAAGCCTGTGCACAGCACACACACTTCCAGCCTCTCTCCCTCTTCCTTCTTCCTGGATTCACGTAGACGGTTTTAAGACTCACAGTCTATGCACATCCACACACTTCCACCCCCTCTCCCTCTTCCCTCTTCCTGGATTCACTCATATGTTCTTAAGACTCACAAGCTATGCACATCCACACACTATCAGCCCCTCTGCCTCTTCCCTCTTCCTGGATTCACCCAAACGGTTTTAAGACTCACAGCTGGTGCACATCCACACACTTCCAACCCCTCTGCCTCTTCCCTCTTCCTGGATTCACTCAAACGGTTTTAAGACTCACAGCCGGGGCACATCCACACACTTCCAGCCCCTCTCCCTCCTCCCTCTTCCTGGATTCACGTAGACGGTTTTAAGACTTACAGTCTAAGCACATCCACACACTTCCACCCCCTCTCCCTCTTCCCTCTTCCTTGATTCACGTAGACGGTTTTATGACTCACAGTCTATGCACATCCACACACTTCCATCCCCTCTGCCTGTTCCCTCTTCCTGGATTCATTCAGACGGTTTTAAGACTCACAGCCGGTGCACATCCACACACTTCCATTCCCTCTCCCTCTTCCCTCTTCCTGGATTCACGTAGACGGTTTTAAGACTCACAGTCTATGCACATCCACACACTTCCACCCCCTCTCCCTCTTCCCTCTTCCTGGATTCACTCAGACGTTCTTAAGACTCACTGCCTGTGCACAGCAAACACACTTCCAGCCCCTCTTCCTCTTCCCTCTTCCTGGATTCACGTAGATGGTTTTAAGACTCACAGTCTATGCACATCCACACACTTTCAGCCCCTCTGCCTCTTCCCTCATCCTGGATTCACCCAAACGGTTTTAAGACTCACAGCCGGTGCACATCCACACACTTCCATCCCCTCTGCCTCTTCCCTCTTCCTGGATTCACCCAAACGGTTTTAAGACTCACAGTCTAAGCACATCCACACACTTCCACCCCCTCTGCCTCTTCCCTCTTCCTGGATTCACTCAGACGTTCTTAAGACTCACAGCCTGTGCACAGCACACACACTTCCAGCCCCTCTCCCTCTTCCCTCTTCCTGGATTCACGTAGACAGTTTTAAGAAACACAATCTATGCACATCCACACACTTCCACCCCCTCTCCCTCTTCCCTCTTCCTGGATTCACGTAGACGGTTTTAAGACTCACAGCCGCTGCACATCCACACATTTCCAGCCCCTCTGCCTCTACCCTCTTCCTGGATTCACCCAAACGGTTTTAAGACTCACAGCTGGTGCACATCCAAACACTTCCAACCCCTCTGCCCTCTTCCCTCTTCCTGGATTCACTCAAACGTTCTTAAGACTCACAGGCGGTGCACATCCACACACTTCCAGCCCCTCTGCCTCTTCCCTCTTCCTGGATTCAATCAGACGGTTTTAAGACTCACAGCTGGTTCACATCCACACACTTCCATTCCCTCTGCTTGTTCCCTCTTCCTGGATTTACTCGAACGGTTTTAAGACTCACAGCCGGTGCACATCCACACACTTCCAGCGCCTCTGCCTCTACCCTCTTCCTGGATTCACTCAGATGTTCTTAAGACTCAAAGCCTGTGCACAGCACACACACTTCCAGCCTCTCTCCCTCTTCCCTCTTCCTGGATTCACTCAGACGATCTTTAGACTCACAGCCTGTGCACAGCACAAACACTTCCAGCCCCTCTCCCTCTTCCTTCTTCCTGGATTCACGGATACGGTTTTATGACTCACAGTCTATGCACATCCACACACTTCCATCCCCTCTGCCTGTTCCCTCTTCCTGGATTCACTCAGACAGTTTTAAGACTCACAGCCGGTGCACATCCACACACTTCCAGCCCCTCTGCCTGTTCCCTCTTCCTGGATTCACTCAGACAGTTTTAAGACTCACAGCCGGTGCACATCCACACACTTCCAGCCCCTCTGCCTCTTCCCTCTTCCTGGATTCACCCAAACGGTTTTAAGACTCACAGCTGGTGCACATCCACACACTTCCAACCCCTCTGCCTCTTCCCTCTTCCTGGATTCACTCAAACGGTTTTAAGACTCACAGCCGGTGCATATCCACACACCTCCAGCCCCTCTGCCTCTTCCCTCTTCCTGGATTCACTCAGACGTTCTTAAGACTCACAGCCTGTGCACAGCACACACACTTCCAGCCCCTCTCCCTCTTCCTGGATTCACCCAAACGGTTTTAAGACTCACAGCTGGTGCACATCCAAACACTTCCAACCCCTCTGCCCTCTTCCCTCTTCCTGGATTCACTCAAACGTTCTTAAGACTCACAGGCGGTGCACATCCACACACTTCCAGCCCCTCTGCCTCTTCCCTCTTCCTGGATTCAATCAGACGGTTTTAAGACTCACAGCTGGTTCACATCCACACACTTCCATTCCCTCTGCTTGTTCCCTCTTCCTGGATTTACTCGAACGGTTTTAAGACTCACAGCCGGTGGACATCCACACACTTCCAGCGCCTCTGCCTCTACCCTCTTCCTGGATTCACTCAGATGTTCTTAAGACTCAAAGCCTGTGCACAGCACACACACTTCCAGCCTCTCTCCCTCTTCCCTCTTCCTGGATTCACTCAGACGATCTTTAGACTCACAGCCTGTGCACAGCACAAACACTTCCAGCCCCTCTCCCTCTTCCTTCTTCCTGGATTCACGGATACGGTTTTATGACTCACAGTCTATGCACATCCACACACTTCCATCCCCTCTGCCTGTTCCCTCTTCCTGGATTCACTCAGACAGTTTTAAGACTCACAGCCGGTGCCCATCCACACACTTCCAGCCCCTCTGCCTGTTCCCTCTTCCTGGATTCACTCAGACGGTTTTAAGACTCACAGCCGGTGCACATCCACACACTTCCAGCCCCTCTGCCTCTTCCCTCTTCCTGGATTCACCCAAACGGTTTTAAGACTCACAGCTGGTGCACATCCACACACTTCCAACCCCTCTGCCTCTTCCCTCTTCCTGGATTCACTCAAACGGTTTTAAGACTCACAGCCGGTGCATATCCACACACCTCCAGCCCCTCTGCCTCTTCCCTCTTCCTGGATTCACTCAGACGTTCTTAAGACTCACAGCCTGTGCACAGCACACACACTTCCAGCCCCTCTCCCTCTTCCTGGATTCACGTAGACGGTTTTAAGACTCACAGTCTAAGCACATCCACACACT
Organism: Natrix helvetica; assembly: GCF_964273705.1. NCBI lineage: Eukaryota > Metazoa > Chordata > Lepidosauria > Squamata > Natricidae > Natrix > Natrix helvetica. The sequence continues at coordinate 32,050,496 of NC_138555.1, forward strand.
TCCACCACCTCTCCCTCTTCCCTCTTCCTGGATTCACTCAGACGGTTTTAAGACTCACAGCCGGTGCACATCCACACACTTCCATCCCCTCTGCTTGTTCCCTCTTCCTGGATTCACTCGAACGGTTTTAAGACTCACAGCCGGTGCACATCCACACACTTCCAGCGCCTCTGCCTCTTCCCTCTTCCTGGATTCACGTAGACAGTTTTAAGAATCACAATCTATGCCCATCCACACACTTCCACCCCCTCTCCCTCTTCCCTCTTCCTGGATTCACGTAGACGGTTTTATGACTCACAGTCTATGCACACCCACACACTTCCATCCCCTCTGTCTCTTCCCTCATCCTGGATTCACTAAGACGGTTTTAAGACTCACAGCCGCTGCACATCCACACATTTCCAGCCCCTCTGCCTCTACCCTCTTCCTGGATTCAATCAGACGGTTTTAAGACTCACAGCTGGTTCACATCCACACACTTCCATTCCCTCTGCTTGTTCCCTCTTCCTGGATTTACTCGAACGGTTTTAAGACTCACAGCCGGTGCACATCCACACACTTCCAGCGCCTCTGCCTCTACCCTCTTCTTGGATTCACTCAGATGTTCTTAAGACTCAAAGCCTGTGCACAGCACACACACTTCCAGCCTCTCTCCCTCTTCCCTCTTCCTGGATTCACTCAGACGATCTTTAGACTCACAGCCTGTGCACAGCACAAACACTTCCAGCCCCTCTCCCTCTTCCTTCTTCCTGGATTCACGGATACGGTTTTATGACTCACAGTCTATGCACACCCACACACTTCCATCCCCTCTGCCTGTTCCCTCTTCCTGGATTCACTCAGACGGTTTTAAGACTCACAGCCGGTGCACATCCACACACTTCCAGCCCCTCTGCCTGTTCCCTCTTCCTGGATTCACTCAGACGGTTTTAAGACTCACAACCGGTGCACATCCACACACTTCCAGCCCCTCTACCTCTTCCCTCTTCCTGGATTCACCGAAACGGTTTTAAGACTCACAGCTGGTGCACATCCACACACTTCCAACCCCTCTGCCTCTTCCCTCTTCCTGGATTCACTCAGACGTTCTTAAGACTCACAGCCTGTGCACAGCACACACACTTCCAGCCCCTCTCCCTCTTCCTGGATTCACGTAGATGGTTTTAAGACTCACAGTCTAAGCACATCCACACACTTCCACCCCCTCTCCCTCTTCCCTCTTCCTGGATTCACGTAGACGGTTTTATGACTCACAGTCTATGCACATCCACACACTTCCATCCCCTCTGCCTGTTCCCTCTTCCTGGATTCACTCAGACGGTTTTAAGACTCAAAGCCGGTGCACATCCACACACTTCCATCCCCTCTGCTTGTTCCCTCTTCCTGGATTCACTCGAATGGTTTTAAGACTCACAGCCGGTGCACATCCACACAATTCCAGCCCCTCTGCCTCTTCCCTCTTCCTGGATTCACTCAGACGGTTTTAAGACTCAAAGCCGGTGCACATCCACACACTTCCATCCCCTCTGCTTGTTCCCTCTTCCTGGATTCACTCATATGTTCTTAAGACTCACAAGCTATGCACATCCACACACAATCAGCCCCTCTGCCTCTTCCCTCTTCCTGGATTCACTCAGACGGTTTTAAAACTCACAGCCGGTGCACATCCACACACTTCCAGCCCCTCTGCCTCTTCCCTCTTCCTGGATTCACCCAAACGGTTTTAAGACTCACAGCTGGTGCACATCCACACACTTCCAACCCCTCTGCCTCTTCCCTCTTCCTGGATTCACTCAAACGGTTTTAAAACTCACAGCCGGTGCATATCCACACACCTCCAGCCCCTCTGCCTCTTCCCTCTTCCTGGATTCACTCAGATGTTCTTAAGACTCAAAGCCTGTGCACAGCACACACACTTCCAGCCTCTCTCCCTCTTCCTTCTTCCTGGATTCACGTAGACGGTTTTAAGACTCACAGTCTATGCACATCCACACACTTCCACCCCCTCTCCCTCTTCCCTCTTCCTGGATTCACTCATATGTTCTTAAGACTCACAAGCTATGCACATCCACACACTATCAGCCCCTCTGCCTCTTCCCTCTTCCTGGATTCACCCAAACGGTTTTAAGACTCACAGCTGGTGCACATCCACACACTTCCAACCCCTCTGCCTCTTCCCTCTTCCTGGATTCACTCAAACGGTTTTAAGACTCACAGCCGGTGCACATCCACACACTTCCAGCCCCTCTCCCTCCTCCCTCTTCCTGGATTCACGTAGACGGTTTTAAGACTTACAGTCTAAGCACATCCACACACTTCCACCCCCTCTCCCTCTTCCCTCTTCCTTGATTCACGTAGACGGTTTTATGACTCACAGTCTATGCACATCCACACACTTCCATCCCCTCTGCCTGTTCCCTCTTCCTGGATTCATTCAGACGGTTTTAAGACTCACAGCCGGTGCACATCCACACACTTCCATCCCCTCTCCCTCTTCCCTCTTCCTGGATTCACGTAGACGGTTTTAAGACTCACAGTCTATGCACATCCACACACTTCCACCCCCTCTCCCTCTTCCCTCTTCCTGGATTCACTCAGACGTTCTTAAGACTCACTGCCTGTGCACAGCAAACACACTTCCAGCCCCTCTTCCTCTTCGCTCTTCCTGGATTCACTCAGACGTTCTTAAGACTCACAGCATGTGCACAGCACAAACACTTCCAGCCCCTCTCCCTCTTCCCTCTTCCTTGATTCACGTAGACGGTTTTATGACTCACAGTCTATGCACATCCACACACTTCCATCCCCTCTCCCTCTTCCCTCTTCCTGGATTTACGTAGATGGTTTTAAGACTCACAGTCTATGCACATCCACACACTTCCATCCCCTCTGTCTCTTCCCTCTTCCTGGATTCATTCAGACGTTCTTAAGACTCACAGCCTGTGTACACGGACACAATCTTTTAGCTCCTCTGACTCTTCCCTCATCCTGGATTCACTCAGACGGTTTTAAAACCCACAGCCGGTGCACATCCACACACGTCCAGCCCCTCTGCCTCTTCCCTCTTCCTGGATTCACTCGAATGGTTTTAAGACTCAGAGCCGATGCACATCCACACACTTCCAGCCACTCTGCCTCTCCCCTCTCCTTCGATTCACTCACACGGTTTTAAGACAAAGAGCCTGTGCACATCCACACACATCCAGCTCCTCTGCCTCTCCACTCTTCCTGGATTCACTCAGACAGTTTTAGTACTCACAGCCTGTGTACACGCACACACACTTCCAGCCCGTCTGCCTCTTCACTCTTTGAGGATTCACTCAGACCTTTTTAAGACTCACAGCCTGTGCACAAGCACAGACACTTCCAGCCCCTCTGCCTCTTCCCACTTTATGGATTCACTCAGACGTTCTTAAGACTCACAGCCGGTGCACATCCACACACTTCCACTCCCTCTCCCTCTTCCCTCTTCCTGGATTCACGTAGACGGTTTTATGACTCACAGCCGGTGCACATCCACACACTTCCAGCACCTCTGCCTGTTCCCTCTTCCTGGATTCATTTAGACGTTCTTAAGACTCACTGCCTGTGCACAGCACACACACTTCCAGCCCCTCTGCCTCTTCCCTCTTCCTGGATTCACTCAGACGTTCTTAAGACTCACAGTCTATGCACATCCACACACTTCCATCCCCTCTGCCTCTTCCCTCTTCCTGGATTCACTCAGATGGTTTTAAGACTCACAGCCGGTGCACATCCACACACTTCCATCCCCTCTCCCTCTTCCCTGTACCCTCTTCCTGGATTCATTCAGACGTTCTTAAGACTCACTGCCTGTGCACAGCACACACACTTCCAGCCCCTCTTCCTCTTCCCTCTTCCTGGATTCACTCAGACGTTCTTAAGACTCACAGCATGTGCACAGCACAAACACTTCCAGCCCCTCTCCCTCTTCCTTCTTCCTGGATTCACGTAGACGGTTTTAAGACTCACAGTCTATGCACATCCACACACTTCCACCCCCTCTCCCTCTTCCCTCTTCCTGGATTCACTCATATGTTCTTAAGACTCACAAGCTATGCACATCCACACACTATCAGCCCCTCTGCCTCTTCCCTCTTCCTGGATTCACTCAGACGGTTTTAAGACTCACAGCCGGTGCACATCCACACACTTCCAGCCCCTCTGCCTCTTCCCTCTTCCTGGATTCACCCAAACGGTTTTAAGACTCACAGCTGGTGCACATCCACACACTTCCACCCCCTCTCCCTCTTCCCTCTTCCTGGATTCACTCATATGTTCTTAAGACTCACAAGCTATGCACATCCAAACACTATCAGCCCCTCTGCCTCTACCCTCTTCCTGGATTCAATCAGACGGTTTTAAGACTCACAGCTGGTTCACATCCACACACTTCCATTCCCTCTGCTTGTTCCCTCTTCCTGGATTTACTCGAACGGTTTTAAGACTCACAGCCGGTGCACATCCACACACTTCCAGCGCCTCTGCCTCTACCCTCTTCTTGGATTCACTCAGATGTTCTTAAGACTCAAAGCCTGTGCACAGCACACACACTTCCAGCCTCTCTCCCTCTTCCCTCTTCCTGGATTCACTCAGACGATCTTTAGACTCACAGCCTGTGCACAGCACAAACACTTCCAGCCCCTCTCCCTCTTCCTTCTTCCTGGATTCACGGATACGGTTTTATGACTCACAGTCTATGCACACCCACACACTTCCATCCCCTCTGCCTGTTCCCTCTTCCTGGATTCACTCAGACGGTTTTAAGACTCACAGCCGGTGCACATCCACACACTTCCAGCCCCTCTGCCTGTTCCCTCTTCCTGGATTCACTCAGACGGTTTTAAGACTCACAGCCGGTGCACATCCACACACTTCCAGCCCCTCTACCTCTTCCCTCTTCCTGGATTCACCGAAACGGTTTTAAGACTCACAGCTGGTGCACATCCACACACTTCCAACCCCTCTGCCTCTTCCCTCTTCCTGGATTCACTCAAACGGTTTTAAGACTCACAGCCGGTGCATATCCACACACCTCCAGCCCCTCTGCCTCTTCCCTCTTCCTGGATTCACTCAGACGTTCTTAAGACTCACAGCCTGTGCACAGCACACACACTTCCAGCCCCTCTCCCTCTTCCTGGATTCACGTAGATGGTTTTAAGACTCACAGTCTAAGCACATCCACACACTTCCACCCCCTCTCCCTCTTCCCTCTTCCTGGATTCACGTAGACGGTTTTATGACTCACAGTCTATGCACATCCACACACTTCCATCCCCTCTGCCTGTTCCCTCTTCCTGGATTCACTCAGACGGTTTTAAGACTCAAAGCCGGTGCACATCCACACACTTCCATCCCCTCTGCTTGTTCCCTCTTCCTGGATTCACTCGAATGGTTTTAAGACTCACAGCCGGTGCACATCCACACACTTCCAGCGCCTCTGCCTCTTCCCTCTTCCTGGATTCACTCAGACGGTTTTAAGACTCACAGCCGGTGCACATCCACACACTTCCAGCCCCTCTACCTCTTCCCTCTTCCTGGATTCACCGAAACGGTTTTAAGACTCACAGCTGGTGCACATCCACACACTTCCAACCCCTCTGCCTCTTCCCTCTTCCTGGATTCACTCAAACGGTTTTAAGACTCACAGCCGGTGCATATCCACACACCTCCAGCCCCTCTGCCTCTTCCCTCTTCCTGGATTCACTCAGACGTTCTTAAGACTCACAGCCTGTGCACAGCACACACACTTCCAGCCCCTCTCCCTCTTCCTGGATTCACGTAGATGGTTTTAAGACTCACAGTCTAAGCACATCCACACACTTCCACCCCCTCTCCCTCTTCCCTCTTCCTGGATTCACGTAGACGGTTTTATGACTCACAGTCTATGCACATCCACACACTTCCATCCCCTCTGCCTGTTCCCTCTTCCTGGATTCACTCAGACGGTTTTAAGACTCAAAGCCGGTGCACATCCACACACTTCCATCCCCTCTGCTTGTTCCCTCTTCCTGGATTCACTCGAATGGTTTTAAGACTCACAGCCGGTGCACATCCACACACTTCCAGCGCCTCTGCCTCTTCCCTCTTCCTGGATTCACTCAGACGGTTTTAAGACTCAAAGCCGGTGCACATCCACACACTTCCATCCCCTCTGCTTGTTCCCTCTTCCTGGATTCACTCATATGTTCTTAAGACTCACAAGCTATGGACATCCACACACAATCAGCCCCTCTGCCTCTTCCCTCTTCCTGGATTCACTCAGACGGTTTTAAAACTCACAGCCGGTGCACATCCACACACTTCCAGCCCCTCTGCCTCTTCCCTCTTCCTGGATTCACCCAAACGGTTTTAAGACTCACAGTCTATGCACATCCACACACTTCCATCCCCTCTGCTTGTTCCCTCTTCCTGGATTCACTCATATGTTCTTAAGACTCACAAGCTATGCACATCCACACACTATCAGCCCCTCTGCCTCTTCCCTCTTCCTGGATTCACCCAAACGGTTTTAAGACTCACAGCCGGTGCACATCCACACACTTCCAGCCCCTCTCCCTCCTCCCTCTTCCTGGATTCACGTAGACGGTTTTAAGACTTACAGTCTAAGGACATCCACACACTTCCACCCCCTCTCCCTCTTCCCTCTTCCTTGATTCACGTAGACGGTTTTATGACTCACAGTCTATGCACATCCACACACTTCCATCCCCTCTGCCTGTTCCCTCTTCCTGGATTCATTCAGACGGTTTTAAGACTCACAGCCGGTGCACATCCACACACTTCCATCCCCTCTCCCTCTTCCCTCTTCCTGGATTCACGTAGACGGTTTTAAGACTCACAGTCTATGCACATCCACACACTTCCACCCCCTCTCCCTCTTCCCTCTTCCTGGATTCACTCAGACGTTCTTAAGACTCACTGCCTGTGCACAGCAAACACACTTCCAGCCCCTCTTCCTCTTCGCTCTTCCTGGATTCACTCAGACGTTCTTAAGACTCACAGCATGTGCACAGCACAAACACTTCCAGCCCCTCTCCCTCTTCCCTCTTCCTTGATTCACGTAGACGGTTTTATGACTCACAGTCTATGCACATCCACACACTTCCATCCCCTCTCCCTCTTCCCTCTTCCTGGATTTACGTAGATGGTTTTAAGACTCACAGTCTATGCACATCCACACACTTCCATCCCCTCTGTCTCTTCCCTCTTCCTGGATTCATTCAGACGTTCTTAAGACTCACAGCCTGTGTACACGGACACAATCTTTTAGCTCCTCTGACTCTTCCCTCATCCTGGATTCACTCAGACGGTTTTAAAACCCACAGCCGGTGCACATCCACACACGTCCAGCCCCTCTGCCTCTTCCCGCTTCCTGGATTCACTCGAACGGTTTTAAGACTCAGAGCCGATGCACATCCACACACTTCCAGCCACTCTGCCTCTCCCCTCTCCTTCGATTCACTCACACGGTTTTAAGACAAACAGCCTGTGCACATCCACACACATCCAGCTCCTCTGCCTCTCCACTCTTCCTGGATTCACTCAGACAGTTTTAGTACTCACAGCCTGTGTACACGCACACACACTTCCAGCCCGTCTGCCTCTTCACTCTTTGAGGATTCACTCAGACCTTTTTAAGACTCACAGCCTGTGCACAAGCACAGACACTTCCAGCCCCTCTGCCTCTTCCCAATTTATGGATTCACTCAGACGTTCTTAAGACTCACAGCCGGTGCACATCCACACACTTCCACTCCCTCTCCCTCTTCCCTCTTCCTGGATTCACGTAGACGGTTTTATGACTCACAGCCGGTGCACATCCACACACTTCCACCCCCTCTCCCTCTTCCCTCTTCCTGGATTCACTCAGACGTTCTTAAGACTCACTGCCTGTGCACAGCAAACACACTTCCACCCCCTCTCCCTCTTCCCTCTTCCTGGATTCACTCAGACGTTCTTAAGACTCACTGCCTGTGCACAGCAAACACACTTCCAGCCCCTCTTCCTCTTCACTCTTCCTGGATTCACTCAGACGTTCTTAAGACTCACAGCATGTGCACAGCACAAACACTTCCAGCCCCTCTCCCTCTTCCCTCTTCCTTGATTCACGTAGACGGTTTTATGACTCACAGTCTATGCACATCCACACACTTCCATCCCCTCTCCCTCTTCCCTCTTCCTGGATTTACGTAGATGGTTTTAAGACTCACAGTCTATGCACATCCACACACTTCCATCCCCTCTGTCTCTTCCCTCTTCCTGGATTCATTCAGACGTTCTTAAGACTCACAGCCTGTGTACACGGACACAATCTTTTAGCTCCTCTGACTCTTCCCTCATCCTGGATTCACTCAGACGGTTTTAAAACCCACAGCCGGTGCACATCCACACACGTCCAGCCCCTCTGCCTCTTCCCGCTTCCTGGATTCACTCCAACGGTTTTAAGACTCAGAGCCGATGCACATCCACACACTTCCAGCCACTCTGCCTCTCCCCTCTCCTTCGATTCACTCACACGGTTTTAAGACAAACAGCCTGTGCACATCCACACACATCCAGCTCCTCTGCCTCTCCACTCTTCCTGGATTCACTCAGACAGTTTTAGTACTCACAGCCTGTGTACACGCACACACACTTCCAGCCCGTCTGGCTCTTCACTCTTTGAGGATTCACTCAGACCTTTTTAAGACTCACAGCCTGTGCACAAGCACAGACACTTCCAGCCCCTCTGCCTCTTCCCACTTTATGGATTCACTCAGACGTTCTTAAGACTCACAGCCGGTGCACATCCACACACTTCCACTCCCTCTCCCTCTTCCCTCTTCCTGGATTCACGTAGACGGTTTTATGACTCACAGCCGGTGCACATCCACACACTTCCACCCCCTCTCCCTCTTCCCTCTTCCTGGATTCACTCAGACGTTCTTAAGACTCACTGCCTGTGCACAGCAAACACACTTCCAGCCCCTCTTCCTCTTCCCTCTTCCTGGATTCACGTAGATGGTTTTAAGACTCACAGTCTATGCACATCCACACACTTTCAGCCCCTCTGCCTCTTCCCTCATCCTGGATTCACCCAAACGGTTTTAAGACTCACAGCCGGTGCACATCCACACACTTCCATCCCCTCTGCCTCTTCCCTCTTCCTGGATTCACCCAAACGGTTTTAAGACTCACAGTCTAAGCACATCCACACACTTCCACCCCCTCTGCCTCTTCCCTCTTCCTGGATTCACTCAGACGTTCTTAAGACTCACAGCCTGTGCACAGCACACACACTTCCAGCCCCTCTCCCTCTTCCCTCTTCCTGGATTCACGTAGACAGTTTTAAGAATCACAATCTATGCACATCCACACACTTCCACCCCCTCTCCCTCTTCCCTCTTCCTGGATTCACGTAGACGGTTTTATGACTCACAGTCTATGCACACCCACACACTTCCATCCCCTCTGTCTCTTCCCTCATCCTGGATTCACTAAGACGGTTTTAAGACTCACAGCCGCTGCACATCCACACATTTCCAGCCCCTCTGCCTCTACCCTCTTCCTGGATTCACCCAAACGGTTTTAAGACTCACAGCTGGTGCACATCCAAACACTTCCAACCCCTCTGCCCTCTTCCCTCTTCCTGGATTCACTCAAACGTTCTTAAGACTCACAGGCGGTGCACATCCACACACTTCCAGCCCCTCTGCCTCTTCCCTCTTCCTGGATTCAATCAGACGGTTTTAAGACTCACAGCTGGTTCACATCCACACACTTCCATTCCCTCTGCTTGTTCCCTCTTCCTGGATTTACTCGAACGGTTTTAAGACTCACAGCCGGTGCACATCCACACACTTCCAGCGCCTCTGCCTCTACCCTCTTCCTGGATTCACTCAGATGTTCTTAAGACTCAAAGCCTGTGCACAGCACACACACTTCCAGCCTCTCTCCCTCTTCCCTCTTCCTGGATTCACTCAGACGATCTTTAGACTCACAGCCTGTGCACAGCACAAACACTTCCAGCCCCTCTCCCTCTTCCTTCTTCCTGGATTCACGGATACGGTTTTATGACTCACAGTCTATGCACATCCACACACTTCCATCCCCTCTGCCTGTTCCCTCTTCCTGGATTCACTCAGACAGTTTTAAGACTCACAGCCGGTGCACATCCACACACTTCCAGCCCCTCTGCCTGTTCCCTCTTCCTGGATTCACTCAGACGGTTTTAAGACTCACAGCCGGTGCACATCCACACACTTCCAGCCCCTCTGCCTCTTCCCTCTTCCTGGATTCACCCAAACGGTTTTAAGACTCACAGCTGGTGCACATCCACACACTTCCAACCCCTCTGCCTCTTCCCTCTTCCTGGATTCACTCAAACGGTTTTAAGACTCACAGCCGGTGCATATCCACACACCTCCAGCCCCTCTGCCTCTTCCCTCTTCCTGGATTCACTCAGACGTTCTTAAGACTCACAGCCTGTGCACAGCACACACACTTCCAGCCCCTCTCCCTCTTCCTGGATTCACGTAGACGGTTTTAAGACTCACAGTCTAAGCACATCCACACACTTCCACCACCTCTCCCTCTTCCCTCTTCCTGGATTTACGTAGACGGTTTTATGACTCACAGTCTATGCACATCCACACACTTCCATCCCCTCTGCCTGTTCCCTCTTCCTGGATTCACTCAGACGGTTTTAAGACTCACAGCCGGTGCACATCCACACACTTCCATCCCCTCTGCTTGTTCCCTCTTCCTGGATTCACTCGAACGGTTTTAAGACTCACAGCCGGTGCACATCCACACACTTCCAGCGCCTCTGCCTCTTCCCTCTTCCTGGATTCACGTAGACAGTTTTAAGAATCACAATCTATGCCCATCCACACACTTCCACCCCCTCTCCCTCTTCCCTCTTCCTGGATTCACGAAGACGGTTTTATGACTCACAGTCTATGCACACCCACACACTTCCATCCCCTCTGTCTCTTCCCTCATCCTGGATTCACTAAGACGGTTTTAAGACTCACAGCCGCTGCACATCCACACATTTCCAGCCCCTCTGCCTCTACCCTCTTCCTGGATTCACCCAAACGGTTTTAAGACTCACAGCTGGTGCACATCCAAACACTTCCAACCCCTCTGCCCTCTTCCCTCTTCCTGGATTCACTCAAACGTTCTTAAGACTCACAGGCGGTGCACATCCACACACTTCCAGCCCCTCTGCCTCTTCCCTCTTCCTGGATTCAATCAGACGGTTTTAAGACTCACAGCTGGTTCACATCCACACACTTCCATTCCCTCTGCTTGTTCCCTCTTCCTGGATTTACTCGAACGGTTTTAAGACTCACAGCCGGTGCACATCCACACACTTCCAGCGCCTCTGCCTCTACCCTCTTCCTGGATTCACTCAGATGTTCTTAAGACTCAAAGCCTGTGCACAGCACACACACTTCCAGCCTCTCTCCCTCTTCCCTCTTCCTGGATTCACTCAGACGATCTTTAGACTCACAGCCTGTGCACAGCACAAACACTTCCAGCCCCTCTCCCTCTTCCTTCTTCCTGGATTCACGGATACGGTTTTATGACTCACAGTCTGTGCACATCCACACACTTCCAGCCCCTCTGCCTGTTCCCTCTTCCTGGATTCACTCAGACGGTTTTAAGACTCACAGCCGGTGCACATCCACACACTTCCAGCCCCTCTGCCTCTTCCCTCTTCCTGGATTCACCCAAACGGTTTTAAGACTCACAGCTGGTGCACATCCACACACTTCCAACCCCTCTGCCTCTTCCCTCTTCCTGGATTCACTCAAACGGTTTTAAGACTCACAGCCGGTGCATATCCACACACCTCCAGCCCCTCTGCCTCTTCCCTCTTCCTGGATTCACTCAGACGTTCTTAAGACTCACAGCCTGTGCACAGCACACACACTTCCAGCCCCTCTCCCTCTTCCTGGATTCACGTAGACGGTTTTAAGACTCACAGTCTAAGCACATCCACACACTTCCACCACCTCTCCCTCTTCCCTCTTCCTGGATTCACTCAGACGGTTTTAAGACTCACAGCCGGTGCACATCCACACACTTCCATCCCCTCTGCTTGTTCCCTCTTCCTGGATTCACTCGAACGGTTTTAAGACTCACAGCCGGTGCACATCCACACACTTCCAGCGCCTCTGCCTCTTCCCTCTTCCTGGATTCACGTAGACAGTTTTAAGAATCACAATCTATGCCCATCCACACACTTCCACCCCCTCTCCCTCTTCCCTCTTCCTGGATTCACGTAGACGGTTTTATGACTCACAGTCTATGCACACCCACACACTTCCATCCCCTCTGTCTCTTCCCTCATCCTGGATTCACTAAGACGGTTTTAAGACTCACAGCCGCTGCACATCCACACATTTCCAGCCCCTCTGCCTCTACCCTCTTCCTGGATTCAATCAGACGGTTTTAAGACTCACAGCCGGTGCACATCCACACACTTCCAGCGCCTCTGCCTCTACCCTCTTCTTGGATTCACTCAGATGTTCTTAAGACTCAAAGCCTGTGCACAGCACACACACTTCCAGCCTCTCTCCCTCTTCCCTCTTCCTGGATTCACTCAGACGATCTTTAGACTCACAGCCTGTGCACAGCACAAACACTTCCAGCCCCTCTCCCTCTTCCTTCTTCCTGGATTCACGGATACGGTTTTATGACTCACAGTCTATGCACACCCACACACTTCCATCCCCTCTGCCTGTTCCCTCTTCCTGGATTCACTCAGACGGTTTTAAGACTCACAGCCGGTGCACATCCACACACTTCCAGCCCCTCTGCCTGTTCCCTCTTCCTGGATTCACTCAGACGGTTTTAAGACTCACAGCCGGTGCACTTCCACACACTTCCAGCCCCTCTACCTCTTCCCTCTTCCTGGATTCACCGAAACGGTTTTAAGACTCACAGCTGGTGCACATCCACACACTTCCAACCCCTCTGCCTCTTCCCTCTTCCTGGATTCACTCAAACGGTTTTAAGACTCACAGCCGGTGCATATCCACACACCTCCAGCCCCTCTGCCTCTTCCCTCTTCCTGGATTCACTCAGACGTTCTTAAGACTCACAGCCTGTGCACAGCACACACACTTCCAGCCCCTCTCCCTCTTCCTGGATTCACGTAGATGGTTTTAAGACTCACAGTCTAAGCACATCCACACACTTCCACCCCCTCTCCCTCTTCCCTCTTCCTGGATTCACGTAGACGGTTTTATGACTCACAGTCTATGCACATCCACACACTTCCATCCCCTCTGCCTGTTCCCTCTTCCTGGATTCACTCAGACGGTTTTAAGACTCAAAGCCGGTGCACATCCACACACTTCCATCCCCTCTGCTTGTTCCCTCTTCCTGGATTCACTCGAATGGTTTTAAGACTCACAGCCGGTGCACATCCACACACTTCCAGCGCCTCTGCCTCTTCCCTCTTCCTGGATTCACTCAGACGGTTTTAAGACTCAAAGCCGGTGCACATCCATACACTTCCATCCCCTCTGCTTGTTCCCTCTTCCTGGATTCACTCATATGTTCTTAAGACTCACAAGCTATGCACATCCACACACAATCAGCCCCTCTGCCTCTTCCCTCTTCCTGGATTCACTCAGACGGTTTTAAAGGAGAGGAGGAGGAGCTTCCGAGGCAGATGGCGGCTGCCGTGTGAGCTCCGCAAAATTGCGGAGGGGTTTTCCATCTGGGAGAGGTGCTGCCGACCCCTAATGCTACTCTGAGGGTCGTGCTTTGTCGACGACCACCCCCCGATTCTGCCCTGGCCAGGAGGGGCCGGGCAGGGCGTTTGGGGCGGTCAGCTGGCTAGCGAGAAGCTGAAACACCGAAGGACGCCGAGGACGCCGAACGCGCCAGCGCTTAGGCGGAGAATGGAATGGAGAATGGAATGGAGTGGAGAAGGAGAACGGAATGGAGTGGAGAAGGAGTTATGGAATGGTTTGCTGGCTGTGGCTGTGGCTTCCCATCTGGCTAGTGAGAGCACCAGATGGGGAGCGTGGAGCGCGGAGCTGAGCGTGGAGCGTGGAGCGCGGAGCTGAGTGTGGAGTATGGAGTGTGGAGCTGAGCTGAGTGTCAGGCGGCTAGAGAGGAACGGAGGAACGGAGAAGAACGGAGATACGAAGTGGGTCTCGTTTGGCTGTGGTTGCCCGTCTAGCTGGTGAGAGCGCCAGACGTGGAGCATGGAACGGATCATCTGGCACCAAACAGAGAACGGAGTGTGGGAGGCGTGAGGGAGAAGCGCGGAGAGGCTGGAGAGACAGGAAGATGATGAGAAAGATTGCAAGTATGTCGGTCTGTTGGTGTGCTGGCGTGTTGGCGTGTGGGCGTGCTAGCCGGGGCGTTGGCCAGAAACCTGGAGGACTGCCTCGTTGTGTGAGAGGCGAGAAGGGAGACGGAGGAAGATCTGAACGAAGCAGCTATAGGAGGGGTGAGCCGGTTAAAGTCTCTCAGAGCAGAGCAGACACAATTAAATGGCAAACCTAGAACCTAGGTTTGAATCCTTGATACTATTCTGATTGTGATCTTGGCGTTTGCTTTTAACATCTTTTTAAACATCTTTTAAATATCTGCTTTTTAACATCGTTTTAACATCTGCTTTGCCGGTTCCTACACCATCTTGAAACTCTCCTGAATGAAACCCGGGGAGGCGACTAGCCCATCAACTCACCCTTTTCATCTTGGGTCAGGAAAACCTTCTCGACAAACAAATGATTTTACATCTATTTCTTCAGCACCAGTTACCAACTAACTGTACCCCATGATTCCATTTCTATGTACACGAAGCCGGAATTACTGCGGCTGCGGGAATCCCCTTTCTCGCAGGTCTGGCCTTCAGCCCTTTCGAGGGCCCACCTTGAGGATGGGTTTATTAACCCTGAGAGGTGGAGGAAGCGCAAATTAAGGGGTTTTTTAGTAAAATATTTTTTAAGAATTTGTAGGGATCCTGGGGTTGGGGGGTGGGAGGAGGGGGGGGAACAGGTCAGGAGGGATGGTAGAGCCAGGCATCTAGGTGTGGTCGAAGGAGGAGGGAGCGGAGTGGGGGAGGAGAAGGAAGATAGCATTCCTGTGCAGGGCACTTTAATACCAACGGTCGTAGGGAGGGGCAGGTGCGAGGACAGTTTAAGAGCACGTAGTCGGTTGGGAGACCGGGGTTTTTGGTCATTCCCGGTCGTTTGTACCAACCCCTGCATACTAGGTGGTCAGGATCTACAGACCCAAGGCCTGAGACTGCTGTTATGCAATGCGAGGTCCGTTGTCAATAAGGCCCCCCTCATCCACGATCTAATTTTGGAGGGGGACCCGGACCTCGCCGGAATAACCGAGACCTGGTTGGGCCACGAGGGAGGTCTACCCCTTGTGGAAATGTGCCCTCCAGGTTATCGAGCATTTCACCAGCCTCGGGCCCAGGGAAGGGGCGGTGGGGTAGCAGTGATTATCCGGGAAGACTTAGAGCCGAGAGAGTTCACTGTGCCGCAGACATCCGGGTGTGAGTCCCTCGTCGTGAGATGGGGCCCAGGGAGGCAGTTGGGCCTGCTGATAGTATACCTGGCTCCTCGCTATACTTCAGCGGCCCTGCCCGAACTCCTTGAGCTGATCTCATCGGTGGCGGTTGAGACCCCCAAACTTTTAGTGATGGGGGATTTTAATCTGCCGTCGATGGGAGAAGCGTCTGAGGGGGTTCGGGAGTTCATGGCTTCCATGACAGCCATGGACCTGACCCAGTTAATTCAGGGCCCTACTCACGAGGGAGGCCACACCCTGGACCTTGTTTTTGTCTCTGGCCAGTGGACGAGTGATCTGGGAATAGGGGATCTAGACACTATTCCCCTGTCATGGTCGGATCACTCACTTCTCCGGCTGGACTTCCCTGGTGCCACCCCCCGCCGCGAGGAGGCGGAACTGGAAGGTATTAGATGGTTCCGCCCCAAGCGCCTGATGGAACCGGATAGGTTCCAGACGGAACTTGGGCCACCTACTGTGGACCTGACCCGCCCCCGAGTGGAGGACCTGGTAGACGCATGGAATAGTGCGACTACCGGGGCCCTAGACCGGGTGGCGCCTTTGCGGCCTCTCTTGCGGCGACGAACCACCCTGGCACCTTGGTTTACCGAGGAGCTAAGGGTGATGAAACGCCACAAGAGACGCCTAGAGAGTCGTTGGAGATCCTCCCGTTCCGAATTTGACCGAGCACAGGTACGAGCATATTTGAAGACGTACCTTGTGGCATTAAGAGCGGCCAAACGTCAACATTGTGCCGCTCTTATTGCGTCTGCAGATAACCGCCCTGCTGCCCTGTTTCGGGTGACCCGTTCCCTCTTGTTTGAGAGACCACGGGAAGCCCCATTACAGGGCAGAGCAGAGGAGTTTGGGAATTATCTACAGGATAAAGTCGCTCAAATCCGGATGGGATGGACCCCTTTCAGTGATTCAGTAGAGACGCCCGTTGCGAGTCTTGAGGGACCGCTTTGGGAGGAGTTCGACTCGGTTACCATCGAGGATTTGGACAGGTTGCGTGGACGTCTGCGACCTACCACATGTTTATTGGACCCGTGTCCCTCCTGGCTTGTACTGGCATCCTGGGAGGTTACGCGCGACTGGCTCCTGGGCCTGGTGAACGCCTCGCTGGGTGAGGGTTCTCTACCGGCCGCCTTGAAAGAGGCGGTGGTGAGGCCCCTGCTCAAGAAGCCTTCCCTGGACCCAACGGACCTAGTCAATTATCGTCCAGTCTCCAACCTTCCTTTTTTAGCGAAGGTTGTAGAGAGTGTGGTAGCACAGCAGTTCCCACGTCACCTGGAGGAAAATGATTATCTAGACCCGCGCCAGTCCGGCTTCCGACCCGGGCACAGCACAGAGACGGCCTTGGTCGCATTGGTTGATGATCTCTGGAGGGCCAGAGATAGGGGTTGTTCCTCTATCCTGGTCCTATTAGATCTCTCGGCGGCGTTCGATACCATCGACCATGGTATCCTGTTGCACCGGCTAGAGGGGCTGGGAGTCAGGGGCACCGTCTTACGGTGGTTTGGCTCCTACCTCTCTGATCGGACGCAACGTGTGTTGACAGGGGAGCAGAGTTCGACCCGGAGGCCACTCACATGTGGAGTGCCACAGGGATCGGTACTCTCGCCTCTCCTGTTCAACACATATATGAAACCGCTGGGCGAGATCATCCGTGGTTTTGGGGTGGGATATCATCTGTATGCTGATGATACTCAGCTATACATTTCCACCCCGAACCACCCCAATGAGGCCGTCGAAATGATGTCCCGGTGTCTGGAGGCCGTACGGGTCTGGATGGATGGCAACCGACTAAAACTCAACCCTTCCAAGACGGAGTGGCTGTGGCTTCCGGCCTCCCGGTTCAACCAGGTGTTTCCATCTCTGGCCATCGGGGGCGTCCAACTAGCCCCCATGGAACAGGTGCGCAATTTGGGCGTCCTCCTGGATGCCCGGCTGTCCATGGATAACCATGTAACAGCCGTGGCAAGGGGGGCGTTCCATCAGGTCCGCCTGATGCGCCAATTGCGCCCCTTATTGGACCGGGATGCCCTACGCACAGTCACCCATGCGCTAGTGACGTCTCGCCTGGATTACTGCAATGCTCTCTACATGGGGCTTCCCTTGAGATGCACTCGGAGACTACAGTTGGTCCAGAACGCGGCCGCGCGGGTGA
Organism: Natrix helvetica; assembly: GCF_964273705.1. Lineage (NCBI taxonomy): Eukaryota > Metazoa > Chordata > Lepidosauria > Squamata > Natricidae > Natrix > Natrix helvetica. The sequence continues at coordinate 32,068,221 of NC_138555.1, forward strand.
TTATGGGGAGGACTAGGTACTCCCCTGTAACACCTCTCCTGCGCGAGCTGCACTGGCTTCCTGTGGTCTACCGAGTGCGTTTCAAGGTTTTGATTATGATCTTTAAAGCGCTTCATGGCACAGGGCCTAGTTATATGCAGGATCGCATCCTGCCCCACACATCCCTACGACCAATTCGCTCACACAGAGAGGGACTTCTCCGGGTGCCGTCCGCCAAACAGTGCCGGGGGGCGACACCCAGGAGCAGAGCCTTCTCTGTGGTGGGCCCAGCCCTGTGGAATGACCTCCCCCGTGACATCAGGATTACTTCCGATCTCCGCTCCTTCCGTGTACAGCTGAAGACCCACCTCTTTCAATTATCTGGCCTGGCTCAATCGTAATTATTCTTATTCCTCCTAACTGTTTTTAAATTGTATTTTAAACGTTAAATCTTAATTTTATATCGGGTTTTTACAATTGGGGTATTTTAATGCGGGTCTTTTAACTGTCTATATGATGTAAATTGTTTACCTCCTCCGAGTCCGTGTTTGTGTATCTGTATGTATGTTCTGTATGTACGCCTATGTGTTTTATATATTTTCTGTGTTTTATATGCCCCATTGTACGCCGCCCCGAGTCCTACTTGGAAAGGGAGCGGCTAATAAATTCAAACTTATTATTATTATTAAACTTATTATTAAAACTCACAGCCGGTGCACATCCACACACTTCCAGCCCCTCTGCCTCTTCCCTCTTCCTAGATTCACCCAAACGGTTTTAAGACTCACAGCTGGTGCACATCCACACACTTCCAACCCCTCTGCCTCTTCCCTCTTCCTGGATTCACTCAAACGGTTTTAAGACTCACAGCCGGTGCATATCCACACACCTCCAGCCCCTCTGCCTCTTCCCTCTTCCTGGATTCACTCAGATGTTCTTAAGACTCAAAGCCTGTGCACAGCACACACACTTCCAGCCTCTCTCCCTCTTCCTTCTTCCTGGATTCACGTAGACGGTTTTAAGACTCACAGTCTATGCACATCCACACACTTCCACCCCCTCTCCCTCTTCCCTCTTCCTGGATTCACTCATATGTTCTTAAGACTCACAAGCTATGCACATCCACACACTATCAGCCCCTCTGCCTCTTCCCTCTTCCTGGATTCACCCAAACGGTTTTAAGACTCACAGCTGGTGCACATCCACACACTTCCAACCCCTCTGCCTCTTCCCTCTTCCTGGATTCACTCAAACGGTTTTAAGACTCACAGCCGGTGCACATCCACACACTTCCAGCCCCTCTCCCTCCTCCCTCTTCCTGGATTCACGTAGACGGTTTTAAGACTTACAGTCTAAGCACATCCACACACTTCCACCCCCTCTCCCTCTTCCCTCTTCCTTGATTCACGTAGACGGTTTTATGACTCACAGTCTATGCACATCCACACACTTCCATCCCCTCTGCCTGTTCCCTCTTCCTGGATTCATTCAGACGGTATTAAGACTCACAGCCGGTGCACATCCACACACTTCCATCCCCTCTCCCTCTTCCCTCTTCCTGGATTCACGTAGACGGTTTTAAGACTCACAGTCTATGCACATCCACACACTTCCACCCCCTCTCCCTCTTCCCTCTTCCTGGATTCACTCAGACGTTCTTAAGACTCACTGCCTGTGCACAGCAAACACACTTCCAGCCCCTCTTCCTCTTCGCTCTTCCTGGATTCACTCAGACGTTCTTAAGACTCACAGCATGTGCACAGCACAAACACTTCCAGCCCCTCTCCCTCTTCCCTCTTCCTTGATTCACGTAGACGGTTTTATGACTCACAGTCTATGCACATCCACACACTTCCATCCCCTCTCCCTCTTCCCTCTTCCTGGATTTACGTAGATGGTTTTAAGACTCACAGTCTATGCACATCCACACACTTCCATCCCCTCTGTCTCTTCCCTCTTCCTGGATTCATTCAGACGTTCTTAAGACTCACAGCCTGTGTACACGGACACAATCTTTTAGCTCCTCTGACTCTTCCCTCATCCTGGATTCACTCAGACGGTTTTAAAACCCACAGCCGGTGCACATCCACACACGTCCAGCCCCTCTGCCTCTTCCCTCTTCCTGGATTCACTCGAACGGTTTTAAGACTCAGAGCCGATGCACATCCACACACTTCCAGCCACTCTGCCTCTCCCCTCTCCTTCGATTCACTCACACGGTTTTAAGACAAACAGCCTGTGCACATCCACACACATCCAGCTCCTCTGCCTCTCCACTCTTCCTGGATTCACTCAGACAGTTTTAGTACTCACAGCCTGTGTACACGCACACACACTTCCAGCCCGTCTGCCTCTTCACTCTTTGAGGATTCACTCAGACCTTTTTAAGACTCACAGCCTGTGCACAAGCACAGACACTTCCAGCCCCTCTGCCTCTTCCCACTTTATGGATTCACTCAGACGTTCTTAAGACTCACAGCCGGTGCACATCCACACACTTCCACCCCCTCTCCCTCTTCCCTCTTCCTGGATTCACTCAGACGTTCTTAAGACTCACTGCCTGTGCACAGCAAACACACTTCCAGCCCCTCTTCCTCTTCGCTCTTCCTGGATTCACTCAGACGTTCTTAAGACTCACAGCATGTGCACAGCACAAACACTTCCAGCCCCTCTCCCTCTTCCCTCTTCCTTGATTCACGTAGACGGTTTTATGACTCACAGTCTATGCACATCCACACACTTCCATCCCCTCTCCCTCTTCCCTCTTCCTGGATTTACGTAGATGGTTTTAAGACTCACAGTCTATGCACATCCACACACTTCCATCCCCTCTGTCTCTTCCCTCTTCCTGGATTCATTCAGACGTTCTTAAGACTCACAGCCTGTGTACACGGACACAATCTTTTAGCTCCTCTGACTCTTCTCTCATCCTGGATTCACTCAGACGGTTTTAAAACCCACAGCCGGTGCACATCCACACACGTCCAGCCCCTCTGCCTCTTCCCTCTTCCTGGATTCACTCGAACGGTTTTAAGACTCAGAGCCGATGCACATCCACACACTTCCAGCCACTCTGCCTCTCCCCTCTCCTTCGATTCACTCACACGGTTTTAAGACAAACAGCCTGTGCACATCCACACACATCCAGCTCCTCTGCCTCTCCACTCTTCCTGGATTCACTCAGACAGTTTTAGTACTCACAGCCTGTGTACACGCACACACACTTCCAGCCCGTCTGCCTCTTCACTCTTTGAGGATTCACTCAGACCTTTTTAAGACTCACAGCCTGTGCACAAGCACAGACACTTCCAGCCCCTCTGCCTCTTCCCACTTTATGGATTCACTCAGACGTTCTTAAGACTCACAGCCGGTGCACATCCACACACTTCCACTCCCTCTCCCTCTTCCCTCTTCCTGGATTCACGTAGACGGTTTTATGACTCACAGCCGGTGCACATCCACACACTTCCAGCACCTCTGCCTGTTCCCTCTTCCTGGATTCATTTAGACGTTCTTAAGACTCACTGCCTGTGCACAGCACACACACTTCCAGCCCCTCTGCCTCTTCCCTCTTCCTGGATTCACTCAGACGTTCTTAAGACTCACAGCATGTGCACAGCACAAACACTTCCAGCCCCTCTCCCTCTTCCTTCTTCCTGGATTCACGTAGACGGTTTTAAGACTCACAGTCTATGCACATCCACACACTTCCACCCCCTCTCCCTCTTCCCTCTTCCTGGATTCAATCATATGTTCTTAAGACTCACAAGCTATGCACATCCAAACACTATCAGCCCCTCTGCCTCTACCCTCTTCCTGGATTCAATCAGACGGTTTTAAGACTCACAGCTGGTTCACATCCACACACTTCCATTCCCTCTGCTTGTTCCCTCTTCCTGGATTTACTCGAACGGTTTTAAGACTCACAGCCGGTGCACATCCACACACTTCCAGCGCCTCTGCCTCTACCCTCTTCTTGGATTCACTCAGATGTTCTTAAGACTCAAAGCCTCTGCACAGCACACACACTTCCAGCCTCTCTCCCTCTTCCCTCTTCCTGGATTCACTCAGACGATCTTTAGACTCACAGCCTGTGCACAGCACAAACACTTCCAGCCCCTCTCCCTCTTCCTTCTTCCTGGATTCACGGATACGGTTTTATGACTCACAGTCTATGCACACCCACACACTTCCATCCCCTCTGCCTGTTCCCTCTTCCTGGATTCACTCAGACGGTTTTAAGACTCACAGCCGGTGCACATCCACACACTTCCAGCCCCTCTGCCTGTTCCCTCTTCCTGGATTCACTCAGACGGTTTTAAGACTCACAGCCGGTGCACATCCACACACTTCCAGCCCCTCTACCTCTTCCCTCTTCCTGGATTCACCGAAACGGTTTTAAGACTCACAGCTGGTGCACATCCACACACTTCCAACCCCTCTGCCTCTTCCCTCTTCCTGGATTCACTCAAACGGTTTTAAGACTCACAGCCGGTGCATATCCACACACCTCCAGCCCCTCTGCCTCTTCCCTCTTCCTGGATTCACTCAGACGTTCTTAAGACTCACAGCCTGTGCACAGCACACACACTTCCAGCCCCTCTCCCTCTTCCTGGATTCACGTAGATGGTTTTAAGACTCACAGTCTAAGCACATCCACACACTTCCACCCCCTCTCCCTCTTCCCTCTTCCTGGATTCACGTAGACGGTTTTATGACTCACAGTCTATGCACATCCACACACTTCCATCCCCTCTGCCTGTTCCCTCTTCCTGGATTCACTCAGACGGTTTTAAGACTCAAAGCCGGTGCACATCCACACACTTCCATCCCCTCTGCTTGTTCCCTCTTCCTGGATTCACTCGAATGGTTTTAAGACTCACAGCCGGTGCACATCCACACACTTCCAGCGCCTCTGCCTCTTCCCTCTTCCTGGATTCACTCAGACGGTTTTAAGACTCAAAGCCGGTGCACATCCACACACTTCCATCCCCTCTGCTTGTTCCCTCTTCCTGGATTCACTCATATGTTCTTAAGACTCACAAGCTATGCACATCCACACACAATCAGCCCCTCTGCCTCTTCCCTCTTCCTGGATTCACTCAGACGGTTTTAAAACTCACAGCCGGTGCACATCCACACACTTCCAGCCCCTCTGCCTCTTCCCTCTTCCTGGATTCACCCAAACGGTTTTAAGACTCACAGTCTATGCACATCCACACACTTCCACCCCCTCTCCCTCTTCCCTCTTCCTGGATTCACTCATATGTTCTTAAGACTCACAAGCTATGCACATCCACACACTATCAGCCCCACTGCCTCTTCCCTCTTCCTGGATTGACCCAAACGGTTTTAAGACTCACAGCTGGTGCACATCCACACACTTCCAACCCCTCTGCCTCTTCCCTCTTCCTGGATTCACTCAAACGGTTTTAAGACTCACAGCCGGTGCACATCCACACACTTCCAGCCCCTCTCCCTCCTCCCTCTTCCTGGATTCACGTAGACGGTTTTAAGACTTACAGTCTAAGCACATCCACACACTTCCACCCCCTCTCCCTCTTCCCTCTTCCTTGATTCACGTAGACGGTTTTATGACTCACAGTCTATGCACATCCACACACTTCCATCCCCTCTGCCTGTTCCCTCTTCCTGGATTCATTCAGACGGTTTTAAGACTCACAGCCGGTGCACATCCACACACTTCCATCCCCTCTCCCTCTTCCCTCTTCCTGGATTCACGTAGACGGTTTTAAGACTCACAGTCTATGCACATCCACACACTTCCACCCCCTCTCCCTCTTCCCTCTTCCTGGATTCACTCAGACGTTCTTAAGACTCACTGCCTGTGCACAGCAAACACACTTCCAGCCCCTCTTCCTCTTCGCTCTTCCTGGATTCACTCAGACGTTCTTAAGACTCACAGCATGTGCACAGCACAAACACTTCCAGCCCCTCTCCCTCTTCCCTCTTCCTTGATTCACGTAGACGGTTTTATGACTCACAGTCTATGCACATCCACACACTTCCATCCCCTCTCCCTCTTCCCTCTTCCTGGATTTACGTAGATGGTTTTAAGACTCACAGTCTATGCACATCCACACACTTCCATCCCCTCTGTCTCTTCCCTCTTCCTGGATTCATTCAGACGTTCTTAAGACTCACAGCCTGTGTACACGGACACAATCTTTTAGCTCCTCTGACTCTTCCCTCATCCTGGATTCACTCAGACGGTTTTAAAACCCACAGCCGGTGCACATCCACACACGTCCAGCCCCTCTGCCTCTTCCCTCTTCCTGGATTCACTCGAACGGTTTTAAGACTCAGAGCCGATGCACATCCACACACTTCCAGCCACTCTGCCTCTCCCCTCTCCTTCGATTCACTCACACGGTTTTAAGACAAACAGCCTGTGCACATCCACACACATCCAGCTTCTCTGCCTCTCCACTCTTCCTGGATTCACTCAGACAGTTTTAGTACTCACAGCCTGTGTACACGCACACACACTTCCAGCCCGTCTGCCTCTTCACTCTTCGAGGATTCACTCAGACCTTTTTAAGACTCACAGCCTGTGCACAAGCACAGACACTTCCAGCCCCTCTGCCTCTTCCCACTTTATGGATTCACTCAGACGTTCTTAAGACTCACAGCCGGTGCACATCCACACACTTCCACTCCCTCTCCCTCTTCCCTCTTCCTGGATTCACGTAGACGGTTTTATGACTCACAGCCGGTGCACATCCACACACTTCCAGCACCTCTGCCTGTTCCCTCTTCCTGGATTCATTTAGACGTTCTTAAGACTCACTGCCTGTGCACAGCACACACACTTCCAGCCCCTCTGCCTCTTCCCTCTTCCTGGATTCACTCAGACGTTCTTAAGACTCACAGTCTATGCACATCCACACACTTCCATCCCCTCTGCCTCTTCCCTCTTCCTGGATTCACTCAGATGGTTTTAAGACTCACAGCCGGTGCACATCCACACACTTCCATCCCCTCTCCCTCTTCCCTCTACCCTCTTCCTGGATTCATTCAGACGTTCTTAAGACTAACTGCCTGTGCACAGCACACACACTTCCAGCCCCTCTTCCTCTTCCCTCTTCCTGGATTCACTCAGACGTTCTTAAGACTCACAGCATGTGCACAGCACAAACACTTCCAGCCCCTCTCCCTCTTCCTTCTTCCTGGATTCACGTAGACGGTTTTAAGACTCACAGTCTATGCACATCCACACACTTCCACCCCCTCTCCCTCTTCCCTCTTCCTGGATTCACTCATATGTTCTTAAGACTCACAAGCTGTGCACATCCACACAATATCAGCCCCTCTGCCTCTTCCCTCTTCCTGGATTCACTCAGACGGTTTTAAGACTCACAGCCGGTGCACATCCACACACTTCCAGCCCCTCTGCCTCTTCCCTCTTCCTGGATTCACCCAAACGGTTTTAAGACTCACAGCTGGTGCACATCCACACACTTCCAGCCCCTCTGCCTCTTCCCTCTTCCTGGATTCACTCAAACGGTTTTAAGACTCACAGCCGGTGCATATCCACACACCTCCAGCCCCTCTGCCTCTTCCCTCTTCCTGGATTCACTCAGACGTTCTTAAGACTCACAGCCTGTGCACAGCACACACACTTCCAGCCCCTCTCCCTCTTCCTGGATTCACGTAGACGGTTTTAAGACTTACAGTCTAAGCACATCCACACACTTCCACCCCCTCTCCCTCTTCCCTCTTCCTTGATTCACGTAGACGGTTTTATGACTCACAGTCTATGCACATCCACACACTTCCATCCCCTCTGCCTGTTCCCTCTTCCTGGATTCATTCAGACGGTTTTAAGACTCACAGCCGGTGCACATCCACACACTTCCATCCCCTCTCCCTCTTCCCTCTTCCTGGATTCACGTAGACGGTTTTAAGACTCACAGTCTATGCACATCCACACACTTCCACCCCCTCTCCCTCTTCCCTCTTCCTGGATTCACACAGACGTTCTTAAGACTCACAAGCTATGCACATCCACACACTATCCGCCCCTCTGCCTCTTCCCTCATCCTGGATTCACTCAGACGGTTTTAAGACTCACAGCAGGTGCACATCCACACACTTCCACCCCCTCTCCCTCTTCCCTCTTCCTGGATTCACGTAGACGGTTTTAAGACTCACAGTCTATGCACATCCACACACTTTCATCCCCTCTGTCTCTTCCCTCTTCCTGGATTCATTCAGACGTTCTTAAGACTCACAGCCTGTGTACACGGACACAATCTTTTAGCTCCTCTGACTCTTCCCTCATCCTGGATTCACTCAGACGGTTTTAAAACCCACAGCCAGTGCACATCCACACACGTCCAGCCCCTCTGCCTCTTCCCTCTTCCTGGATTCACTCGAACGGTTTTAAGACTCAGAGCCGATGCACATCCACACACTTCCAGCCACTCTGCCTCTCCCCTCTCCTTCGATTCACTCACACGGTTTTAAGACAAACAGCCTGTGCACATCCACACACATCCAGCTCCTCTGCCTCTCCACTCTTCCTGGATTCACTCAGACAGTTTTAGTACTCACAGCCTGTGTACACGCACACACACTTCCAGCCCCTCTGCCTCTTCCCACTTTATGGATTCACTCAGATAATTTTAAAACTCACAGCCTGTTCACACTCACACACTTCCAGCCCGTCTGCCTCTTCACTCTTCGAGGATTCACTCAGAACTTTTTAAGACTCACAGCCTGTGCACAAGCACAGACACTTCCAGCCCCTCTGCCTCTTCCCACTTTATGGATTCACTCAGACGTTCTTAAGACTCACAGCCGGTGCACATCGACACACTTCCACTCCCTCTCCCTCTTCCCTCTTCCTGGATTCACGTAGACGGTTTTATGACTCACAGCCGGTGCACATCCACACACTTCCAGCACCTCTGCCTGTTCCCTCTTCCTGGATTCATTTAGACGTTCTTAAGACTCACTGCCTGTGCACAGAACACACACTTCCAGCCCCTCTGCCTCTTCCCTCTTCCTGGATTCACTCAGACGTTCTTAAGACTCACAGTCTATGCACATCCACACACTTCCATCCCCTCTCCCTCTTCCCTCTTCCCTCTTCCTGGATTCACTCAGATGGTTTTAAGACTCACAGCCGGTGCACATCCACACACTTCCATCCCCTCTCCCTCTTCCCTCTTCCCTCTTCCTGGATTCACTCAGATGTTCTTAAGACTCAAAGCCTGTGCACAGCACACACACTTCCAGCCTCTCTCCCTCTTCCCTCTTCCTGGATTCACTCAGACGTTCTTTAGACTTATAGCCTGTGCACAGCACAAACACTTCCAGCCCCTCTCCCTCTTCCTTCTTCCTGGATTCACGTAGACGGTTTTAAGACTCACAGTCTATGCACATCCACACACTTCCAGCCCCTCTCCCTCTTCCCTCTTCCTGGATTCACTCAGACGTTCTTAAGACTCACAAGCTATGCACATCCACACACTATCAGCCCCTCTGCCTCTTCCCTCATCCTGGATTCACTCAGACGGTTTTAAGACTCACAGCCAGTGCACATCCACACACTTCCAGCCCCTCTGCCTCTTCCCTCTTCCTGGATTCACTCAGACGTTCTTAAGACTCACAGTTTATGCACATCCACACACTTCCATCCCCTCTCCCTCTTCCCTCTTCCCTCTTCCTGGATTCACTCAGATGGTTTTAAGACTCACAGCCGCTGCACATCCACACACTTCCATCCCCTCTCCCTCTTCCCTCTTCCCTCTTCCTGGATTCACTCAGATGTTCTTAAGACTCAAAGCCTGTGCACAGCACAGACACTTCCAGCCTCTCTCCCTCTTCCCTCTTCCTGGATTCACTCAGACGTTCTTTAGACTTATAGCCTGTGCACAGCACAAACACTTCCAGCCCCTCTCCCTCTTCCTTCTTCCTGGATTCACGTAGACGGTTTTAAGACTCACAGTCTATGCACATCCACACACTTCCAGCCCCTCTCCCTCTTCCCTCTTCCTGGATTCACTCAGACGTTCTTAAGACTCACAAGCTATGCACATCCACACACTATCAGCCCCTCTGCCTCTTCCCTCATCCTGGATTCACTCAGACGGTTTTAAGACTCACAGCCAGTGCACATCCACACACTTCCAGCCCCTCTGCCTCTTCCCTCTTCCTGGATTCACCCAAACGGTTTTAAGACTCACAGCTGGTGCACATCCACAAACTTCCAACCCCTCTGCCTCTTCCCTCTTCCTGGATTCACTCAAACGGTTGTAAGACTCACAGCCGGTGCATATCCACACACCTCCAGCCACTCTGCCTCTTCCCTCTTCCTGGATTCACTCAGACGTTCTTAAGACTCACAGCCTGTGCACAGCACACACACTTCCAGCCCCTCTCCCTCTTCCTGGATTCACGTAGACGGTTTTAAGACTTACAGTCTAAGCACATCCACACACTTCCACCCCCTCTCCCTCTTCCCTCTTCCTTGATTCACGTAGACGGTTTTATGACTCACAGTCTATGCACATCCACACACTTCCATCCCCTCTGCCTGTTCCCTCTTCCTGGATTCATTCAGATGGTTTTAAGACTCACAGCCGGTGCACATCCACATACTTCCATCCCCTCTCCCTCTTCCCTCTTCCTGGATTCACGTAGACGGTTTTAAGACTCACAGTCTATGCACATCCACACACTTTCAGCCCTTCTGTCTCTTCCCTCTTCCTGGATACATTCAGACGTTCTTAAGACTCACAGCCTGTGCACAGTACACACACTTCCAGCCCCTCTCCCTCTTCCTGGATTCACGTAGACGGTTTTAAAACCCACAGCCGGTGCACATCCACACACGTCCAGCCCCTCTGCCTCTTCCCTCTTCCTGGAATCACTCGAATGGTTTAAAGACTCAGAGCCGATGCACATCCACACACTTCCAGCCACTCTGCCTCTCCCCTCTCCTTCGATTCACTCACACGGTTTTAAGACAAACAGCCTGTGCACATCCACACACATCCAGCTCCTCTGCCTCTCCACTCTTCCTGGATTCACTCAGACAGTTTTAGTACTCACAGCCTGTGTACACGCACACACACTTCCAGCCCCTCTGCCTCTTCCCACTTTATGGATTCACTCAGATAATTTTAAAACTCACAGCCTGTTCACACTCACACACTTCCAGCCCGTCTGCCTCTTCACTCTTCGAGGATTCACTCAGAACTTTTTAAGACTCACAGCCTGTGCACAAGCACAGACACTTCCAGCCCCTCTGCCTCTTCCCACTTTATGGATTCACTCAGACGTTCTTAAGACTCACAGCCGGTGCACATCGACACACTTCCACTCCCTCTCCCTCTTCCCTCTTCCTGGATTCACGTAGACGGTTTTATGACTCACAGCCGGTGCACATCCACACACTTCCAGCACCTCTGCCTGTTCCCTCTTCCTGGATTCATTTAGACGTTCTTAAGACTCACTGCCTGTGCACAGAACACACACTTCCAGCCCCTCTGCCTCTTCCCTCTTCCTGGATTCACTCAGACGTTCTTAAGACTCACAGTCTATGCACATCCACACACTTCCATCCCCTCTCCCTCTTCCCTCTTCCCTCTTCCTGGATTCACTCAGATGGTTTTAAGACTCACAGCCGGTGCACATCCACACACTTCCATCCCCTCTCCCTCTTCCCTCTTCCCTCTTCCTGGATTCACTCAGATGTTCTTAAGACTCAAAGCCTGTGCACAGCACACACACTTCCAGCCTCTCTCCCTCTTCCCTCTTCCTGGATTCACTCAGACGTTCTTTAGACTTATAGCCTGTGCACAGCACACACACTTCCAGCCCCTCTCCCTCTTCCTTCTTCCTGGATTCACGTAGACGGTTTTAAGACTCACAGTCTATGCACATCCACACACTTCCAGCCCCTCTCCCTCTTCCCTCTTCCTGGATTCACTCAGACGTTCTTAAGACTCACAAGCTATGCACATCCACACACTATCAGCCCCTCTGCCTCTTCCCTCATCCTGGATTCACTCAGACGGTTTTAAGACTCACAGCCAGTGCACATCCACACACTTCCAGCCCCTCTGCCTCTTCCCTCTTCCTGGATTCACTCAGACGTTCTTAAGACTCACAGTTTATGCACATCCACACACTTCCATCCCCTCTCCCTCTTCCCTCTTCCCTCTTCCTGGATTCACTCAGATGGTTTTAAGACTCACAGCCGCTGCACATCCACACACTTCCATCCCCTCTCCCTCTTCCCTCTTCCCTCTTCCTGGATTCACTCAGATGTTCTTAAGACTCAAAGCCTGTGCACAGCACAGACACTTCCAGCCTCTCTCCCTCTTCCCTCTTCCTGGATTCACTCAGACGTTCTTTAGACTTATAGCCTGTGCACAGCACAAACACTTCCAGCCCCTCTCCCTCTTCCTTCTTCCTGGATTCACGTAGACGGTTTTAAGACTCACAGTCTATGCACATCCACACACTTCCAGCCCCTCTCCCTCTTCCCTCTTCCTGGATTCACTCAGACGTTCTTAAGACTCACAAGCTATGCACATCCACACACTATCAGCCCCTCTGCCTCTTCCCTCATCCTGGATTCACTCAGACGGTTTTAAGACTCACAGCCAGTGCACATCCACACACTTCCAGCCCCTCTGCCTCTTCCCTCTTCCTGGATTCACCCAAACGGTTTTAAGACTCACAGCTGGTGCACATCCACAAACTTCCAACCCCTCTGCCTCTTCCCTCTTCCTGGATTCACTCAAACGGTTGTAAGACTCACAGCCGGTGCATATCCACACACCTCCAGCCACTCTGCCTCTTCCCTCTTCCTGGATTCACTCAGACGTTCTTAAGACTCACAGCCTGTGCACAGCACACACACTTCCAGCCCCTCTCCCTCTTCCTGGATTCACGTAGACGGTTTTAAGACTTACAGTCTAAGCACATCCACACACTTCCACCCCCTCTCCCTCTTCCCTCTTCCTTGATTCACGTAGACGGTTTTATGACTCACAGTCTATGCACATCCACACACTTCCATCCCCTCTGCCTGTTCCCTCTTCCTGGATTCATTCAGATGGTTTTAAGACTCACAGCCGGTGCACATCCACATACTTCCATCCCCTCTCCCTCTTCCCTCTTCCTGGATTCACGTAGACGGTTTTAAGACTCACAGTCTATGCACATCCACACACTTTCAGCCCTTCTGTCTCTTCCCTCTTCCTGAATACATTCAGACGTTCTTAAGACTCACAGCCTGTGCACAGTACACACACTTCCAGCCCCTCTCCCTCTTCCTGGATTCACGTAGACGGTTTTAAAACCCACAGCCGGTGCACATCCACACACGTCCAGCCCCTCTGCCTCTTCCCTCTTCCTGGAATCACTCGAATGGTTTAAAGACTCAGAGCCGATGCACATCCACACACTTCCAGCCACTCTGCCTCTCCCCTCTCCTTCGATTCACTCACACGGTTTTAAGACAAACAGCCTGTGCACATCCACACACATCCAGCTCCTCTGCCTCTCCACTCTTCCTGGATTCACTCAGACAGTTTTAGTACTCACAGCCTGTGTACACGCACACACACTTCCAGCCCCTCTGCCTCTTCCCACTTTATGGATTCACTCAGATAATTTTAAAACTCACAGCCTGTTCACACTCACACACTTCCAGCCCGTCTGCCTCTTCACTCTTCGAGGATTCACTCAGAACTTTTTAAGACTCACAGCCTGTGCACAAGCACAGACACTTCCAGCCCCTCTGCCTCTTCCCACTTTATGGATTCACTCAGACGTTCTTAAGACTCACAGCCGGTGCACATCGACACACTTCCACTCCCTCTCCCTCTTCCCTCTTCCTGGATTCACGTAGACGGTTTTATGACTCACAGCCGGTGCACATCCACACACTTCCAGCACCTCTGCCTGTTCCCTCTTCCTGGATTCATTTAGACGTTCTTAAGACTCACTGCCTGTGCACAGAACACACACTTCCAGCCCCTCTGCCTCTTCCCTCTTCCTGGATTCACTCAGACGTTCTTAAGACTCACAGTCTATGCACATCCACACACTTCCATCCCCTCTCCCTCTTCCCTCTTCCCTCTTCCTGGATTCACTCAGGTGGTTTTAAGACTCACAGCCGGTGCACATCCACACACTTCCATCCCCTCTCCCTCTTCCCTCTTCCCTCTTCCTGGATTCACTCAGATGTTCTTAAGACTCAAAGCCTGTGCACAGCACACACACTTCCAGCCTCTCTCCCTCTTCCCTCTTCCTGGATTCACTCAGACGTTCTTTAGACTTATAGCCTGTGCACAGCACAAACACTTCCAGCCCCTCTCCCTCTTCCTTCTTCCTGGATTCACGTAGACGGTTTTAAGACTCACAGTCTATGCACATCCACACACTTCCAGCCCCTCTCCCTCTTCCCTCTTCCTGGATTCACTCAGACGTTCTTAAGACTCACAAGCTATGCACATCCACACACTATCAGCCCCTCTGCCTCTTCCCTCATCCTGGATTCACTCAGACGGTTTTAAGACTCACAGCCAGTGCACATCCACACACTTCCAGCCCCTCTGCCTCTTCCCTCTTCCTGGATTCACTCAGACGTTCTTAAGACTCACAGTTTATGCACATCCACACACTTCCATCCCCTCTCCCTCTTCCCTCTTCCCTCTTCCTGGATTCACTCAGATGGTTTTAAGACTCACAGCCGCTGCACATCCACACACTTCCATCCCCTCTCCCTCTTCCCTCTTCCCTCTTCCTGGATTCACTCAGATGTTCTTAAGACTCAAAGCCTGTGCACAGCACAGACACTTCCAGCCTCTCTCCCTCTTCCCTCTTCCTGGATTCACTCAGACGTTCTTTAGACTTATAGCCTGTGCACAGCACAAACACTTCCAGCCCCTCTCCCTCTTCCTTCTTCCTGGATTCACGTAGACGGTTTTAAGACTCACAGCCAGTGCACATCCACACACTTCCAGCCCCTCTGCCTCTTCCCTCTTCCTGGATTCACCCAAACGGTTTTAAGACTCACAGCTGGTGCACATCCACAAACTTCCAACCCCTCTGCCTCTTCCCTCTTCCTGGATTCACTCAAACGGTTGTAAGACTCACAGCCGGTGCATATCCACACACCTCCAGCCACTCTGCCTCTTCCCTCTTCCTGGATTCACTCAGACGTTCTTAAGACTCACAGCCTGTGCACAGCACACACACTTCCAGCCCCTCTCCCTCTTCCTGGATTCACGTAGACGGTTTTAAGACTTACAGTCTAAGCACATCCACACACTTCCACCCCCTCTCCCTCTTCCCTCTTCCTTGATTCACGTAGACGGTTTTATGACTCACAGTCTATGCACATCCACACACTTCCATCCCCTCTGCCTGTTCCCTCTTCCTGGATTCATTCAGATGGTTTTAAGACTCACAGCCGGTGCACATCCACATACTTCCATCCCCTCTCCCTCTTCCCTCTTCCTGGATTCACGTAGACGGTTTTAAGACTCACAGTCTATGCACATCCACACACTTTCAGCCCTTCTGTCTCTTCCCTCTTCCTGGATACATTCAGACGTTCTTAAGACTCACAGCCTTTGCACAGTACACACACTTCCAGCCCCTCTCCCTCTTCCTGGATTCACGTAGACGGTTTTAAAACCCACAGCCGGTGCACATCCACACACGTCCAGCCCCTCTGCCTCTTCCCTCTTCCTGGAATCACTCGAATGGTTTAAAGACTCAGAGCCGATGCACATCCACACACTTCCAGCCACTCTGCCTCTCCCCTCTCCTTCGATTCACTCACACGGTTTTAAGACAAACAGCCTGTGCACATCCACACACATCCAGCTCCTCTGCCTCTCCACTCTTCCTGGATTCACTCAGACAGTTTTAATACTCACAGCCTGTGTACACGCACACACACTTCCAGCCCCTCTGCCTCTTCCCACTTTATGGATTCACTCAGATAATTTTAAAACTCACAGCCTGTTCACACACACACACTTCCAGCCCGTCTGCCTCTTCACTCTTCGAGGATTCACTCAGACCTTTTTAAGACTCACAGCCTGTGCACAAGCACAGACACTTCCAGCCCCTCTGCCTCTTCCCACTTTATGGATTCACTCAGACGTTCTTAAGACTCACAGCCGGTGCACATCCACACACTTCCACTCCCTCTCCCTCTTCCCTCTTCCTGGATTCACGTAGACGGTTTTATGACTCACAGCCGGTGCACATCCACACACTTCCAGCACCTCTGCCTGTTCCCTCTTCCTGGATTCATTCAGACGTTCTTAAGACTCACTGCCTGTGCACAGCACACACACTTCCAGCCCCTCTGCCTCTTCCCTCTTCCTGGATTCACTCAGACGTTCTTAAGACTCACAGTCTATGCACATCCACACACTTCCATCCCCTCTGCCTCTTCCCTCTTCCTGGATTCACTCAGATGGTTTTAAGACTCACAGCCGGTGCACATCCACACACTTCCATCCCCTCTCCCTCTTCCCTCTTCCCTCTTCCTGGATTCATTCAGACGTTCTTAAGACTCACTGCCTGTGCACAGCACACACACTTCCAGCCCCTCTTCCTCTTCCCTCTTCCTGGATTCACTCAGACGTTCTTAAGACTCACAGCGTGTGCACAGCACACACACTTCCAGCCCCTTTCCCTCTTCCCTCTTCCTGGATTCACGTAGACGGTTTTAAGAATCACAATCTATGCACATCCACACACTTCCACCCCCTCTCCCTCTTCCCTCTTCCTGGATTCACGTGGACGGTTTTATGACTCACAGTCTATGCACATCCACACACTTCCATCCCCTCTGCCTGTTCCCTCTTCCTGGACTCACTCAGACGGTTTTAAAACTCACAGCCGGTGCACATCCGCACACTTCCATCCCCTCTCCCTCTTCCCTCTTCCTGGATTCACGTAGACGGTTTTAAGACTCACAGTCTATGCACATCCACACACTTCCATCCCCTCTCCCTCTTCCCTCTTCCCTCTTCCTGGATTCACTCAGATGTTCTTAAGACTCAAAGCCTGTGCACAGCACACACACTTCCAGCCTCTCTCCCTTTTCCCTCTTCCTGGATTCACTCAGACGTTCTTTAGACTTTTAGCCTGTGCACAGCACAAACACTTCCAGCCCCTCTCCCTCTTCCTTCTTCCTGGATTCACGTAGACGGTTTTAAGACTCACAGTCTATGCACATCCACACACTTCCAGCCCCTCTCCCTCTTCCCTCTTCCTGGATTCACTCAGACGTTCTTAAGACTCACAAGCTATGCACATCCACACACTATCAGCCCCTCTGCCTCTTCCCTCATCCTGGATTCACTCAGACGGTTTTAAGACTCACAGCCAGTGCACATCCACACACTTCCAGCCCCTCTGCCTCTTCCCTCTTCCTGGATTCACCCAAACGGTTTTAAGACTCACAGCTGGTGCACATCCACAAACTTCCAACCCCTCTGCCTCTTCCCTCTTCCTGGATTCACTCAAACGGTTGTAAGACTCACAGCCGGTGCATATCCACACACCTCCAGCCACTCTGCCTCTTCCCTCTTCCTGGATTCACTCAGACGTTCTTAAGACTCACAGCCGGTGCACAGCACACACACTTCCAGCCCCTCTCCCTCTTCCTGGATTCACGTAGACGGTTTTAAGACTTACAGTCTAAGCACATCCACACACTTCCACCCCCTCTCCCTCTTCCCTCTTCCTGGATTCACGTAGACGGTTTTAAGACTCACAGTCTATGCACATCCACACACTTTCAGCCCTTCTGTCTCTTCCCTCTTCCTGGATACATTCAGACGTTCTTAAGACTCACAGCCTGTGCACAGTACACACACTTCCAGCCCCTCTCCCTCTTCCTGGATTCACGTAGACGGTTTTAAAACCCACAGCCGGTGCACATCCACACACGTCCAGCCCCTCTGCCTCTTCCCTCTTCCTGGAATCACTCGAATGATTTTAAGACTCAGAGCCGATGCACATCCACACACTTCCAGCCACTCTGCCTCTCCCCTCTCCTTCGATTCACTCACACTGTTTTAAGACAAACAGCCTGTGCACATCCACACACATCCAGCTCCTCTGCCTCTCCACTCTTCCTGGATTCACTCAGACAGTTTTAATACTCACAGCCTGTGTACACGCACACACACTTCCAGCCCCTCTGCCTCTTCCCACTTTATGGATTCACTCAGATAATTTTAAAACTCACAGCCTGTTCACACACACACACTTCCAGCCCGTCTGCCTCTTCACTCTTCGAGGATTCACTCAGACCTTTTTAAGACTCACAGCCTGTGCACAAGCACAGACACTTCCAGCCCCTCTGCCTCTTCCCACTTTATGGATTCACTCAGACGTTCTTAAGACTCACAGCCGGTGCACATCCACACACTTCCACTCCCTCTCCCTCTTCCCTCTTCCTGGATTCACGTAGACGGTTTTATGACTCACAGCCGGTGCACATCCACACACTTCCAGCACCTCTGCCTGTTCCCTCTTCCTGGATTCATTCAGACGTTCTTAAGACTCACTGCCTGTGCACAGCACACACACTTCCAGCCCCTCTGCCTCTTCCCTCTTCCTGGATTCACTCAGACGTTCTTAAGACTCACAGTCTATGCACATCCACACACTTCCATCCCCTCTGCCTCTTCCCTCTTCCTGGATTCACTCAGATGGTTTTAAGACTCACAGCCGGTGCACATCCACACACTTCCATCCCCTCTCCCTCTTCCCTCTTCCCTCTTCCTGGATTCATTCAGACTTTCTTAAGACTCACTGCCTGTGCACAGCACACACACTTCCAGCCCCTCTTCCTCTTCCCTCTTCCTGGATTCACTCAGACGTTCTTAAGACTCACAGCGTGTGCACAGCACACACACTTCCAGCCCCTCTCCCTCTTCCCTCTTCCTGGATTCACGTAGACGGTTTTAAGAATCACAATCTATGCACATCCACACACTTCCACCCCCTCTCCCTCTTCCCTCTTCCTGGATTCACGTAGACGGTTTTATGACTCACAGTCTATGCACATCCACACACTTCCATCCCCTCTGCCTGTTCCCTCTTCCTGGACTCACTCAGACGGTTTTAAAACTCACAGCCGGTGCACATCCGCACACTTCCATCCCCTCTCCCTCTTCCCTCTTCCTGGATTCACGTAGACGGTTTTAAGACTCACAGTCTATGCACATCCACACACTTCCAGCCACTCTGCCTCTTCCCTCTTCCTGGATTCACTCAGACGTTCTTAAGACTCACAGCCTGTGCACAGCACACACACTTCCAGCCCCTCTCCCTCTTCCCTCTTCCTGGATTCATGTAGACGGTTTTAAGACTCACAGTCTATACACATCCACACAATTTCATCCCCACTGTCTCTTCCCTCTTCCTGGATTAATTCAGACGTTCTTAAGACTCACAGCCTGTGTACACGGACACAATCTTTTAGCTCCTCTGACTCTTCCCTCATCCTGGATTCACTCAGATGGTTTTAAAACCCACAGCCGGTGCACATCCTCTCCTTTCCACGGTGACCGTGGCTTCCAACGATGGCGGTCGCCTCCTGAGCTCCGGAGTTGAACTATGGAGCGCCCGACCGGGTAAGGACTGCAACCGGCCCTATGACATCAGAGGGGGCTGAGAGTTGATAGCCCGACCACCCTGGCTTGTTTTGGGCCAGTTTTGGCCTTCCAGGGTGGTCGGTGAAGATCGGAGAGCAGGAAGGAGTTGAAGATCGTAAGCGGCAATCGGCTGGGAAGAAGCCTGTGAACATGGCGACGGCGCAGTGCGGCTGCGCGGGCAGCGCTGACGCCGGCAAATTTAAAAAAGCCGAAAAGCCGAAAAGCAAAAAGAGAAAGGAACAAAGGGAAGGAACCCCGGAGAACCCCCAGAGAGCCACCGGAGGCACCGGAGGGTCATTACCAGCATCGGGGGCACAGGGAGGAACAAGGAAGGAGCAACGGAGTGCCGGAGAGCGCCGGAGAGGCACCAAAGACATCGGTGAGGCTCTGGATTTATGGCTGGGGATGATTTGGAGCCTGGAGGCCACTGGAGATCATGGCTTGGGGATATGGACAGGCTTGAGCAGCCTGAGCAGGCACTTGGAGCCATGGACAGGTTTGAGCAGCTGCCCAGCCTAAAACAATCAGGACAAGAAGGCCCCCCCACCCATTAAGGAATTTTTATTCACCTGGGGCCATTTGAACCATCTTTCTCGCATTTACCATCTTTGCCTCTCCCCACCATTTGCGACACTTGACTACCTCCCATTTCCCCCCCCTCCCTCTGAAGTTACCATCTAGTTACCATCTAGACATTATTTACCATCTATTTACCACCTATTACTTACCATCTTCCTCTGAAGTTACCATCCAGACATTACTTACTATTATTTACCATCTAGACTTTAAGACTCTGGTCCTTCATTGAGACCCTAGCCCTGCCGGCTATGACCTATCAACTTTGTTTTATCAGTACCTTACCCTATTGGGACTTTTATTATTCAATCAATTTACTCGAGGTCAGACTTGCTCCACCTGCGAGAAGCCCCTCTCTCGCAGGTATCGGACCTTGCATTGCAGAGCATCAGCCTCAGGCCCTGGCTCTGTAGTTCCCGGACCTTCTCTCGCAGGTATGGCCCTTGGCCCTTTCAAGGGCCAGCCTTGATGATGGGTTTGTGAACCCCGAGAGGTGGAAGAAAAGGAAGCTGAGGGGCTTTTTATCAAAATGTTTTATTATGTTTTTAGGGGGTTCTAGGAAAGGGAGGGGGGATAACCAGGCCAGGAGGGAAGCCAACGCCAGACGAACAGGTGAGTCTATGAAGGAAGTGAGCGGGGTGAAGGGGGAGAGGGAACAAGTTATTCCAGTAGAGGGTTGTTTTATTACAACGGTCGCGGGGAGGGGGGGATGCGAGGACAAGAAAAGATCGCAAGGTCGGTTGGGAGACCGTGGCTGCTGGCTACGCCCGGTCGTTTGTACCAACCCCCGCAGCCTAGGTGGTCGGGAACTACAGAGCCAGGGCCTGAGGCTGATGCTCTGCAATGCAAGGTCCGTGACCAACAAGGCCCCCCTCATTAACGAGCTGATCTCGGAGGGGGAGCTGGACCTTGCAGGGATAACGGAGACCTGGTTGGGTCACGAGGGGGGTTTACCCCTCGTGGAAATGTGCCCACCGGGTTTCCGTGCATTCCATCAGCCTCGGGCCCTGGGTAAGGGTGGTGGGGTGGCGGTAGTTATACGGGATTGTCTGGAGCCGAGGGAGTTCACTGTTCCTCAGATACCCGGGTGTGAGTCGCTGGGTATGAAATGGGGCCCAGGGAGGCAGTGGGGTCTGCTGATTGTATACTTGGCTCCTCGCTATACGTCAGTGGCCCTGCCCGAGCTCCTCGAGCTGGTCTCGGAGACGGCGGTTGAGATACCCAAACTTCTGGTTATGGGGGATTTCAACCTGCCGTCGACGGGAGCAGCGTCCGAGGTGGCTCGGGAGTTCATGGCTTCCATGACAGCCATGGGCCTGACCCAACTAATTCAGGGCCCCACACACGAAGGCGGCAGCACACTGGACCTTATCTTTGTATCTGAGCAGTGGACGAGTGATCTGGGAATAGGGGATTTAGAGATTACGCCCCTGTCATGGTCAGATCACTCATGTCTCCGGCTGGACTTCCCTGGCGCTACCCTCCACCGTGAGGAGGCGGAGCCAGTTTGTTCAAGCTGGTACCACCCCAAGCACTTGATGGAACCGGACAGGTTCCAGACGGAGCTTGGGCCTTTACCTGTAGCCCTGACCCGCGCTCGGTCGGAGGACCTAGTCGACGCCTGGAATAGGGCGACGGCGGGGGCCTTGGACCGGGTTGCGCCTCTGCGACCTCTCCTACGGCAACGACCCACCCGGGCTCCCTGGTATACCGAGGAGCTTAGGGTGATGAAGCGCCATAGGAGACGTCTAGAGAGCAGGTGGAGGTCCTCACGCTCCGAATCTGACCGAATACAGGTAAGAGCCTATTTACGGACCTACCTTGTGGCATTGAGAGCGGCCAAACGTAGACATTGTGCCGCTCTCATTGCGTCTGCGGATAACCGCCCTGCCGCCCTGTTTAGGGTGACCCGCTCTCTCCTGTCGCAGGAGACGTGGGAGGCACCCTTGCAGGGAAGAGCAGAGGAGTTTGGGGAATATCTGCAAGACAAAGTCGCTCAGATCCGGAGCGGATGGGCCCCCCTCAGTGGACCGGACGAGCCGACATCAGTGAGTCTTGTGAGCCCACTCTGGGAGGAGTTTGACTCTGTTGCCCCCGAGGATTTAGACGGGTTGCGTGGACGGCTGCGACCCACCACATGTTCAATGGACCCGTGCCCCTCCTGGTTGGTACTGGCATCCTGGGAGGTGACGCGAGGCTGGCTTCTGGGCCTGGTGAACGCCTCATTGAGCGAGGGTTCCTTACCGACTGCCTTGAAAGAGGCGGTGGTGAGGCCCCTGCTCAAGAGGCCTTCACTTGACCCAACGGAGCTAGCTAATTATCGTCCAGTCTCCAACCTCCCCTTTTTAGCGAAGGTTGTTGAGAATGTGGTGGCGCAGCAATTTCCACGTCACCTCGACGAATCCGTATATCTAGACCCACGCCAGTCCGGCTTCCGACCCGGGCACAGCACCGAGACAGCCTTGGTCGCGTTGGTGGATGATCTCTGGAGGGCCAGAGATAGAGGTTGCTCCTCTATCCTGGTCCTATTAGACCTCTCGGCGGCTTTTGATACCATCGACCATGGTATCCTACTGCGCCGGCTGGAGGGGATGGGAGTCGGAGGCACCGTTTTACGGTGGTTCGGCTCCTACCTCTCCGGCCGGATGCAATATGTGTTGACTAGGGGGCAGAGGTCAACCCCGAGGCCACTCTCTTGTGGGGTGCCGCAGGGGTCGGTCCTCTCGCCCCTTCTGTTCAACGCATACGTGAAGCCGCTGGGTGAGATCATCCGTGGTTTTGGGGTTGAGTACCATCTGTACGCTGATGATACTCAGTTGTACATCTCAACCCCAAGCCACCCCAACGAGGCTGTCGAAGTGATGTCCCGGTGTTTGGAAGCCGTCGGGGTCTGGATGGGGGACAACAGACTCAAACTCAACCCCTCCAAGACTGAGTGGCTGTGGCTACCGGCGCCTCGGTTCAGCCAGTTGATTCCATCACTGGCCATAGGGGGCGAACAATTGCCCCCTGTGGAACGGGCGCGCAATTTGGGCGTCCTCCTAGACGCCCGGCTGTCAATGGATGATCATGTGGCAGCCGTGGCAAGGGGGGCGTTCCACCAGGTTCGCCTGGTGCGCCAATTGCGCCCCCTTCTGGACCGTGATGCCCTACGCACAGTCACTCATGCACTGGTGACGTCTCACCTGGACTACTGTAATGCTCTCTACATGGGGCTTCCCTTGGGACGCGCCCGAAGACTGCAGCTAGTCCAGAACGCAGCCGCGCGGGTAGTCATGGGGAGTACTAGGTACTCCCACGTAACACCTCTCCTGCGCGAGCTGCACTGGCTACCTGTGGTCTTTCGGGTGCGTTTCAAGGTTCTGATCACTATCTTTAAAGCGCTCCATGGCATAGGGCCTAGTTACCTGCGGGATCGCATCCTCCCACATAAATCCCTGCGGCCAATCCGCTCTCACAGGGAGGGCCTTCTCCTGGTGCCGTCCACGAGGCAATGCCAACGGGCGACACCAAGGAGTAGGGCCTTCTCTGTGATGGGCCCAACCCTCTGGAATGACCTCCCCCCCGATATTAGAACCACTACTGACCTCCGCTCCTTCCGACAGAAACTGAAGACACACCTGTTCCGACTGGCTGGTTTGGCATAATTTTAACGTCTACCTCCTGGCATACACATTCTTACTGGTTTTTAGAGGGATATTGTTTTAAATTTAACTTGATATTTTAAACTTTTGTATTGATTTATTTATTAGCTGTACAGTTTGGCATATTTTACCCTCCTCTTATACATGTATTTATATAGTTATTTCTATGTTTTAATCTGTTGAATTTTAATACGGACTGTACACCGCCCCGAGTCCCTTTCGGGAGAGGGGGCGGTATATAAACGCTAATAATAATAATAATAATAACATCCACACACGTCCAGCACCTCTGCCTCTTCCCTCTTCCTGGATTCACTCGAACGGTTTTAAGACTCAGAGCCGATGCACATCCACACACTTCCAGCCACTCTGCCTCTCCCCTCTCCTTCGATTCACTCACACGGTTTTAAGACAAACAGCCTGTGCACATCCACACACATCCAGCTCCTCTGCCTCTCCACTCTTCCTGGATTCACTCAGACAGTTTTAATACTCACAGCCTGTGTACACGCACACACACTTCCAGCCCCTCTGCCTCTTCCCACTTTATGGATTCACTCAGATAATTATAAAACTCACAGCCTGTTCACACACACACACTTCCAGCCCGTCTGCCTCTTCACTCTTAGAGGATTCACTCAGACCTTTTTAAGACTCACAGCCTGTGCACAAGCACAGACACTTCCAGCCCCTCTGCCTCTTCCCACTTTATGGATTCACTCAGACGTTCTTAAGACTCACAGCCGGTGCACATCCACACACTTCCACTCCCTCTCCCTCTTCCCTCTTCCTGGATTCACGTAGACGGTTTTATGACTCACAGCCAGTGCACATCCACACACTTCCAGCACCTCTGCCTGTTCCCTCTTCCTGGATTCACTTAGACGGTTTAAGACTCACAGGCGGTGCACATCGACACACTTCCATCCCCTCTGCCTCTTCCCTCTTCCTGGATTCACTCAGATGGTTTTAAGACTCACAGCCGGTGCACATCCACACACTTCCATCCCCTCTCCCTCTTCCCTCTTCCCTCTTCCTGGATTCATTCAGACGTTCTTAAGACTCACTGCCTGTGCACAGCACACACACTTCCAGCCCCTCTTCCTCTTCCCTCTTCCTGGATTCACTCAGACGTTCTTAAGACTCACAGCATGTGCACAGCACACACACTTCCAGCCCCTCTCCCTCTTCCCTCTTCCTGGATTCACGTAGACGGTTTTAAGAATCACAATCTATGCACATCCACACACTTCCACCCCCTCTCCCTCTTCCCTCTTCCTGGATTCACGTAGACGGTTTTATGACTCACAGTCTATGCACATCCACACACTTCCATCCCCTCTGCCTGTTCCCTCTTCCTGGATTCACTCAGACGGTTTTAAGACTCACAGTCTATGCACATCCACACACTTTCAGCGCCTCTGTCTCTTCCCTCTTCCTGGATTCATTTAGACGTTCTTAAGACTCACAGCCTGTGCACAGCACACATACTTCCAGCCACTCTGCCTCTTCCCTCTTCCTGGATTCACTCAGACGTTCTTAAGACTCACAGCCTGTGCACAGCACACACACTTCCAGCCCCTCTCCCTCTTCCCTCTTCCTGGATTCACGTAGACGGTTTTAAGACTCACAGTCTATGCACATCCACACACTTCCATCCCCTCTGCCTGTTCCCTCTTCCTGGATTCACTCAGACGGTTTTAAGACTCACAGCCGGTGCACATCCAAACACTTCCAGCCCCTCTGCCTCTTCCCTCTTCCTGGATTCACTCAGATGGTTTTAAGTCTCACAGCCGGTGCACATCCACACACTTCCATCCCCTCTCCCTCTTCCCTCTTCCTGGATTCACGTAGACGGTTTTAAGACTCTCAGCCGGTGCATATCCACACACTTCCATCCCCTCTGCCTCTTCCCTCTTCCTGGATTCACTCGAACGGTTTTAAGACTCACAGCCGGTGCACATCCAAACACTTCCAGCCCCTCTGCCTCTTCCCTCTTCCTGGATTCATTCAGACGTTCTTAAGACTCACTGCCTGTGCACAGCACACACACTTCCAGCCCCTCTTCCTCTTCCCTCTTCCTGGATTCACTCAGACGTTCTTAAGACTCACAGCATGTGCACAGCACACACACTTCCAGCCCCTCTCCCTCTTCCCTCTTCCTGGATTCACGTAGACGGTTTTAAGACTCACAGTCTATGCACATCCACACACTTCCATCCCCTCTGCCTGTTCCCTCTTCCTGGATTCACTCAGACGGTTTTAAGACTCACAGCCGGTGCACATCCAAATACTTCCATCCCCTCTCCCTCTTCCCTCTTCCCTCTTCCTGGATTCACTCAGACGTTCTTTAGACTTTTAGCCTGTGCACAGCACAAACACTTCCAGCCCCTCTCCCTCTTCCTTCTTCCTGGATTCACGTAGACGGTTTTAAGACTCTCAGCCGGTGCATATCCACACACTTCCATCCCCTCTGCCTCTTCCCTCTTCCTGGATTCACTCGAACGGTTTTAAGACTCACAGCCGGTGCACATCCAAACACTTCCAGCCCCTCTGCCTCTTCCCTCTTCCTGGATTCATTCAGACGTTCTTAAGACTCACTGCCTGTGCACAGCACACACACTTCCAGCCCCTCTTCCTCTTCCCTCTTCCTGGATTCACTCAGACGTTCTTAAGACTCACAGCATGTGCACAGCACACACACTTCCAGCCCCTCTCCCTCTTCCCTCTTCCTGGATTCACTCAGACGTTCTTAAGACTCACAAGCTATGCACATCCACACACTATCAGCCCCTCTGCCTCTTCCCTCATCCTGGATTCACTCAGACGGTTTTAAGACTCACAGCCAGTGCACATCCACACACTTCCAGCCCCTCTGCCTCTTCCCTCTTCCTGGATTCACCCAAACGGTTTTAAGACTCACAGCTGGTGCACATCCACAAACTTCCAACCCCTCTGCCTCTTCCCTCTTCCTGGATTCACTCAAACGGTTGTAAGACTCACAGCCGGTGCATATCCACACACCTCCAGCCACTCTGCCTCTTCCCTCTTCCTGGATTCACTCAGACGTTCTTAAGACTCACAGCCGGTGCACAGCACACACACTTCCAGCCCCTCTCCCTCTTCCTGGATTCACGTAGACGGTTTTAAGACTTACAGTCTAAGCACATCCACACACTTCCACCCCCTCTCCCTCTTCCCTCTTCCTGGATTCACGTAGACGGTTTTAAGACTCACAGTCTATGCACATCCACACACTTTCAGCCCTTCTGTCTCTTCCCTCTTCCTGGATACATTCAGACGTTCTTAAGACTCACAGCCTGTGCACAGTACACACACTTCCAGCCCCTCTCCCTCTTCCTGGATTCACGTAGACGGTTTTAAAACCCACAGCCGGTGCACATCCACACACGTCCAGCCCCTCTGCCTCTTCCCTCTTCCTGGAATCACTCGAATGATTTTAAGACTCAGAGCCGATGCACATCCACACACTTCCAGCCACTCTGCCTCTCCCCTCTCCTTCGATTCACTCACACTGTTTTAAGACAAACAGCCTGTGCACATCCACACACATCCAGCTCCTCTGCCTCTCCACTCTTCCTGGATTCACTCAGACAGTTTTAATACTCACAGCCTGTGTACACGCACACACACTTCCAGCCCCTCTGCCTCTTCCCACTTTATGGATTCACTCAGATAATTTTAAAACTCACAGCCTGTTCACACACACACACTTCCAGCCCGTCTGCCTCTTCACTCTTCGAGGATTCACTCAGACCTTTTTAAGACTCACAGCCTGTGCACAAGCACAGACACTTCCAGCCCCTCTGCCTCTTCCCACTTTATGGATTCACTCAGACGTTCTTAAGACTCACAGCCGGTGCACATCCACACACTTCCACTCCCTCTCCCTCTTCCCTCTTCCTGGATTCACGTAGACGGTTTTATGACTCACAGCCGGTGCACATCCACACACTTCCAGCACCTCTGCCTGTTCCCTCTTCCTGGATTCATTCAGACGTTCTTAAGACTCACTGCCTGTGCACAGCACACACACTTCCAGCCCCTCTGCCTCTTCCCTCTTCCTGGATTCACTCAGACGTTCTTAAGACTCACAGTCTATGCACATCCACACACTTCCATCCCCTCTGCCTCTTCCCTCTTCCTGGATTCACTCAGATGGTTTTAAGACTCACAGCCGGTGCACATCCACACACTTCCATCCCCTCTCCCTCTTCCCTCTTCCCTCTTCCTGGATTCATTCAGACTTTCTTAAGACTCACTGCCTGTGCACAGCACACACACTTCCAGCCCCTCTTCCTCTTCCCTCTTCCTGGATTCACTCAGACGTTCTTAAGACTCACAGCGTGTGCACAGCACACACACTTCCAGCCCCTCTCCCTCTTCCCTCTTCCTGGATTCACGTAGACGGTTTTAAGAATCACAATCTATGCACATCCACACACTTCCACCCCCTCTCCCTCTTCCCTCTTCCTGGATTCACGTAGACGGTTTTATGACTCACAGTCTATGCACATCCACACACTTCCATCCCCTCTGCCTGTTCCCTCTTCCTGGACTCACTCAGACGGTTTTAAAACTCACAGCCGGTGCACATCCGCACACTTCCATCCCCTCTCCCTCTTCCCTCTTCCTGGATTCACGTAGACGGTTTTAAGACTCACAGTCTATGCACATCCACACACTTCCAGCCACTCTGCCTCTTCCCTCTTCCTGGATTCACTCAGACGTTCTTAAGACTCACAGCCTGTGCACAGCACACACACTTCCAGCCCCTCTCCCTCTTCCCTCTTCCTGGATTCACGTAGACGGTTTTAAGACTCTCAGCCGGTGCATATCCACACACTTCCATCCCCTCTGCCTCTTCCCTCTTCCTGGATTCACTCGAACGGTTTTAAGACTCACAGCCGGTGCACATCCAAACACTTCCAGCCCCTCTGCCTCTTCCCTCTTCCTGGATTCATTCAGACGTTCTTAAGACTCACTGCCTGTGCACAGCACACACACTTCCAGCCCCTCTTCCTCTTCCCTCTTCCTGGATTCACTCAGACGTTCTTAAGACTCACAGCATGTGCACAGCACACACACTTCCAGCCCCTCTCCCTCTTCCCTCTTCCTGGATTCACGTAGACGGTTTTAAGACTCACAGTCTATGCACATCCACACACTTCCATCCCCTCTGCCTGTTCCCTCTTCCTGGATTCACTCAGACGGTTTTAAGACTCACAGCCGGTGCACATCCAAATACTTCCATCCCCTCTCCCTCTTCCCTCTTCCCTCTTCCTGGATTCACTCAGACGTTCTTTAGACTTTTAGCCTGTGCACAGCACAAACACTTCCAGCCCCTCTCCCTCTTCCTTCTTCCTGGATTCACGTAGACGGTTTTAAGACTCACAGTCTATGCACATCCACACACTTCCAGCCCCTCTCCCTCTTCCCTCTTCCTGGATTCACTCAGACGTTCTTAAGACTCACAAGCTATGCACATCCACACACTATCAGCCCCTCTGCCTCTTCCCTCAT
Source organism: Natrix helvetica (assembly GCF_964273705.1). Lineage (NCBI taxonomy): Eukaryota > Metazoa > Chordata > Lepidosauria > Squamata > Natricidae > Natrix > Natrix helvetica. The sequence goes on from NC_138555.1 coordinate 32,097,643, forward strand.
CCTGGATTCACTCAGACGGTTTTAAGACTCACAGCCAGTGCACATCCACACACTTCCAGCCCCTCTGCCTCTTCCCTCTTCCTGGATTCACCCAAACGGTTTTAAGACTCACAGCTGGTGCACATCCACAAACTTCCAACCCCTCTGCCTCTTCCCTCTTCCTGGATTCACTCAAACGGTTGTAAGACTCACAGCCGGTGCATATCCACACACCTCCAGCCACTCTGCCTCTTCCCTCTTCCTGGATTCACTCAGACGTTCTTAAGACTCACAGCCGGTGCACAGCACACACACTTCCAGCCCCTCTCCCTCTTCCTGGATTCACGTAGACGGTTTTAAGACTTACAGTCTAAGCACATCCACACACTTCCACCCCCTCTCCCTCTTCCCTCTTCCTGGATTCACGTAGACGGTTTTAAGACTCACAGTCTATGCACATCCACACACTTTCAGCCCTTCTGTCTCTTCCCTCTTCCTGGATACATTCAGACGTTCTTAAGACTCACAGCCTGTGCACAGTACACACACTTCCAGCCCCTCTCCCTCTTCCTGGATTCACGTAGACGGTTTTAAAACCCACAGCCGGTGCACATCCACACACGTCCAGCCCCTCTGCCTCTTCCCTCTTCCTGGAATCACTCGAATGATTTTAAGACTCAGAGCCGATGCACATCCACACACTTCCAGCCACTCTGCCTCTCCCCTCTCCTTCGATTCACTCACACTGTTTTAAGACAAACAGCCTGTGCACATCCACACACATCCAGCTCCTCTGCCTCTCCACTCTTCCTGGATTCACTCAGACAGTTTTAATACTCACAGCCTGTGTACACGCACACACACTTCCAGCCCCTCTGCCTCTTCCCACTTTATGGATTCACTCAGATAATTTTAAAACTCACAGCCTGTTCACACACACACACTTCCAGCCCGTCTGCCTCTTCACTCTTCGAGGATTCACTCAGACCTTTTTAAGACTCACAGCCTGTGCACAAGCACAGACACTTCCAGCCCCTCTGCCTCTTCCCACTTTATGGATTCACTCAGACGTTCTTAAGACTCACAGCCGGTGCACATCCACACACTTCCACTCCCTCTCCCTCTTCCCTCTTCCTGGATTCACGTAGACGGTTTTATGACTCACAGCCGGTGCACATCCACACACTTCCAGCACCTCTGCCTGTTCCCTCTTCCTGGATTCATTCAGACGTTCTTAAGACTCACTGCCTGTGCACAGCACACACACTTCCAGCCCCTCTGCCTCTTCCCTCTTCCTGGATTCACTCAGACGTTCTTAAGACTCACAGTCTATGCACATCCACACACTTCCATCCCCTCTGCCTCTTCCCTCTTCCTGGATTCACTCAGATGGTTTTAAGACTCACAGCCGGTGCACATCCACACACTTCCATCCCCTCTCCCTCTTCCCTCTTCCCTCTTCCTGGATTCATTCAGACTTTCTTAAGACTCACTGCCTGTGCACAGCACACACACTTCCAGCCCCTCTTCCTCTTCCCTCTTCCTGGATTCACTCAGACGTTCTTAAGACTCACAGCGTGTGCACAGCACACACACTTCCAGCCCCTCTCCCTCTTCCCTCTTCCTGGATTCACGTAGACGGTTTTAAGAATCACAATCTATGCACATCCACACACTTCCACCCCCTCTCCCTCTTCCCTCTTCCTGGATTCACGTAGACGGTTTTATGACTCACAGTCTATGCACATCCACACACTTCCATCCCCTCTGCCTGTTCCCTCTTCCTGGACTCACTCAGACGGTTTTAAAACTCACAGCCGGTGCACATCCGCACACTTCCATCCCCTCTCCCTCTTCCCTCTTCCTGGATTCACGTAGACGGTTTTAAGACTCACAGTCTATGCACATCCACACACTTCCAGCCACTCTGCCTCTTCCCTCTTCCTGGATTCACTCAGACGTTCTTAAGACTCACAGCCTGTGCACAGCACACACACTTCCAGCCCCTCTCCCTCTTCCCTCTTCCTGGATTCACGTAGACGGTTTTAAGACTCACAGTCTATACACATCCACACAATTTCATCCCCACTGTCTCTTCCCTCTTCCTGGATTAATTCAGACGTTCTTAAGACTCACAGCCTGTGTACACGGACACAATCTTTTAGCTCCTCTGACTCTTCCCTCATCCTGGATTCACTCAGATGGTTTTAAAACCCACAGCCGGTGCACATCCTCTCCTTTCCACGGTGACCGTGGCTTCCAACGATGGCGGTCGCCTCCTGAGCTCCGGAGTTGAACTATGGAGCGCCCGACCGGGTAAGGACTGCAACCGGCCCTATGACATCAGAGGGGGCTGAGAGTTGATAGCCCGACCACCCTGGCTTGTTTTGGGCCAGTTTTGGCCTTCCAGGGTGGTCGGTGAAGATCGGAGAGCAGGAAGGAGTTGAAGATCGTAAGCGGCAATCGGCTGGGAAGAAGCCTGTGAACATGGCGACGGCGCAGTGCGGCTGCGCGGGCAGCGCTGACGCCGGCAAATTTAAAAAAGCCGAAAAGCCGAAAAGCAAAAAGAGAAAGGAACAAAGGGAAGGAACCCCGGAGAACCCCCAGAGAGCCACCGGAGGCACCGGAGGGTCATTACCAGCATCGGGGGCACAGGGAGGAACAAGGAAGGAGCAACGGAGTGCCGGAGAGCGCCGGAGAGGCACCAAAGACATCGGTGAGGCTCTGGATTTATGGCTGGGGATGATTTGGAGCCTGGAGGCCACTGGAGATCATGGCTTGGGGATATGGACAGGCTTGAGCAGCCTGAGCAGGCACTTGGAGCCATGGACAGGTTTGAGCAGCTGCCCAGCCTAAAACAATCAGGACAAGAAGGCCCCCCCACCCATTAAGGAATTTTTATTCACCTGGGGCCATTTGAACCATCTTTCTCGCATTTACCATCTTTGCCTCTCCCCACCATTTGCGACACTTGACTACCTCCCATTTCCCCCCCCTCCCTCTGAAGTTACCATCTAGTTACCATCTAGACATTATTTACCATCTATTTACCACCTATTACTTACCATCTTCCTCTGAAGTTACCATCCAGACATTACTTACTATTATTTACCATCTAGACTTTAAGACTCTGGTCCTTCATTGAGACCCTAGCCCTGCCGGCTATGACCTATCAACTTTGTTTTATCAGTACCTTACCCTATTGGGACTTTTATTATTCAATCAATTTACTCGAGGTCAGACTTGCTCCACCTGCGAGAAGCCCCTCTCTCGCAGGTATCGGACCTTGCATTGCAGAGCATCAGCCTCAGGCCCTGGCTCTGTAGTTCCCGGACCTTCTCTCGCAGGTATGGCCCTTGGCCCTTTCAAGGGCCAGCCTTGATGATGGGTTTGTGAACCCCGAGAGGTGGAAGAAAAGGAAGCTGAGGGGCTTTTTATCAAAATGTTTTATTATGTTTTTAGGGGGTTCTAGGAAAGGGAGGGGGGATAACCAGGCCAGGAGGGAAGCCAACGCCAGACGAACAGGTGAGTCTATGAAGGAAGTGAGCGGGGTGAAGGGGGAGAGGGAACAAGTTATTCCAGTAGAGGGTTGTTTTATTACAACGGTCGCGGGGAGGGGGGGATGCGAGGACAAGAAAAGATCGCAAGGTCGGTTGGGAGACCGTGGCTGCTGGCTACGCCCGGTCGTTTGTACCAACCCCCGCAGCCTAGGTGGTCGGGAACTACAGAGCCAGGGCCTGAGGCTGATGCTCTGCAATGCAAGGTCCGTGACCAACAAGGCCCCCCTCATTAACGAGCTGATCTCGGAGGGGGAGCTGGACCTTGCAGGGATAACGGAGACCTGGTTGGGTCACGAGGGGGGTTTACCCCTCGTGGAAATGTGCCCACCGGGTTTCCGTGCATTCCATCAGCCTCGGGCCCTGGGTAAGGGTGGTGGGGTGGCGGTAGTTATACGGGATTGTCTGGAGCCGAGGGAGTTCACTGTTCCTCAGATACCCGGGTGTGAGTCGCTGGGTATGAAATGGGGCCCAGGGAGGCAGTGGGGTCTGCTGATTGTATACTTGGCTCCTCGCTATACGTCAGTGGCCCTGCCCGAGCTCCTCGAGCTGGTCTCGGAGACGGCGGTTGAGATACCCAAACTTCTGGTTATGGGGGATTTCAACCTGCCGTCGACGGGAGCAGCGTCCGAGGTGGCTCGGGAGTTCATGGCTTCCATGACAGCCATGGGCCTGACCCAACTAATTCAGGGCCCCACACACGAAGGCGGCAGCACACTGGACCTTATCTTTGTATCTGAGCAGTGGACGAGTGATCTGGGAATAGGGGATTTAGAGATTACGCCCCTGTCATGGTCAGATCACTCATGTCTCCGGCTGGACTTCCCTGGCGCTACCCTCCACCGTGAGGAGGCGGAGCCAGTTTGTTCAAGCTGGTACCACCCCAAGCACTTGATGGAACCGGACAGGTTCCAGACGGAGCTTGGGCCTTTACCTGTAGCCCTGACCCGCGCTCGGTCGGAGGACCTAGTCGACGCCTGGAATAGGGCGACGGCGGGGGCCTTGGACCGGGTTGCGCCTCTGCGACCTCTCCTACGGCAACGACCCACCCGGGCTCCCTGGTATACCGAGGAGCTTAGGGTGATGAAGCGCCATAGGAGACGTCTAGAGAGCAGGTGGAGGTCCTCACGCTCCGAATCTGACCGAATACAGGTAAGAGCCTATTTACGGACCTACCTTGTGGCATTGAGAGCGGCCAAACGTAGACATTGTGCCGCTCTCATTGCGTCTGCGGATAACCGCCCTGCCGCCCTGTTTAGGGTGACCCGCTCTCTCCTGTCGCAGGAGACGCGGGAGGCACCCTTGCAGGGAAGAGCAGAGGAGTTTGGGGAATATCTGCAAGACAAAGTCGCTCAGATCCGGAGCGGATGGGCCCCCCTCAGTGGACCGGACGAGCCGACATCAGTGAGTCTTGTGAGCCCACTCTGGGAGGAGTTTGACTCTGTTGCCCCCGAGGATTTAGACGGGTTGCGTGGACGGCTGCGACCCACCACATGTTCAATGGACCCGTGCCCCTCCTGGTTGGTACTGGCATCCTGGGAGGTGACGCGAGGCTGGCTTCTGGGCCTGGTGAACGCCTCATTGAGCGAGGGTTCCTTACCGACTGCCTTGAAAGAGGCGGTGGTGAGGCCCCTGCTCAAGAGGCCTTCACTTGACCCAACGGAGCTAGCTAATTATCGTCCAGTCTCCAACCTCCCCTTTTTAGCGAAGGTTGTTGAGAATGTGGTGGCGCAGCAATTTCCACGTCACCTCGACGAATCCGTATATCTAGACCCACGCCAGTCCGGCTTCCGACCCGGGCACAGCACCGAGACAGCCTTGGTCGCGTTGGTGGATGATCTCTGGAGGGCCAGAGATAGAGGTTGCTCCTCTATCCTGGTCCTATTAGACCTCTCGGCGGCTTTTGATACCATCGACCATGGTATCCTACTGCGCCGGCTGGAGGGGATGGGAGTCGGAGGCACCGTTTTACGGTGGTTCGGCTCCTACCTCTCCGGCCGGATGCAATATGTGTTGACTAGGGGGCAGAGGTCAACCCCGAGGCCACTCTCTTGTGGGGTGCCGCAGGGGTCGGTCCTCTCGCCCCTTCTGTTCAACGCATACGTGAAGCCGCTGGGTGAGATCATCCGTGGTTTTGGGGTTGAGTACCATCTGTACGCTGATGATACTCAGTTGTACATCTCAACCCCAAGCCACCCCAACGAGGCTGTCGAAGTGATGTCCCGGTGTTTGGAAGCCGTCGGGGTCTGGATGGGGGACAACAGACTCAAACTCAACCCCTCCAAGACTGAGTGGCTGTGGCTACCGGCGCCTCGGTTCAGCCAGTTGATTCCATCACTGGCCATAGGGGGCGAACAATTGCCCCCTGTGGAACGGGCGCGCAATTTGGGCGTCCTCCTAGACGCCCGGCTGTCAATGGATGATCATGTGGCAGCCGTGGCAAGGGGGGCGTTCCACCAGGTTCGCCTGGTGCGCCAATTGCGCCCCCTTCTGGACCGTGATGCCCTACGCACAGTCACTCATGCACTGGTGACGTCTCACCTGGACTACTGTAATGCTCTCTACATGGGGCTTCCCTTGGGACGCGCCCGAAGACTGCAGCTAGTCCAGAACGCAGCCGCGCGGGTAGTCATGGGGAGTACTAGGTACTCCCACGTAACACCTCTCCTGCGCGAGCTGCACTGGCTACCTGTGGTCTTTCGGGTGCGTTTCAAGGTTCTGATCACTATCTTTAAAGCGCTCCATGGCATAGGGCCTAGTTACCTGCGGGATCGCATCCTCCCACATAAATCCCTGCGGCCAATCCGCTCTCACAGGGAGGGCCTTCTCCTGGTGCCGTCCACGAGGCAATGCCAACGGGCGACACCAAGGAGTAGGGCCTTCTCTGTGATGGGCCCAACCCTCTGGAATGACCTCCCCCCCGATATTAGAACCACTACTGACCTCCGCTCCTTCCGACAGAAACTGAAGACACACCTGTTCCGACTGGCTGGTTTGGCATAATTTTAACGTCTACCTCCTGGCATACACATTCTTACTGGTTTTTAGAGGGATATTGTTTTAAATTTAACTTGATATTTTAAACTTTTGTATTGATTTATTTATTAGCTGTACAGTTTGGCATATTTTACCCTCCTCTTATACATGTATTTATATAGTTATTTCTATGTTTTAATCTGTTGAATTTTAATACGGACTGTACACCGCCCCGAGTCCCTTTCGGGAGAGGGGGCGGTATATAAACGCTAATAATAATAATAATAATAACATCCACACACGTCCAGCCCCTCTGCCTCTTCCCTCTTCCTGGATTCACTCGAACGGTTTTAAGACTCAGAGCCGATGCACATCCACACACTTCCAGCCACTCTGCCTCTCCCCTCTCCTTCGATTCACTCACACGGTTTTAAGACAAACAGCCTGTGCACATCCACACACATCCAGCTCCTCTGCCTCTCCACTCTTCCTGGATTCACTCAGACAGTTTTAATACTCACAGCCTGTGTACACGCACACACACTTCCAGCCCCTCTGCCTCTTCCCACTTTATGGATTCACTCAGATAATTATAAAACTCACAGCCTGTTCACACACACACACTTCCAGCCCGTCTGCCTCTTCACTCTTAGAGGATTCACTCAGACCTTTTTAAGACTCACAGCCTGTGCACAAGCACAGACACTTCCAGCCCCTCTGCCTCTTCCCACTTTATGGATTCACTCAGACGTTCTTAAGACTCACAGCCGGTGCACATCCACACACTTCCACTCCCTCTCCCTCTTCCCTCTTCCTGGATTCACGTAGACGGTTTTATGACTCACAGCCAGTGCACATCCACACACTTCCAGCACCTCTGCCTGTTCCCTCTTCCTGGATTCACTTAGACGGTTTAAGACTCACAGGCGGTGCACATCGACACACTTCCATCCCCTCTGCCTCTTCCCTCTTCCTGGATTCACTCAGATGGTTTTAAGACTCACAGCCGGTGCACATCCACACACTTCCATCCCCTCTCCCTCTTCCCTCTTCCCTCTTCCTGGATTCATTCAGACGTTCTTAAGACTCACTGCCTGTGCACAGCACACACACTTCCAGCCCCTCTTCCTCTTCCCTCTTCCTGGATTCACTCAGACGTTCTTAAGACTCACAGCATGTGCACAGCACACACACTTCCAGCCCCTCTCCCTCTTCCCTCTTCCTGGATTCACGTAGACGGTTTTAAGAATCACAATCTATGCACATCCACACACTTCCACCCCCTCTCCCTCTTCCCTCTTCCTGGATTCACGTAGACGGTTTTATGACTCACAGTCTATGCACATCCACACACTTCCATCCCCTCTGCCTGTTCCCTCTTCCTGGATTCACTCAGACGGTTTTAAGACTCACAGTCTATGCACATCCACACACTTTCAGCGCCTCTGTCTCTTCCCTCTTCCTGGATTCATTTAGACGTTCTTAAGACTCACAGCCTGTGCACAGCACACATACTTCCAGCCACTCTGCCTCTTCCCTCTTCCTGGATTCACTCAGACGTTCTTAAGACTCACAGCCTGTGCACAGCACACACACTTCCAGCCCCTCTCCCTCTTCCCTCTTCCTGGATTCACGTAGACGGTTTTAAGACTCACAGTCTATGCACATCCACACACTTCCATCCCCTCTGCCTGTTCCCTCTTCCTGGATTCACTCAGACGGTTTTAAGACTCACAGCCGGTGCACATCCAAACACTTCCAGCCCCTCTGCCTCTTCCCTCTTCCTGGATTCACTCAGATGGTTTTAAGTCTCACAGCCGGTGCACATCCACACACTTCCATCCCCTCTCCCTCTTCCCTCTTCCTGGATTCACGTAGACGGTTTTAAGACTCTCAGCCGGTGCATATCCACACACTTCCATCCCCTCTGCCTCTTCCCTCTTCCTGGATTCACTCGAACGGTTTTAAGACTCACAGCCGGTGCACATCCAAACACTTCCAGCCCCTCTGCCTCTTCCCTCTTCCTGGATTCATTCAGACGTTCTTAAGACTCACTGCCTGTGCACAGCACACACACTTCCAGCCCCTCTTCCTCTTCCCTCTTCCTGGATTCACTCAGACGTTCTTAAGACTCACAGCATGTGCACAGCACACACACTTCCAGCCCCTCTCCCTCTTCCCTCTTCCTGGATTCACGTAGACGGTTTTATGACTCACAGTCTATGCACATCCACACACTTCCATCCCCTCTGCCTGTTCCCTCTTCCTGGATTCACTCAGACGGTTTTAAGACTCACAGCCGGTGCACATCCACACACTTCCATCCCTTCTCCCTCTTCCCTCTTCCTGGATTCACGTAGACGGTTTTAAGACTCACAGCCGGTGCACATCCACACACTTCCAGCCCCTCTGCCTCTTCCCTCTTCCTGGATTCACTGAAACACTTTTAAGACTCACAGCCGGTGCATATCCACACACTTCCATCCCCTCTGCCTGTTCCCTCTTCCTGGATTCACTCGAACGGTTTTAAGACTCACAGCCGGTGCACATCCAAACACTTCCAGCCCCTCTGCCTCTTCCCTCTTCCTGGATTCATTCAGACGTTTTTAAGACTCACTGCCTGTGCACAGCACACACACTTCCAGCCCCTCTGCCTCTTCCCTCTTCCTGGATTCACTCAGACATTCTTAAGACTCACAGCCTGTGCACAGCACACACACTTCCAGCCCCTCTCCCTCTTCCCTCTTCCTGGATTCACGTAGACGGTTTAAAGAATCACAATCTATGCACATCCACACACTTCCACCCCCTCTCCCTCTTCCCTCTTCCTGAATTCACGTAGACGGTTTTATGACTCACAGTCTATGCACATCCACACACTTCCATCCCCTCTGCCTGTTCCCTCTTCCTGGATTCACTCAGACGGTTTTAAGACTCACAGCCGGTGCACATCCACACACTTCCATCCCCTCTCCCTCTTCCCTCTTCCTGGATTCACGTAGACGGTTTTAAGACTCACAGCCGGTGCACATCCACACACTTCCAGCCCCTCTGCCTCTTCCCTCTTCCTGGATTCACTCAAACACTTTTAAGACTCACAGCCGGTGCATATCCACACACTTCCATCCCCTCTGCCTGTTCCCTCTTCCTGGATTCACTCGAACGGTTTTAAGACTCACAGCCGGTGCACATCCAAACACTTCCAGCCCCTCTGCCTCTTCCCTCTTCCTGGATTCATTCAGACGTTTTTAAGACTCACTGCCTGTGCACAGCACACACACTTCCAGCCCCTCTGCCTCTTCCCTCTTCCTGGATTCACTCAGACGTTCTTAAGACTCACAGCCTGTGCACAGCACACACACTTCCAGCCCCTCTCCCTCTTCCCTCTTCCTGGATTCACGTAGACGGTTTTAAGAATCACAATCTATGCACATCCACACACTTCCACCCCCTCTCCCTCTTCCCTCTTCCTGGATTCACGTAGACGGTTTTATGACTCACAGTCTATGCACATCCACACACTTCCATCCCCTCTGCCTGTTCCCTCTTCCTGGATTCACTCAGACGGTTTTAAGACTCACAGCCGGTGCACATCCACACACTTCCATCCCCTCTCCCTCTTCCCTCTTCCTGGATTCACGTAGACGGTTTTAAGACTCACAGCCGGTGCACATCCACACACTTCCAGCCCCTCTGCCTCTTCCCTCTTCCTGGATTCACTCAAACACTTTTAAGACTCACAGCCGGTGCATATCCACACACTTCCATCCCCTCTGCCTCTTCCCTCTTCCTGGATTCACTCAAACACTTTTAAGACTCACAGCCTGTGCATATCCACACACTTCCATCCCCTCTGCCTGTTCCCTCTTCCTGGATTCACTCAAACACTTTTAAGACTCACAGCCGGTGCATATCCACACACTTCCATCCCCTCTGCCTGTTCCCTCTTCCTGGATTCACTCGAACGGTTTTAAGACTCACAGCCGGTGCACATCCAAACACTTCCAGCCCCTCTGCCTCTTCCCTCTTCCTGGATTCATTCAGACGTTTTTAAGACTCACTGCCTGTGCACAGCACACACACTTCCAGCCCCTCTGCCTCTTCCCTCTTCCTGGATTCACTCAGACGTTCTTAAGACTCACAGCCTGTGCACAGCACACACACTTCCAGCCCCTCTCCCTCTTCCCTCTTCCTGGATTCACGTAGACGGTTTTAAGAATCACAATTGTAGCGATCCCTGGCCTGGATTGAAGCTAGGCCCAAGTAGGAGATAAGTTTCGTTCTTCTATAAGTTTCTATTCCTGAACATTTACAAGATTTCCTGTAAATCATATGACCATGAACAAACTATGTGTAGTATCATGTTTCTGTATATGTGGCAGTAGTTATCTATGCTTATGCTTGACTCTCTGACCAATAGAATGTTACTTCTTTGTGTAAGCTTTCCAATAAAAAGAGGTCGGACGGAGCAATCCGGGTGCACACACCTCGAGGACTTCATGGTGTCGAGTAGTTCTTGAGCCAGGTGCCCCCGTGCTACGGCACGCACCCTCGCGAGGGTCCCTGGAGAAGCAAGCCTCCCCCCGGTCCTTGCAGGTGTCAAGGACCCCCTCACCAGTGCAACGACGCAACTGGTGACCACGATGTGATTCCTGTCTAGGTCTGCGTCGCCTTCACCCCCGTCTTACGCACCTGGCAAAGGCTTGATCATCGTAAGTATGGGCTCCTCACTTTCCAAAGCTTCGTCAGTACATAGGGACGAGCTTTTTACCTTGGTGGAGAAGGAAAATTGCTTGCAAAAGGTTAACGGCACCACTATCTATCCTCTTTCTAAAACCTCTTTAAGTAAATTTTTCTAGTACTTAGAAAAACAATGTCCGGCTTATTTGGAAAAGGCTCCATAAAAATGTCTATGTGGGAGATTGGGAATTTATTTCCACAAGACACAGAGCCCCTGCAAAAGTGTTATTTATCAAGTAAAATTTTTTTCTCCAAAATTATTTTCAATTGGCCTTTCAACTCCTCATGGAGATGTTAATTTTTCAGCTCCTCCATGGTTAGAGGAACAATTAGCAAAAGAGGAGGGGAATAAACATATGTTTTCTGCCTCTCCACCTAAATTTATTCCACAAGATCATGAAATAATTAGTTTAAAGGATTGCTTTTTTCTACCCTTCCTTGGCCTGCTTCGCAAGAAAAGTTTATTCTGTGTGTCTGCCTCTTACCCCCCCCCCTTCTTTTCTTTTGAAAGAGTTTTGTGCTGGTTTATGTTTCCTTTCTCCCCACCTCCCCCTTTTCGGGAAGGTTTTCTATGCCTGTTGCTTCCCCCCCCACTTTTTTTTCTTTTAAAAGATGTTACCTCCCCCCACCTCCCCCTCTCCGGGATGTCTGTTGTTTCCCCCCACACACACACACTTTTCCCTCTTTAGAAAGACTCTGTGTCGGCTTTTGTTTGTTGTTTCCCACCTCCTCCCTTTTTTGGAAGAGCCTGTGTCGGTTTAACAAATTGCAGGAAAACAACAGAGAGATAATTTTGAGGCTCAAATGAAGTTTGGTGAAATTAGCAAAGGGAAATGTTACGTTTGAATGCTGGAGAGCATTTATTGGTTTTGAGAACGATCTTGATATGGTAGATATGATTATATATTTATTTAGTTTTTTTTTATTTAGATTTATGTTGCAGAATTGAATTTTTTGTATAAGTGTTATTTATTGGCTTTGGTAAATTATTATATGGGTGATATTTTGATTGGAGCCCCAAAGATATAACCTAATTGGCCTTCAAAAATAAAACATGATTTTTTACTGGAAGGAGTGCAGAGAAGGGTAACGAAGGTGATTGATGGAGACTAGAGCATGTGAAAAACGGTTGCAGGAACTGGGTATGTTTAGCTTGAGAGAGAGAAAGAGTAGGGGAGACATGATAGCATTGTTCCAATGTCTCGAGGATTGCCACGGAGAGTCAGGCTGTTCTCCAAGGCATCTGAGGGTGGAACAAAAGGCTGGTCAAGGAGAGAGATGGCTTGGAGCTGGGGAGAGATTTCCTAACAGTTAGAGCAGTTGGTCAGTGGAACGGCTTGTTTCCAGGGGTTGTGAATGCCCCAACATTGAAGGTCTTTGAGAGGATGTTGGATGGTTATTTGTCTGAAACGGTATAGGGTTTCCTGCCTAGGCAGGGGGGTTGGACTGGAGAACCTCTAGGGTCCCTTCCAACTCTGTTATTGTATTGTATTGTATGAATTGCAGATTGTTCCAGTAAAACATAACTGCATGAAATGTTACAATCTTTTTTGCTCCAAAATTTTTTTTTTGTTTAAATGAACACAAAGTTATTTTGCTAATTAATTTATGGCAGCTATTGGGGAATCTTTATTTGGGTTCGTCCGTCTGTGTCTGCCGCTACTTAAAGTTTTTTATTTGATTTTTTTTCTTTTTCGTGCCCTTGCCACAGTTGAAAAGATTAATGAGATTTTGAGCATTCCATTTGTGGTTTGCGTAACTTGTCAGCTAATTCTTTTGATGTTTTTTTTTAAAGATAAAAAGGCTTCGTTTTAAAATGTTTTGCCATTATTATTTTTTTAGGCAGTTGTGAATTAATAACCTTGGGTTTGTTGTAGAAATTGGACTGATTTAATTAATATTATTTTTCCTATTCCAAAATTTGATTTTTAATTTTGTTTTCAGAATAACTTCCTTTTTTAGTGTGCTTTAACTAACTATGTGGTTTGTATGACTTTCTTGCTTGCCTATTGTTTTTGATTTTTTGCTTTCATAAGACTGTTTTTTTTTTTTGGATGGAGGGTAAAATTGCTTATAAGGACTCTCATGAAAGTTTCCTACCTTACAATACTGTTGTTCTTGCAACACTAAAAATTGTCTGTTGCTATTTTAACTTTTCACATCTTTTCTTAACAAGCTTTTTAACTATATTTTTGACTTTCATTATGTGTGTCAATTTATTTTTAATTTTTTAGGTATTTTTTTAAAACTAGGTTTTTTCTTCAGATTTATTTTTGATTTTTTTTTTTTATCAAAATGCCTGGGGACTGGCACAATCTTGCCATATGCCACTCAACCAGGCCAAACAAATTGTTTCATCTTGCCCCCAGTGTTCTGGGGCATCCCCCTCTGGGGACAAGGAAATTAATTTTCATGATTTGGCCTCTAATCACTATGGCAAATGGATGTCACCTATGTTTCCTTTTTTTTTTTGGCTCCTTAAAAGTAAATTCATTTATCTAGTCAGGGGGTTGGACTAGGAGACCTCCAAGGTCCCTTCCAACTCTACTATTGTATTATTATTGTATTATTTATTTTTTAATTTTTGGCCACATTTTAAAATCTTTTTTCAGCCTTTACTGCCTTGGGCAAACTTTTCCTTTTAAAGACTGACAATGGCCTGGCCTATTTTTCATTGGCCTTTTTCTAATTTTGTATTAATTGGAACATTGTTTTAAATTTTGGGTTTTTATTTTCCTTACAATTCCACAGGTTAAGCCATTGTGGAACGTGTTAATTGGTCCTTTAAGGACTGTTTTTTCAAACAAATAAAAAACAAAAAGAGGGATTTTGGGTACCTAACAATTTGGTGTACCCCAATTTGGCTAATTTGGCATAGGTAACATAATAGATTTTAAAAGTTTGTTTGCCTCCCCCGCAAGGGGGACGAGGATATGCTGTGCTTGCTTTTACAGATTTTTATGGATTCTAGTACGTGATGTTTGTCTAGACAAGAATATTGTCGTACCAGTTCCCAAATCCAGTTCCAGAGATGACCAAGATGACTTTACAGACAGCACAGTGGCCAATACGATCTTGCCAAAACAGCTGTCCAGTGATATGAAAAACCAAAAACCACCAACACAGTGCTGAAACAACGACACGACAACTTATGTGCTGCCATTTTTGCCAAGTTCTTAGTCATCATTAGTCATCATTGGTTTATGTTTACTTGTTTTGTCATCTCACCAAAAAACTCATTTGAACAGTGACTGCAATAAAAATCTATGGGTGCAACTAACATTACACACACTGACTTGAACTGTACATGAAACATTTGCTTTCTACATGTTTGGATCCTGTTTGAATTTTGTCTGCAGTAATTCAACACTTCATTGGTTCGAATTATAAGACTATCTCTCATTGAGGATTAATTGCTTATGATCCTCCCCCTGATCCACACACGTCCATCCCCTCTGCCTGTTCCCTCTTCCTGGATTCACGTAGACGGTTTTAAGACTCACAGCCGGTGCACATCCACACACTTCCACCGCCTCTCCCTCTTCCCTCTTCCTGGATTCATTCAGACGTTCTTAAGACTCACAGCCTGTGCACAGCACACACACTTCCAGCCCCTCTGCCTCTTCCCTCTTCCTGGATTCATTCAGACGTTTTTAAGACTCACTGCCTGTGCACAGCACACACACTTCCAGCCCCTCTGCCTCTTCCCTCTTCCTGGATTCACTCAGACGTTCTTAAGACTCACAGCCTGTGCACAGCACACACACTTCCAGCCCCTCTCCCTCTTCCCTCTTCCTGGATTCACGTAGACGGTTTTAAGAATCACAATTGTAGCGATCCCTGGCCTGGATTGAAGCTAGGCCCAAGTAGGAGATAAGTTTCGTTCTTCTATAAGTTTCTATTCCTGAACATTTACAAGATTTCCTGTAAATCATATGACCATGAACAAACTATGTGTAGTATCATGTTTCTGTATATGTGGCAGTAGTTATCTATGCTTATGCTTGACTCTCTGACCAATAGAATGTTACTTCTTTGTGTAAGCTTTCCAATAAAAAGAGGTCGGACGGAGCAATCCGGGTGCACACACCTCGAGGACTTCATGGTGTCGAGTAGTTCTTGAGCCAGGTGCCCCCGTGCTACGGCACGCACCCTCGCGAGGGTCCCTGGAGAAGCAAGCCTCCCCCCGGTCCTTGCAGGTGTCAAGGACCCCCTCACCAGTGCAACGACGCAACTGGTGACCACGATGTGATTCCTGTCTAGGTCTGCGTCGCCTTCACCCCCGTCTTACGCACCTGGCAAAGGCTTGATCATTGTAAGTATGGGCTCCTCACTTTCCAAAGCTTCGTCAGTACATAGGGACGAGCTTTTTACCTTGGTGGAGAAGGAAAATTGCTTGCAAAAGGTTAACGGCACCACTATCTATCCTCTTTCTAAAACCTCTTTAAGTAAATTTTTCTAGTACTTAGAAAAACAATGTCCGGCTTATTTGGAAAAGGCTCCATAAAAATGTCTATGTGGGAGATTGGGAATTTATTTCCACAAGACACAGAGCCCCTGCAAAAGTGTTATTTATCAAGTAAAATTTTTTTCTCCAAAATTATTTTCAATTGGCCTTTCAACTCCTCATGGAGATGTTAATTTTTCAGCTCCTCCATGGTTAGAGGAACAATTAGCAAAAGAGGAGGGGAATAAACATATGTTTTCTGCCTCTCCACCTAAATTTATTCCACAAGATCATGAAATAATTAGTTTAAAGGATTGCTTTTTTCTACCCTTCCTTGGCCTGCTTCGCAAGAAAAGTTTATTCTGTGTGTCTGCCTCTTACCCCCCCCCTTCTTTTCTTTTGAAAGAGTTTTGTGCTGGTTTATGTTTCCTTTCTCCCCACCTCCCCCTTTTCGGGAAGGTTTTCTATGCCTGTTGCTTCCCCCCCCACTTTTTTTTCTTTTAAAAGATGTTACCTCCCCCCACCTCCCCCTCTCCGGGATGTCTGTTGTTTCCCCCCACACACACACACTTTTCCCTCTTTAGAAAGACTCTGTGTCGGCTTTTGTTTGTTGTTTCCCACCTCCTCCCTTTTTTGGAAGAGCCTGTGTCGGTTTAACAAATTGCAGGAAAACAACAGAGAGATAATTTTGAGGCTCAAATGAAGTTTGGTGAAATTAGCAAAGGGAAATGTTACGTTTGAATGCTGGAGAGCATTTATTGGTTTTGAGAACGATCTTGATATGGTAGATATGATTATATATTTATTTAGTTTTTTTTTATTTAGATTTATGTTGCAGAATTGAATTTTTTGTATAAGTGTTATTTATTGGCTTTGGTAAATTATTATATGGGTGATATTTTGATTGGAGCCCCAAAGATATAACCTAATTGGCCTTCAAAAATAAAACATGATTTTTTACTGGAAGGAGTGCAGAGAAGGGTAACGAAGGTGATTGATGGAGACTAGAGCATGTGAAAAACGGTTGCAGGAACTGGGTATGTTTAGCTTGAGAGAGAGAAAGAGTAGGGGAGACATGATAGCATTGTTCCAATGTCTCGAGGATTGCCACGGAGAGTCAGGCTGTTCTCCAAGGCATCTGAGGGTGGAACAAAAGGCTGGTCAAGGAGAGAGATGGCTTGGAGCTGGGGAGAGATTTCCTAACAGTTAGAGCAGTTGGTCAGTGGAACGGCTTGTTTCCAGGGGTTGTGAATGCCCCAACATTGAAGGTCTTTGAGAGGATGTTGGATGGTTATTTGTCTGAAACGGTATAGGGTTTCCTGCCTAGGCAGGGGGGTTGGACTGGAGAACCTCTAGGGTCCCTTCCAACTCTGTTATTGTATTGTATTGTATGAATTGCAGATTGTTCCAGTAAAACATAACTGCATGAAATGTTACAATCTTTTTTGCTCCAAAATTTTTTTTTTGTTTAAATGAACACAAAGTTATTTTGCTAATTAATTTATGGCAGCTATTGGGGAATCTTTATTTGGGTTCGTCCGTCTGTGTCTGCCGCTACTTAAAGTTTTTTATTTGATTTTTTTTCTTTTTCGTGCCCTTGCCACAGTTGAAAAGATTAATGAGATTTTGAGCATTCCATTTGTGGTTTGCGTAACTTGTCAGCTAATTCTTTTGATGTTTTTTTTTAAAGATAAAAAGGCTTCGTTTTAAAATGTTTTGCCATTATTATTTTTTTAGGCAGTTGTGAATTAATAACCTTGGGTTTGTTGTAGAAATTGGACTGATTTAATTAATATTATTTTTCCTATTCCAAAATTTGATTTTTAATTTTGTTTTCAGAATAACTTCCTTTTTTAGTGTGCTTTAACTAACTATGTGGTTTGTATGACTTTCTTGCTTGCCTATTGTTTTTGATTTTTTGCTTTCATAAGACTGTTTTTTTTTTTTGGATGGAGGGTAAAATTGCTTATAAGGACTCTCATGAAAGTTTCCTACCTTACAATACTGTTGTTCTTGCAACACTAAAAATTGTCTGTTGCTATTTTAACTTTTCACATCTTTTCTTAACAAGCTTTTTAACTATATTTTTGACTTTCATTATGTGTGTCAATTTATTTTTAATTTTTTAGGTATTTTTTTAAAACTAGGTTTTTTCTTCAGATTTATTTTTGATTTTTTTTTTTTATCAAAATGCCTGGGGACTGGCACAATCTTGCCATATGCCACTCAACCAGGCCAAACAAATTGTTTCATCTTGCCCCCAGTGTTCTGGGGCATCCCCCTCTGGGGACAAGGAAATTAATTTTCATGATTTGGCCTCTAATCACTATGGCAAATGGATGTCACCTATGTTTCCTTTTTTTTTTTGGCTCCTTAAAAGTAAATTCATTTATCTAGTCAGGGGGTTGGACTAGGAGACCTCCAAGGTCCCTTCCAACTCTACTATTGTATTATTATTGTATTATTTATTTTTTAATTTTTGGCCACATTTTAAAATCTTTTTTCAGCCTTTACTGCCTTGGGCAAACTTTTCCTTTTAAAGACTGACAATGGCCTGGCCTATTTTTCATTGGCCTTTTTCTAATTTTGTATTAATTGGAACATTGTTTTAAATTTTGGGTTTTTATTTTCCTTACAATTCCACAGGTTAAGCCATTGTGGAACGTGTTAATTGGTCCTTTAAGGACTGTTTTTTCAAACAAATAAAAAACAAAAAGAGGGATTTTGGGTACCTAACAATTTGGTGTACCCCAATTTGGCTAATTTGGCATAGGTAACATAATAGATTTTAAAAGTTTGTTTGCCTCCCCCGCAAGGGGGACGAGGATATGCTGTGCTTGCTTTTACAGATTTTTATGGATTCTAGTACGTGATGTTTGTCTAGACAAGAATATTGTCGTACCAGTTCCCAAATCCAGTTCCAGAGATGACCAAGATGACTTTACAGACAGCACAGTGGCCAATACGATCTTGCCAAAACAGCTGTCCAGTGATATGAAAAACCAAAAACCACCAACACAGTGCTGAAACAACGACACGACAACTTATGTGCTGCCATTTTTGCCAAGTTCTTAGTCATCATTAGTCATCATTGGTTTATGTTTACTTGTTTTGTCATCTCACCAAAAAACTCATTTGAACAGTGACTGCAATAAAAATCTATGGGTGCAACTAACATTACACACACTGACTTGAACTGTACATGAAACATTTGCTTTCTACATGTTTGGATCCTGTTTGAATTTTGTCTGCAGTAATTCAACACTTCATTGGTTCGAATTATAAGACTATCTCTCATTGAGGATTAATTGCTTATGATCCTCCCCCTGATCCACACACGTCCATCCCCTCTGCCTGTTCCCTCTTCCTGGATTCACGTAGACGGTTTTAAGACTCACAGCCGGTGCACATCCACACACTTCCACCGCCTCTCCCTCTTCCCTCTTCCTGGATTCATTCAGACGTTCTTAAGACTCACAGCCTGTGCACAGCACACACACTTCCAGCCCCTCTCCCTCTTCCCTCTTCCTGGATTCATCCAAACGGTTTTAAGACTCACAGCTGGTGCACATCCACACACTTCCAACCCCTCTGTCTCTTCCCTCTTCCTGGATTCATTCAGACGTTCTTAAGACTCACAGCCTGTCCACAGCATACACACTTCCAGCCCCTCTCACTCCTCCCTCTTCCTGGATTCACGTAGACGGTTTTAAGACTCACAGTGTATGCCCATCAACACACTTCCATCCCCTCTGTCTCTTCCCTCTTCCTGGATTCACGTAGACGGTTTTATGACTCACAGCCGGTGCACATCCACACACTTCCATCCCCTCTGCCTGTTCCCTCTTCCTGGATTCACTCGAACGGTTTTAAGACTCACAGCCGGTGCACATCCAAACACTTCCAGGCCCTCTGCCTCTTCCCTCTTCCTGGATTCATTCAGACGTTCTTAAGACTCACAGCCTGTGCACAGCACACACACTTCCAGCCCCTCTCCCTCTTCCCTCTTCCTGGATTCACGAAGACGGTTTTAAGACTCACAGTCTATGCACATCCACACACTTCCACCCCCTCTCCCTCTTCCCTCTTCCTGGATTCACGTAGACGGTTTTATGACTCACAGTCTATGCACATCCACACACTTCCATCCCCTCTGCCTGTTCCCTCTTCCTGGATTCACTCAGACGGTTTCAAGACTCACAGCCGGTGCACATCCACACACTTCCAGCCCCTCTGCCTCTTCCCTCTTCCTGGATTCACGTAGACGGTTTTAAGACTCACAGCCGGTGTACATCCACACACTTCCAGCCCCTCTGTGTCTTCCCTCTTCCTGGATTCATTCAGACGTTCTTAAGACTCACAGCCTGTGCACAGCACACATACTTCCAGCCACTCTGCCTCTTCCCTCTTCCTGGATTCACTCAGACGTTCTTAAGACTCACAGCCTGTGCACAGCACACATACTTCCAGCCACTCTGCCTCTTCCCTCTTCCAGGATTCACGTAGACGGTTTTATGACTCACAGTCTATGCACACCCACACACTTCCATCCCCTCTGTCTCTTCCCTCATCCTGGATTCATCCAAACGGTTTTAAGACTCACAGCTGGTGAACATCCACACACTTCCAACCCCTCTGTCTCTTCCCTCTTCCTGGATTCATTCAGACGTTCTTAAGACTCACAGCCTGTGCACAGCATACACACTTCCAGCCCCTCTCCCTCTTCCCTCTTCCTGGATTCACGTAGACGGTTTTAAGACTCACAGTGTATGCCCATCAACACACTTCCATCCCCTCTGTCTCTTCCCTCTTCCTGGATTCACGTAGACGGTTTTATGACTCACAGCCGGTGCACATCCACACACTTCCATCCCCTCTGCCTGTTCCCTCTTCCTGGATTCACTCGAACGGTTTTAAGACTCACAGCCGGTGCACATCCAAACACTTCCAGCCCCTCTGCCTCTTCCCTCTTCCTGGATTCATTCAGACGTTCTTAAGACTCACAGCCTGTGCACAGCACACACACTTCCAGCCCCTCTCCCTCTTCCCTCTTCCTGGATTCACGAAGACGGTTTTAAGACTCACAGTCTATGCACATCCACACACTTCCACCCCCTCTCTCTCTTCCCTCTTCCTGGATTCACGTAGACGATTTTATGACTCACAGTCTATGCACATCCACACACTTCCATCGCCTCTGCCTGTTCCCTCTTCCTGGATTCACTCAGACGGTTTTAAGACTCACAGCCGGTGCACATCCACACACTTCCACCGCCTCTCCCTCTTCCCTCTTCCTGGATTCATTCAGACGTTCTTAAGACTCACAGCCTGTGCACAGCACACACACTTCCAGCCCCTCTCCCTCTTCCCTCTTCCTGGATTCATCCAAACGGTTTTAAGACTCACAGCTGGTGCACATCCACACACTTCCAACCCCTCTGTCTCTTCCCTCTTCCTGGATTCATTCAGACGTTCTTAAGACTCACAGCCTGTCCACAGCATACACACTTCCAGCCCCTCTCACTCCTCCCTCTTCCTGGATTCACGTAGACGGTTTTAAGACTCACAGTGTATGCCCATCAACACACTTCCATCCCCTCTGTCTCTTCCCTCTTCCTGGATTCACGTAGACGGTTTTATGACTCACAGGCGGTGCACATCCACACACTTCCATCCCCTCTGCCTGTTCCCTCTTCCTGGATTCACTCGAACGGTTTTAAGACTCACAGCCGGTGCACATCCAAACACTTCCAGGCCCTCTGCCTCTTCCCTCTTCCTGGATTCATTCAGACGTTCTTAAGACTCACAGCCTGTGCACAGCACACACACTTCCAGCCCCTCTCCCTCTTCCCTCTTCCTGGATTCACGAAGACGGTTTTAAGACTCACAGTCTATGCACATCCACACACTTCCACCCCCTCTCCCTCTTCCCTCTTCCTGGATTCACGTAGACGGTTTTATGACTCACAGTCTATGCACATCCACACACTTCCATCCCCTCTGCCTGTTCCCTCTTCCTGGATTCACTCAGACGGTTTCAAGACTCACAGCCGGTGCACATCCACACACTTCCAGCCCCTCTGCCTCTTCCCTCTTCCTGGATTCACGTAGACGGTTTTAAGACTCACAGCCGGTGTACATCCACACACTTCCAGCCCCTCTGTGTCTTCCCTCTTCCTGGATTCATTCAGACGTTCTTAAGACTCACAGCCTGTGCACAGCACACATACTTCCAGCCACTCTGCCTCTTCCCTCTTCCTGGATTCACTCAGACGTTCTTAAGACTCACAGCCTGTGCACAGCACACATACTTCCAGCCACTCTGCCTCTTCCCTCTTCCAGGATTCACGTAGACGGTTTTATGACTCACAGTCTATGCACACCCACACACTTCCATCCCCTCTGTCTCTTCCCTCATCCTGGATTCATCCAAACGGTTTTAAGACTCACAGCTGGTGAACATCCACACACTTCCAACCCCTCTGTCTCTTCCCTCTTCCTGGATTCATTCAGACGTTCTTAAGACTCACAGCCTGTGCACAGCACACACACTTCCAGCCCCTCTCCCTCTTCCCTCTTCCTGGATTCACGAAGACGGTTTTAAGACTCACAGTCTATGCACATCCACACACTTCCACCCCCTCTCCCTCTTCCCTCTTCCTGGATTCACGTAGACGGTTTTATGACTCACAGTCTATGCACATCCACACACTTCCATCCCCTCTGCCTGTTCCCTCTTCCTGGATTCACTCAGACGGTTTCAAGACTCACAGCCGGTGCACATCCACACACTTCCAGCCCCTCTGCCTCTTCCCTCTTCCTGGATTCACGTAGACGGTTTTAAGACTCACAGCCGGTGTACATCCACACACTTCCAGCCCCTCTGTGTCTTCCCTCTTCCTGGATTCATTCAGACGTTCTTAAGACTCACAGCCTGTGCACAGCACACATACTTCCAGCCACTCTGCCTCTTCCCTCTTCCTGGATTCACGTAGACGGTTTTATGACTCACAGTCTATGCACACCCACACACTTCCATCCCCTCTGTCTCTTCCCTCATCCTGGATTCATCCAAACGGTTTTAAGACTCACAGCTGGTGAACATCCACACACTTCCAACCCCTCTGTCTCTTCCCTCTTCCTGGATTCATTCAGACGTTCTTAAGACTCACAGCCTGTGCACAGCATACACACTTCCAGCCCCTCTCCCTCTTCCCTCTTCCTGGATTCACGTAGACGGTTTTAAGACTCACAGTGTATGCCCATCAACACACTTCCATCCCCTCTGTCTCTTCCCTCTTCCTGGATTCACGTAGACGGTTTTATGACTCACAGCCGGTGCACATCCACACACTTCCATCCCCTCTGCCTGTTCCCACTTCCTGGATTCACTCGAACGGTTTTAAGACTCACAGCCGGTGCACATCCAAACACTTCCAGCCCCTCTGCCTCTTCCCTCTTCCTGGATTCATTCAGACGTTCTTAAGACTCACAGCCTGTGCACAGCACACACACTTCCAGCCCCTCTCCCTCTTCCCTCTTCCTGGATTCACGAAGACGGTTTTAAGACTCACAGTCTATGCACATCCACACACTTCCACCCCCTCTCTCTCTTCCCTCTTCCTGGATTCACGTAGACGATTTTATGACTCACAGTCTATGCACATCCACACACTTCCATCGCCTCTGCCTGTTCCCTCTTCCTGGATTCACTCAGACGGTTTTAAGACTCACAGCCGGTGCACATCCACACACTTCCATCCCCTCTCCCTCTTCCCTCTTCCTGGATTCACGTAGATGGTTTTAAGACTCACAGCCGGTGCACATCCACACACTTCCACCCCCTCTCCCTCTTCCCTCTTCCTGGATTCACTCGAACGGTTTTAAGACTCACAGCCGGTGCACATCCACACACTTCCACCGCCTCTCCCTCTTCCCTCTTCCTGGATTCACGAAGACGGTTTTAAGACTCACAGTCTATGCACATCCACACACTTCCACCCCCTCTCCCTCTTCCCTCTTCCTGGATTCACGTAGACGGTTTTATGACTCACAGTCTATGCACATCCACACACTTCCATCCCCTCTGCGTGTTCCCTCTTCCTGGATTCACTCAGACGGTTTCAAGACTCACAGCCGGTGCACATCCACACACTTCCAGCCCCTCTGCCTCTTCCCTCTTCCTGGATTCACGTAGACGGTTTTAAGACTCACAGCCGGTGTACATCCACACACTTCCAGCCCCTCTGTGTCTTCCCTCTTCCTGGATTCATTCAGACGTTCTTAAGACTCACAGCCTGTGCACAGCACACATACTTCCAGCCACTCTGCCTCTTCCCTCTTCCTGGATTCACTCAGACGTTCTTAAGACTCACAGCCTGTGCACAGCACACATACTTCCAGCCACTCTGCCTCTTCCCTCTTCCAGGATTCACGTAGACGGTTTTATGACTCACAGTCTATGCACACCCACACACTTCCATCCCCTCTGTCTCTTCCCTCATCCTGGATTCATCCAAACGGTTTTAAGACTCACAGCTGGTGAACATCCACACACTTCCAACCCCTCTGTCTCTTCCCTCTTCCTGGATTCATTCAGACGTTCTTAAGACTCACAGCCTGTGCACAGCATACACACTTCCAGCCCCTCTCCCTCTTCCCTCTTCCTGGATTCACGTAGACGGTTTTAAGACTCACAGTGTATGCCCATCAACACACTTCCATCCCCTCTGTCTCTTCCCTCTTCCTGGATTCACGTAGACGGTTTTATGACTCACAGCCGGTGCACATCCACACACTTCCATCCCCTCTGCCTGTTCCCTCTTCCTGGATTCACTCGAACGGTTTTAAGACTCACAGCCGGTGCACATCCAAACACTTCCAGCCCCTCTGCCTCTTCCCTCTTCCTGGATTCATTCAGACGTTCTTAAGACTCACAGCCTGTGCACAGCACACACACTTCCAGCCCCTCTCCCTCTTCCCTCTTCCTGGATTCACGAAGACGGTTTTAAGACTCACAGTCTATGCACATCCACACACTTCCACCCCCTCTCTCTCTTCCCTCTTCCTGGATTCACGTAGACGATTTTATGACTCACAGTCTATGCACATCCACACACTTCCATCGCCTCTGCCTGTTCCCTCTTCCTGGATTCACTCAGACGGTTTTAAGACTCACAGCCGGTGCACATCCACACACTTCCATCCCCTCTCCCTCTTCCCTCTTCCTGGATTCATGTAGATGGTTTTAAGACTCACAGCCGGTGCACATCCACACACTTCCACCCCCTCTCCCTCTTCCCTCTTCCTGGATTCACTCGAACGGTTTTAAGACTCACAGCCGGTGCACATCCACACACTTCCACCGCCTCTCCCTCTTCCCTCTTCCTGGATTCACGAAGACGGTTTTAAGACTCACAGTCTATGCACATCCACACACTTCCATCCCCTCTGTCTCTTCCCTCTTCCTGGATTCACGTAGAAGGTTTTATGACTAATAGTCTATGCACACCCACACACTTCCATCCCCTCTGTCTCTTCCCTCATCCTGGATTCACTCAGACGGTTTTAAGACTCACAGCCGGTGCACATCCACACACTTCCATCCCCTCTGTCTCTTCCCTCATCCTGGATTCATCCAAACGGTTTTAAGACTCACAGCTGGTGCACATCCACACACTTCCAACCCCTCTGTCTCTTCCCTCTTCCTGGATTCATTCAGACGTTCTTAAGACTCACAGCCTGTGCACAGCACAGACACTTCCAGCCCCTCTCCCTCTTCCCTCTTCCTGGATTCACGAAGACGGTTTTAAGACTCACAGTCTATGCACATCCACACACTTCCACCCCCTCTCCCTCTTCCCTATTCCTGGATTCACGAAGACGGTTTTAAGACTCACAGCTGGTGCACATCCACACACTTCCATCCCCTCTGTCTCTTCCCTCTTCCTGGATTCACGTAGACGGTTTTATGACTCACAGCCGGTGCACATCCACACACTTCCATCCTCTCTGCCTGTTCCCTCTTCCTGGATTCACTCGAACGGTTTTAAGACTCACAGCCGGTGCACATCCAAACACTTCCAGCCCCTCTGCCTCTTCCCTCTTCCTGGATTCATTCAGACGTTCTTAAGACTCACAGCCTGTGCACAGCACAGACACTTCCAGCCCCTCTCCCTCTTCCCTCTTCCTGGATTCACGAAGACGGTTTTAAGACTCACAGTCTATGCACATCCACACACTTCCACCCCCTATCCCTCTTCCCTCTTCCTGGATTCACGTAGACGGTTTTATGACTCACAGTCTATGCACATCCACACACTTCCATCCCCTCTGCCTGTTCCCTCTTCCTGGATTCACTCGAACGGTTTTAAGACTCACAGCCGGTGCACATCCACACACTTCCACCGCCTCTCCCTCTTCCCTCTTCCTGGATTCACGAAGACGGTTTTAAGACTCACAGTCTATGCACATCCACACACTTCCACCCCCTCTCCCTCTTCCTTCTTCCTGGATTCACGTAGAAGGTTTTATGACTAATAGTCTATCCACACCCACACACTTCCATCCCCTCTGTCTCTTCCCTCATCCTGGATTCACTCAGACGGTTTTAAGACTCACAGCCGGTGCACATCCACACACTTCCATCCCCTCTGTCTCTTCCCTCATCCTGGATTCATCCAAACGGTTTTAAGACTCACAGCTGGTGCACATCCACACACTTCCAACCCCTCTGTCTCTTCCCTCTTCCTGGATTCATTCAGACGTTCTTAAGACTCACAGCCTGTCCACAGCATACACACTTCCAGCCCCTCTCACTCCTCCCTCTTCCTGGATTCACGTAGACGGTTTTAAGACTCACAGTGTATGCCCATCAACACACTTCCATCCCCTCTGTCTCTTCCCTCTTCCTGGATTCACGTAGACGGTTTTATGACTCACAGCCGGTGCACATCCACACACTTCCATCCCCTCTGCCTGTTCCCTCTTCCTGGATTCACTCGAACGGTTTTAAGACTCACAGCCGGTGCACATCCAAACACTTCCAGCCCCTCTGCCTCTTCCCTCTTCCTGGATTCATTCAGACGTTCTTAAGACTCACAGCCTGTGCACAGCACAGACACTTCCAGCCCCTCTCCCTCTTCCCTCTTCCTGGATTCACGAAGACGGTTTTAAGACTCACAGTCTATGCACATCCACACACTTCCACCCCCTATCCCTCTTCCCTCTTCCTGGATTCACGTAGACGGTTTTATGACTCACAGTCTATGCACATCCACACACTTCCATCCCCTCTGCCTGTTCCCTCTTCCTGGATTCACTCGAACGGTTTTAAGACTCACAGCCGGTGCACATCCACACACTTCCACCGCCTCTCCCTCTTCCCTCTTCCTGGATTCACGAAGACGGTTTTAAGACTCACAGTCTATGCACATCCACACACTTCCACCCCCTCTCCCTCTTCCTTCTTCCTGGATTCACGTAGAAGGTTTTATGACTAATAGTCTATCCACACCCACACACTTCCATCCCCTCTGTCTCTTCCCTCATCCTGGATTCACTCAGACGGTTTTAAGACTCACAGCCGGTGCACATCCACACACTTCCATCCCCTCTGTCTCTTCCCTCATCCTGGATTCATCCAAACGGTTTTAAGACTCACAGCTGGTGCACATCCACACACTTCCAACCCCTCTGTCTCTTCCCTCTTCCTGGATTCATTCAGACGTTCTTAAGACTCACAGCCTGTCCACAGCATACACACTTCCAGCCCCTCTCACTCCTCCCTCTTCCTGGATTCACGTAGACGGTTTTAAGACTCACAGTGTATGCCCATCAACACACGTCCATCCCCTCTGTCTCTTCCCTCTTCCTGGATTCACGTAGACGGTTTTATGACTCACAGCCGGTGCACATCCACACACTTCCATCCCCTCTGCCTGTTCCCTCTTCCTGGATTCACTCGAACGGTTTTAAGACTCACAGCCGGTGCACATCCAAACACTTCCAGGCCCTCTGCCTCTTCCCTCTTCCTGGATTCATTCAGACGTTCTTAAGACTCACAGCCTGTGCACAGCACACACACTTCCAGCCCCTCTCCCTCTTCCCTCTTCCTGGATTCACGAAGACGGTTTTAAGACTCACAGTCTATGCACATCCACACACTTCCACCCCCTCTCCCTCTTCCCTCTTCCTGGATTCACGTAGACGGTTTTATGACTCACAGTCTATGCACATCCACACACTTCCATCCCCTCTGCCTGTTCCCTCTTCCTGGATTCACTCAGACGGTTTCAAGACTCACAGCCGGTGCACATCCACACACTTCCAGCCCCTCTGCCTCTTCCCTCTTCCTGGATTCACGTAGACGGTTTTAAGACTCACAGCCGGTGTACATCCACACACTTCCAGCCCCTCTGTGTCTTCCCTCTTCCTGGATTCATTCAGACGTTCTTAAGACTCACAGCCTGTGCACAGCACACATACTTCCAGCCACTCTGCCTCTTCCCTCTTCCTGGATTCACTCAGACGTTCTTAAGACTCACAGCCTGTGCACAGCACACATACTTCCAGCCACTCTGCCTCTTCCCTCTTCCTGGATTCACCTAGACGGTTTTATGACTCACAGTCTATGCACACCCACACACTTCCATCCCCTCTGTCTCTTCCCTCATCCTGGATTCATCCAAACGGTTTTAAGACTCACAGCTGGTGCACATCCACACACTTCCAACCCCTCTGTCTCTTCCCTCTTCCTGGATTCATTCAGACGTTCTTAAGACTCACAGCCTGTGCACAGCATACACACTTCCAGCCCCTCTCCCTCTTCCCTCTTCCTGGATTCACGTAGACGGTTTTAAGACTCACAGTGTATGCCCATCAACACACTTCCATCCCCTCTGTCTCTTCCCTCTTCCTGGATTCACGTAGACGGTTTTATGACTCACAGCCGGTGCACATCCACACACTTCCATCCCCTCTGCCTGTTCCCTCTTCCTGGATTCACTCGAACGGTTTTAAGACTCACAGCCGGTGCACATCCAAACACTTCCAGCCCCTCTGCCTCTTCCCTCTTCCTGGATTCATTCAGACGTTCTTAAGACTCACAGCCTGTGCACAGCACACACACTTCCAGCCCCTCTCCCTCTTCCCTCTTCCTGGATTCACGAAGACGGTTTTAAGACTCACAGTCTATGCACATCCACACACTTCCACCCCCTCTCCCTCTTCCCTCTTCCTGGATTCATTCAGACGTTCTTAAGACTCACAGCCTGTGCACAGCACAGACACTTCCAGCCCCTCTCCCTCTTCCCTCTTCCTGGATTCACGAAGACGGTTTTAAGACTCACAGTCTATGCACATCCACACACTTCCACCCCCTCTCCCTCTTCCCTCTTCCTGGATTCACGAAGACGGTTTTAAGACTCACAGCTGGTGCACATCCACACACTTCCATCCCCTCTGTCTCTTCCCTCTTCCTGGATTCACGTAGACGGTTTTATGACTCACAGCCGGTGCACATCCACACACTTCCAACCCCTCTGTCTCTTCCCTCTTCCTGGATTCATTCAGACGTTCTTAAGACTCACAGCCTGTGCACAGCATACACACTTCCAGCCCCTCTCCCTCTTCCCTCTTCCTGGATTCACGTAGACGGTTTTAAGACTCACAGTGTATGCCCATCAACACACTTCCATCCCCTCTGTCTCTTCCCTCTTCCTGGATTCACGTAGACGGTTTTATGACTCACAGCCGGTGCACATCCACACACTTCCATCCTCTCTGCCTGTTCCCTCTTCCTGGATTCACTCGAACGGTTTTAAGACTCACAGCCGGTGCACATCCAAACACTTCCAGCCCCTCTGCCTCTTCCCTCTTCCTGGATTCATTCAGACGTTCTTAAGACTCACAGCCTGTGCACAGCACACACACTTCCAGCCCCTCTCCCTCTTCCCTCTTCCTGGATTCACTCAGACGTTCTTAAGACTCACAGCCTGTGCACAGCACACACACTTCCAGCCCCTCTCCCTCTTCCCTCTTCCTGGATTCACGTAGACGGTTTTAAGAATCACAATCTATGCACATCCACACACTTCCACCCCCTCTCTCTCTTCCCTCTTCCTGGATTCACGTAGACGATTTTATGTGTCACAGTCTATGCACATCCACACACTTCCATCGCCTCTGCCTGTTCCCTCTTCCTGGATTCACTCAGACGGTTTTAAGACTCACAGCCGGTGCACATCCACACACTTCCATCCCCTCTCCCTCTTCCCTCTTCCTGGATTCACGTAGATGGTTTTAAGACTCACAGCCGGTGCACATCCACACACTTCCACCCCCTCTCCCTCTTCCCTCTTCCTGGATTCACTCGAACGGTTTTAAGACTCACAGCCGGTGCACATCCACACACTTCCACCGCCTCTCCCTCTTCCCTCTTCCTGGATTCATTCAGACGTTCTTAAGACTCACAGCCTGTGCACAGCACACACACTTCCAGCCCCTCTCCCTCTTCCCTCTTCCTGGATTCACGAAGACGGTTTTAAGACTCACAGTCTATGCACATCCACACACTTCCACCCCCTCTCCCTCTTCCCTCTTCCTGGATTCACGTAGACGGTTTTATGACTCACAGTCTATGCACATCCACACACTTCCATCCCCTCTGCCTGTTCCCTCTTCCTGGATTCACTCAGACGGTTTCAAGACTCACAGCCGGTGCACATCCACACACTTCCAGCCCCTCTGCCTCTTCCCTCTTCCTGGATTCACGTAGACGGTTTTAAGACTCACAGCCGGTGTACATCCACACACTTCCAGCCCCTCTGTGTCTTCCCTCTTCCTGGATTCATTCAGACGTTCTTAAGACTCACAGCCTGTGCACAGCACACATACTTCCAGCCACTCTGCCTCTTCCCTCTTCCTGGATTCACTCAGACGTTCTTAAGACTCACAGCCTGTGCACAGCACACATACTTCCAGCCACTCTGCCTCTTCCCTCTTCCAGGATTCACGTAGACGGTTTTATGACTCACAGTCTATGCACACCCACACACTTCCATCCCCTCTGTCTCTTCCCTCATCCTGGATTCATCCAAACGGTTTTAAGACTCACAGCTGGTGAACATCCACACACTTCCAACCCCTCTGTCTCTTCCCTCTTCCTGGATTCATTCAGACGTTCTTAAGACTCACAGCCTGTGCACAGCATACACACTTCCAGCCCCTCTCCCTCTTCCCTCTTCCTGGATTCACGTAGACGGTTTTAAGACTCACAGTGTATGCCCATCAACACACTTCCATCCCCTCTGTCTCTTCCCTCTTCCTGGATTCACGTAGACGGTTTTATGACTCACAGCCGGTGCACATCCACACACTTCCATCCCCTCTGCCTGTTCCCTCTTCCTGGATTCACTCGAACGGTTTTAAGACTCACAGCCGGTGCACATCCAAACACTTCCAGCCCCTCTGCCTCTTCCCTCTTCCTGGATTCATTCAGACGTTCTTAAGACTCACAGCCTGTGCACAGCACACACACTTCCAGCCCCTCTCCCTCTTCCCTCTTCCTGGATTCACGAAGACGGTTTTAAGACTCACAGTCTATGCACATCCACACACTTCCACCCCCTCTCTCTCTTCCCTCTTCCTGGATTCACGTAGACGATTTTATGACTCACAGTCTATGCACATCCACACACTTCCATCGCCTCTGCCTGTTCCCTCTTCCTGGATTCACTCAGACGGTTTTAAGACTCACAGCCGGTGCACATCCACACACTTCCACCGCCTCTCCCTCTTCCCTCTTCCTGGATTCATTCAGACGTTCTTAAGACTCACAGCCTGTGCACAGCACACACACTTCCAGCCCCTCTCCCTCTTCCCTCTTCCTGGATTCATCCAAACGGTTTTAAGACTCACAGCTGGTGCACATCCACACACTTCCAACCCCTCTGTCTCTTCCCTCTTCCTGGATTCATTCAGACGTTCTTAAGACTCACAGCCTGTCCACAGCATACACACTTCCAGCCCCTCTCACTCCTCCCTCTTCCTGGATTCACGTAGACGGTTTTAAGACTCACAGTGTATGCCCATCAACACACTTCCATCCCCTCTGTCTCTTCCCTCTTCCTGGATTCACGTAGACGGTTTTATGACTCACAGCCGGTGCACATCCACACACTTCCATCCCCTCTGCCTGTTCCCTCTTCCTGGATTCACTCGAACGGTTTTAAGACTCACAGCCGGTGCACATCCAAACACTTCCAGGCCCTCTGCCTCTTCCCTCTTCCTGGATTCATTCAGACGTTCTTAAGACTCACAGCCTGTGCACAGCACACACACTTCCAGCCCCTCTCCCTCTTCCCTCTTCCTGGATTCACGAAGACGGTTTTAAGACTCACAGTCTATGCACATCCACACACTTCCACCCCCTCTCCCTCTTCCCTCTTCCTGGATTCACGTAGACGGTTTTATGACTCACAGTCTATGCACATCCACACACTTCCATCCCCTCTGCCTGTTCCCTCTTCCTGGATTCACTCAGACGGTTTCAAGACTCACAGCCGGTGCACATCCACACACTTCCAGCCCCTCTGCCTCTTCCCTCTTCCTGGATTCACGTAGACGGTTTTAAGACTCACAGCCGGTGTACATCCACACACTTCCAGCCCCTCTGTGTCTTCCCTCTTCCTGGATTCATTCAGACGTTCTTAAGACTCACAGCCTGTGCACAGCACACATACTTCCAGCCACTCTGCCTCTTCCCTCTTCCTGGATTCACTCAGACGTTCTTAAGACTCACAGCCTGTGCACAGCACACATACTTCCAGCCACTCTGCCTCTTCCCTCTTCCAGGATTCACGTAGACGGTTTTATGACTCACAGTCTATGCACACCCACACACTTCCATCCCCTCTGTCTCTTCCCTCATCCTGGATTCATCCAAACGGTTTTAAGACTCACAGCTGGTGAACATCCACACACTTCCAACCCCTCTGTCTCTTCCCTCTTCCTGGATTCATTCAGACGTTCTTAAGACTCACAGCCTGTGCACAGCACACACACTTCCAGCCCCTCTCCCTCTTCCCTCTTCCTGGATTCACGAAGACGGTTTTAAGACTCACAGTCTATGCACATCCACACACTTCCACCCCCTCTCCCTCTTCCCTCTTCCTGGATTCACGTAGACGGTTTTATGACTCACAGTCTATGCACATCCACACACTTCCATCCCCTCTGCCTGTTCCCTCTTCCTGGATTCACTCAGACGGTTTCAAGACTCACAGCCGGTGCACATCCACACACTTCCAGCCCCTCTGCCTCTTCCCTCTTCCTGGATTCACGTAGACGGTTTTAAGACTCACAGCCGGTGTACATCCACACACTTCCAGCCCCTCTGTGTCTTCCCTCTTCCTGGATTCATTCAGACGTTCTTAAGACTCACAGCCTGTGCACAGCACACATACTTCCAGCCACTCTGCCTCTTCCCTCTTCCTGGATTCACTCAGACGTTCTTAAGACTCACAGCCTGTGCACAGCACACATACTTCCAGCCACTCTGCCTCTTCCCTCTTCCAGGATTCACGTAGACGGTTTTATGACTCACAGTCTATGCACACCCACACACTTCCATCCCCTCTGTCTCTTCCCTCATCCTGGATTCATCCAAACGGTTTTAAGACTCACAGCTGGTGAACATCCACACACTTCCAACCCCTCTGTCTCTTCCCTCTTCCTGGATTCATTCAGACGTTCTTAAGACTCACAGCCTGTGCACAGCATACACACTTCCAGCCCCTCTCCCTCTTCCCTCTTCCTGGATTCACGTAGACGGTTTTAAGACTCACAGTGTATGCCCATCAACACACTTCCATCCCCTCTGTCTCTTCCCTCTTCCTGGATTCACGTAGACGGTTTTATGACTCACAGCCGGTGCACATCCACACACTTCCATCCCCTCTGCCTGTTCCCACTTCCTGGATTCACTCGAACGGTTTTAAGACTCACAGCCGGTGCACATCCAAACACTTCCAGCCCCTCTGCCTCTTCCCTCTTCCTGGATTCATTCAGACGTTCTTAAGACTCACAGCCTGTGCACAGCACACACACTTCCAGCCCCTCTCCCTCTTCCCTCTTCCTGGATTCACGAAGACGGTTTTAAGACTCACAGTCTATGCACATCCACACACTTCCACCCCCTCTCTCTCTTCCCTCTTCCTGGATTCACGTAGACGATTTTATGACTCACAGTCTATGCACATCCACACACTTCCATCGCCTCTGCCTGTTCCCTCTTCCTGGATTCACTCAGACGGTTTTAAGACTCACAGCCGGTGCACATCCACACACTTCCATCCCCTCTCCCTCTTCCCTCTTCCTGGATTCACGTAGATGGTTTTAAGACTCACAGCCGGTGCACATCCACACACTTCCACCCCCTCTCCCTCTTCCCTCTTCCTGGATTCACTCGAACGGTTTTAAGACTCACAGCCGGTGCACATCCACACACTTCCACCGCCTCTCCCTCTTCCCTCTTCCTGGATTCACGAAGACGGTTTTAAGACTCACAGTCTATGCACATCCACACACTTCCACCCCCTCTCCCTCTTCCCTCTTCCTGGATTCACGTAGACGGTTTTATGACTCACAGTCTATGCACATCCACACACTTCCATCCCCTCTGCGTGTTCCCTCTTCCTGGATTCACTCAGACGGTTTCAAGACTCACAGCCGGTGCACATCCACACACTTCCAGCCCCTCTGCCTCTTCCCTCTTCCTGGATTCACGTAGACGGTTTTAAGACTCACAGCCGGTGTACATCCACACACTTCCAGCCCCTCTGTGTCTTCCCTCTTCCTGGATTCATTCAGACGTTCTTAAGACTCACAGCCTGTGCACAGCACACATACTTCCAGCCACTCTGCCTCTTCCCTCTTCCTGGATTCACTCAGACGTTCTTAAGACTCACAGCCTGTGCACAGCACACATACTTCCAGCCACTCTGCCTCTTCCCTCTTCCAGGATTCACGTAGACGGTTTTATTACTCACAGTCTATGCACACCCACACACTTCCATCCCCTCTGTCTCTTCCCTCATCCTGGATTCATCCAAACGGTTTTAAGACTCACAGCTGGTGAACATCCACACACTTCCAACCCCTCTGTCTCTTCCCTCTTCCTGGATTCATTCAGACGTTCTTAAGACTCACAGCCTGTGCACAGCATACACACTTCCAGCCCCTCTCCCTCTTCCCTCTTCCTGGATTCACGTAGACGGTTTTAAGACTCACAGTGTATGCCCATCAACACACTTCCATCCCCTCTGTCTCTTCCCTCTTCCTGGATTCACGTAGACGGTTTTATGACTCACAGCCGGTGCACATCCACACACTTCCATCCCCTCTGCCTGTTCCCTCTTCCTGGATTCACTCGAACGGTTTTAAGACTCACAGCCGGTGCACATCCAAACACTTCCAGCCCCTCTGCCTCTTCCCTCTTCCTGGATTCATTCAGACGTTCTTAAGACTCACAGCCTGTGCACAGCACACACACTTCCAGCCCCTCTCCCTCTTCCCTCTTCCTGGATTCACGAAGACGGTTTTAAGACTCACAGTCTATGCACATCCACACACTTCCACCCCCTCTCTCTCTTCCCTCTTCCTGGATTCACGTAGACGATTTTATGACTCACAGTCTATGCACATCCACACACTTCCATCGCCTCTGCCTGTTCCCTCTTCCTGGATTCACTCAGACGGTTTTAAGACTCACAGCCGGTGCACATCCACACACTTCCATCCCCTCTCCCTCTTCCCTCTTCCTGGATTCATGTAGATGGTTTTAAGACTCACAGCCGGTGCACATCCACACACTTCCACCCCCTCTCCCTCTTCCCTCTTCCTGGATTCACTCGAACGGTTTTAAGACTCACAGCCGGTGCACATCCACACACTTCCACCGCCTCTCCCTCTTCCCTCTTCCTGGATTCACGAAGACGGTTTTAAGACTCACAGTCTATGCACATCCACACACTTCCATCCCCTCTGTCTCTTCCCTCTTCCTGGATTCACGTAGAAGGTTTTATGACTAATAGTCTATGCACACCCACACACTTCCATCCCCTCTGTCTCTTCCCTCATCCTGGATTCACTCAGACGGTTTTAAGACTCACAGCCGGTGCACATCCACACACTTCCATCCCCTCTGTCTCTTCCCTCATCCTGGATTCATCCAAACGGTTTTAAGACTCACAGCTGGTGCACATCCACACACTTCCAACCCCTCTGTCTCTTCCCTCTTCCTGGATTCATTCAGACGTTCTTAAGACTCACAGCCTGTGCACAGCACAGACACTTCCAGCCCCTCTCCCTCTTCCCTCTTCCTGGATTCACGAAGACGGTTTTAAGACTCACAGTCTATGCACATCCACACACTTCCACCCCCTCTCCCTCTTCCCTATTCCTGGATTCACGAAGACGGTTTTAAGACTCACAGCTGGTGCACATCCACACACTTCCATCCCCTCTGTCTCTTCCCTCTTCCTGGATTCACGTAGACGGTTTTATGACTCACAGCCGGTGCACATCCACACACTTCCATCCTCTCTGCCTGTTCCCTCTTCCTGGATTCACTCGAACGGTTTTAAGACTCACAGCCGGTGCACATCCAAACACTTCCAGCCCCTCTGCCTCTTCCCTCTTCCTGGATTCATTCAGACGTTCTTAAGACTCACAGCCTGTGCACAGCACAGACACTTCCAGCCCCTCTCCCTCTTCCCTCTTCCTGGATTCACGAAGACGGTTTTAAGACTCACAGTCTATGCACATCCACACACTTCCACCCCCTATCCCTCTTCCCTCTTCCTGGATTCACGTAGACGGTTTTATGACTCACAGTCTATGCACATCCACACACTTCCATCCCCTCTGCCTGTTCCCTCTTCCTGGATTCACTCGAACGGTTTTAAGACTCACAGCCGGTGCACATCCACACACTTCCACCGCCTCTCCCTCTTCCCTCTTCCTGGATTCACGAAGACGGTTTTAAGACTCACAGTCTATGCACATCCACACACTTCCACCCCCTCTCCCTCTTCCTTCTTCCTGGATTCACGTAGAAGGTTTTATGACTAATAGTCTATCCACACCCACACACTTCCATCCCCTCTGTCTCTTCCCTCATCCTGGATTCACTCAGACGGTTTTAAGACTCACAGCCGGTGCACATCCACACACTTCCATCCCCTCTGTCTCTTCCCTCATCCTGGATTCATCCAAACGGTTTTAAGACTCACAGCTGGTGCACATCCACACACTTCCAACCCCTCTGTCTCTTCCCTCTTCCTGGATTCATTCAGACGTTCTTAAGACTCACAGCCTGTCCACAGCATACACACTTCCAGCCCCTCTCACTCCTCCCTCTTCCTGGATTCACGTAGACGGTTTTAAGACTCACAGTGTATGCCCATCAACACACTTCCATCCCCTCTGTCTCTTCCCTCTTCCTGGATTCACGTAGACGGTTTTATGACTCACAGCCGGTGCACATCCACACACTTCCATCCCCTCTGCCTGTTCCCTCTTCCTGGATTCACTCGAACGGTTTTAAGACTCACAGCCGGTGCACATCCAAACACTTCCAGGCCCTCTGCCTCTTCCCTCTTCCTGGATTCATTCAGACGTTCTTAAGACTCACAGCCTGTGCACAGCACACACACTTCCAGCCCCTCTCCCTCTTCCCTCTTCCTGGATTCACGAAGACGGTTTTAAGACTCACAGTCTATGCACATCCACACACTTCCACCCCCTCTCCCTCTTCCCTCTTCCTGGATTCACGTAGACGGTTTTATGACTCACAGTCTATGCACATCCACACACTTCCATCCCCTCTGCCTGTTCCCTCTTCCTGGATTCACTCAGACGGTTTCAAGACTCACAGCCGGTGCACATCCACACACTTCCAGCCCCTCTGCCTCTTCCCTCTTCCTGGATTCACGTAGACGGTTTTAAGACTCACAGCCGGTGTACATCCACACACTTCCAGCCCCTCTGTGTCTTCCCTCTTCCTGGATTCATTCAGACGTTCTTAAGACTCACAGCCTGTGCACAGCACACATACTTCCAGCCACTCTGCCTCTTCCCTCTTCCTGGATTCACTCAGACGTTCTTAAGACTCACAGCCTGTGCACAGCACACATACTTCCAGCCACTCTGCCTCTTCCCTCTTCCTGGATTCACCTAGACGGTTTTATGACTCACAGTCTATGCACACCCACACACTTCCATCCCCTCTGTCTCTTCCCTCATCCTGGATTCATCCAAACGGTTTTAAGACTCACAGCTGGTGCACATCCACACACTTCCAACCCCTCTGTCTCTTCCCTCTTCCTGGATTCATTCAGACGTTCTTAAGACTCACAGCCTGTGCACAGCATACACACTTCCAGCCCCTCTCCCTCTTCCCTCTTCCTGGATTCACGTAGACGGTTTTAAGACTCACAGTGTATGCCCATCAACACACTTCCATCCCCTCTGTCTCTTCCCTCTTCCTGGATTCACGTAGACGGTTTTATGACTCACAGCCGGTGCACATCCACACACTTCCATCCCCTCTGCCTGTTCCCTCTTCCTGGATTCACTCGAACGGTTTTAAGACTCACAGCCGGTGCACATCCAAACACTTCCAGCCCCTCTGCCTCTTCCCTCTTCCTGGATTCATTCAGACGTTCTTAAGACTCACAGCCTGTGCACAGCACACACACTTCCAGCCCCTCTCCCTCTTCCCTCTTCCTGGATTCACGAAGACGGTTTTAAGACTCACAGTCTATGCACATCCACACACTTCCACCCCCTCTCCCTCTTCCCTCTTCCTGGATTCATTCAGACGTTCTTAAGACTCACAGCCTGTGCACAGCACAGACACTTCCAGCCCCTCTCCCTCTTCCCTCTTCCTGGATTCACGAAGACGGTTTTAAGACTCACAGTCTATGCACATCCACACACTTCCACCCCCTCTCCCTCTTCCCTCTTCCTGGATTCACGAAGACGGTTTTAAGACTCACAGCTGGTGCACATCCACACACTTCCATCCCCTCTGTCTCTTCCCTCTTCCTGGATTCACGTAGACGGTTTTATGACTCACAGCCGGTGCACATCCACACACTTCCAACCCCTCTGTCTCTTCCCTCTTCCTGGATTCATTCAGACGTTCTTAAGACTCACAGCCTGTGCACAGCATACACACTTCCAGCCCCTCTCCCTCTTCCCTCTTCCTGGATTCACGTAGACGGTTTTAAGACTCACAGTGTATGCCCATCAACACACTTCCATCCCCTCTGTCTCTTCCCTCTTCCTGGATTCACGTAGACGGTTTTATGACTCACAGCCGGTGCACATCCACACACTTCCATCCTCTCTGCCTGTTCCCTCTTCCTGGATTCACTCGAACGGTTTTAAGACTCACAGCCGGTGCACATCCAAACACTTCCAGCCCCTCTGCCTCTTCCCTCTTCCTGGATTCATTCAGACGTTCTTAAGACTCACAGCCTGTGCACAGCACACACACTTCCAGCCCCTCTCCCTCTTCCCTCTTCCTGGATTCACTCAGACGTTCTTAAGACTCACAGCCTGTGCACAGCACACACACTTCCAGCCCCTCTCCCTCTTCCCTCTTCCTGGATTCACGTAGACGGTTTTAAGAATCACAATCTATGCACATCCACACACTTCCACCCCCTCTCTCTCTTCCCTCTTCCTGGATTCACGTAGACGATTTTATGTGTCACAGTCTATGCACATCCACACACTTCCATCGCCTCTGCCTGTTCCCTCTTCCTGGATTCACTCAGACGGTTTTAAGACTCACAGCCGGTGCACATCCACACACTTCCATCCCCTCTCCCTCTTCCCTCTTCCTGGATTCACGTAGATGGTTTTAAGACTCACAGCCGGTGCACATCCACACACTTCCACCCCCTCTCCCTCTTCCCTCTTCCTGGATTCACTCGAACGGTTTTAAGACTCACAGCCGGTGCACATCCACACACTTCCACCGCCTCTCCCTCTTCCCTCTTCCTGGATTCACGAAGACGGTTTTAAGACTCACAGCCTATGCACATCCACACACTTCCACCCCCTCTCCCTCTTCCCTCTTCCTGGATTCACGTAGATGGTTTTAAGACTCACAGCCGGTGCACATCCACACACTTCCACCCCCTCTCCCTCTTCCCTCTTCCTGGATTCACTCGAACGGTTTTAAGACTCACAGCCGGTGCACATCCACACACTTCCACCCCCTCTCCCTCTTCCCTCTTCCTGGATTCACGTAGAAGGTTTTATGACTAGTAGTCTATGCACACCCACACACTTCCATCCCCTCTGTCTCTTCCCTCATCCTGGATTCACTCAGACGGTTTTAAGACTCACAGCCGGTGCACATCCACACACTTCCATCCCCTCTGTCTCTTCCCTCATCCTGGATTCATCCAAACGGTTTTAAGACTCACAGCTGGTGCACATCCACACACTTCCAACCCCTCTGTCTCTTCCCTCTTCCTGGATTCATTCAGACGTTCTTAAGACTCACAGCCTGTGCACAGCATACACACTTCCAGCCCCTCTCCCTCTTCCCTCTTCCTGGATTCACGTAGACGGTTTTAAGACTCACAGTGTATGCCCATCAACACACTTCCATCCCCTCTGTCTCTTCCCTCTTCCTGGATTCACGTAGACGGTTTTATGACTCACAGCCGGTGCACATCCACACACTTCCATCCTCTCTGCCTGTTCCCTCTTCCTGGATTCACTCGAACGGTTTTAAGACTCACAGCCGGTGCACATCCAAACACTTCCATCCCCTCTGCCTCTTCCCTCTTCCTGGATTCATTCAGACGTTCTTAAGACTCACAGCCTGTGCACAGCACACACACTTCCAGCCCCTCTCCCTCTTCCCTCTTCCTGGATTCACGAAGACGGTTTTAAGACTCACAGTCTATGCACATCCACACACTTCCACCCCCTCTCCCTCTTCCCTCTTCCTGGATTCACGTAGACGGTTTTATGACTCACAGTCTATGCACATCCACACACTTCCATCCCCTCTGCCTGTTCCCTCTTCCTGGATTCACTCACACGGTTTCAAGACTCACAGCCGGTGCACATCCACACACTTCCAGCCCCTCTGCCTCTTCCCTCTTCCTGGATTCACGTAGACGGTTTTAAGACTCACAGCCGGTGTACATCCACACACTTCCAGCCCCTCTGTCTCTTCCCTCTTCCTGGATTCATTCAGACGTTCTTAAGACTCACAGCCTGTGCACAGCACACATACTTCCAGCCACTCTGCCTCTTACCTCTTCCTGGATTCACGAAGACGGTTTTAAGACTCACAGTCTATGCACATCCACACACTTCCACCCCCTCTCCCTCTTCCCTCTTCCTGGATTCACGTAGACGGTTTTATGACTAATAGTCTATGCACACCCACACACTTCCAGCCCCTCTGCCTCTTCCCTCTTCCTGGATTCATTAAGACGTTCTTAAGACTCACAGCCTGTACACAGCACACATACTTCCAGCTACTCTGCCTCTTCCCTCTTCCTGGATTCACTCAGACGTTCTTAAGACTCACAGCCTGTGCACAGCACACATACTTCCAGCCACTCTGCCTCTTCCCTCTTCCTGGATTCACGTAGACGGTTTTATGACTCACAGTCTATGCACACCCACACACTTCCATCCCCTCTGTCTCTTCCCTCATCCTGGATTGACTCAGACGGTTTTAAGACTCACAGCCGCTGCACATCCACACATTTCCAGCCCCTCTGCCTCTTCCCTCTTCCTGGATTCACGTAGACGGTTTTAAGACTCACAGCCGGTGCACATCCACACACTTCCAGCCCCTCTGCCTCTTCCCTCTTCCTGGATTCACGTAGACGGTTTTAAGACTCACAGCCGGTGCACATCCACACACTTCCACCCCCTCTCCCTCTTCCCTCTTCCTGGATTCACGTAGACGGTTTTATGACTCACAGCCGGTGCACATCCACACACTTCCACCCCCTCTCCCTCTTCCCTCTTCCAGGATTCACGTAGACGGTTTTATGACTCACAGCCGGTGCACATCCACACACTTCCATCCCCTCTGCCTGTTCCCTCTTCCTGGATTCACTCGAACGGTTTTATGACTCACAGCCGGTGCACATCCACACACTTCCACCCCCTCTCCCTCTTCCCTCTTCCTGGATTCACGTAGACGGTTTTATGACTCACAGCCGGTGCACATCCACACACTTCCATCCCCTCTGCCTGTTCCCTCTTCCTGGATTCACTCGAACGGTTTTAAGACTCATAGCCGGTGCACATCCAAACACTTCCAGCCCCTCTGCCTCTTCCCTCTTCCTGGATTCATTCAGACGTTCTTAAGACTCACTGCCTGTGCACAGCACACACACTTCCATCCCCTCTGCCTCTTCCCTCTGCCTGGATTCACTCAGACGTTCTTAAGACTCACAGCCTGTGCACAGCACACACACTTCCAGCCCCTCTCCCTCTTCCCTCTTCCTGGATTCAAGTAGAGGGTTTTATGACTCACAGTCTATGCACATCCACACATTTCCATCCCCTCTGTCTGTTCCCTCTTCCTGGATTCACTCAGACGGTTTCAAGACTCACAGCCGGTGCACATCCACACACTTCCAGCCCCTCTGCCTCTTCCCTCTTCCTGGATTCACGTAGACGGTTTTAAGACTCACAGCCGGTGTACATCCACACACTTCCAGCCCCTCTGTCTCTTCCCTCTTCCTGGATTCACACAGATGTTCTTAAGACTCACAGCCTGTGCACAGCACACACACTTCCACCGCCTGTCCCTCTTCCCTCTTCCTGGATTCACGTAGACGGTTTTATGACTCACAGCCGGTGCACATCCACACACTTCCACCCCCTCTCCCTCTTCCCTCTTCCTGGATTCACGTAGACGGTTTTAAGACTCACAGCCGGTGTACATCCACACACTTCCAGCCCCTCTGCCTCTTCCCTCATCCTGGATTCATTCAGACGTTCTTAAGACTCACAGCCTGTGCACAGCACACATACTTCCAGCTACTCTGCCTCTTCCCTCTTCCTGGATTCACTCAGACGTTCTTAAGACTCACAGCCTGTGCACAGCACACATACTTCCAGCCACTCTGCCTCTTCCCTCTTCCTGGATTCACGTAGACGGTTTTATGACTCACAGTCTATGCACACGGACACACTTCCATCCCCACTGTCTCTTCCCTCATCCTGGATTCACTCAGACGGTTTTAAGACTCACTGCCTGTGCACAGCACACACACTTCCAGCCCCTCTGCCTCTTCCCTCTTCCTGGATTCACTCAGACGTTCTTACGACTCACAGCCTGTTCACAGCACACACACTTCCACCCCCTCTCCCTCTTCCCTCTTCCTGGATTCAGTCGAACGGTTTTAAGACTCACAGCCGGTGCACATCCAAACACTTCCACCGCCTCTCCCTCTTCCCTCTTCCTGGATTCACGTAGACGGTTTTATGACTCACAG
This sequence comes from Natrix helvetica, assembly GCF_964273705.1. Taxonomy (NCBI): domain Eukaryota; kingdom Metazoa; phylum Chordata; class Lepidosauria; order Squamata; family Natricidae; genus Natrix; species Natrix helvetica. The sequence goes on from NC_138555.1 coordinate 32,140,899, forward strand.
CCGGTGCACATCCACACACTTCCATCCCCTCTGCCTGTTCTCTCTTCCTGGATTCACGTAGACGGTTTTAAGACTCACAGCCGGTGCACATCCACACACTTCCAGCCCCTCTGCCTCTTCCCTCTTCCTGGATTCACGTAGACGGTTTTAAGACTCACAGCCGGTGCACATCCACACACTTCCACCCCCTCTCCCTCTTCCCTCTTCCTGGATTCACGTAGACGGTTTTATGACTCACAGCCGGTGCACATCCACACACTTCCACCCCCTCTCCCTCTTCCCTCTTCCTGGATTCACTCAGACGGTTTTAAGACTCACAGTCTATGCACATCCACACACTTCCACCCCCTCTCTCTCTTCCCTCTTCCTGGATTCACGTAGACGATTTTATGACTCACAGTCTATGCACATCCACACACTTCCATCGCCTCTGCCTGTTCCCTCTTCCTGGATTCACTCAGACGGTTTTAAGACACACAGCCGGTGCACATCCACACACTTCCATCCCCTCTCCCTCTTCCCTCTTCCTGGATTCACGTAGATGGTTTTAAGACTCACTGCCTGTGCACAGCACACACACTTCCAGACCCTCTGCCTCTTCCCTCTTCCTGGATTCACTCAGACGTTCTTACGACTCACAGCCTGTTCACAGCACACACACTTCCACCCCCTCTCCCTCTTCCCTCTTCCTGGATTCAGTCGAACGGTTTTAAGACTCACAGCCGGTGCACATCCACACACTTCCACCGCCTCTCCCTCTTCCCTCTTCCTGGATTCACGTAGACGGTTTTATGACTCACAGCCGGTGCACATCCACACACTTCCATCCCCTCTGCCTGTTCTCTCTTCCTGGATTCACGTAGACGGTTTTAAGACTCACAGCCGGTGCACATCCACACACTTCCAGCCCCTCTGCCTCTTCCCTCTTCCTGGATTCACGTAGACGGTTTTAAGACTCACAGCCGGTGCACATCCACACACTTCCACCCCCTCTCCCTCTTCCCTCTTCCTGGATTCACGTAGACGGTTTTAAGAATCACAATTGTAGCGATCCCTGGCCTGGATTGAAGCTAGGCCCAAGTAGGAGATAAGTTTCGTTCTTCTATAAGTTTCTATTCCTGAACATTTACAAGATTTCCTGTAAATCATATGACCATGAACAAACTATGTGTAGTATCATGTTTCTGTATATGTGGCAGTAGTTATCTATGCTTATGCTTGACTCTCTGACCAATAGAATGTTACTTCTTTGTGTAAGCTTTCCAATAAAAAGAGGTCGGACGGAGCAATCCGGGTGCACACACCTCGAGGACTTCATGGTGTCGAGTAGTTCTTGAGCCAGGTGCCCCCGTGCTACGGCACGCACCCTCGCGAGGGTCCCTGGAGAAGCAAGCCTCCCCCCGGTCCTTGCAGGTGTCAAGGACCCCCTCACCAGTGCAACGACGCAACTGGTGACCACGATGTGATTCCTGTCTAGGTCTGCGTCGCCTTCACCCCCGTCTTACGCACCTGGCAAAGGCTTGATCATCGTAAGTATGGGCTCCTCACTTTCCAAAGCTTCGTCAGTACATAGGGACGAGCTTTTTACCTTGGTGGAGAAGGAAAATTGCTTGCAAAAGGTTAACGGCACCACTATCTATCCTCTTTCTAAAACCTCTTTAAGTAAATTTTTCTAGTACTTAGAAAAACAATGTCCGGCTTATTTGGAAAAGGCTCCATAAAAATGTCTATGTGGGAGATTGGGAATTTATTTCCACAAGACACAGAGCCCCTGCAAAAGTGTTATTTATCAAGTAAAATTTTTTTCTCCAAAATTATTTTCAATTGGCCTTTCAACTCCTCATGGAGATGTTAATTTTTCAGCTCCTCCATGGTTAGAGGAACAATTAGCAAAAGAGGAGGGGAATAAACATATGTTTTCTGCCTCTCCACCTAAATTTATTCCACAAGATCATGAAATAATTAGTTTAAAGGATTGCTTTTTTCTACCCTTTCTTGGCCTGCTTCGCAAGAAAAGTTTGACTCTGTGTGTCTGCCTCTTACCCCCCCCCCCCCTCTTTTCTTTTGAAAGAGTTTTGTGCTGGTTTATGTTTCCTTTCTCCCCACCTCCCCCTTTTCGGGAAGTTTTTCTATGCCTGTTGCTTCCCCCCCCACTTTTTTTTCTTTTAAAAGATGTTACCTCCCCCCACCTCCCCCTCTCCGGGATGTCTGTTGTTTCCCTCCCACACACACACACTTTTCCCTCTTTAGAAAGACTCTGTGTCGGCTTTTGTTTGTTGTTTCCCACCTCCTCCCTTTTTTGGAAGAGCCTGTGTCGGTTTAACAAATTGCAGGAAAACAACAGAGAGATAATTTTGAGGCTCAAATGAAGTTTGGTGAAATTAGCAAAGGGAAATGTTACGTTTGAATGCTGGAGAGCATTTATTGGTTTTGAGAACGATCTTGATATGGTAGATATGATTATATATTTATTTAGTTTTTTTTTATTTAGATTTATGTTGCAGAATTGCATTTTTTGTATAAGTGTTATTTATTGGCTTTGGTAAATTATTATATGGGTGATATTTTGATTGGAGCCCCCAAAGATATAACCTAATTGGCCTTCAAAAATAAAACATGATTTTTTACTGGAAGGAGTGCAGAGAAGGGTAACGAAGGTGATTGATGGAGACTAGAGCATGTGAAAAACGGTTGCAGGAACTGGGTATGTTTAGCTTGAGAGAGAGAAAGAGTAGGGGAGACATGATAGCATTGTTCCAATGTCTCGAGGATTGCCACGGAGAGTCAGGCTGTTCTCCAAGGCATCTGAGGGTGGAACAAAAGGCTGGTCAAGGAGAGAGATGGCTTGGAGCTGGGGAGAGATTTCCTAACAGTTAGAGCAGTTGGTCAGTGGAACGGCTTGTTTCCAGGGGTTGTGAATGCCCCAACATTGAAGGTCTTTGAGAGGATGTTGGATGGTTATTTGTCTGAAACGGTATAGGGTTTCCTGCCTAGGCAGGGGGGTTGGACTGGAGAACCTCTAGGGTCCCTTCCAACTCTGTTATTGTATTGTATTGTATGAATTGCAGATTGTTCCAGTAAAACATAACTGCATGAAATGTTACAATCTTTTTTGCTCCAAAATTTTTGTTTTGTTTAAATGAACACAAAGTTATTTTGCTAATTAATTTATGGCAGCTATTGGGGAATCTTTATTTGGGTTCGTCCGTCTGTGTCTGCCGCTACTTAAAGTTTTTTATTTGATTTTTTTTCTTTTTCGTGCCCTTGCCACAGTTGAAAAGATTAATGAGATTTTGAGCATTCCATTTGTGGTTTGCGTAACTTGTCAGCTAATTCTTTTGATGTTTTTTTTTAAAGATAAAAAGGCTTCGTTTTAAAATGTTTTGCCATTATTATTTTTTTAGGCAGTTGTGAATTAATAACCTTGGGTTTGTTGTAGAAATTGGACTGATTTAATTAATATTATTTTTCCTATTCCAAAATTTGATTTTTAATTTTGTTTTCAGAATAACTTCCTTTTTTAGTGTGCTTTAACTAACTATGTGGTTTGTATGACTTTCTTGCTTGCCTATTGTTTTTGATTTTTTGCTTTCATAAGACTGTTTTTTTTTTTTGGATGGAGGGTAAAATTGCTTATAAGGACTCTCATGAAAGTTTCCTACCTTACAATACTGTTGTTCTTGCAACACTAAAAATTGTCTGTTGCTATTTTAACTTTTCACATCTTTTCTTAACAAGCTTTTTAACTATATTTTTGACTTTCATTATGTGTGTCAATTTATTTTTAATTTTTTAGGTATTTTTTTAAAACTAGGTTTTTTCTTCAGATTTATTTTTGATTTTTTTTTTTTATCAAAATGCCTGGGGACTGGCACAATCTTGCCATATGCCACTCAACCAGGCCAAACAAATTGTTTCATCTTGCCCCCAGTGTTCTGGGGCATCCCCCTCTGGGGACAAGGAAATTAATTTTCATGATTTGGCCTCTAATCACTATGGCAAATGGATGTCACCTATGTTTCCTTTTTTTTTTTGGCTCCTTAAAAGTAAATTCATTTATCTAGTCAGGGGGTTGGACTAGGAGACCTCCAAGGTCCCTTCCAACTCTACTATTGTATTATTATTGTATTATTTATTTTTTAATTTTTGGCCACATTTTAAAATCTTTTTTCAGCCTTTACTGCCTTGGGCAAACTTTTCCTTTTAAAGACTGACAATGGCCTGGCCTATTTTTCATTGGCCTTTTTCTAATTTTGTATTAATTGGAACATTGTTTTAAATTTTGGGTTTTTATTTTCCTTACAATTCCACAGGTTAAGCCATTGTGGAACGTGTTAATTGGTCCTTTAAGGACTGTTTTTTCAAACAAATAAAAAACAAAAAGAGGGATTTTGGGTACCTAACAATTTGGTGTACCCCAATTTGGCTAATTTGGCATAGGTAACATAATAGATTTTAAAAGTTTGTTTGCCTCCCCCGCAAGGGGGACGAGGATATGCTGTGCTTGCTTTTACAGATTTTTATGGATTCTAGTACGTGATGTTTGTCTAGACAAGAATATTGTCGTACCAGTTCCCAAATCCAGTTCCAGAGATGACCAAGATGACTTTACAGACAGCACAGTGGCCAATACGATCTTGCCAAAACAGCTGTCCAGTGATATGAAAAACCAAAAACCACCAACACAGTGCTGAAACAACGACACGACAACTTATGTGCTGCCATTTTTGCCAAGTTCTTAGTCATCATTAGTCATCATTGGTTTATGTTTACTTGTTTTGTCATCTCACCAAAAAACTCATTTGAACAGTGACTGCAATAAAAATCTATGGGTGCAACTAACATTACACACACTGACTTGAACTGTACATGAAACATTTGCTTTCTACATGTTTGGATCCTGTTTGAATTTTGTCTGCAGTAATTCAACACTTCATTGGTTCGAATTATAAGACTATCTCTCATTGAGGATTAATTGCTTATGATCCTCCCCCTGATCCACACACGTCCATCCCCTCTGCCTGTTCCCTCTTCCTGGATTCACTCAGACGGTTTTAAGACTCATAGCCGGTGTACATCCACACACTTCCAGCCCCTCTGCCTCTTCCCTCTTCCTGGATTCATGGAGACGTTCTTAAGACTCACAGCCTGTGCACAGCACACATACTTCCAGCCACTCTGCCTCTTCCCTCTTCCTGGATTCACTCAGACGTTCTTAAGACTCACAGCCTGTGCACAGCACACACTTCCACCGCCTCTCCCTCTTCCCTCTTCCTGGATTCACGTAGACGGTTTTATGACTAATAGTCTATGCACACCCACACACTTCCATCCCCTCTGTCTCTTCCCTCATCCTGGATTCACTCAGACGGTTTTAAGACTCACAGCCGGTGCACATCCACACACTTCCATCCCCTCTGTCTCTTCCCTCATCCTGGATTCACCCAAACGGTTTTAAGACTCACAGACGGTGCACATACAAACACTTCCAGCCCCTCTGCCTCTTCCCTCTTCCTGGATTCATTCAGACGTTCTTAAGACTCACTGCCTGTGCACAGCACACACACTTCCAGCCCCTCTGCCTCTTCCCTCTTCCTGGATTCACTCAGACGTTCTTAAGACTCACAGCCTGTGCACAGCACACACACTTCCAGCCCCTCTCCCTCTTCCCTCTTCCTGGATTCACGTAGACGGTTTTAAGAATCAAAATCTGTGCCCATCCACACACTTCCACCCCCTCTGCCTGTTCCCTCTTCGTGGATTCACTCAGACGGTTTTAAGACTCACAGCCGGTGCACATCCACACACTTCCTGCCCCTCTCCCTCTTCCCTCTTCCTGGATTCACGTAGACGGTTTTAAGACTCACAGCCGGTGTACATCCACACACTTCCAGCCCCTCTGCCTCTTCCCTCTTCCTGGATTCATGGAGACGTTCTTAAGACTCACAGCCTGTGCACAGCACACATACTTCCAGCCACTCTGCCTCTTCCCTCTTCCTGGATTCACTCAGACGTTCTTAAGACTCACAGCCTGTGCACAGCACACACACATCCAGCCCCTCTCCCTCTTCCCTCTTCCTGGATTCACGTAGACGGTTTTAAGAATCACAATCTATGCACATCCACACACTTCCACCCCCTCTCCCTCTTCCCTCTTCCTGGATTCACTCAGACGGTTTTAAGACTCACAGTCTATGCACATCCACACACTTCCACCCCCTCTCTCTCTTCCCTCTTCCTGGATTCACGTAGACGATTTTATGACTCACAGTCTATGCACATCCACACACTTCCATCGCCTCTGCCTGTTCCCTCTTCCTGGATTCACTCAGACGGTTTTAAGACTCACAGCCGGTGCACATCCACACACTTCCATCCCCTCTCCCTCTTCCCTCTTCCTGGATTCACGTAGATGGTTTTAAGACTCACAGCCGGTGCACATCCACACACTTCCAACGCCTCTCCCTCTTCCCTCTTCCTGGATTCACGAAGACGGTTTTAAGACTCACAGTCTATGCTCATCCACACACCTCCACCCCCTCTCCCTCTTCCCTCTTCCTGGATTCACGTAGAAGGTTTTATGACTAATAGTCTATGCACACCCACACACTTCCATCCCCTCTGTCTCTTCCCTCATCCTGGATTCACTCAGACGGTTTTAAGACTCACAGCCGGTGCACATCCACACACTTCCATCCCCTCTGTCTCTTCCCTCATCCTGGATTCATTCAGACGTTCTTAAGACTCACAGTCTGTGCACAGCATACACACTTCCAGCCCCTCTCCCTCTTCCCTCTTCCTGGATTCACGTAGACGGTTTTAAGACTCACAGTGTATGCCCATCAACACACTTCCATCCCCTCTGTCTCTTCCCTCTTCCTGGATTCACGTAGACGGTTTTATGACTCACAGCCGGTGCACATCCACACACTTCCATCCCCTCTGCCTGTTCCCTCTTCCTGGATTCATTCAGACGTTCTTAAGACTCACAGCCTGTGCACAGCACACACACTTCCAGCCCCTCTCCCTCTTCCCTCTTCCTGGATTCACGAAGACGGTTTTAAGACTCACAGTCTATGCACATCCACACACTTCCACCCCCTCTCCCTCTTCCCTCTTCCTGGATTCACGTAGACGGTTTTATGACTCACAGTCTATGCACATCCACACACTTCCATCCCCTCTGCCTGTTCCCTCTTCCTGGATTCACTCAGACGGTTTCAAGACTCACAGCCGGTGCACATCCACACACTTCCAGCCCCTCTGTCTCTTCCCTCTTCCTGGATTCACGTAGACGGTTTTAAGACTCACAGCCGGTGCACATCCACACACTTCCATCCCCTCTGTCTCTTCCCTCATCCTGGATTCACCCAAACGGTTTTAAGACTCACAGACGGTGCACATCCAAACACTTCTAGCCCCTCTGCCTCTTCCCTCTTCCTGGATTCATTCAGACGTTCTTAAGACTCACTGCCTGTGCACAGCACACACACTTCCAGCCCCTCTGCCTCTTCCCTCTTCCTGGATTCACTCAGACGTTCTTAAGACTCACAGCCTGTGCACAGCACACACACTTCCAGCCCCTCTCCCTCTTCCCTCTTCCTGGATTCACGTAGACGGTTTTAAGAATCACAATCTATGCACATCCACACACTTTCACCCCCTCTCTCTCTTCCCTCTTCCTGGATTCACGTAGACGATTTTATGAGTCACAGTCTATGCACATCCACACACTTCCACCCCCTCTCCCTCTTCCCTCTTCCTGGATTCACGTAGATGGTTTTAAGACTCACAGCCGGTGCACATCCACACACTTCCATCCCCTCTGTCTCTTCCCTCATCCTGGATTCATTCAGACGTTCTTAAGACTCACAGCCTGTGCACAGCATACACACTTCCAGCCCCTCTCCCTCTTCCCTCTTCCTGGATTCACGTAGACGGTTTTAAGACTCACAGTGTATGCCCATCAACACACTTCCATCCCCTCTGTCTCTTCCCTCTTCCTGGATTCACGTAGACGGTTTTATGACTCACAGCCGGTGCACATTCACACACTTCCATCCTCTCTGCCTGTTCCCTCTTCCTGGATTCACTCGAACGGTTTTAAAACTCACAGCCGGTGCACATCCACACACTTCCAGCCCCTCTGCCTCTTCCCTCTTCCTGGATTCACGTAGACGGTTTTAAGACTCATAGCCGGTGTACATCCACACACTTCCAGCCCCTCTGTCTCTTCCCTCTTCCTGGATTCATTCAGACGTTCTTAAGACTCACAGCCTGTGCACAGCACACATACTTCCAGCCACTCTGCCTCTTCCCTCTTCCTGGATTCACGAAGACGGTTTTAAGACTCACAGTCTATGCACATCCACACACTTCCACCCCCTCTCCCTCTTCCCTCTTCCTGGATTCACGTAGACGGTTTTATGACTAATAGTCTATGCACACCCACACACTTCCAGCCCCTCTGCCTCTTCCCTCTTCCTGGATTCATTAAGACGTTCTTAAGACTCACAGCCTGTACACAGCACACATACTTCCAGCTACTCTGCCTCTTCCCTCTTCCTGGATTCACTCAGACGTTCTTAAGACTCACAGCCTGTGCACAGCACACATACTTCCAGCCACTCTGCCTCTTCCCTCTTCCTGGATTCACGTAGACGGTTTTATGACTCACAGTCTATGCACACCCACACACTTCCATCCCCTCTGTCTCTTCCCTCATCCTGGATTGACTCAGACGGTTTTAAGACTCACAGCCGCTGCACATCCACACATTTCCAGCCCCTCTGCCTCTTCCCTCTTCCTGGATTCACGTAGACGGTTTTAAGACTCACAGCCGGTGCACATCCACACACTTCCAGCCCCTCTGCCTCTTCCCTCTTCCTGGATTCACGTAGACGGTTTTAAGACTCACAGCCGGTGCACATCCACACACTTCCACCCCCTCTCCCTCTTCCCTCTTCCTGGATTCACGTAGACGGTTTTATGACTCAGAGCCGGTGCACATCCACACACTTCCACCCCCTCTCCCTCTTCCCTCCTCCTGGATTCACGTAGACGGTTTAATGACTCACAGCCGGTGCACATCCACACACTTCCATCCCCTCTGCCTGTTCCCTCTTCCTGGATTCACTCGAACGGTTTTATGACTCACAGCCGGTGCACATCCACACACTTCCACCCCCTCTCCCTCTTCCCTCTTCCTGGATTCACGTAGACGGTTTTATGACTCACAGCCGGTGCACATCCACACACTTCCATCCCCTCTGCCTGTTCCCTCTTCCTGGATTCACTCGAACGGTTTTAAGACTCATAGCCGGTGCACATCCAAACACTTCTAGCCCCTGTGCCTCTTCCCTCTTCCTGGATTCATTCAGACATTCTTAAGACTCACTGCCTGTGCACAGCACACACACTTCCATCCCCTCTGCCTCTTCCCTCTTCCTGGATTCACTCAGACGTTCTTAAGACTCAGCCTGTGCACAGCACACACACTTCCAGCCCCTCTCCCTCTTCCCTCTTCCTGGATTCAAGTAGACGGTTTTATGACTCACAGTCTATGCACATCCACACATTTCCATCCCCTCTGCCTGTTCCCTCTTCCTGGATTCACTCAGACGGTTTCAAGACTCACAGCCGGTGCACATCCACACACTTCCAGCCCCTCTGCCTCTTCCCTCTTCCTGGATTCACGTAGACGGTTTTAAGACTCACAGCCGGTGTACATCCACACACTTCCAGCCCCTCTGTCTCTTCCCTCTTCCTGGATTCACTCAGACGTTCTTAAGACTCACAGCCTGTGCACAGCACACACACTTCCACCGCCTCTCCCTCTTCCCTCTTCCTGGATTCACGTAGACGGTTTTATGACTCACAGCCGGTGCACATCCACACACTTCCACCCCCTCTCCCTCTTCCCTCTTCCTGGATTCACGTAGACGGTTTTAAGACTCACAGCCGGTGTACATCCACACACTTCCAGCCCCTCTGCCTCTTCCCTCTTCCTGGATTCATTCAGACGTTCTTAAGACTCACAGCCTGTGCACAGCACACATACTTCCAGCTACTCTGCCTCTTCCCTCTTCCTGGATTCACTCAGACGTTATTAAGACTCACAGCCTGTGCACAGCACACATACTTCCAGCCACTCTGCCTCTTCCCTCTTCCTGGATTCACGTAGACGGTTTTATGACTCACAGCCGGTGCACATCCACACACTTCCATCCCCTCTGCCTGTTCTCTCTTCCTGGATTCACGTAGACGGTTTTAAGACTCACAGCCGGTGCACATCCACACACTTCCAGCCCCTCTGCCTCTTCCCTCTTCCTGGATTCACGTAGACGGTTTTAAGACTCACAGCCGGTGCACATCCACACACTTCCACCCCCTCTCCCTCTTCCCTCTTCCTGGATTCACGTAGACGGTTTTATGACTCACAGCCGGTGCACATCCACACACTTCCACCCCCTCTCCCTCTTCCCTCTTCCTGGATTCACTCAGACGGTTTTAAGACTCACAGCCGGTTTACATCCACACACTTCCAGCCCCTCTTTCTCTTCCCTCATCCTGGATTCACTCAGACGGTTTTAAGACTCACAGCCGCTGCACATCCACACATTTCCAGCCCCTCTGCCTCTTCCCTCTTCCTGGATTCACGTAGATGGTTTTAAGACTCACAGCCGGTGCACAGCACACACACTTCCAGCCCCTCTCCCTCTTCCCTCTTCCTGGATTCACGTAGACGGTTTTATGAGTCACAGTCTATGCACATCCACACACTTCCATCCCCTCTGCCTGTTCCCTCTTCCTGGATTCACTCGAACGGTTTTAAGACTCACAGCCGGTGCACATCCACACACTTCCACCGCCTCTCCCTCTTCCCTCTTCCTGGATTCATTCAGACGTTCTTAAGACTCACAGCCTGTGCACAGCACACACACTTCCAGCCCCTCTCCCTCTTCCCTCTTCCTGGATTCACGTAGATGGTTTTAAGACTCACAGTGTATGCCCATCAACACACTTCCATCCCCTCTGTCTCTTCCCTCTTCCTGGATTCACGTAGACGGTTTTATGACTCACAGCCGGTGCACATCCACACACTTCCATCCCCTCTGCCTGTTCCCTCTTCCTGGATTCACGTAGACGGTTTTATGAGTCACAGTCTATGCACATCCACACACTTCCATCCCCTCTGACTGTTCCCTCTTCCTGGATTCACTCGAACGGTTTTAAGACTCACAGCCGGTGCACATCCACACACTTCCACCGCCTCTGCCTCTTCCCTCTTCCTGGATTCATTCAGACGTTCTTAAGACTCACAGCCTGTGCACAGCACACATACTTCCAGCTACTCTGCCTCTTCCCTCTTCCTGGATTCACTCAGACGTTATTAAGACTCACAGCCTGTGCACAGCACACATACTTCCAGCCACTCTGCCTCTTCCCTCTTCCTGGATTCACGTAGACGGTTTTATGACTCACAGCCGGTGCACATCCACACACTTCCATCCCCTCTGCCTGTTCCCTCTTCCTGGATTCACGTAGACGGTTTTAAGACTCACAGCCGGTGCACATCCACACACTTCCAGCCCCTCTGCCTCTTCCCTCTTCCTGGATTCACTCGAACGGTTTTAAGACTCACAGCCGGTGCACATCCACACACTTCCACCGCCTCTCCCTCTTCCCTCTTCCTGGATTCATTCAGACGTTCTTAAGACTCACAGCCTGTGCACAGCACACACACTTCCAGCCCCTCTCCCTCTTCCCTCTTCCTGGATTCACGTAGATGGTTTTAAGACTCACAGTGTATGCCCATCAACACACTTCCATCCCCTCTGTCTCTTCCCTCTTCCTGGATTCACGTAGACGGTTTTATGACTCACAGCCGGTGCACATCCACACACTTCCATCCCCTCTGCCTGTTCCCTCTTCCTGGATTCACTCGAACAGTTTTAAGACTCACAGCCGGTACACATCCAAACACTTCCAGCCCCTCTGCCTCTTCCCTCTTCCTGGATTCATTCAGACGTTCTTAAGACTCACAGCCTGTGCACAGCACACACACTTCCAGCCCCTCTCCCTCTTCCCTCTTCCTGGATTCACGAAGACGGTTTTAAGACTCACAGTCTATGCACATCCACACACTTCCACCCCCTCTCCCTCTTCCCTCTTCCTGGATTCACGTAGACGGTTTTATGACTCACAGTCTATGCACATCCACACACTTCCATTCCCTCTGCCTGTTCCCTCTTCCTGGATTCACTCAGACGGTTTCAAGACTCACAGCCGGTGCACATCCACACACTTCCAGCTCCTCTGCCTCTTCCCTCTTCCTGGATTCACGTAGACGGTTTTAAGACTCACAGCCGGTGTACATACACACACTTCCAGCCCCTCTGTCTCTTCCCTCTTCCTGGATTCATTCAGACGTTCTTAAGACTCACAGCCTGTGCACAGCACACATACTTCCAGCTACTCTGCCTCTTCCCTCTTCCTGGATTCACTCAGACATTCTTAAGACTCACAGCCTGTGCACAGCACACATACTTCCAGCCACTCTGCCTCTTCCCTCTTCCTGGATTCACGTAGACGGTTTTATGACTCACAGTCTATGCACACCCACACACTTCCATCCCCTCTGTCTCTTCCCTCATCCTGGATTCACTCAGACGGTTTTATGACTCACAGCCGGTGCACATCCACACACTTCCATCCCCTCTGCCTGTTCCCTCTTCCTGGATTCACTCGAACGGTTTTAAGAATCACAGCCGGTGCACATCCAAACACTTCCAGCCCCTCTGCCTCTTCCCTCTTCCTGGATTCATTCAGACGTTCTTAAGACTCACTGCCTGTGCACAGCACACACACTTCCAGCCCCTCTCCCTCTTCCCTCTTCCTGGATTCACTCAGACGTTCTTAAGACTCAGCCTGTGCACAGCACACACACTTCCAGCCCCTCTCCCTCTTCCCTCTTCCTGGATTCAAGTAGACGGTTTTATGACTCACAGTCTATGCACATCCACACATTTCCATCCCCTCTGCCTGTTCCCTCTTCGTGGATTCACTCAGACGGTTTCAAGACTCACAGCCGGTGCACATCCACACACTTCCAGCCCCTCTGCCTCTTCCCTCTTCCTGGATTCACGTAGATGGTTTTAAGACTCACAGCCGGTGCACATCCACACACTTCCACCCCCTCTCCCTCTTCCCTCTTCCTGGATTCACTCGAACGGTTTTAAGACTCACAGCCGGTGCACATCCACACACTTCCAACGCCTCTCCCTCTTCCCTCTTCCTGGATTCACGAAGACGGTTTTAAGACTCACAGTCTATGCTCATCCACACACCTCCACCCCCTCTCCCTCTTCCCTCTTCCTGGATTCACGTAGAAGGTTTTATGACTAATAGTCTATGCACACCCACACACTTCCATCCCCTCTGTCTCTTCCCTCATCCTGGATTCACTCAGACGGTTTTAAGACTCACAGCCGGTGCACATCCACACACTTCCATCCCCTCTGTCTCTTCCCTCATCCTGGATTCATTCAGACGTTCTTAAGACTCACAGTCTGTGCACAGCATACACACTTCCAGCCCCTCTCCCTCTTCCCTCTTCCTGGATTCACGTAGACGGTTTTAAGACTCACAGTGTATGCCCATCAACACACTTCCATCCCCTCTGTCTCTTCCCTCTTCCTGGATTCACGTAGACGGTTTTATGACTCACAGCCGGTGCACATCCACACACTTCCATCCCCTCTGCCTGTTCCCTCTTCCTGGATTCATTCAGACGTTCTTAAGACTCACAGCCTGTGCACAGCACACACACTTCCAGCCCCTCTCCCTCTTCCCTCTTCCTGGATTCACGAAGACGGTTTTAAGACTCACAGTCTATGCACATCCACACACTTCCACCCCCTCTCCCTCTTCCCTCTTCCTGGATTCACGTAGACGGTTTTATGACTCACAGTCTATGCACATCCACACACTTCCATCCCCTCTGCCTGTTCCCTCTTCCTGGATTCACTCAGACGGTTTCAAGACTCACAGCCGGTGCACATCCACACACTTCCAGCCCCTCTGTCTCTTCCCTCTTCCTGGATTCACGTAGACGGTTTTAAGACTCACAGCCGGTGCACATCCACACACTTCCATCCCCTCTGTCTCTTCCCTCATCCTGGATTCACCCAAACGGTTTTAAGACTCACAGACGGTGCACATCCAAACACTTCTAGCCCCTCTGCCTCTTCCCTCTTCCTGGATTCATTCAGACGTTCTTAAGACTCACTGCCTGTGCACAGCACACACACTTCCAGCCCCTCTGCCTCTTCCCTCTTCCTGGATTCACTCAGACGTTCTTAAGACTCACAGCCTGTGCACAGCACACACACTTCCAGCCCCTCTCCCTCTTCCCTCTTCCTGGATTCACGTAGACGGTTTTAAGAATCACAATCTATGCACATCCACACACTTTCACCCCCTCTCTCTCTTCCCTCTTCCTGGATTCACGTAGACGATTTTATGAGTCACAGTCTATGCACATCCACACACTTCCACCCCCTCTCCCTCTTCCCTCTTCCTGGATTCACGTAGATGGTTTTAAGACTCACAGCCGGTGCACATCCACACACTTCCATCCCCTCTGTCTCTTCCCTCATCCTGGATTCATTCAGACGTTCTTAAGACTCACAGCCTGTGCACAGCATACACACTTCCAGCCCCTCTCCCTCTTCCCTCTTCCTGGATTCACGTAGACGGTTTTAAGACTCACAGTGTATGCCCATCAACACACTTCCATCCCCTCTGTCTCTTCCCTCTTCCTGGATTCACGTAGACGGTTTTATGACTCACAGCCGGTGCACATCCACACACTTCCATCCTCTCTGCCTGTTCCCTCTTCCTGGATTCACTCGAACGGTTTTAAAACTCACAGCCGGTGCACATCCACACACTTCCAGCCCCTCTGCCTCTTCCCTCTTCCTGGATTCACGTAGACGGTTTTAAGACTCATAGCCGGTGTACATCCACACACTTCCAGCCCCTCTGTCTCTTCCCTCTTCCTGGATTCATTCAGACGTTCTTAAGACTCACAGCCTGTGCACAGCACACATACTTCCAGCCACTCTGCCTCTTCCCTCTTCCTGGATTCACGAAGACGGTTTTAAGACTCACAGTCTATGCACATCCACACACTTCCACCCCCTCTCCCTCTTCCCTCTTCCTGGATTCACGTAGACGGTTTTATGACTAATAGTCTATGCACACCCACACACTTCCAGCCCCTCTGCCTCTTCCCTCTTCCTGGATTCATTAAGACGTTCTTAAGACTCACAGCCTGTACACAGCACACATACTTCCAGCTACTCTGCCTCTTCCCTCTTCCTGGATTCACTCAGACGTTCTTAAGACTCACAGCCTGTGCACAGCACACATACTTCCAGCCACTCTGCCTCTTCCCTCTTCCTGGATTCACGTAGACGGTTTTATGACTCACAGTCTATGCACACCCACACACTTCCATCCCCTCTGTCTCTTCCCTCATCCTGGATTGACTCAGACGGTTTTAAGACTCACAGCCGCTGCACATCCACACATTTCCAGCCCCTCTGCCTCTTCCCTCTTCCTGGATTCACGTAGACGGTTTTAAGACTCACAGCCGGTGCACATCCACACACTTCCAGCCCCTCTGCCTCTTCCCTCTTCCTGGATTCACGTAGACGGTTTTAAGACTCACAGCCGGTGCACATCCACACACTTCCACCCCCTCTCCCTCTTCCCTCTTCCTGGATTCACGTAGATGGTTTTATGACTCAGAGCCGGTGCACATCCACACACTTCCACCCCCTCTCCCTCTTCCCTCCTCCTGGATTCACGTAGACGGTTTAATGACTCACAGCCGGTGCACATCCACACACTTCCATCCCCTCTGCCTGTTCCCTCTTCCTGGATTCACTCGAACGGTTTTATGACTCACAGCCGGTGCACATCCACACACTTCCACCCCCTCTCCCTCTTCCCTCTTCCTGGATTCACGTAGACGGTTTTATGACTCACAGCCGGTGCACATCCACACACTTCCATCCCCTCTGCCTGTTCCCTCTTCCTGGATTCACTCGAACGGTTTTAAGACTCATAGCCGGTGCACATCCAAACACTTCTAGCCCCTGTGCCTCTTCCCTCTTCCTGGATTCATTCAGACATTCTTAAGACTCACTGCCTGTGCACAGCACACACACTTCCATCCCCTCTGCCTCTTCCCTCTTCCTGGATTCACTCAGACGTTCTTAAGACTCAGCCTGTGCACAGCACACACACTTCCAGCCCCTCTCCCTCTTCCCTCTTCCTGGATTCAAGTAGACGGTTTTATGACTCACAGTCTATGCACATCCACACATTTCCATCCCCTCTGCCTGTTCCCTCTTCCTGGATTCACTCAGACGGTTTCAAGACTCACAGCCGGTGCACATCCACACACTTCCAGCCCCTCTGCCTCTTCCCTCTTCCTGGATTCACGTAGACGGTTTTAAGACTCACAGCCGGTGTACATCCACACACTTCCAGCCCCTCTGTCTCTTCCCTCTTCCTGGATTCACTCAGACGTTCTTAAGACTCACAGCCTGTGCACAGCACACACACTTCCACCGCCTCTCCCTCTTCCCTCTTCCTGGATTCACGTAGACGGTTTTATGACTCACAGCCGGTGCACATCCACACACTTCCACCCCCTCTCCCTCTTCCCTCTTCCTGGATTCACGTAGACGGTTTTAAGACTCACAGCCGGTGTACATCCACACACTTCCAGCCCCTCTGCCTCTTCCCTCTTCCTGGATTCATTCAGACGTTCTTAAGACTCACAGCCTGTGCACAGCACACATACTTCCAGCTACTCTGCCTCTTCCCTCTTCCTGGATTCACTCAGACGTTATTAAGACTCACAGCCTGTGCACAGCACACATACTTCCAGCCACTCTGCCTCTTCCCTCTTCCTGGATTCACGTAGACGGTTTTATGACTCACAGCCGGTGCACATCCACACACTTCCATCCCCTCTGCCTGTTCTCTCTTCCTGGATTCACGTAGACGGTTTTAAGACTCACAGCCGGTGCACATCCACACACTTCCAGCCCCTCTGCCTCTTCCCTCTTCCTGGATTCACGTAGACGGTTTTAAGACTCACAGCCGGTGCACATCCACACACTTCCACCCCCTCTCCCTCTTCCCTCTTCCTGGATTCACGTAGACGGTTTTATGACTCACAGCCGGTGCACATCCACACACTTCCACCCCCTCTCCCTCTTCCCTCTTCCTGGATTCACTCAGACGGTTTTAAGACTCACAGCCGGTTTACATCCACACACTTCCAGCCCCTCTTTCTCTTCCCTCATCCTGGATTCACTCAGACGGTTTTAAGACTCACAGCCGCTGCACATCCACACATTTCCAGCCCCTCTGCCTCTTCCCTCTTCCTGGATTCACGTAGATGGTTTTAAGACTCACAGCCGGTGCACAGCACACACACTTCCAGCCCCTCTCCCTCTTCCCTCTTCCTGGATTCACGTAGACGGTTTTATGAGTCACAGTCTATGCACATCCACACACTTCCATCCCCTCTGCCTGTTCCCTCTTCCTGGATTCACTCGAACGGTTTTAAGACTCACAGCCGGTGCACATCCACACACTTCCACCGCCTCTCCCTCTTCCCTCTTCCTGGATTCATTCAGACGTTCTTAAGACTCACAGCCTGTGCACAGCACACACACTTCCAGCCCCTCTCCCTCTTCCCTCTTCCTGGATTCACGTAGATGGTTTTAAGACTCACAGTGTATGCCCATCAACACACTTCCATCCCCTCTGTCTCTTCCCTCTTCCTGGATTCACGTAGACGGTTTTATGACTCACAGCCGGTGCACATCCACACACTTCCATCCCCTCTGACTGTTCCCTCTTCCTGGATTCACTCGAACGGTTTTAAGACTCACAGCCGGTGCACATCCACACACTTCCACCGCCTCTGCCTCTTCCCTCTTCCTGGATTCATTCAGACGTTCTTAAGACTCACAGCCTGTGCACAGCACACATACTTCCAGCTACTCTGCCTCTTCCCTCTTCCTGGATTCACTCAGACGTTATTAAGACTCACAGCCTGTGCACAGCACACATACTTCCAGCCACTCTGCCTCTTCCCTCTTCCTGGATTCACGTAGACGGTTTTATGACTCACAGCCGGTGCACATCCACACACTTCCATCCCCTCTGCCTGTTCTCTCTTCCTGGATTCACGTAGACGGTTTTAAGACTCACAGCCGGTGCACATCCACACACTTCCAGCCCCTCTGCCTCTTCCCTCTTCCTGGATTCACGTAGACGGTTTTAAGACTCACAGCCGGTGCACATCCACACACTTCCAGCCCCTCTGCCTCTTCCCTCTTCCTGGATTCACTCGAACGGTTTTAAGACTCACAGCCGGTGCACATCCACACACTTCCACCGCCTCTCCCTCTTCCCTCTTCCTGGATTCATTCAGACGTTCTTAAGACTCACAGCCTGTGCACAGCACACACACTTCCAGCCCCTCTCCCTCTTCCCTCTTCCTGGATTCACGTAGATGGTTTTAAGACTCACAGTGTATGCCCATCAACACACTTCCATCCCCTCTGTCTCTTCCCTCTTCCTGGATTCACGTAGACGGTTTTATGACTCACAGCCGGTGCACATCCACACACTTCCATCCCCTCTGCCTGTTCCCTCTTCCTGGATTCACTCGAACAGTTTTAAGACTCACAGCCGGTACACATCCAAACACTTCCAGCCCCTCTGCCTCTTCCCTCTTCCTGGATTCATTCAGACGTTCTTAAGACTCACAGCCTGTGCACAGCACACACACTTCCAGCCCCTCTCCCTCTTCCCTCTTCCTGGATTCACGAAGACGGTTTTAAGACTCACAGTCTATGCACATCCACACACTTCCACCCCCTCTCCCTCTTCCCTCTTCCTGGATTCACGTAGACGGTTTTATGACTCACAGTCTATGCACATCCACACACTTCCATTCCCTCTGCCTGTTCCCTCTTCCTGGATTCACTCAGACGGTTTCAAGACTCACAGCCGGTGCACATCCACACACTTCCAGCTCCTCTGCCTCTTCCCTCTTCCTGGATTCACGTAGACGGTTTTAAGACTCACAGCCGGTGTACATACACACACTTCCAGCCCCTCTGTCTCTTCCCTCTTCCTGGATTCATTCAGACGTTCTTAAGACTCACAGCCTGTGCACAGCACACATACTTCCAGCTACTCTGCCTCTTCCCTCTTCCTGGATTCACTCAGACATTCTTAAGACTCACAGCCTGTGCACAGCACACATACTTCCAGCCACTCTGCCTCTTCCCTCTTCCTGGATTCACGTAGACGGTTTTATGACTCACAGTCTATGCACACCCACACACTTCCATCCCCTCTGTCTCTTCCCTCATCCTGGATTCACTCAGACGGTTTTATGACTCACAGCCGGTGCACATCCACACACTTCCATCCCCTCTGCCTGTTCCCTCTTCCTGGATTCACTCGAACGGTTTTAAGAATCACAGCCGGTGCACATCCAAACACTTCCAGCCCCTCTGCCTCTTCCCTCTTCCTGGATTCATTCAGACGTTCTTAAGACTCACTGCCTGTGCACAGCACACACACTTCCAGCCCCTCTCCCTCTTCCCTCTTCCTGGATTCACGAAGACGGTTTTAAGACTCACAGTCTATGCACATCCACACACTTCCACCCCCTCTCCCTCTTCCCTCTTCCTGGATTCACGTAGATGGTTTTAAGACTAACAGCCACTGCACATCCACACATTTCCAGCCCCTCTGCCTCTTCCCTCTTCCTGGATTCACGTAGACGGTTTTAAGACTCACAGCCGGTGCACAGCACACACACTTCCAGCCCCTCTGCCTCTTCCCTCTTCCTGGATTCATTCAGACGTTCTTAAGACTCACAGGCTGTGCACAGCACACACACTTCCAGCCCCTCTCCCTCTTCCCTCTTCCTGGATTCACGTAGATGGTTTTAAGACTCACAGCCGGTGCACAGCACACACACTTCCAGCCCCTCTGCCTCCTCCCTCTTCCTGGATTCACTGAGACGGTTTTAAGTCTCACAGCCGGTGCACATCCACACACTTCCATCCCCTCTCCCTCTTCCCTCTTCCTGGATTCACGTAGATGGTTTTAAGACTAACAGCCACTGCACATCCACACATTTCCAGCCCCTCTGCCTCTTCCCTCTTCCTGGATTCACGTAGACGGTTTTAAGACTCACAGCCGGTGCACAGCACACACACTTCCAGCCCCTCTGCCTCTTCCCTCTTCCTGGATTCATTCAGACGTTCTTAAGACTCACAGCCTGTGCACAGCACACACACTTCCAGCCCCTCTCCCTCTTCCCTCTTCCTGGATTCACGAAGACGGTTTTAAGACTCACAGTCTATGCACATCCACACACTTCCACCCCCTCTCCCTCTTCCCTCTTCCTGGATTCACGTAGACGGTTTTATGACTAATAGTCTATGCACACCCACACACTTCCATCCCCTCTGTCTCTTCCCACATCCTGGATTCACTCAGACGGTTTTAAGACTCACAGCCGGTGCACATCAACACACTTCCATCCCCTCTCTCTCTTCCCTCATCCTGGATTCATCCAAACGGTTTTAAGACTCACAGCTGGTGCACATCCACACACTTCCAACGCCTCTCCCTCTTCCCTCTTCCTGGATTCACGTAGACGGTTTTAAGACTCACAGTGTATGCCCATCCACACACTTCCATCCCCTCTGTCTGTTCCCTCTTCCTGGATTCACTCAGACTGTTTCAAGACTCACAGCCGGTGCACATCCACACACTTCCAGCCCCTCTGCCTCTTCCCTCTTCCTGGATTCACTCAGACGTTCTTACGACTCACAGCCTGTTCACAGCACACACACTTCCACCCCCTCTCCCTCTTCCCTCTTCCTGGATTCACTCGAACGGTTTTAAGACTCACAGCCGGTGCACATCCACACACTTCCAACGCCTCTCCCTCTTCCCTCTTCCTGGATTCACGTAGACGGTTTTAAGACTCACAGCCGGTGCACATCCACACACTTCCAGCCCCTCTGCCTCTTCCCTCTTCCTGGATTCACGTAGACGGTTTTAAGACTCACAGCCGGTGCACATCCACACACTTCCACCCCCTCTCCCTCTTCCCTCTTCCTGGATTCACTCAGACGTTCTTACGACTCACAGCCTGTTCACAGCACACACACTTCCACCCCCTCTCCCTCTTCCCTCTTCCTGGATTCACTCAGACGGTTTTATGACTCACTGTCTATGCACATCCACACACTTCCATCCCCTCTGCCTGTTCCCTCTTCCTGGATTCACTCAGACGGTTTTAAGACTCACAGCCGGTGTACATCCACACACTTCCAGCCCCTCTGCCACTTCCCTCTTCCTGGATTCACTCAGACGTTCTTAAGACTCACAGCCTGTGCACAGCACACATACTTCCAGCCACTCTGCCTCTTCCCTCTTCCTGGATTCACGTAGACGGTTTTAAGACTCACAGCCGCTGCACATCCACACATTTCCAGCCCCTTTGCCTCTTCCCTCTTCCTGTATTCACGTAGACGGTTTTAAGACTTACAGCCGGTGCACATCCACACACTTCCAGCCCCTCTGCCTCTTCCCTCTTCCTGGATTCACGTAGACGGTTTTAAGACTCACAGCCGGTGCACATCCACACACTTCCACCCCCTCTCCCTCTTCCCTCTTCCTGGATTCACGTAGACGGTTTTATGACTCACAGCTGGTGCACATCCACACACTTCCACCCCCTCTCCGTCTTCCCTCTTCCTGGATTCACGTAGACGGTTTTAAGACTCACAGCCAGTGTACATCCACACACATCCAGCCCCTCTGTCTCTTCCCTCAGCCTGGATTCACTCAGACGGTTTTAAGACTCACAGCCGCTGCACATCCACACACTTCCATCCCCTCTGCCTGTTCCCTCTTCCTGGATTCACTCGAACGGTTTTAAGACTCACAGCCGGTGCACATCCAAACACTTCCACCCCTTCTGCCTCTTCCCTCTTCCTGGATTCATTCAGACGTTCTTAAGACTCACTGCCTGTGCACAGCACACACACTTCCATCCCCTCTGCCTCTTCCCTCTTCCTGGATTCACTCAGACGTTCTTAAGACTCACAGCCTGTGCACAGCACAAACACTTCCATCCCCTCTCCCTCTTCCCTCTTCCTGGATTCACGTAGACGGTTTTATGACTCACAGTCTATGCACATCCACACACTTCCATCCCCTCTGCCTGTTCCCTCTTCCTGGATTCACTCAGACGGTTTCAAGACTCACAGCCGGTGCACATCCACACACTTCCAGCGCCTCTCCCTCTTCCCTCTTCCTGGATTCACGTAGACGGTTTTAAGACTCACAGCCGGTGTACATCCACACACTTCCAGCCCCTCTGTCTCTTCCCTCTTCCTGGATTCACTAGAACGGTTTTAAGACTCACAGCCGGTGCACATCCAAAAACTTCCAGCCCCTCTGCCTCTTCCCTCTTCCTGGATTCATTCAGACGTTCTTAAGACTCACTTCCTGTGCACAGCACACACACTTCCAGCCCCTCTCCCTCTTCCCTCTTCCTGGATTCACGAAGACGGTTTTAAGACTCACAGCCGGTGCACATCCACACACTTCCACCGCCTCTCCCTCTTCCCTCTTCCTGGATTCACGTAGACGGTTTTATGACACACAGCCGGTGCACATCCACACACTTCCATCCCCTCTGCCTGTTCCCTCTTCCTGGATTCACTCGAACGGTTTTAAGACTCATAGCCGGTGCACATCCAAACACTTCCAGCCCCTCTGCCTCTTCCCTCTTCCTGGATTCATTCAGACGTTCTTAAGACTCACTGCCTGTGCACAGCACACACACTTCCATCCCCTCTGCCTCTTCCCTCTTCCTGGATTCACTCAGACGTTCTTAAGACTCACAGCCTGTGCACAGCACAAACACTTCCAGCCCCTCTCCCTCTTCCCTCTTCCTGGATTCACGTAGACGGTTTTATGACTCACAGTCTATGCACATCCACTCACTTCCATCCCCTCTGCCTGTTCCCTCTTCCTGGATTCACTCAGACGGTTTCAAGACTCACAGCCGGTGCACATCTACACACTTCCAGCCCCTCTGCCTCTTCCCTCTTCCTGGATTCACGTAGACGGTTTTAAGACTCACAGCCGGTGTACATCCACACACTTCCAGCCCCTCTGTCTCTTCCCTCTTCCTGGATTCACTCGAACGGTTTTAAGACTCACAGCCTGTGCACATCCACACACTTCCACCGCCTCTCCCTCTTCCCTCTTCCTGGATTCACGTAGACGGTTTTATGACTCACAGCCGGTGCACATCCACACACTTCCAGCCCCTCTGCCTGTTCCCTCTTCCTGGATTCACTCAAACACTTTTAAGCCTCACAGCCGGTGCATATCCACACACTTCCATCCCCTCTGCCTGTTCCCTCTTCCTGGATTCACTCGAACGGTTTTAAGACTCACAGCCGGTGCACATCCAAACACTTCCAGCCCCTCTGCCTCTTCCCTCTTCCTGGATTCATTCAGACGTTTTTAAGACTCACAGCCTGTGCACAGCACACACACTTCCAGCCCCTCTGCCTCTTCCCTCTTCCTGGATTCACTCAGACGTTCTTAAGACTCACAGCCTGTGCACAGCACACACACTTCCAGCCCCTCTCCCTCTTCCCTCTTCCTGGATTCACGTGGACGGTTTTAAGAATCACAATTGTAGCGATCCCTGGCCTGGATTGAAGCTAGGCCCAAGTAGGAGATAAGTTTCGTTCTTCTATAAGTTTCTATTCCTGAACATTTACAAGATTTCCTGTAAATCATATGACCATGAACAAACTATGTGTAGTATCATGTTTCTGTATATGTGGCAGTAGTTATCTATGCTTATGCTTGACTCTCTGACCAATAGAATGTTACTTCTTTGTGTAAGCTTTCCAATAAAAAGAGGTCGGACGGAGCAATCCGGGTGCACACACCTCGAGGACTTCATGGTGTCGAGTAGTTCTTGAGCCAGGTGCCCCCGTGCTACGGCACGCACCCTCGCGAGGGTCCCTGGAGAAGCAAGCCTCCCCCCGGTCCTTGCAGGTGTCAAGGACCCCCTCACCAGTGCAACGACGCAACTGGTGACCACGATGTGATTCCTGTCTAGGTCTGCGTCGCCTTCACCCCCGTCTTACGCACCTGGCAAAGGCTTGATCATCGTAAGTATGGGCTCCTCACTTTCCAAAGCTTCGTCAGTACATAGGGACGAGCTTTTTACCTTGGTGGAGAAGGAAAATTGCTTGCAAAAGGTTAACGGCACCACTATCTATCCTCTTTCTAAAACCTCTTTAAGTAAATTTTTCTAGTACTTAGAAAAACAATGTCCGGCTTATTTGGAAAAGGCTCCATAAAAATGTCTATGTGGGAGATTGGGAATTTATTTCCACAAGACACAGAGCCCCTGCAAAAGTGTTATTTATCAAGTAAAATTTTTTTCTCCAAAATTATTTTCAATTGGCCTTTCAACTCCTCATGGAGATGTTAATTTTTCAGCTCCTCCATGGTTAGAGGAACAATTAGCAAAAGAGGAGGGGAATAAACATATGTTTTCTGCCTCTCCACCTAAATTTATTCCACAAGATCATGAAATAATTAGTTTAAAGGATTGCTTTTTTCTACCCTTTCTTGGCCTGCTTCGCAAGAAAAGTTTGACTCTGTGTGTCTGCCTCTTACCCCCCCCCCCTCTTTTCTTTTGAAAGAGTTTTGTGCTGGTTTATGTTTCCTTTCTCCCCACCTCCCCCTTTTCGGGAAGTTTTTCTATGCCTGTTGCTTCCCCCCCCACTTTTTTTTCTTTTAAAAGATGTTACCTCCCCCCACCTCCCCCTCTCCGGGATGTCTGTTGTTTCCCCCCACACACACACACTTTTCCCTCTTTAGAAAGACTCTGTGTCGGCTTTTGTTTGTTGTTTCCCACCTCCTCCCTTTTTTGGAAGAGCCTGTGTCGGTTTAACAAATTGCAGGAAAACAACAGAGAGATAATTTTGAGGCTCAAATGAAGTTTGGTGAAATTAGCAAAGGGAAATGTTACGTTTGAATGCTGGAGAGCATTTATTGGTTTTGAGAACGATCTTGATATGGTAGATATGATTATATATTTATTTAGTTTTTTTTTATTTAGATTTATGTTGCAGAATTGCATTTTTTGTATAAGTGTTATTTATTGGCTTTGGTAAATTATTATATGGGTGATATTTTGATTGGAGCCCCCAAAGATATAACCTAATTGGCCTTCAAAAATAAAACATGATTTTTTACTGGAAGGAGTGCAGAGAAGGGTAACGAAGGTGATTGATGGAGACTAGAGCATGTGAAAAACGGTTGCAGGAACTGGGTATGTTTAGCTTGAGAGAGAGAAAGAGTAGGGGAGACATGATAGCATTGTTCCAATGTCTCGAGGATTGCCACGGAGAGTCAGGCTGTTCTCCAAGGCATCTGAGGGTGGAACAAAAGGCTGGTCAAGGAGAGAGATGGCTTGGAGCTGGGGAGAGATTTCCTAACAGTTAGAGCAGTTGGTCAGTGGAACGGCTTGTTTCCAGGGGTTGTGAATGCCCCAACATTGAAGGTCTTTGAGAGGATGTTGGATGGTTATTTGTCTGAAACGGTATAGGGTTTCCTGCCTAGGCAGGGGGGTTGGACTGGAGAACCTCTAGGGTCCCTTCCAACTCTGTTATTGTATTGTATTGTATGAATTGCAGATTGTTCCAGTAAAACATAACTGCATGAAATGTTACAATCTTTTTTGCTCCAAAATTTTTTTTTTGTTTAAATGAACACAAAGTTATTTTGCTAATTAATTTATGGCAGCTATTGGGGAATCTTTATTTGGGTTCGTCCGTCTGTGTCTGCCGCTACTTAAAGTTTTTTATTTGATTTTTTTTCTTTTTCGTGCCCTTGCCACAGTTGAAAAGATTAATGAGATTTTGAGCATTCCATTTGTGGTTTGCGTAACTTGTCAGCTAATTCTTTTGATGTTTTTTTTAAAAGATAAAAAGGCTTCGTTTTAAAATGTTTTGCCATTATTATTTTTTTAGGCAGTTGTGAATTAATAACCTTGGGTTTGTTGTAGAAATTGGACTGATTTAATTAATATTATTTTTCCTATTCCAAAATTTGATTTTTAATTTTGTTTTCAGAATAACTTCCTTTTTTAGTGTGCTTTAACTAACTATGTGGTTTGTATGACTTTCTTGCTTGCCTATTGTTTTTGATTTTTTGCTTTCATAAGACTGTTTTTTTTTTTTGGATGGAGGGTAAAATTGCTTATAAGGACTCTCATGAAAGTTTCCTACCTTACAATACTGTTGTTCTTGCAACACTAAAAATTGTCTGTTGCTATTTTAACTTTTCACATCTTTTCTTAACAAGCTTTTTAACTATATTTTTGACTTTCATTATGTGTGTCAATTTATTTTTAATTTTTTAGGTATTTTTTTAAAACTAGGTTTTTTCTTCAGATTTATTTTTGATTTTTTTTTTTTATCAAAATGCCTGGGGACTGGCACAATCTTGCCATATGCCACTCAACCAGGCCAAACAAATTGTTTCATCTTGCCCCCAGTGTTCTGGGGCATCCCCCTCTGGGGACAAGGAAATTAATTTTCATGATTTGGCCTCTAATCACTATGGCAAATGGATGTCACCTATGTTTCCTTTTTTTTTTGGCTCCTTAAAAGTAAATTCATTTATCTAGTCAGGGGGTTGGACTAGGAGACCTCCAAGGTCCCTTCCAACTCTACTATTGTATTATTATTGTATTATTTATTTTTTAATTTTTGGCCACATTTTAAAATCTTTTTTCAGCCTTTACTGCCTTGGGCAAACTTTTCCTTTTAAAGACTGACAATGGCCTGGCCTATTTTTCATTGGCCTTTTTCTAATTTTGTATTAATTGGAACATTGTTTTAAATTTTGGGTTTTTATTTTCCTTACAATTCCACAGGTTAAGCCATTGTGGAACGTGTTAATTGGTCCTTTAAGGACTGTTTTTTCAAACAAATAAAAAACAAAAAGAGGGATTTTGGGTACCTAACAATTTGGTGTACCCCAATTTGGCTAATTTGGCATAGGTAACATAATAGATTTTAAAAGTTTGTTTGCCTCCCCCGCAAGGGGGACGAGGATATGCTGTGCTTGCTTTTACAGATTTTTATGGATTCTAGTACGTGATGTTTGTCTAGACAAGAATATTGTCGTACCAGTTCCCAAATCCAGTTCCAGAGATGACCAAGATGACTTTACAGACAGCACAGTGGCCAATACGATCTTGCCAAAACAGCTGTCCAGTGATATGAAAAACCAAAAACCACCAACACAGTGCTGAAACAACGACACGACAACTTATGTGCTGCCATTTTTGCCAAGTTCTTAGTCATCATTAGTCATCATTGGTTTATGTTTACTTGTTTTGTCATCTCACCAAAAAACTCATTTGAACAGTGACTGCAATAAAAATCTATGGGTGCAACTAACATTACACACACTGACTTGAACTGTACATGAAACATTTGCTTTCTACATGTTTGGATCCTGTTTGAATTTTGTCTGCAGTAATTCAACACTTCATTGGTTCGAATTATAAGACTATCTCTCATTGAGGATTAATTGCTTATGATCCTCCCCCTGATCCACACACGTCCATCCCCTCTGCCTGTTCCCTCTTCCTGGATTCACTCAGACGGTTTTAAGACTCATAGCCGGTGTACATCCACACACTTCCAGCCCCTCTGCCTCTTCCCTCTTCCTGGATTCATGGAGACGTTCTTAAGACTCACAGCCTGTGCACAGCACACATACTTCCAGCCACTCTGCCTCTTCCCTCTTCCTGGATTCACTCAGACGTTCTTAAGACTCACAGCCTGTGCACAGCACACACTTCCACCGCCTCTCCCTCTTCCCTCTTCCTGGATTCACGTAGACGGTTTTATGACTAATAGTCTATGCACACCCACACACTTCCATCCCCTCTGTCTCTTCCCTCATCCTGGATTCACTCAGACGGTTTTAAGACTCACAGCCGGTGCACATCCACACACTTCCATCCCCTCTGTCTCTTCCCTCATCCTGGATTCACCCAAACGGTTTTAAGACTCACAGACGGTGCACATACAAACACTTCCAGCCCCTCTGCCTCTTCCCTCTTCCTGGATTCATTCAGACGTTCTTAAGACTCACTGCCTGTGCACAGCACACACACTTCCAGCCCCTCTGCCTCTTCCCTCTTCCTGGATTCACTCAGACGTTCTTAAGACTCACAGCCTGTGCACAGCACACACACTTCCAGCCCCTCTCCCTCTTCCCTCTTCCTGGATTCACGTAGACGGTTTTAAGAATCACAATCTGTGCCCATCCACACACTTCCACCCCCTCTGCCTGTTCCCTCTTCGTGGATTCACTCAGACGGTTTTAAGACTCACAGCCGGTGCACATCCACACACTTCCTGCCCCTCTCCCTCTTCCCTCTTCCTGGATTCACGTAGACGGTTTTAAGACTCACAGCCGGTGTACATCCACACACTTCCAGCCCCTCTGCCTCTTCCCTCTTCCTGGATTCATGGAGACGTTCTTAAGACTCACAGCCTGTGCACAGCACACATACTTCCAGCCACTCTGCCTCTTCCCTCTTCCTGGATTCACTCAGACGTTCTTAAGACTCACAGCCTGTGCACAGCACACACACATCCAGCCCCTCTCCCTCTTCCCTCTTCCTGGATTCACGTAGACGGTTTTAAGAATCACAATCTATGCACATCCACACACTTCCACCCCCTCTCCCTCTTCCCTCTTCCTGGATTCACTCAGACGGTTTTAAGACTCACAGTCTATGCACATCCACACACTTCCATCCCCTCTCTCTCTTCCCTCTTCCTGGATTCACGTAGACGATTTTATGACTCACAGTCTATGCACATCCACACACTTCCATCGCCTCTGCCTGTTCCCTCTTCCTGGATTCACTCAGACGGTTTTAAGACTCACAGCCGGTGCACATCCACACACTTCCATCCCCTCTCCCTCTTCCCTCTTCCTGGATTCACGTAGATGGTTTTAAGACTCACAGCCGGTGCACATCCACACACTTCCACCCCCTCTCCCTCTTCCCTCTTCCTGGATTCACTCGAACGGTTTTAAGACTCACAGCCGGTGCACATCCACACACTTCCAACGCCTCTCCCTCTTCCCTCTTCCTGGATTCACGAAGACGGTTTTAAGACTCACAGTCTATGCTCATCCACACACCTCCACCCCCTCTCCCTCTTCCCTCTTCCTGGATTCACGTAGAAGGTTTTATGACTAATAGTCTATGCACACCCACACACTTCCATCCCCTCTGTCTCTTCCCTCATCCTGGATTCACTCAGACGGTTTTAAGACTCACAGCCGGTGCACATCCACACACTTCCATCCCCTCTGTCTCTTCCCTCATCCTGGATTCATTCAGACGTTCTTAAGACTCACAGTCTGTGCACAGCATACACACTTCCAGCCCCTCTCCCTCTTCCCTCTTCCTGGATTCACGTAGACGGTTTTAAGACTCACAGTGTATGCCCATCAACACACTTCCATCCCCTCTGTCTCTTCCCTCTTCCTGGATTCACGTAGACGGTTTTATGACTCACAGCCGGTGCACATCCACACACTTCCATCCCCTCTGCCTGTTCCCTCTTCCTGGATTCATTCAGACGTTCTTAAGACTCACAGCCTGTGCACAGCACACACACTTCCAGCCCCTCTCCCTCTTCCCTCTTCCTGGATTCACGAAGACGGTTTTAAGACTCACAGTCTATGCACATCCACACACTTCCACCCCCTCTCCCTCTTCCCTCTTCCTGGATTCACGTAGACGGTTTTATGACTCACAGTCTATGCACATCCACACACTTCCATCCCCTCTGCCTGTTCCCTCTTCCTGGATTCACTCAGACGGTTTCAAGACTCACAGCCGGTGCACATCCACACACTTCCAGCCCCTCTGTCTCTTCCCTCTTCCTGGATTCACGTAGACGGTTTTAAGACTCACAGCCGGTGCACATCCACACACTTCCATCCCCTCTGCCTCTTCCCTCTTCCTGGATTCATTCAGACGTTCTTAAGACTCACTGCCTGTGCACAGCACACACACTTCCAGCCCCTCTGCCTCTTCCCTCTTCCTGGATTCACTCAGACGTTCTTAAGACTCACAGCCTGTGCACAGCACACACACTTCCAGCCCCTCTCCCTCTTCCCTCTTCCTGGATTCACGTAGACGGTTTTAAGAATCACAATCTATGCACATCCACACACTTTCACCCCCTCTCTCTCTTCCCTCTTCCTGGATTCACGTAGACGATTTTATGAGTCACAGTCTATGCACATCCACACACTTCCACCCCCTCTCCCTCTTCCCTCTTCCTGGATTCACGTAGATGGTTTTAAGACTCACAGCCGGTGCACATCCACACACTTCCATCCCCTCTGTCTCTTCCCTCATCCTGGATTCATTCAGACGTTCTTAAGACTCACAGCCTGTGCACAGCATACACACTTCCAGCCCCTCTCCCTCTTCCCTCTTCCTGGATTCACGTAGACGGTTTTAAGACTCACAGTGTATGCCCATCAACACACTTCCATCCCCTCTGTCTCTTCCCTCTTCCTGGATTCACGTAGACGGTTTTATGACTCACAGCCGGTGCACATCCACACACTTCCATCCTCTCTGCCTGTTCCCTCTTCCTGGATTCACTCGAACGGTTTTAAAACTCACAGCCGGTGCACATCCACACACTTCCAGCCCCTCTGCCTCTTCCCTCTTCCTGGATTCACGTAGACGGTTTTAAGACTCATAGCCGGTGTACATCCACACACTTCCAGCCCCTCTGTCTCTTCCCTCTTCCTGGATTCATTCAGACGTTCTTAAGACTCACAGCCTGTGCACAGCACACATACTTCCAGCCACTCTGCCTCTTCCCTCTTCCTGGATTCACGAAGACGGTTTTAAGACTCACAGTCTATGCACATCCACACACTTCCACCCCCTCTCCCTCTTCCCTCTTCCTGGATTCACGTAGACGGTTTTATGACTAATAGTCTATGCACACCCACACACTTCCAGCCCCTCTGCCTCTTCCCTCTTCCTGGATTCATTAAGACGTTCTTAAGACTCACAGCCTGTACACAGCACACATACTTCCAGCTACTCTGCCTCTTCCCTCTTCCTGGATTCACTCAGACGTTCTTAAGACTCACAGCCTGTGCACAGCACACATACTTCCAGCCACTCTGCCTCTTCCCTCTTCCTGGATTCACGTAGACGGTTTTATGACTCACAGTCTATGCACACCCACACACTTCCATCCCCTCTGTCTCTTCCCTCATCCTGGATTGACTCAGACGGTTTTAAGACTCACAGCCGCTGCACATCCACACATTTCCAGCCCCTCTGCCTCTTCCCTCTTCCTGGATTCACGTAGACGGTTTTAAGACTCACAGCCGGTGCACATCCACACACTTCCAGCCCCTCTGCCTCTTCCCTCTTCCTGGATTCACGTAGACGGTTTTAAGACTCACAGCCGGTGCACATCCACACACTTCCACCCCCTCTCCCTCTTCCCTCTTCCTGGATTCACGTAGACGGTTTTATGACTCAGAGCCGGTGCACATCCACACACTTCCACCCCCTCTCCCTCTTCCCTCCTCCTGGATTCACGTAGACGGTTTAATGACTCACAGCCGGTGCACATCCACACACTTCCATCCCCTCTGCCTGTTCCCTCTTCCTGGATTCACTCGAACGGTTTTATGACTCACAGCCGGTGCACATCCACACACTTCCACCCCCTCTCCCTCTTCCCTCTTCCTGGATTCACGTAGACGGTTTTATGACTCACAGCCGGTGCACATCCACACACTTCCATCCCCTCTGCCTGTTCCCTCTTCCTGGATTCACTCGAACGGTTTTAAGACTCATAGCCGGTGCACATCCAAACACTTCTAGCCCCTGTGCCTCTTCCCTCTTCCTGGATTCATTCAGACATTCTTAAGACTCACTGCCTGTGCACAGCACACACACTTCCATCCCCTCTGCCTCTTCCCTCTTCCTGGATTCACTCAGACGTTCTTAAGACTCAGCCTGTGCACAGCACACACACTTCCAGCCCCTCTCCCTCTTCCCTCTTCCTGGATTCAAGTAGACGGTTTTATGACTCACAGTCTATGCACATCCACACATTTCCATCCCCTCTGCCTGTTCCCTCTTCCTGGATTCACTCAGACGGTTTCAAGACTCACAGCCGGTGCACATCCACACACTTCCAGCCCCTCTGCCTCTTCCCTCTTCCTGGATTCACGTAGACGGTTTTAAGACTCACAGCCGGTGTACATCCACACACTTCCAGCCCCTCTGTCTCTTCCCTCTTCCTGGATTCACTCAGACGTTCTTAAGACTCACAGCCTGTGCACAGCACACACACTTCCACCGCCTCTCCCTCTTCCCTCTTCCTGGATTCACGTAGACGGTTTTATGACTCACAGCCGGTGCACATCCACACACTTCCACCCCCTCTCCCTCTTCCCTCTTCCTGGATTCACGTAGACGGTTTTAAGACTTACAGCCGGTGTACATCCACACACTTCCAGCCCCTCTGCCTCTTCCCTCTTCCTGGATTCATTCAGACGTTCTTAAGACTCACAGCCTGTGCACAGCACACATACTTCCAGCTACTCTGCCTCTTCCCTCTTCCTGGATTCACTCAGACGTTATTAAGACTCACAGCCTGTGCACAGCACACATACTTCCAGCCACTCTGCCTCTTCCCTCTTCCTGGATTCACGTAGACGGTTTTATGACTCACAGCCGGTGCACATCCACACACTTCCATCCCCTCTGCCTGTTCTCTCTTCCTGGATTCACGTAGACGGTTTTAAGACTCACAGCCGGTGCACATCCACACACTTCCAGCCCCTCTGCCTCTTCCCTCTTCCTGGATTCACGTAGACGGTTTTAAGACTCACAGCCGGTGCACATCCACACACTTCCACCCCCTCTCCCTCTTCCCTCTTCCTGGATTCACGTAGACGGTTTTATGACTCACAGCCGGTGCACATCCACACACTTCCACCCCCTCTCCCTCTTCCCTCTTCCTGGATTCACTCAAACACTTTTAAGACTCACAGCCGGTGCATATCCACACACTTCCATCCCCTCTGCCTGTTCCCTCTTCCTGGATTCACTCGAACGGTTTTAAGACTCACAGCCGGTGCACATCCAAACACTTCCAGCCCCTCTGCCTCTTCCCTCTTCCTGGATTCATTCAGACGTTTTTAAGACTCACTGCCTGTGCACAGCACACACACTTCCAGCCCCTCTGCCTCTTCCCTCTTCCTGGATTCACTCAGACGTTCTTAAGACTCACAGCCTGTGCACAGCACACACACTTCCAGCCCCTCTCCCTCTTCCCTCTTCCTGGATTCACGTAGACGGTTTTAAGAATCACAATCTATGCACATCCACACACTTCCACCCCCTCTCCCTCTTCCCTCTTCCTGGATTCACGTAGACGGTTTTATGACTCACAGTCTATGCACATCCACACACTTCCATCCCCTCTGCCTGTTCCCTCTTCCTGGATTCACTCAGACGGTTTTAAGACTCACAGCCGGTGCATATCCACACACTTCCATACCCTCTCCCTCTTCCCTCTTCCTGGATTCACGTAGACGGTTTTAAGACTCACAGCCGGTGCACATCCACACACTTCCAGCCCCTCTGCCTCTTCCCTCTTCCTGGATTCACTCAATCACTTTTAAGACTCACAGCCGGTGCATATCCACACACTTCCATCCCCTCTGCCTGTTCCCTCTTCCTGGATTCATTCAGACGTTCTTAAGACTCACAGCCTGTGCACAGCATACACACTTCCAGCCCCTCTCCCTCTTCCCTCTTCCTGGATTCACGTAGACGGTTTTAAGACTCACAGTGTATGCCCATCAACACACTTCCATCCCCTCTGTCTCTTCCCTCTTCCTGGATTCACTTAGACGGTTTTATGACTCACAGCCGGTGCACATCCACACACTTCCATCCCCTCTGTCTCTTCCCTCATCCTGGATTCACTCAGACGGTTTTAAGACTCACAGCCGGTGCACATCCACACACTTCCATCTCCTCTGTCTCTTCCTTCATCCTGGATTCATCCAAACGGTTTTAAGACTCACAGCTGGTGCACATCCACACACTTCCAACCCCTCTGTCTCTTCCCTCTTCCTGGATTCATTCAGACGTTCTTAAGACTCACAGCCTGTGCACAGCATACACACTTCCAGCCCCTCTCCCTCTTCCCTATTCCTGGATTCACGTAGACGGTTTTAAGACTCACAGTGTATGCCCATCAACACACTTCCATCCCCTCTGTCTCTTCCCTCTTCCTGGATTCACGTAGACGGTTTTATGACTCACAGCCGGTGCACATCCACACACTTCCATCCCCTCTGCCTGTTCCCTCTTCCTGGATTCACTCGAACGGTTTTAAGACTCACAGCCGGTGCACATCCAAACACTTCCAGCCCCTCTGCCTCTTCCCTCTTCCTGGATTCATTCAGACGTTCTTAAAAGTCACAGCCTGTGCACAGCACACACACTTCCAGCCCCTCTCCCTCTTCCCTCTTCCTGGATTCACGAAGACGGTTTTAAGACTCACAGTCTATGCACATCCACACACTTCCACCCCCTCTCCCTCTTCCCTCTTCCTGGATTCACGTAGACGGTTTTATGACTCACAGTCTATGCACATCCACACACTTCCATCCCCTCTGCCTGTTCCCTCTTCCTGGATTCACTCAGACGGTTTCAAGACTCACAACCGGTGCACATCCACACACTTCCAGCCCCTCTGTCTCTTCCCTCTTCCTGGATTCACGTAGACGGTTTTAAGACTCACAGCCGGTGCACATCCACACACTTCCATCCCCTCTGTCTCTTCCCTCATCCTGGATTCACCTAAACGGTTTTAAGACTCACAGACGGTGCACATCCAAACACTTCCAGCCCCTCTGCCTCTTCCCTGTTCCTGGATTCATTCAGACGTTCTTAAGACTCACTGCCTGTGCACAGCACACACACTTCCAGCCCCTCTGCCTCTTCCCTCTTCCTGGATTCACGTAGACGGTTTTAAGAATCACAATCTATGCACATCCACACACTTCCACCCCCTCTCTCTCTTCCCTCTTCCTGGATTCACGTAGACGATTTTATGACTCACAGTCTATGCACATCCACACACTTCCATCGCCTCTGCCTGTTCCCTCTTCCTGGATTCACTCAGACGGTTTTAAGACTCACAGCCGGTGCACATCCACACACTTCCTTCCCCTCTCCCTCTTCCCTCTTCCTGGATTCACGTAGATGGTTTTAAGACTCACAGCCGGTGCACATACACACACTTCCACCCCCTCTCCCTCTTCCCTCTTCCTGGATTCACTCGAACGGTTTTAAGACTCACAGCCGGTGGACATCCACACACTTCCACCGCCTCTCCCTCTTCCCTCTTCCTGGATTCACGAAGACGGTTTTAAGACTCACAGTCTATGCACATCCACACACTTCCACCCCCTCTCCCTCTTCCCTCTTCCTGGATTCACGTAGAAGGTTTTATGACTAATAGTCTATCCACACCCACACACTTCCATCCCCTCTGTCTCTTCCCTCATCCTGGATTCACTCAGACGGTTTTAAGACTCACAGCCGGTGCACATCCACACACTTCCATCCCCTCTGTCTCTTCCCTCATCCTGGATTCATCCAAACGGTTTTAAGACTCACAGCCTGTCCACAGCATACACACTTCCAGCCCCTCTCACTCCTCCCTCTTCCTGGATTCACGTAGACGGTTTTAAGACTCACAGTGTATGCCCATCAACACACTTCCATCCCCTCTGTCTCTTCCCTCTTCCTGGATTCACGTAGACGGTTTTATGACTCACAGCCGGTGCACATCCACACACTTCCATCCCCTCTGCCTGTTCCCTCTTCCTGGATTCACTCAAACGGTTTTAAGACTCACAGCCGGTGCACATCCAAACACTTCCAGGCCCTCTGCCTCTTCCCTCTTCCTGGATTCATTCAGACGTTCTTAAGACTCACAGCCTGTGCACAGCACACACACTTCCAGCCCCTCTCCCTCTTCCCTCTTCCTGGATTCACGAAGACGGTTTTAAGACTCACAGTCTATGCACATCCACACACTTCCATCCCCTCTGCCTGTTCCCTCTTCCTGGATTCACTCAGACGGTTTCAAGACTCACAGCCGGTGCACATCCACACACTTCCAACCCCTCTGCCTCTTCCCTCTTCCTGGATTCACGTAGACGGTTTTAAGACTCACAGCCTGTGCACAGCACACATACTTCCAGCCACTCTGCCTCTTCCCTCTTCCTGGATTCACGTAGACGGTTTTATGACTCACAGTCTATGCACACCCACACACTTCCATCCCCTCTGTCTCTTCCCTCATCCTGGATTCATCCAAACGGTTTTAAGACTCACAGCTGGTGCACATCCACACACTTCCAACCCCTCTGTCTCTTCCCTCTTCCTGGATTCATTCAGACGTTCTTAAGACTCACAGCCTGTGCACAGCATACACACTTCCAGCCCCTCTCCCTCTTCCCTCTTCCTGGATTCACGTAGACGGTTTTAAGACTCACAGTGTATGCCCATCAACACACTTCCATCCCCTCTGTCTCTTCCCTCTTCCTGGATTCACGTAGACGGTTTTATGACTCACAGCCGGTGCACATCCACACACTTCCATCCCCTCTGCCTGTTCCCTCTTCCTGGATTCACTCGAACGGTTTTAAGACTCACAGCCGGTGCACATCCAAACACTTCCAGCCCCTCTCCCTCTTCCCTCTTCCTGGATTCACGAAGATGGTTTTAAGACTCACAGTCTATGCACATCCACACACTTCCACCCCCTCTCTCTCTTCCCTCTTCCTGGATTCACGTAGACGATTTTATGACTCACAGTCTATGCACATCCACACACTTCCATCGCCTCTGCCTGTTCCCTCTTCCTGGATTCACTCAGACGGTTTTAAGACTCACAGCCGGTGCACATCCACACACTTCCATCCCCTCTCCCTCTTCCCTCTTCCTGGATTCACGTAGATGGTTTTAAGACTCACAGCCGGTGCACATCCACACACTTCCACCCCCTCTCCCTCTTCCCTCTTCCTGGATTCACTCGAACGGTTTTAAGACTCACAGCCGGTGCACATCCACACACTTCCACCGCCTCTCCCTCTTCCCTCTTCCTGGATTCACGAAGACGGTTTTAAGACTCACAGTCTATGCACATCCACACACTTCCACCCCCTCTCCCTCTTCCCTCTTCCTGGATTCACGTAGAAGGTTTTATGACTAATAGTCTATGCACACCCACACACTTCCATCCCCTCTGTCTCTTCCCTCATCCTGGATTCACTCAGACGGTTTTAAGACTCACAGCCGGTGCACATCCACACACTTCCATCCCCTCTGTCTCTTCCCTCATCCTGGATTCATCCAAACGGTTTTAAGACTCACAGCTGGTGCACATCCACACACTTCCAACCCCTCTGTCTCTTCCCTCTTACTGGATTCATTCAGACGTTCTTAAGACTCACAGCCTGTGCACAGCACAGACACTTCCAGCCCCTCTCCCTCTTCCCTCTTCCTGGATTCACGAAGACGGTTTTAAGACTCACAGTCTATGCACATCCACACACTTCCACCCCCTCTCCCTCTTCCCTCTTCCTGGATTCACGAAGACGGTTTTAAGACTCACAGCTGGTGCACATCCACACACTTCCATCCCCTCTGTCTCTTCCCTCTTCCTGGATTCACGTAGACGGTTTTATGACTCACAGTCTATGCACATCCACACACTTCCATCCCCTCTGCCTGTTCCCTCTTCCTGGATTCACTCAGACGGTTTCAAGACTCACAGCCGGTGCACATCCACACACTTCCAGCCCCTCTGCCTCTTCCCACTTCCTGGATTCACGTAGACGGTTTTAAGACTCACAGCCGGTGTACATCCACACACTTCCAGCCCCTCTGTCTCTTCCCTCTTCCTGGATTCATTCAGACGTTCTTAAGACTCACAGCCTGTGCACAGCACACATACTTCCAGCCACTCTGCCTCTTCCCTCTTCCTGGATTCACGAAGACGGTTTTAAGACTCACAGTCTATGCACATCCACACACTTCCACCCCCTCTCCCTCTTCCCTCTTCCTGGATTCACGTAGACGGTTTTATGACTAATAGTCTATGCACACCCACACACTTCCAGCCCCTCTGCCTCTTCCCTCTTCCTGGATTCATTAAGACGTTCTTAAGACTCACAGCCTGTACACAGCACACATACTTCCAGCTACTCTGCCTCTTCCCTCTTCCTGGATTCACTCAGACGTTCTTAAGACTCACAGCCTGTGCACAGCACAAATACTTCCAGCCACTCTGCCTCTTCCCTCTTCCTGGATTCACGTAGACGGTTTTATGACTCACAGTCTATGCACACCCACACACTTCCATCCCCTCTGTCTCTTCTTCATCCTGGATTGACTCAGACGGTTTTAAGACTCACAGCCGCTGCACATCCACACACTTCCACCCCTCTGCCTCTTCCCTCTTCCTGGATTCACGTAGACGGTTTTATGACTCACAGCCGGTGCACATCCACACACTTCCACCCCCTCTCCCTCTTCCCTCTTCCTGGATTCACGTAGACGGTTTTATGACTCACAGTCTATGCACATCCACACACTTCCATCCCCTCTGCCGGTTCCCCTTTCCTGGATTTACTCAGACGGTTTCAAGACTCACAGCCGGTGCACATCCACACACTTCCACCCCCTCTCCCTCTTCCCTCTTCCTGGATTCACGTAGACGGTTTTATGACTCACAGTCTATGCACATCCACACACTTCCATCCCCTCTGCCGGTTCCCCTTTCCTGGATTTACTCAGACGGTTTCAAGACTCACAGCCGGTGCACATCCACACACTTCCACCGCCTCTCCCTCTTCCCTCTTCCTAGATTCACGTAGACGGTTTTAAGACTCATAGCCGGTGCACATCCACACACTTCCACCCCCTCTCCCTCTTCCCTCTTCCTGGATTCACGAAGACGGTTTTAAGACTCACAGCTGGTGCACATCCACACACTTCCATCCCCTCTGTCTCTTCCCTCTTCCTGGATTCACGTAGACGGTTTTATGACTCACAGTCTATGCACATCCACACACTTCCATCCCCTCTGCCTGTTCCCTCTTCCTGGATTCACTCAGACGGTTTCAAGACTCACAGCCGGTGCACATCCACACACTTCCAGCCCCTCTGCCTCTTCCCACTTCCTGGATTCACGTAGACGGTTTTAAGACTCACAGCCGGTGTACATCCACACACTTCCAGCCCCTCTGTCTCTTCCCTCTTCCTGGATTCATTCAGACGTTCTTAAGACTCACAGCCTGTGCACAGCACACATACTTCCAGCCACTCTGCCTCTTCCCTCTTCCTGGATTCACGAAGACGGTTTTAAGACTCACAGTCTATGCACATCCACACACTTCCACCCCCTCTCCCTCTTCCCTCTTCCTGGATTCACGTAGACGGTTTTATGACTAATAGTCTATGCACACCCACACACTTCCAGCCCCTCTGCCTCTTCCCTCTTCCTGGATTCATTAAGACGTTCTTAAGACTCACAGCCTGTACACAGCACACATACTTCCAGCTACTCTGCCTCTTCCCTCTTCCTGGATTCACTCAGACGTTCTTAAGACTCACAGCCTGTGCACAGCACAAATACTTCCAGCCACTCTGCCTCTTCCCTCTTCCTGGATTCACGTAGACGGTTTTATGACTCACAGTCTATGCACACCCACACACTTCCATCCCCTCTGTCTCTTCTTCATCCTGGATTGACTCAGACGGTTTTAAGACTCACAGCCGCTGCACATCCACACACTTCCACCCCTCTGCCTCTTCCCTCTTCCTGGATTCACGTAGACGGTTTTATGACTCACAGCCGGTGCACATCCACACACTTCCACCCCCTCTCCCTCTTCCCTCTTCCTGGATTCACGTAGACGGTTTTATGACTCACAGTCTATGCACATCCACACACTTCCATCCCCTCTGCCGGTTCCCCTTTCCTGGATTTACTCAGACGGTTTCAAGACTCACAGCCGGTGCACATCCACACACTTCCACCGCCTCTCCCTCTTCCCTCTTCCTAGATTCACGTAGACGGTTTTATGACTCACAGCCGGTGCACATCCACACACTTCCATCCCCTCTGCCTGTTCCCTCTTCCTGGATTCACTCGAACGGTTTTAAGACTCATAGCCGGTGCACATCCAAACACTTCCAGCCCCTCTGCCTCTTCCCTCTTCCTGGATTCATTCAGACGTTCTTAAGACT
The DNA here is from genome assembly GCF_964273705.1 of Natrix helvetica. Taxonomy (NCBI): domain Eukaryota; kingdom Metazoa; phylum Chordata; class Lepidosauria; order Squamata; family Natricidae; genus Natrix; species Natrix helvetica. The sequence goes on from NC_138555.1 coordinate 32,181,508, forward strand.
CACTGCCTGTGCACAGCACACACACTTCCATCCCCTCTGCCTCTTCCCTCTGCCTGGATTCACTCAGACGTTCTTAAGACTCACAGCCTGTGCACAGCACACACACTTCCAGCCCCTCTCCCTCTTCCCTCTTCCTGGATTCAAGTAGACGGTTTTATGACTCACAGTCTATGCACATCCACACATTTCCATCCCCTCTGCCTGTTCCCTCTTCCTGGATTCACTCAGACGGTTTCAAGACTCACAGCCGGTGCACATCCACACACTTCCAGCCCCTCTGCCTCTTCCCTCTTCCTGGATTCACGTAGACGGTTTTAAGACTCACAGCCGGTGTACATCCACACACTTCCAGCCCCTCTGTCTCTTCCCTCTTCCTGGATTCACTCAGACGTTCTTAAGACTCACAGCCTGTGCACAGCACACATACTTCCAGCTACTCTGCCTCTTCCCTCTTCCTGGATTCACTCAGACGTTCTTAAGACTCACAGCCTGTGCACAGCACACATACTTCCAGCCACTCTGCCTCTTCCCTCTTCCTGGATTCACTCAGACGTTCTTAAGACTCACAGCCTGTGCACAGCACACATACTTCCAGCCACTCTGCCTCTTCCCTCTTCCTGGATTCACGTAGACGGTTTTATGACTCACAGTCTATGCACACCCACACACTTCCATCCCCTCTGTCTCTTCCCTCATCCTGGATTCACTCAGACGGTTTTAAGACTCACTGCCTGTGCACAGCACACACACTTCCAGCCCCTCTGCCTCTTCCCTCTTCCTGGATTCACTCAGACGTTCTTACGACTCACAGCCTGTTCACAGCACACACACTTCCACCCCCTCTCCCTCTTCCCTCTTCCTGGATTCAGTCGAACGGTTTTAAGACTCACAGCCGGTGCACATCCACACACTTCCACCGCCTCTCCCTCTTCCCTCTTCCTGGATTCACGTAGACGGTTTTATGACTCACAGCCGGTGCACATCCACACACTTCCATCCCCTCTGCCTGTTCTCTCTTCCTGGATTCACGTAGACGGTTTTAAGATTCACAGCCGGTGCACATCCACACACTTCCAGCCCCTCTGCCTCTTCCCTCTTCTTGGATTCACGTAGACGGTTTTAAGACTCACAGCCGGTGCACATCCACACACTTCCACCCCCTCTCCCTCTTCCCTCTTCCTGGATTCACGTAGACGGTTTTATGACTCACAGCCGGTGCACATCCACACACTTCCACCCCCTCTCCCTCTTCCCTCTTCCTGGATTCACTCAGACGGTTTTAAGACTCACAGTCTATGCACATCCACACACTTCCACCCCCTCTCTCTCTTCCCTCTTCCTGGATTCACGTAGACGATTTTATGACTCACAGTCTATGCACATCCACACACTTCCATCGCCTCTGCCTGTTCCCTCTTCCTGGATTCACTCAGACGGTTTTAAGACTCACAGCCGGTGCACATCCACACACTTCCATCCCCTCTCCCTCTTCCCTCTTCCTGGATTCACGTAGATGGTTTTAAGACTCACAGCCGGTGCACATCCACACACTTCCACCCCCTCTCCCTCTTCCCTCTTCCTGGATTCACTCGAACGGTTTTAAGACTCACAGCCGGTGCACATCCACACACTTCCAACGCCTCTCCCTCTTCCCTCTTCCTGGATTCACGAAGACGGTTTTAAGACTCACAGTCTATGCACATCCACACACCTCCACCCCCTCTCCCTCTTCCCTCTTCCTGGATTCACGTAGAAGGTTTTATGACTAATAGTCTATGCACACCCACACACTTCCAGCCCCTCTGTCTCTTCCCTCATCCTGGATTCACTCAGACGGTTTTAAGACTCACAGCCGGTGCGCATCCACACACTTCCATCCCCTCTGTCTCTTCCCTCATCCTGGATTCATCCAAACGGTTTTAAGACTCACAGCTGGTGCACATCCACACACTTCCAACCCCTCTGTCTCTTCCCTCTTCCTGGATTCATTCAGACGTTCTTAAGACTCACAGCCTGTGCACAGCATACACACTTCCAGCCCCTCTCCCTCTTCCCTCTTCCTGGATTCACGTAGACGGTTTTAAGACTCACAGTGTATGCCCATCAACACACTTCCATCCCCTCTGTCTCTTCCCTCTTCCTGGATTCACGTAGACGGTTTTATGACTCACAGCCGGTGCACATCCACACACTTCCATCCCCTCTGCCTGTTCCCTCTTCCTGGATTCACTCGAACGGTTTTAAGACTCACAGCCGGTGCACATCCAAACACTTCCAGCCCCTCTGCCTCTTCCCTCTTCCTGGTTTCATTCAGACGTTCTTAAGACTCACAGCCTGTGCACAGCACACACACTTCAAGCCCCTCTCCCTCTTCCCTCTTCCTGGATTCACGAAGACGGTTTTAAGACTCACAGTCTATGCACATCCACACACTTCCACCCCCTCTCCCTCTTCCCTCTTCCTGGATTCACGTAGACGGTTTTATGACTCACAGTCTATGCACATCCACACACTTCCATCCCCTCTGCCTGTTCCCTCTTCCTGGATTCACTCAGACGGTTTCAAGACTCACAGCCGGTGCACATCCACACACTTCCAGCCCCTCTGTCTCTTCCCTCTTCCTGGATTCACGTAGACGGTTTTAAGACTCACAGCCGTTGCACATCCACACACTTCCATCCCCTCTGTCTCTTCCCTCATCCTGGATTCACCCAAACGGTTTTAAGACTCACAGACGGTGCACATCCAAACACTTCCAGCCCCTCTGCCTCTTCCCTCTTCCTGGATTCATTCAGACGTTCTTAAGACTCACTGCCTGTGCACAGCACACACACTTCCAGCCCCTCTGCCTCTTCCCTCTTCCTGGATTCACTCAGACGTTCTTAAGACTCACAGCCTGTGCACAGCACACACACTTCCAGCCCCTCTCCCTCTTCCCTCTTCCTGGATTCACGTAGACGGTTTTAAGAATCACAATCTATGCACATCCACACACTTCCACCCCCTCTCTCTCTTCCCTCTTCCTGGATTCACGTAGACGATTTTATGTGTCACAGTCTATGCACATCCACACACTTCCATCGCCTCTGCCTGTTCCCTCTTCCTGGATTCACTCAAAGGGTTTTAAGACTCACAGCCGGTGCACATCCACACACTTCCATCCCCTCTCCCTCTTCCCTCTTCCTGGATTCACGTAGATGGTTTTAAGACTCACAGCCGGTGCACATCCACACACTTCCACCCCCTCTCCCTCTTCCCTCTTCCTGGATTCACTCGAACGGTTTTAAGACTCACAGCCGGTGCACATCCACACACTTCCACCGCCTCTCCCTCTTCCCTCTTCCTGGATTCACGAAGACGGTTTTAAGACTCACAGTCTATGCACATCCACACACTTCCACCCCCTCTCCCTCTTCCCTCTTCCTGGATTCACGTAGATGGTTTTAAGACTCACAGCCGGTGCACATCCACACACTTCCACCCCCTCTCCCTCTTCCCTCTTCCTGGATTCACTCGAACGGTTTTAAGACTCACAGCCGGTGCACATCCACACACTTCCACCCCCTCTCCCTCTTCCCTCTTCCTGGATTCACGTAGAAGGTTTTATGACTAGTAGTCTATGCACACCCACACACTTCCATCCCCTCTGTCTCTTCCCTCATCCTGGATTCACTCAGACGGTTTTAAGACTCACAGCCGGTGCACATCCACACACTTCCATCCCCTCTGTCTCTTCCCTCATCCTGGATTCATCCAAATGGTTTTAAGACTCACAGCTGGTGCACATCCACACACTTCCAACCCCTCTGTCTCTTCCCTCTTCCTGGATTCATTCAGACGTTCTTAAGACTCACAGCCTGTGCACAGCATACACACTTCCAGCCCCTCTCCCTCTTCCCTCTTCCTGGATTCACGTAGACGGTTTTAAGACTCACAGTGTATGCCCATCAACACACTTCCATCCCCTCTGTCTCTTCCCTCTTCCTGGATTCACGTAGACGGTTTTATGACTCACAGCCGGTGCACATCCACACACTTCCATCCTCTCTGCCTGTTCCCTCTTCCTGGATTCACTCGAACGGTTTTAAGACTCACAGCCGGTGCACATCCAAACACTTCCAGCCCCTCTGCCTCTTCCCTCTTCCTGGATTCATTCAGACGTTCTTAAGACTCACAGCCTGTGCACAGCACACACACTTCCAGCCCCTCTCCCTCTTCCCTCTTCCTGGATTCACTCAGACGTTCTTAAGACTCACAGCCTGTGCACAGCACACACACTTCCAGCCCCTCTCCCTCTTCCCTCTTCCTGGATTCACGTAGACGGTTTTAAGAATCACAATCTATGCACATCCACACACTTCCACCCCCTCTCTCTCTTCCCTCTTCCTGGATTCACGTAGACGATTTTATGTGTCACAGTCTATGCACATCCACACACTTCCATCGCCTCTGCCTGTTCCCTCTTCCTGGATTCACTCAGACGGTTTTAAGACTCACAGCCGGTGCACATCCACACACTTCCATCCCCTCTCCCTCTTCCCTCTTCCTGGATTCACGTAGATGGTTTTAAGACTCACAGCCGGTGCACATCCACACACTTCCACCCCCTCTCCCTCTTCCCTCTTCCTGGATTCACTCGAACGGTTTTTTTTTTTTTTTTTATAAATGTTTATTTATTTTTCTTTAAAAAGACAAGACAACACATAAGGTACAAGAGCAGGGAAGTAAAAAAAAAACCACATTTTCATCAAGCATGTCGTTTGGTTACAAGTTTTTGTGCGATGGTTTTTACAATTAAGGATGCGTTCACTAATTATCCATTAAATATAGTTAAATATTTCATTGAGCATTGCATGTTCAAGTTACCATAGTATTCTTTCTTTTATGACAACCCTTATTTCTTTATCTCTACAATTATGTGCTAGGTAGCGATAGGTCTTTATAAAATTGTATCACCATTCTCTCAAAGATAAAAGTGGAGATTAAGTCAAAGAAAAAGAGAAACTCATTACTTCATATAAGACATTTCTATTTTCCATTAATCTTAAAGTTTCCAATCATCCTCAACTCCAAATTTAATTTCCCATTATTATTTGTCAATCCATGTAGTCATTAAATATTTTAATCTATATTCACATCCATTGTTCATTACATCATCATTATTCCATTTTATATTATAAAATAGTCACCAGCCATAATCATACCTAACAATTTAAATCATCTCACTCTTATATATTAAATACATTATTATTCTTATCTCGTATAAGTAAATGGTCTATTTCATAATAAAGGCTTAATATGTATAGAAAGAGAAAAAAAAAAGAAAGAAAAAAGAGAGAGATTTTTTCAAAACATTAAGTATAACTTTCTATTATTATTACATATAAGATAGGGTAAAGAAAAAGAAAAGATTCACTTCCAAGTTTTTTTATCCAACCATTGATAAAACAAGTCCCATACTTTATAAAATTGCTCATCCTCTAATTCTCTAATTTCAAATGTAAGTTTACAAGAACTACAGAAATCTCCACAAAAGAAAGAGATTAAAATAAAGATGGACACAATAAAACACAAACTTGACCTATTGGAAAAGGAGGACCTGGCCCAAAAAATCAAAGGCGCCAAACAGAACTATTTTGAAAATGCAAATAAACCAGGCAGATGGCTGGCTTATAAACTGAGAAAAGAAAGAGAGACCAAGAAAATACTACAACTAAGAGATGAACAAGGACAATTGCATCATGGAAATATGGAAAAAAGGAAAATTATTCAAGATTACTATGCCAAGCTGTATGAACAAGAGAACATAGAAGAGAAAGAAGTGAAACAATATTTACAAAACGCCAAACTCCCCCAAATACCAAATGATACTAGAACTATATTTGAAGATAAAATAACAATGATGGAATTAACTGAGGCCCTTAAAAGACAAAATAATGGGAAGGCCCCGGGACCGGATGGCCTTCCTGTGGAATTCTATAGAACATTAGAAAAATCCTTGGCCGTTCCATTACTAGAAGTCATGAATGAAGTAATGATTGAAAGTAAAATACCTAATTCATGGTTGGAGGCATATATTACATTAATACCCAAAGAGGAGGCAGACCATACGCAAATTAAGAACTATAGACCTATCTCCTTGTTGAACTCAGACTATAAACTATTTGCCTCAATACTGGCAGAGAGACTGAAAAAATACCTAAATGGGTTTATCCACCCGGACCAAAATGGTTTTTTACCAAAGAGGCAAATTAGAGATAACATAAGGACAATTCTAAATACCTTAGAATATTATCAGGTCCACTCTGAGAAGCAAATGGCTTTGATTTTCTTGGATGCGCAGAAAGCCTTTGATAACGTGAATTGGACATTTATGACTCAACAAATGGAACAAATGAATTTTGGTAAGAATTTTATTCAAGCCATACAAACGATATATCACAAGCAAACAGCCAAGATAATGATAAATGGAGAGCTGACGGATCCAATTGAAATTAAAAGAGGTACGAGACAAGGCTGTCCACTGTCACCACTGCTTTTTGTTTTAACATTAGAAGTACTAAATAGAAAGATTAGAGAAGAGGAAGAAATAAAGGGAATCACTCGAACGGTTTTAAGACTCACAGCCGGTGCACATCCACACACTTCCACCGCCTCTCCCTATTCCCTCTTCCTGGATTCACGAAGACGGTTTTAAGACTCACAGTCTATGCACATCCACACACTTCCACCCCCTCTCCCTCTTCCCTCTTCCTGGATTCACGTAGATGGTTTTAAGACTCACAGCCGGTGCACATCCACACACTTCCACCCCGTCTCCCTCTTCCCTCTTCCTGGATTCACTCGAACGGTTTTAAGACTCACAGCCGGTGCACATCCACACACTTCCACCCCCTCTCCCTCTTCCCTCTTCCTGGATTCACGTAGAAGGTTTTATGACTAGTAGTCTATGCACACCCACACACTTCCATCCCCTCTGTCTCTTCCCTCATCCTGGATTCACTCAGACGGTTTTAAGACTCACAGCCGGTGCACATCCACACACTTCCATCCCCTCTGTCTCTTCCCTCATCCTGGATTCATCCAAACGGTTTTAAGACTCACAGCTGGTGCACATCCACACACTTCCAACCCCTCTGTCTCTTCCCTCTTCCTGGATTCATTCAGACGTTCTTAAGACTCACAGCCTGTGCACAGCATACACACTTCCAGCCCCTCTCCCTCTTCCCTCTTCCTGGATTCACGTAGACGGTTTTAAGACTCACAGTGTATGCCCATCAACACAAATCCATCCCCTCTGTCTCTTCCCTCTTCCTGGATTCACGTAGACGGTTTTATGACTCACAGCCGGTGCACATCCACACACTTCCATCCTCTCTGCCTGTTCCCTCTTCCTGGATTCACTCGAACAGTTTTAAGACTCACAGCCGGTGCACATCCAAACACTTCCAGCCCCTCTGCCTCTTCCCTCTTCCTGGATTCATTCAGACGTTCTTAAGACTCACAGCCTGTGCACAGCACACACACTTCCAGCCCCTCTCCCTCTTCCCTCTTCCTGGATTCACGAAGACGGTTTTAAGACTCACAGTCTATGCACATCCACACACTTCCACCCCCTCTCCCTCTTCCCTCTTCCTGGATTCACGTAGATGGTTTTATGACTCACAGTCTATGCACATCCACACACTTCCATCCCCTCTGCCTGTTCCCTCTTCCTGGATTCACTCAGACGGTTTCAAGACTCACAGCCGGTGCACATCCACACACTTCCAGCCCCTCTGCCTCTTCCCTCTTCCTGGATTCACGTAGACGGTTTTAAGACTCACAGCCGGTGTACATCCACACACTTCCAGCCCCTCTGTCTCTTCCCTCTTCCTGGATTCATTCAGACGTTCTTAAGACTCACAGCCTGTGCACAGCACACATACTTCCAGCCACTCTTCCTCTTACCTCTTCCTGGATTCACGAAGACGGTTTTAAGACTCACAGTCTATGCACATCCACACACTTCCACCCCCTCTCCCTCTTCCCTCTTCCTGGATTCACGTAGACGGTTTTATGACTAATAGTCTATGCACACCCACACACTTCCAGCCCCTCTGCCTCTTCCCTCTTCCTGGATTCATTAAGACGTTCTTAAGACTCACAGCCTGTACACAGCACACATACTTCCAGCTACTCTGCCTCTTCCCTCTTCCTGGATTCACTCAGACGTTCTTAAGACTCACAGCCTGTGCACAGCACACATACTTCCAGCCACTCTGCCTCTTCCCTCTTCCTGGATTCACGTAGACGGTTTTATGACTCACAGTCTATGCACACCCACACACTTCCATCCTCTCTGTCTCTTCCCTCATCCTGGATTGACTCAGACGGTTTTAAGACTCACAGCCGCTGCACATCCACACATTTCCAGCCCCTCTGCCTCTTCCCGCTTCCTGGATTCACGTAGACGGTTTTAAGACTCACAGCCGGTGCACATCCACACACTTCCAGCCCCTCTGCCTCTTCCCTCTTCCTGGATTCACGTAGACGGTTTTAAGACTCACAGCCGGTGCACATCCACACACTTCCACCCCCTCTCCCTCTTCCCTCTTCCTGGATTCACGTGGACGGTTTTATGACTCACAGCCGGTGCACATCCACACACTTCCACCCCCTCTCCCTCTTCCCTCTTCCTGGATTCACGTAGACGGTTTTATGACTCACAGCCGGTGCACATCCACACACTTCCATCCCCTCTGCCTGTTCCCTCTTCCTGGATTCACTCGAACGGTTTTAAGACTCACAGCCGGTGTACATCCACACACTTCCACCCCCTCTCCCTCTTCCCTCTTCCTGGATTCACTCAGACGGTTTTAAGACTCACAGTCTATGCACATCCACACACTTCCACCCCCTCTCTCTCTTCCCTCTTCCTGGATTCACGTAGACGATTTTATGACTCACAGTCTATGCACACCCACACACTTCCAGCCCCTCTGTCTCTTCCCTCATCCTGGATTCACTCAGACGGTTTTAAGACTCACAGCCGGTGCGCATCCACACACTTCCATCCCCTCTGTCTCTTCCCTCATCCTGGATTCATCCAAACGGTTTTAAGACTCACAGCTGGTGCACATCCACACACTTCCAACCTCTCTGTCTCTTCCCTCTTCCTGGATTCATTCAGACGTTCTTAAGACTCACAGCCTGTGCACAGCATACACACTTCCAGCCCCTCTCCCTCTTCCCTCTTCCTGGATTCACGTAGACGGTTTTAAGACTCACAGTGTATGCCCATCAACACACTTCCATCCCCTCTGTCTCTTCCCTCTTCCTGGATTCACGTAGACGGTTTTATGACTCACAGCCGGTGCACATCCACACACTTCCATCCCCTCTGCCTGTTCCCTCTTCCTGGATTCACTCGAACGGTTTTAAGACTCACAGCCGGTGCACATCCAAACACTTCCAGCCCCTCTGCCTCTTCCCTCTTCCTGGTTTCATTCAGACGTTCTTAAGACTCACAGCCTGTGCACAGCACACACACTTCCAGCCCCTCTCCCTCTTCCCTCTTCCTGGATTCACGAAGACGGTTTTAAGACTCACAGTCTATGCACATCCACACACTTCCACCCCCTCTCCCTCTTCCCTCTTCCTGGATTCACGTAGACGGTTTTATGACTCACAGTCTATGCACATCCACACACTTCCATCCCCTCTGCCTGTTCCCTCTTCCTGGATTCACTCAGACGGTTTCAAGACTCACAGCCGGTGCACATCCACACACTTCCAGCCCCTCTGTCTCTTCCCTCTTCCTGGATTCACGTAGACGGTTTTAAGACTCACAGCCGTTGCACATCCACACACTTCCATCCCCTCTGTCTCTTCCCTCATCCTGGATTCACCCAAACGGTTTTAAGACTCACAGACGGTGCACATCCAAACACTTCCAGCCCCTCTGCCTCTTCCCTCTTCCTGGATTCATTCAGACGTTCTTAAGACTCACTGCCTGTGCACAGCACACACACTTCCAGCCCCTCTGCCTCTTCCCTCTTCCTGGATTCACTCAGACGTTCTTAAGACTCACAGCCTGTGCACAGCACACACACTTCCAGCCCCTCTCCCTCTTCCCTCTTCCTGGATTCACGTAGACGGTTTTAAGAATCACAATCTATGCACATCCACACACTTCCACCCCCTCTCTCTCTTCCCTCTTCCTGGATTCACGTAGACGATTTTATGTGTCACAGTCTATGCACATCCACACACTTCCATCGCCTCTGCCTGTTCCCTCTTCCTGGATTCACTCAGACGGTTTTAAGACTCACAGCCGGTGCACATCCACACACTTCCATCCCCTCTCCCTCTTCCCTCTTCCTGGAATCACGTAGATGGTTTTAAGAATCACAACCTGTGCACATCCACACACTTCCACCCCCTCTCCCTCTTCCCTCTTCCTGGATTCACGTAAACGGTTTTATGACTCACAGTCTATGCACATCCACACACTTCCATCCCCTCTGCCTGTTCCCTCTTCCTGGATTCACTCAGACGGTTTTAAGACACACAGCCGGTGCACATCCACACACTTCCAGCCCCTCTGCCTCTTCCCTCTTCCTGGATTCACTCAAAGGTTCTTAAGACTCACAGCCGGTGCACATCCACACACTTCCAGCCCCTCTGCCTCTTCCCTCTTCCTGGACTCACTCAGACGGTTTTAAGACACACAGCCGGTGCACATCCACACACTTCCAGCCCCTCTCCCTCTTCCCTCTTCCTGGATTCACGAAGACGGTTTTAAGACTCACAGTCTATGCACATCCACACACTTCCACCCCCTCTCCCTCTTCCCTCTTCCTGGATTCACGTAGACGGTTTTATGACTCACAGTCTATGCACATCCACACACTTCCATCCCCTCTGCCTGTTCCCTCTTCCTGGATTCACTCAGACGGTTTCAAGACTCACAGCCGGTGCACATCCACACACTTCCAGCCCCTCTGTCTCTTCCCTCTTCCTGGATTCACGTAGACGGTTTTAAGACTCACAGCCGTTGCACATCCACACACTTCCATCCCCTCTGTCTCTTCCCTCATCCTGGATTCACCCAAACGGTTTTAAGACTCACAGACGGTGCACATCCAAACACTTCCAGCCCCTCTGCCTCTTCCCTCTTCCTGGATTCATTCAGACGTTCTTAAGACTCACTGCCTGTGCACAGCACACACACTTCCAGCCCCTCTGCCTCTTCCCTCTTCCTGGATTCACTCAGACGTTCTTAAGACTCACAGCCTGTGCACAGCACACACACTTCCAGCCCCTCTCCCTCTTCCCTCTTCCTGGATTCACGTAGACGGTTTTAAGAATCACAATCTATGCACATCCACACACTTCCACCCCCTCTCTCTCTTCCCTCTTCCTGGATTCACGTAGACGATTTTATGTGTCACAGTCTATGCACATCCACACACTTCCATCGCCTCTGCCTGTTCCCTCTTCCTGGATTCACTCAGACGGTTTTAAGACTCACAGCCGGTGCACATCCACACACTTCCATCCCCTCTCCCTCTTCCCTCTTCCTGGAATCACGTAGATGGTTTTAAGAATCACAACCTGTGCACATCCACACACTTCCACCCCCTCTCCCTCTTCCCTCGTCCTGGATTCACGTAAACGGTTTTATGACTCACAGTCTATGCACATCCACACACTTCCATCCCCTCTGCCTGTTCCCTCTTCCTGGATTCACTCAGACGGTTTTAAGACACACAGCCGGTGCACATCCACACACTTCCAGCCCCTCTGCCTCTTCCCTCTTCCTGGATTCACTCAAAGGTTCTTAAGACTCACAGCCGGTGCACATCCACACACTTCCAGCCCCTCTGCCTCTTCCCTCTTCCTGGACTCACTCAGACGGTTTTAAGACACACAGCCGGTGCACATCCACACACTTCCAGCCCCTCTCCCTCTTCCCTCTTCCTGGATTCACGAAGACGGTTTTAAGACTCACAGTCTATGCACATCCACACACTTCCACCCCCTCTCCCTCTTCCCTCTTCCTGGATTCACGTAGACGGTTTTATGACTCACAGTCTATGCACATCCACACACTTCCATCCCCTCTGCCTGTTCCCTCTTCCTGGATTCACTCAGACGGTTTCAAGACTCACAGCCGGTGCACATCCACACACTTCCAGCCCCTCTGTCTCTTCCCTCTTCCTGGATTCACGTAGACGGTTTTAAGACTCACAGCCATTGCACATCCACACACTTCCATCCCCTCTGTCTCTTCCCTTATCCTGGATTCACCCAAACGGTTTTAAGACTCACAGACGGTGCACATCCAAACACTTCCAGCCCCTCTGCCTCTTCCCTCTTCCTGGATTCATTCAGACGTTCTTAAGACTCACTGCCTGTGCACAGCACACACACTTCCAGCCCCTCTGCCTCTTCCCTCTTCCTGGATTCACTCAGACGTTCTTAAGACTCACAGCCTGTGCACAGCACACACACTTCCAGCCCCTCTCCCTCTTCCCTCTTCCTGGATTCACGTAGACGGTTTTAAGAATCACAATCTATGCACATCCACACACTTCCACCCCCTCTCTCTCTTCCCTCTTCCTGGATTCACGTAGACGATTTTATGTGTCACAGTCTATGCACATCCACACACTTCCATCGCCTCTGCCTGTTCCCTCTTCCTGGATTCACTCAGACGGTTTTAAGACTCACAGCCGGTGCACATCCACACACTTCCATCCCCTCTCCCTCTTCCCTCTTCCTGGAATCACGTAGATGGTTTTAAGAATCACAACCTGTGCACATCCACACACTTCCACCCCCTCTCCCTCTTCCCTCTTCCTGGATTCACGTAAACGGTTTTATGACTCACAGTCTATGCACATCCACACACTTCCATCCCCTCTGCCTGTTCCCTCTTCCTGGATTCACTCAGACGGTTTTAAGACACACAGCCGGTGCACATCCACACACTTCCAGCCCCTCTGCCTCTTCCCTCTTCCTGGATTCACTCAAAGGTTCTTAAGACTCACAGCCGGTGCACATCCACACACTTCCAGCCCCTCTGCCTCTTCCCTCTTCCTGGACTCACTCAGACGGTTTTAAGACACACAGCCGGTGCACATCCACACACTTCCAGCCCGTCTGCCTCTTCCCTCTTTCTGGATTCACCCAAACGGTTTTAAGACTCACAGCCGGTGCACATCCACACACTTCCAGCCCCTCTGTCTCTTCCCTCTTCCTGGATTCACTCAAACGGTTTCAAGACTCACAGCCGGTGTACATCCACACACTTCCATCCCCTCTCCCTCTTCCCTCTTCCTGGATTCACGTAGACGGTTTTAAGACTCAAAGCCGGTGCACATCCAAACACTTCCAGCCCCTCTGCCTCTTACCTCTTCCTGGATTCACTCAGACGTTCTTAAGACTCACAGCCGGTGCACATCCACACACTTCCAGTCCCTCTGCCTCTTCCCTCTTCCTGGATTCAGCCAAACGGTTTTAAGACTCACAGCTGGTGCACATCCACACACTTCCAACCCCTCTGCCTCTTCCCTCTTCCTGGATTCATTCAGACGTTCTTAAGACTCACTGCCTGTGCACAGCACACACACTTCCAGCCCCTCTGCCTCTTCCCTCTTCCTGGATTCACTCAGACGTTCTTAAGACTCACAGCCTGTGCACAGCACACACACTTCCAGCCCCTCTCCCTCTTCCCTCTTCCTGGATTCACGTAGACGGTTTTAAGAATCACAATCTATGCACATCCACACACTTCCACCCCCTCTCTCTCTTCCCTCTTCCTGGATTCACGTAGACGATTTTATGTGTCACAGTCTATGCACATCCACACACTTCCATCGCCTCTGCCTGTTCCCTCTTCCTGGATTCACTCAGACGGTTTTAAGACTCACAGCCGGTGCACATCCACACACTTCCATCCCCTCTCCCTCTTCCCTCTTCCTGGAATCACGTAGATGGTTTTAAGAATCACAACCTGTGCACATCCACACACTTCCACCCCCTCTCCCTCTTCCCTCTTCCTGGATTCACGTAAACGGTTTTATGACTCACAGTCTATGCACATCCACACACTTCCATCCCCTCTGCCTGTTCCCTCTTCCTGGATTCACTCAGACGGTTTTAAGACACACAGCCGGTGCACATCCACACACTTCCAGCCCCTCTGCCTCTTCCCTCTTCCTGGATTCACTCAAAGGTTCTTAAGACTCACAGCCGGTGCACATCCACACACTTCCAGCCCCTCTGCCTCTTCCCTCTTCCTGGACTCACTCAGACGGTTTTAAGACACACAGCCGGTGCACATCCACACACTTCCAGCCCCTCTCCCTCTTCCCTCTTCCTGGATTCACGAAGACGGTTTTAAGACTCACAGTCTATGCACATCCACACACTTCCACCCCCTCTCCCTCTTCCCTCTTCCTGGATTCACGTAGACGGTTTTATGACTCACAGTCTATGCACATCCACACACTTCCATCCCCTCTGCCTGTTCCCTCTTCCTGGATTCACTCAGACGGTTTCAAGACTCACAGCCGGTGCACATCCACACACTTCCAGCCCCTCTGTCTCTTCCCTCTTCCTGGATTCACGTAGACGGTTTTAAGACTCACAGCCGTTGCACATCCACACACTTCCATCCCCTCTGTCTCTTCCCTCATCCTGGATTCACCCAAACGGTTTTAAGACTCACAGACGGTGCACATCCAAACACTTCCAGCCCCTCTGCCTCTTCCCTCTTCCTGGATTCATTCAGACGTTCTTAAGACTCACTGCCTGTGCACAGCACACACACTTCCAGCCCCTCTGCCTCTTCCCTCTTCCTGGATTCACTCAGACGTTCTTAAGACTCACAGCCTGTGCACAGCACACACACTTCCAGCCCCTCTCCCTCTTCCCTCTTCCTGGATTCACGTAGACGGTTTTAAGAATCACAATCTATGCACATCCACACACTTCCACCCCCTCTCTCTCTTCCCTCTTCCTGGATTCACGTAGACGATTTTATGTGTCACAGTCTATGCACATCCACACACTTCCATCGCCTCTGCCTGTTCCCTCTTCCTGGATTCACTCAGACGGTTTTAAGACTCACAGCCGGTGCACATCCACACACTTCCATCCCCTCTCCCTCTTCCCTCTTCCTGGAATCACGTAGATGGTTTTAAGAATCACAACCTGTGCACATCCACACACTTCCACCCCCTCTCCCTCTTCCCTCTTCCTGGATTCACGTAAACGGTTTTATGACTCACAGTCTATGCACATCCACACACTTCCATCCCCTCTGCCTGTTCCCTCTTCCTGGATTCACTCAGACGGTTTTAAGACACACAGCCGGTGCACATCCACACACTTCCAGCCCCTCTGCCTCTTCCCTCTTCCTGGATTCACTCAAAGGTTCTTAAGACTCACAGCCGGTGCACATCCACACACTTCCAGCCCCTCTGCCTCTTCCCTCTTCCTGGACTCACTCAGACGGTTTTAAGACTCACAGCCGGTGCACATCCACACACTTCCAGCCCCTCTGTCTCTTCCCTCTTCCTGGATTCACTCAAACGGTTTCAAGACTCACAGCCGGTGTACATCCACACACTTCCATCCCCTCTCCCTCTTCCCTCTTCCTGGATTCACGTAGACGGTTTTAAGACTCAAAGCCGGTGCACATCCAAACACTTCCAGCCCCTCTGCCTCTTACCTCTTCCTGGATTCACTCAGACGTTCTTAAGACTCACAGCCGGTGCACATCCACACACTTCCAGCCCCTCTGCCTCTTCTCTCTTCCTGGATTCACCCAAACGGTTTTAAGACTCACAGCTGGTGCACATCCACACACTTCCAACCCCTCTGCCTCTTCCCTCTTCCTGGATTCACATGAACGGTTTTAAGACTCACAGTCAATGCACATCCACACACTTCCACCCCCTCCCTCTTCCCTCTTCCTCGATTCATGTAGACGGTTTTATGACTCACAGTCTATGCACATCCACACACTTCTATCCCCTCTGCCTGTTCCCTCTTCCTGGATTCACTCGAACGATTTTAAGACTCACAGCCGGTGCACATTCACACACTTCCAGCCCCTCTGCCTCTTCCCTCTTCCTGGATTCACTCAGATGTTCTTAAGACTCACAGCCTGTGTACAGCACACACACTTCCAGCCCCTCGGCCTCCTCCCTCTTCCTGGATTCACGTAGACGGTTTTAAGAATCACAATCTCATCACATCCACACACTTCCACCCCCTTTCCCTCTTCCCTCTTCCTGGATTCACGTAGACGGTTTTATGACTCACAGTCTATGCACATCCACACACTTCCATCCCCTCTGCCTGTTCCCACTTCCTGGATTCACTCAGACGTTCTTAAGACTCACAGGCTGTGCACAGCACACACACTTCCAGCCCCTCTCCCTCTTCCCTCTTCCTGGATTCACGTAGACGGTTTTAAGACTCACAGCCGGTGCACATCCACACACTTCCAGCCCCTCTGCCTCTTCCCTCTTCCTGGATTCACTCAAACGGTTTTAAGACTCACAGCCGGTGTACATCCACACACTTCCAGCCCCTCTGCCTCTTCCCTCTTCCTGGATTCACTCAGATGTTCTTAAGACTCACAGCCTGTGTACAGCACACACACTTCCAGCCCCTCTCCCTCTTCCCTCTTCCTGGATTCACTCAGACGTTCTTTAGACTCACAGCCTGTGCACAGCACAAACACTTCCAGCCCCTCTCCCTCTTCCCTCTTCCTGGATTCACGTAGACGGTTTTAAGACTCACAGTCTATGCACATCCACACACTTCCACCCCCTCTCCCTCTTCCCTCTTCCTGGATTCACGTAGATGGTTTTATGACTCACAAGCTATGCACATCCACACACTTTCAGCCCCTCTGTCTCTTCCCTCATCCTGGATTCACTCAGACGGTTTTAAGACTCACAGCCGGTGCACATCCACACACTTCCAGCCCCTCTGCCTCTTCCCTCTTCCTGGATTCACTCAGATGTTCTTAAGACTCACAGCCTGTGTACAGCACACACACTTCCAGCCCCTCTCCCTCTTCCCACTTCCTGGATTCAATCAGATGTTTTTAAAAATCACAGCTTCTGAACACGCACACACTCTTTCAGCCCCTCTGTCTCTTCCCTCATCCTGGATTCACTCAGACGGTTTTAAGACTCACAGCTGGTGCACATCCACACACTTCCAGCCCCTCTGCCTCTCCTCTCTTCCTGGATTCACTTAGACGGTTTTAAGACTCACATCCTTTGCACATCCACACACTTCCAGCCCCTCTGTCTCTCCACTCTTCCGGGATTCAATGAGACGGTTTTAAGACTCACAACCGGTGCACATCCACAAACTTCCAGCCCCACGGTCTCTTCACTCTTCCTGGATTCACTCAGACGGTTTTAAGTCTCACAGCTGGCGCACATCCACACACTTCCAGCGCCTCTGCCTCTCCCCTCTTCCTGGATTCACTTAGACGGTTTTAAGACTCATAGCCTTTGCACATCCACACACTTCCAGCCCCTCTGCCTCTCCACTCTTCCTGGATTCACTCAAACGGTTTTTAGACTCACATCCGGTGCACATCCACACACTTCCAGCCCCTCTCCCTCTTCCCTCTTCCTGGATTCAAGTAGACGGTTTTAAGAATCACAATCTCATCACATCCACACACTTCCACCCCCTCTCCCTCTTCCCTCTTCCTGGATTCACGTAGACGGTTTTATGACTCACAAGCTATGCACATCGACACACTTTCAGCCCCTCTGTCTCTTCCCTCTTCCTGGATTCATTCAGATGTTCTTAAGACTCACTGCCTGTGCACAGCACACACACTTCCAGCCCCTCTGCCTCTTCCTTCTTCCTGGATTCACGTAGACGGTTTTATGACTCACAGTCTATGCACATCCACACACTTCCATCCCCTCTGCCTGTTCCCTCTTCCTGGATTCACTCAGACGGTTTTATGACTCATAGTCTATGCACACCCACACACTTCCATCCCCTCTGTCTCTTCCCTCTTCCTGGATTCACGTAGACGGTTTTCAGACTCACAGCCGGTGTACATCCACACACTTCCAGCCCCTCTGCCTCTTCCCTCTTCCTGGATTCACGAAGACGGTTTTAAGACTCACAGTCTATGCACATCCACACACTTCCATCCCCTCTCCCTCTTCCCTCTTCCTGGATTCACGTAGACGGTTTTATGACTCATAGTCTATGCACACCCACACACTTCCATCCCCTCTGTCTCTTCCCTCATCCTGGATTCACTCAGACGGTTTTAAGACTCACAGCCGGTGCACATCCACACACTTCCAGCCCCTCTGCCTCTTCCCTCTTCCTGGATTCAATCAGACGGTTTTAAGACTAACAGCTGGTGCACATCCACACACTTCCATCCCCTCTGCCTGTTCCCTCTTCCTGGATTCACATGAACGGTTTTAAGACTCACAGTCAATGCACATCCACACACTTCCACCCCCTCCCTCTTCCCTCTTCCTCGATTCATGTAGACGGTTTTATGACTCACTGTCTATGCACATCCATACACTTCTATCCCCTCTGCCTGTTCCCTCTTCCTGGATTCACTCGAACGGTTTTAAGACTCACAGCCGGTGCACATTCACACACTTCCAGGCCCTCTGCCTCTTCCCTCTTCCTGGATTCACTCAGATGTTCTTAAGACTCACAGCCTGTGTACAGCACACACACTTCCAGCCCCTCTCCCTCTTCCCTCTTCCTGGTTTCACGTAGACGGTTTTAAGAATCACAATCTCATCACATCCACACACTTCCACCCCCTCTCCCTCTTCCCTCTTCCTGGATTCACGTAGACGGTTTTATGACTCACAGTCTATGCACATCCACACACTTCCATCCCCTCTGCCTGTTCCCTCTTCCTGGATTCACTCAGACGGTTTTAAGACTCACAGCCGGTGCACATCCACACACTTCCAGCCCCTCTGCCTCTTCCCTCTTCCTGGATTCACGTAGACGGTTTTAAGACTCACAGCCGGTGCACATCCAAACACTTCCAGCCCCTCTGACTCTTCCCTCTTCCTGGATTCACTCAGACGTTCTTAAGACTCACAGGCTGTGCACAGCACACACACTTCCAGCCCCTCTCCCTCTTCCCTCTTCCTGGATTCACGTAGACGGTTTTAAGAATCACAATCTCATCACATCCACACACTTCCACCCCCTCTCCCTCTTCCCTCTTCCTGGATTCACGTAGACGGTTTTATGACTCACAGTCTATGCACATCCACACACTTCCATCCCCTCTGCCTGTTCCCTCTTCCTGGATTCACTCAGACGGTTTTAAGACTCACAGCCGGTGCACATCCACACACTTCCAGCCCCTCTGCCTCTTCCCTCTTCCTGGATTCATTCAGACGTTCTTAAGACTCACAGCCTGTGCACAGCACACATACTTCCAGCCCCTCTGCCTCTTCCCTCTTCCTGGATTCACTCAGACGTTCTTAAGACTCACAGCCGGTGCACATCCACACACTTCCACCCCCTCTCCCTCTTCCCTCTTCCTGGATTCACGTAAACGGTTTTATGACTCACAGTCTATGCACAACCACACACTTCCATCCCCTCTGCCTGTTCCCTCTTCCTGGATTTACTTAGACGGTTTTAAGACTCACAGCCGGTGCACACCCACACACTTCGAGCCCCTCTGCCTCTTCCCTCTTCCTGGATTCACTCAAACGTTCTTAAGACTCACAGACGGTGCACATCCACACACTTCCAGCCCCTCTGCCTCTTCCCTCTTCCTGGATTCAATCAGACGGTTTTAAGACTCACAGCTGGTGCACATCCACACATTTCCATCCCCTCTGCGTGTTCCCTCTTCCTGGATTCACTCAGACGTTCTTAAGACTCACTGCCTGTGCACAGCACAAACACTTCTAGCCCCTCTCCCTCTTCCCTCTTCCCTCTTCCTGGATTCACTTGGACGGTTTTAAGACTCACAGTCTATGCACATCCACACACTTCCATCCCCTCTGCCTGTTCCCTTTTCCTGGATTCACTCGAACGGTTTTAAGACTCACAGCCGGTGCACATTCACACACTTCCAGCCCCTCTGCCTCTTCCCTCTTCCTGGATTCACCCAAACGGTTTTAAGACTCACAGCCGGTGCACATCCACACACTTCCAGCCCCTCTGCCTCTTCCCTCTTCCTGGATTCACTCAAACGGTTTTAAGACTCACAGCCGGTGTACATCCACACACTTCCAGCCCCTCTGCCTCTTCCCTCTTCCTGGATTCACTCAGATGTTCTTAAGACTCACAGCCTGTGTACAGCACACACACTTCCAGCCTCTCTCCCTCTTCCGTCTTCCTGGATTCACTCAGACGTTCTTTAGACTCACAGCCTGTGCACAGCACAAACACTTCCAGCCCCTCTCCCTCTTCCCTCTTCCTGGATTCACGTAGACGGTTTTAAGACTCACAGTCTATGCACATCCACACACTTCCACCCCCTCTCCCTCTTCCCTCTTCCTGGATTCACGTAGATGGTTTTATGACTCACAAGCTATGCACATCCACACACTTTCAGCCCCTCTGTCTCTTCCCTCATCCTGGATTCACTCAGACGGTTTTAAGACTCACAGCCGGTGCACATCCACACACTTCCAGCCCCTCTGCCTCTTCCCTCTTCCTGGATTCACTCAGATGTTCTTAAGACTCACAGCCTGTGTACAGCACACACACTTCCAGCCCCTCTCCCTCTTCCCTCTTACTGGATTCACTCAGACGTTCTTTAGACTCACAGCCTGTGCACAGCACAAACACTTCCACCCCCTCTCCCTCTTCCCTCTTCCTGGATTCACGTAGACGGTTTTATGACTCACAAGCTATGCACATCCACACAATTTCAGCCCCTCTGTCTTTTCCCTCTTCCTGGATTCACTCAGACGGTTTTAAGACTCACAGCTGGTGCACATCCACACACTTCCAGCCCCTCTGCCTCTCCCTTCTTCCTGGATTCACTCAAACGGATTTAAGACTCAAAGCCCGTGCACATAGACACACTTCCAGCCCCTCTGCCTCTTCTCTCTTCCTGGATTCACTCAGACGGTTTTAAGACTCACAGCCGGTGCACATCCATACACTTCCAGCCGCCCTGCATCTTCCCTATTCCTGGATTCACTGAGACGGATTTAAGACTCAAAGCCGGTGCACATCCACACACTTCCAGCCCCTCTGTCTCTTCCCTCTTCCTGGATTCACTCAGATATTTTTAAGACTCACAGCTTCTGAACACGCACCCACTCTTTCAGCCCCTCGGCCTCTTCCCTCTTCCTGGATTCACTCAGATGTTTTTAAAAATCACAGCTTGTGAACACGCACCCACTCTTTCAGCCCCTGGGCCTCTCCCCTCTTGTTGGATTCACTCAAATGGTTTTAAGACTCACAGCCTTTGCACATCCACACACTTCCAGCCCCACTGTCTCTTCCCTCTTCCTGGATTCACTCAGACGGTTTTAAGACTCACAGCCGGTGCACATCCATGCACTTCCAGCCGCCCTGCATCTACCCTATTCCTGGATTCACTGAGACGGTTTTAAGACTCACAGCCGGTGCACATCCACACATTCTTTCAGCCCCTCGGCCTCTTCCCTCTTCTTGGATTCACTCAGATGTTTTTAAGACTCACAGCCGGTGCACATCCACACACTTCCAGCCCCTCTGCCTCTCCCTTCTTCCTGGATTCACTTAGACGGTTTTAAGACTCACAGCCTTTGCACATCCACACACTTCCAGTCGCTATGCCTCTCCACTCTTCCTGGATTCACTCAGATGTTTTTAAAAATAACAGCTTGTGAACACGCACCCACTCTTTCAGCCCCTCGGCCTTTTCACTCTTCTTGGATTTACTTACACGGTTTAAGACTCACAGGCGGTGCACTTCCACACACTTCCAGCCCCTCTGCCTCTTCCCTCTTCCTGGATTCACTCAGATGTTTTTAAATATCACAGCTTGTGAACACGCACACACTCTTTCAGCCCCTCGGCCTCTTCCCTCTTCCTGGATTCACTCAAACGGATTTAAGACTAAAAGCCGGTGCACATGGACACACTTCCAGCCCCTCTGCCTCTTCTCTCTTCCTGGATTCATACAGACGGTTTTAAGACTCACAGCCGGTGCACATCCATACACTTCCAGCCCCTCTGCCTCTTCCCTCTTCCTGGATTCACTCAGATGTTTTTAAAAATCACAGCTTGTGAACACGCACCCACTCTTTCAGCCCCTCGGCCTCTCCCCTCTTGTTGGATTCACTCAGACGGTTTTAAGACTCACAGCCTTTGCACATCCACACACTTCCAGCCCCTCTTTCTCTCCACTCTTCCTGGATTCACTGAGACGGTTTTAAGACTCACAGCTGGTGGACATCCACACACTTCCAGCCCCTCTGCCTCTCCCCTCTTCCTGGATTCATTTAGACGGTTTTAAGACTCAGAGCCTTTGCACATCCACACACTTACAGCCCCTCTGCCTCTCCACTCTTCCTGGATTCACTGAAACAGTTTTAAGACTCACATCCGGTGCACATCCACACACTTCCAGCCCCACTGTCTCTTCCCTCTTCCTGGATTCAATCAGATGTTTTTAAAAATCACAGCTTGTGAACACGCACACACTCTTTCAGCCCCTCTGCCTCTTCTCTCTTCCTGGATTCACTTAGACGGTTTTAAGACTCACAGCCTTTGCACATCCACACACTTCCAGCCCCTTTGTCTCTTCTCTCTTCCTGGATTCACTCAGACGGTTTTAAGACTCACAGCCGGTGCACATCCATACACTTCCAGCCGCCCTGCATGTTCCCTATTCCTGGATTCACTTAGACGGTTTTAAGACTCATAGCCTTTGCACATCCACACACTTCCAGCCTCTCTGCCTCTTCCCTCTTCCTGGATTCACTCAGATGTTTTTAAAAATCACAGCTTGTGAACACGCACCCACTCTTTCAGCCCCTCGGCCTCTCCCCTCTTGTTGGATTCACTCAGACGGTTTTAAGACTCACAGCCTTTGCACATCCACACACTTCCAGCCCCTCTTTCTCTCCACTCTTCCTGGATTCACTGAGACGGTTTTAAGACTCACAGCTGGTGGACATCCACACACTTCCAGCCCCTCTGCCTCTCCCCTCTTCCTGGATTCATTTAGACAGTTTTAAGGCTCAGAGCCTTTGCACATCCACACACTTCCAGCCCCTCTGCCTCTCCACTCTTCCTGGATTCACTGAAACAGTTTTAAGACTCACATCCGGTGCACATCCACACACTTCCAGCCCCACTGTCTCTTCCCTCTTCCTGGATTCAATCAGATGTTTTTAAAAATCACAGCTTTTGAACACGCACACACTCTTTCAGCCCCTCTGCCTCTCCACTCTTCCGGGATTCAATGAGACGGTTTTAAGACTCACAACCGGTGCACATCCACAAACTTCCAGCCCCACGGTCTCTTCACTCTTCCTGGATTCACTCAGACGGTTTTAAGTCTCACAGCTGGCGCACATCCACACACTTCCAGCGCCTCTGCCTCTCCCCTCTTCCTGGATTCACTTAGACGGTTTTAAGACTCATAGCCTTTGCACATCCACACACTTCCAGCCCCTCTGCCTCTCCACTCTTCCTGGATTCACTCAAACGGTTTTTAGACTCACATCCGGTGCACATCCACACACTTCCAGCCCCTCTGCCTCTTCCCTCTTCCTGGATTCACTCAAACGGTTTTAAGACTCACAGCCAGTGCACATCCACACACTTCCAGCCCCACTGTCTCTTCCCTCTTCCTGGATTCAATCAGATGTTTTTAAAAATCACAGCTTGTGAACACGCACATACTCTTTCAGCCCCTCGGCCTCTTCCCTCTTCCTGGATTCACTCAAACGGATTTAAGACTCAAAGCCGGTGCACATAGACACACTTCCAGCTCCTCTGCCTCTTCTCTCTTCCAGGATTCACTCAGATGGTTTTAAGACTCACAGCCGGTGCACATCCATACACTTCCAGCCCCTCTGTCTCTTCCCTCTTCCTGGATTCACTCAGATGTTTTTAAAGATAACAGCTTGTGAACACGCACCCACTCTTTCAGCCACTCGGCCTCTTCCCTCTTCTTGGATTCACTCAGACGGTTTTAAGACTCACAGCCGGTGCACATCCATACACTTCCAGCCCCTCTGTCTCTTCCCTCTTCCTGGATTCACTCAGATGTTTTGAAAAATCACAGCTTGTGAACACGCACACACTCTTTCAGCCCCTCGGCCTCTTCCCTCTTCGTGGATTCACTCAGATGTTTTTAAAAATCACAGCTTGTGAACACGCACCCACTCTTTCAGCCCCTCGGCCTCTATCCTCTTCTTCGATTCACTCAGATGTTTTTAAAAATCACAGCTTGTGAACACGCACCCACACTTTCAGCCCCTCGGCCTTTTCCCTCTTCTTGGATTAACTCAGACGGTTTTAGGACTCACATCTGGTGCACATCCACACACTTCCAGCCCCTCGGCCTCTTCCGTCTTCCTGGATTCACTCAAACGGATTTAAGACTCAAAGCCGGTGCACATAGACACACTTCCAGCCCCTCTGCCTCTTCTCTCTTCCTGGATTCATTCAGACGGTTTTAAGACTCACAGCCGGTACACATCCATACACTTCCAGCCGCCCTGCATCTTCCCTATTCCTGGATTCACTGAGATGGTTTTAAGACTCACAGCCGGTCCACATCCACACATTCTTTCAGCCCCTCGATGTCTTCCCTCTTCTTGGATTCACTCAGATGTTTTTAAGACTCACAGCCGGTGCACATCCACACACTTCCAGCCACTCTCCCTCTCCCTTCTTCCTGGATTCACTTACACGGTTTTAAGACTCACAGCCTTTGCACATCCACACACTTCCAGTCCCTCTGCCTCTTCCCTCTTCCTGGATTCACTCAGAGGTTTTTAAAAATCAAAGCTTGTGAACACGCACACACTCTTTCAGCCCCTCGGCCTCTTCCCTCTTGTTGGATTCACTCAGACGGTTTTAAGACTCACAGCTGGTGCACATCCACACACTTCCAGCCCCAATGTCTCTTCCCTCTTCCTGGATTCACTCAGATGTTTTTAAAAATCACAGCTTGTGAACACGCACCCACTCTTTCAGCCCCTCGGCCTTTTCCCTCTTCTTGGATTCACTCAGACGGTTTAAAGACTCACAGCTGGTGCACATCCACAGTCTTCCGCCCCTCTGCCTCTTCCCACTTCCTGGATTCAATCAGATGTTTTTAAAAATCACAGCTTGTGAACACGCACAAACTCCTTCAGCCCCTCGGCCTCTTCCCTCTTCCTGGATTCACTCAAACGGATTTAAGACTCAAAGCCGGTGCACATAGACACACTTCCAGCCCCTCTGCCTCTTCTCTCTTCCTGGATTCATTCAGACGGTTTTATGACTCACAGCCGGTGCACATTCATACACTTCCAACCGCCCTGCATCTTCCCTATTCCTGGATTCACTCAAACGGTTTTAAGACTCACAGCCGGTGCACATCCACACACTTCACAGCCCCTCTGTCTCTCCACTCTTCCTGGATTCACTGAGACGGTTTTAAGACTCACAGCTGGTCCACATCCACACATTCTTTCAGCCCCTCGGCCTCTTCCCTCTTCTTGGATTCACTCAGATGTTTTTAAGACTCACAGCCGGTGCACATCCACACACTTCCAGCCCCTCTGCCTCTCCCTTCTTCCTGGATTCACTTAGATGGTTTTAAGACTCACAGCCTTTGCACATCCACAGACTTCCAGTCCCTCTGCCTCTTCCCTCTTCCTGGATTCACTCAGATGTTTTTAAAAATCACAGCTTGTGAACACGCACCCACTCTTTCAGCCCCTCGGCCTCTCCCCTCTTGTTGGATTCACTCAAATGGTTTTAAGACTCACAGCGTTTGCACATCCACACACTTCCAGCCCCTCTGTCTCTCCACTCTTCCTGGATTCACTGAGACGGTTTTAAGACTCACAACCGGTGCACATCCACACACTTCCAGCCCCACGGTCTCTTCCCTCTTCCTGGATTCACTCAGACGGTTTTAAGACTCACAGCTGGTGAACATCCACACACTTCCAGTCGCTATGCCTCTCCCTTCTTCCTGGATTCACTTAGACGGTTTTAAGACTCATAACCGGTGCACATCCACACACTTCCAGCCCCTCTGCCTCTCCCTTCTTCCTGGATTCACTTAGACGGTTTTAAGACTCACAGCCTTTGCACATCCACACACTTCCAGTCGCTATGCCTCTCCACTCTTCCTGGATTCACTCAGATGTTTTTAAAAATAACAGCTTGTGAACACCCACCTACTCTTTCAGCCCCTCGGCCTTTTCCCTCTTCTTGGATTTACTTACACGGTTTAAGACTCACAGGCGGTGCACTTCCACACACTTCCAGCCACCCTGCCTCTTCCCTATTCCTGGATTCAATGAGACGGTTTTAAGACTCACAGCCGGTGCACATCCACACGCTTCCAGCCCCTCTGTCTCTTCCATCTTCCTGGATTCACTCAGATGTTTTTAAAAATCACAGCTTGTGAACACGCACCCACTCTTTCAGCCTCTCGGCCTTTTCCCTCTTCTTGGATTCACTCAGACGGTTTTAAGACTCACAGCTGGTGCACATCCACACACTTCCAGCCCCTCTGCCTCTTCCCTCTTCCTGGATTCACTCAGCTGTTTTTAAAAATCACAGCTTGTGAACACGCACACACTCTTTCAGCCCCTGGGCCTCTTCCCTCTTCCTGGATTCACTCAAACGGATTTAAGACTCAAAGCCGGTGCACATAGACACACTTTCAGCCCCTCTGCCTCTTCTCTCTTCCTGGATTCATTCAGACGGTTTTAAGACTCACAGCCGGTGCACATCCATACACTTCCAGCCCCTCTGCCTCTTCCCTCTTCCTGGATTCACTCAGATGTTTTTAAAAATCACAGCTTGTGAACACGCACCCACTGTTTCAGCCCCTCGGCCTCTCCCCTCTTGTTGGATTCACTCAGACGGTTTTAAGAATCACAGCCTTTGCACATCCACACACTTCCAGCCCCTCTTTCTCTCCACTCTTCCTGGATTCACTGTGACGGTTTTAAGACTCACAGCTGGTGGACATCCACACACTTCCAGCCCCTCTGCCTCTCCCCTCTTCCTGGATTCATTTAGACGGTTTTAAGACTCAGAGCCTTTGCACATCCACACACTTCCAGCCACACTGTCTCTTCCCTCGTCCTGGATTCAATCAGATGTTTTTAAAAATCACAGCTTGTGAACACGCACACACTCTTTCAGCCCCTCTGCCTCTTCTCTCTTCCTGGATTCACTTATACGGTTTTAAGAATCACAGCCTTTGCACATCCACACACTTCCAGCCCCTCTGTCTCTTCTCTCTTCCTGGATTCACTCAGACGGTTTTAAGACTCACAGCCGGTGCACATCCATACACTTCCAGCCCCTCTGCCTCTTCCCTCTTCCTGGATTCAGTCAGATGTTTTTAAAAATCACAGCTTGTGAACACGCACCCACTCTTTCAGCCCCTCAGCCTCTCCCCTCTTGTTGGATTCACTCAGACGGTTTTAAGTCTCACAGCTGGCGCACATCCACACACTTCCAGCGCCTCTGCCTCTCCCCTCTTCCTGGATTCACTTAGACGGTTTTAAGACTCACAGCCTTTGCACATCCACACACTTCCAGCCCCTCTGCCTCTCCACTCTTCCTGGATTCACTCAAACGGTTTTTAGACTCACATCCGGTGCACATCCATACACTTCCAGCCCCTCTGCCTCTTCCCTCTTTCTGGATTCACTCAAACGGTTTTAAGACTCACAGCCGGTGCACATAGACACACTTCCAGCCCCTCTGCCTCTTCTCTCTTCCAGGATTCACTCAGACGGTTTTAAGACTCACAGCCGGTGCACATCCATACACTTCCAGCCCCTCTGTCTCTTCCCTCTTCCTGGATTCACTCAGATGTTTTTAAAAATAACAGCTTGTGAACACGCACCCACTCTTTCAGCCCCTCGGCCTCTTCCCTCTTCTTGGATTCACTCAGACGGTTTTAAGACTCAAAGCCGGTGCACATCCATATACTTCCAGCCCCTCTGTCTCTTCCCTCTTCCTGGATTCACTCAGATGTTTTTAAAAATCACAACTTGTGAACACGCACACACTCTTTCAGCCCCTCGGACTCTTCCCTCTTCGTGGATTCACTCAGATGTTTTTAAAAATCACAGCTTGTGAACACGGACCCACTCTTTCAGCCCCTCGGCCTCTTCCTTCTTCTTCGATTCAATCAGATGTTTTTAAAAATCACAGCTTCTGAACACGCACCCACTCTTTCAGCCCCTCGGCCTTTTCCCTCTTCTTGGATTTACTTACACGGTTTAAGACTCACAGGCGGTGCACTTCCACACACTTCCAGCCGCCCTGCATGTTCCCTATTCCTGGATTCACTGAGATGTTTTTAAGACTCACAGCCGGTGCACATCCACACACTTCCAGCCCCTCTGCCTCTTCCCTTTTCCTGGATTCACTCAGATGTTTTTAAAAATCACAGCTTCTGAACACGCACACACCCTTTCAGCCCCTCGGCCTCTTCCCTCTTGTTGGATTCACTCAGACGGTTTTAAGACTCACAGCTGGTGCACATCCACACACTTCCAGCCCCTCTGCCTCTCCTCTCTTCCTGGATTCACTTAGATGCTTTTAAGACTCACAGCCTTTGCACATCCACACACTTCCAGCCCCTCTGTCTCTCCACTCTTCCGGGATTCAATGAGACGGTTTTAAGACTCACAACCGGTGCACATCCACAAACTTCCAGCCCCACTGTCTCTTCCCTCTTCCTGGATTCACTCAGACGGTTTTAAGTCTCACAGCTGGCGCACATCCACACACTTCCAGCGCCTCTGCCTCTCCCCTCTTCCTTGATTCACTTAGACGGTTTTAAGACTCACAGCCTTTGCACATCCACACACTTCCAGCCCCTCTGCCTCTCCACTCTTCCTGGATTCACTCAAACGGTTTTAAGACTCACAGCCGGTGCACATAGACATACTTCCAGCCCCTCTGCCTCTTCTCTCTTCCAGGATTCACTCAGACGGTTTTAAGACTCACAGCCGGTGCACATCCATACACTTCCAGCCCCTCTGTCTCTTCCCTCTTCCTGGATTCACTCAGATGTTTTTAAAAATAACAGCTTGTGAACACGCACCCACTCTTTCAGCCCCTCGGCCTCTTCCCTCTTCTTGGATTCACTCAGACGGTTTTAAGACTCAAAGCCGGTGCACATCCATACACTTCCAGCCCCTCTGTCTCTTCCCTCTTCCTGGATTCACTCAGATGTTTTTAAAAATCACAACTTGTGAACACGCACACACTCTTTCAGCCCCTCGGACTCTTCCCTCTTCGTGGATTCACTCAGATGTTTTTAAAAATCACAGCTTGTGAACACGGACCAACTCTTTCAGCCCCTCGGCCTCTTCCCTCTTCTTCGATTCACTCAGATGTTTTTAAAAATCACAGCTTGTGAACACGCACACACTCTTTCAGCCCCTCGGCCTTTTCCCTCTTCTTGGATTCACTCAGACGATTTTAAGACTCACAGCTGGTGCACATCCACACACTTCCAGCCCCTCTGCCTCTCCCCTCTTCCTGGATTCACTTAGACGGTTTTATGACTCACAGCCTTTGCACATCCACACACTTCAGGCCCCTCTGCCTCTCCACTCTTCCTGGATTCACTCAAACGGTTTTAAGACTCACAGCCGGTGCACATCCATACACTTCCAGCCGCCCTGCATCTTCCCTATTCCTGGATTCACTGAGATGGTTTTAAGACTCACAGCCGGTGCACATCCACACACTTCCAGTCCCACTGTCTCTTCCCTCTTCCTGGATTCAATCAGATGTTTTTAAAAATCACAGCTTGTGAACACGCACACACTCTTTCAGCCCCTCGGCCTTTTCCCTCTTCTTGGATTCACTCAGACGGTTTTAAGACTCACAGCTGGTGCACATCCACACACTTCCAGCCCCTCGGCCTCTTCCCTCTTCCTGGATTCACTCAAACGGATTTAAGACTCAAAGCCGGTGCACATAGACACACTTCCAGCCCCTCTGCCTCTTCTCTCTTCCTGGATTCATTCAGACGGTTTTAAGACTCACAGCCGGTGCACATCCATACACTTCCAGCCGCCCTGCATCTTCCCTATTCCTGGATTCACTGAGATGGTTTTAAGACTCACAGCCGGTCCACATCCACACATTCTTTCAGCCCCTCGGTGTCTTCCCTCTTCTTGGATTCACTCAGATGTTTTTAAGACTCACAGCCGGTGCACATCCACACACTTCCAGCCCCTCTCCCTCTCCCTTCTTCCTGGATTCACTTACACGGTTTTAAGACTCACAGCCTTTGCACATCCACACACTTCCAGTCCCTCTGCCTCTTCCCTCTTCCTGGATTCACTCAGATGTTTTTAAAAATCACAGCTTGTGAACACGCACCCACTATTTCAGCCCATCGGCCTTTTCCCTCTTCTTGGATTCACTCAGACGGTTTTAAGACTCACAGCTGGTGCACATCCACACACTTCCAGCCCCTCTGCCTCTCCCCTCTTCCTGGATTCACTTAGACGGTTTTAAGACTCACAGCCTTTGCACATCCACACACTTCCAGCCCCTCTGTCTCTCCACTCTTCTGGGATTCACTGAGACGGTTTTAAGACTCACAACCGGTGCATATCCACACACTTCCAGCCCCACTGTCTCTTCCCTCTTCCTGGATTCACTCAGACGGTTTTAAGACTCACAGCTGGTGCACATCCACACACTTCCAGCCCCTCTGCCTCTCCCCTCTTCCTGGATTCAATTAGATGGTTTTAAGACTCACAACCGGTGCACATCCACACATTTCCAGCCCCACTGTCTCGTCCCTCTTCCTGGATTCACTCAGATGTTTTCAAAAATCACAGCTTGTGAACACGCACCCACTCTTTCAGCCTCTCGGCCTTTTCCCTCTTCTTGGATTCACTCAGACGGTTTTAAGACTCACAGCTGGTGCACATCCACAGACTTTCGCCTCTCTGCCTCTTCCCTCTTCCTGGATTCACTCATATGTTTTTAAAAATCACAGCTTGTGAACACGCACACGCTCTTTCAGCCTCTCGGCCTCCTCCCTTTTCCTGGATTCACTCAGATGTTTTTAAAAATCACAGCTTGTGAACACGCACAAACTCCTTCAGCCCCTCGGCCTCTTACCTCTTCCTGGATTCACTCAAACGGATTTAAGACTCAAAGCCGGTGCACATAGACACACTTCCAGCCCCTCTGCCTTTTCTCTCTTCCTGGATTCATTCAGACGGTTTTATGACTCACAGCCGGTGCACATTCATACACTTCCAACCGCCCTGCATCTTCCCTATTCCTGGATTCACTGAGACAGTTTTAAGACTCACAGCCGGTGCACATAGACACACTTCCAGCCCCACTGTCTCTTCCCTCTTCCTGGATTCACTCAAACGGTTTTAAGACTCACAGCCAGTGCACATCCACACACTTCCAGCCCCACTGTCTCTTCCCTCTTCCTGGATTCAATCAGATGTTTTTAAAAATCACAGCTTGTGAATACGCACACACACTTCCATCCCCACTGTCTCTTCCCTCTTCCTAGATTCACTCAGACGGTTTTAAGACTCACAGCTGGTGCACATCCACACACTTCCAGCCCCTCTGCCTCTCCCCTCTTCCTGGATTCAATTAGATGGTTTTAAGACTCACAGCCGGTGCACATCCACACACTTCACAGCCCCTCTGTCTCTCCACTCTTCCTGGATTCACTGAGACGGTTTTAAGACTCACAGCCGGTCCACATCCACACATTCTTTCAGCCCCTCGGCCTCTTCCCTCTTCTTGGATTCACTCAGATGTTTTTAAGACTCACAGCCGGTGCACATCCACACACTTCCAGCCCCTCTGCCTCTCCCTTCTTCCTGGATTCACTTAGACGGTTTTAAGACTCACAGCCTTTGCACATCCACACACTTCCAGTCCCTCTGCCTCTTCCCTCTTCCTGGATTCACGCAGATGTTTTTAAAAATCACAGCTTGTGAACACGCACACACTCTTTCATCCCCTCGGCCTCTTCCCTCTTGTTGGATTCACTCAGACGGTTTTAAGACTCACAGCTGGTGCACATCCACACACTTCCAGCCCCTCTGCCTCTCCACTCTTCCTGGATTCACTTAGACGGTTTTAAGACTCACAGCCTTTGAACATCCACACACTTCCAGCCCCTCTGTCTCTCCACTCTTCCTGGATTCACTGAGACGGTTTTAAGACTCACAACCGGTGCACATCCACACACTTCCAGCCCCACTGTCTCTTCCCTCTTCCTGGATTCACTCAGACGGTTTTAAGACTCACAGCTGGTGCACATCCACACACTTCCAGCCCCTCTGCCTCTCCCCTCTTCCTGGATTCACTTAGACGGTTTTAAGACTCAAAGCCGGTGCACATAGACACACTTCCAGCCCCTCTGCCTTTTCTCTCTTCCTGGATTCATTCAGACGGTTTTATGACTCACAGCCGGTGCACATTCATACACTTCCATCCGCCCTGCATCTTCCCTATTCCTGGATTCACTGAGACAGTTTTAAGACTCACAGCCGGTGCACATAGACACACTTCCAGCCCCACTGTCTCTTCCCTCTTCCTGGATTCACTCAAACGGTTTTAAGACTCACAGCCAGTGCACATCCACACACTTCCAGCCCCTCTCCCTCTCCCTTCTTCCTGGATTCACTTACACGGTTTTAAGACTCACAGCCTTTGCACATACACACACTTCCAGTCCCTCTGCCTCTTCCCTCTTCCTGGATTCACTCAGATGTTTTTAAAAATCACAGCTTGTGAACACGCACCCACTATTTCAGCCCATCGGCCTTTTCCCTCTTCTTGGATTCACTCAGACGGTTTTAAGACTCACAGCTGGTGCACATCCACACACTTCCAGCCCCTCTGCCTCTCCCCTCTTCCTGGATTCACTTAGACGGTTTTAAGACTCACAGCCTTTGCACATCCACACACTTCCAGCCCCTCTGTCTCTCCACTCTTCTGGGATTCACTGAGACGGTTTTAAGACTCACAACCGGTGCATATCCACACACTTTCAGCCCCACTGTCTCTTCCCTCTTCCTGGATTCACTCAGACGGTTTTAAGACTCACAGCTGGTGCACATCCACACACTTCCAGTCCCTCTGCCTCTCCCCTCTTCCTGGATTCAATTAGATGGTTTTAAGACTCACAACCGGTGCACATCCACACATTTCCAGCCCCACTGTCTCGTCCCTCTTCCTGGATTCACTCAGATGTTTTCAAAAATCACAGCTCTTGAACACGCACCCACTCTTTCAGCCTCTCGGCCTTTTCCCTCTTCTTGGATTCACTCAGACGGTTTTAAGACTCACAGCTGGTGCACATCCACAGACTTTCGCATCTCTGCCTCTTCCCTCTTCCTGGATTCACTCATATGTTTTTAAAAATCACAGCTTGTGAACACGCACACACTCTTTCAGCCTCTCGGCCTCCTCCCTTTTCCTGGATTCACTCAGATGTTTTTAAAAATCACAGCTTGTGAACACGCACAAACTCCTTCAGCTCCTCGGCCTCTTACCTCTTCCTGGATTCACTCAAACGGATTTAAGACTCAAAGCCGGTGCACATAGACACACTTCCAGCCCCTCTGCCTTTTCTCTCTTCCTGGATTCATTCAGACGGTTTTATGACTCACAGCCGGTGCACATTCATACACTTCCAACCGCCCTGCATCTTCCCTATTCCTGGATTCACTGAGACAGTTTTAAGACTCACAGCCGGTGCACATAGACACACTTCCAGCCCCACTGTCTCTTCCCTCTTCCTGGATTCACTCAAACGGTTTTAAGACTCACAGCCAGTGCACATCCACACACTTCCAGCCCCACTGTCTCTTCCCTCTTCCTGGATTCAATCAGATGTTTTTAAAAATCACAGCTTGTGAATACGCACACACACTTCCATCCCCACTGTCTCTTCCCTCTTCCTAGATTCACTCAGACGGTTTTAAGACTCACAGCTGGTGCACATCCACACACTTCCAGCCCCTCTGCCTCTCCCCTCTTCCTGGATTCAATTAGATGGTTTTAAGACTCACAGCCGGTGCACATCCACACACTTCACAGCCCCTCTGTCTCTCCACTCTTCCTGGATTCACTGAGACGGTTTTAAGACTCACAGCCGGTCCACATCCACACATTCTTTCAGCCCCTCGGCCTCTTCCCTCTTCTTGGATTCACTCAGATGTTTTTAAGACTCACAGCCGGTGCACATCCACACACTTCCAGCCCCTCTGCCTCTCCCTTCTTCCTGGATTCACTTAGACGGTTTTAAGACTCACAGCCTTTGCACATCCACACACTTCCAGTCCCTCTGCCTCTTCCCTCTTCCTGGATTCACGCAGATGTTTTTAAAAATCACAGCTTGTGAACACGCACACACTCTTTCATCCCCTCGGCCTCTTCCCTCTTGTTGGATTCACTCAGACGGTTTTAAGACTCACAGCTGGTGCACATCCACACACTTCCAGCCCCTCTGCCTCTCCCCTCTTCCTGGATTCACTTAGACGGTTTTAAGACTCACAGCCTTTGAACATCCACACACTTCCAGCCCCTCTGTCTCTCCACTCTTCCTGGATTCACTGAGACGGTTTTAAGACTCACAACCGGTGCACATCCACACACTTCCAGCCCCACTGTCTCTTCCCTCTTCCTGGATTCACTCAGACGGTTTTAAGACTCACAGCTGGTGCACATCCACACACTTCCAGCCCCTCTGCCTCTCCCCTCTTCCTGGATTCACTTAGACGGTTTTAAGACTCAAAGCCGGTGCACATAGACACACTTCCAGCCCCTCTGCCTTTTCTCTCTTCCTGGATTCATTCAGACGGTTTTATGACTCACAGCCGGTGCACATTCATACACTTCCAACCGCCCTGCATCTTCCCTATTCCTGGATTCACTGAGACAGTTTTAAGACTCACAGCCGGTGCACATAGACACACTTCCAGCCCCACTGTCTCTTCCCTCTTCCTGGATTCACTCAAACGGTTTTAAGACTCACAGCCAGTGCACATCCACACACTTCCAGCCCCACTGTCTCTTCCCTCTTCCTGGATTCAATCAGATGATTTTAAAAATCACAGTTTGTGAATACGCACACACACTTCCATCCCCACTGTCTCTTCCCTCTTCCTAGATTCACTCAGACGGTTTTAAGACTCACAGCTGGTGCACATCCACACACTTCCAGCCCCTCTGCCTCTCCCCTCTTCCTGGATTCAATTAGATGGTTTTAAGACTCACAGCCGGTGCACATCCATACACTTCACAGCCCCTCTGTCTCTCCACTCTTCCTGGATTCACTGAGATGGTTTTAAGACTCACAGCCGGTCCACATCCACACATTCTTTCAGCCCCTCGGCCTCTTCCCTCTTCTTGGATTCACTCAGATGTTTTTAAGACTCACAGCCGGTGCACATCCACACACTTCCAGCCCCTCTGCCTCTCCCTTCTTCCTGGATTCACTTAGACGGTTTTAAGACTCACAGCCTTTGCACATCCACACACTTCCAGTCCCTCTGCCTCTTCCCTCTTCCTGGATTCACGCAGATGTTTTTAAAAATCACAGCTTGTGAACACGCACACACTCTTTCATCCCCTCGGCCTCTTCCCTCTTGTTGGATTCACTCAGACGGTTTTAAGACTGACAGCTGGTGCACATCCACACACTTCCAGCCCTCTGCCTCTCCCCTCTTCCTGGATTCACTTAGACGGTTTTAAGACTCACAGCCTTTGAACATCCACACACTTCCAGCCCCTCTGTCTCTCCACTCTTCCTGGATTCACTGAGACGGTTTTAAGACTCACAACCGGTGCACATCCACACACTTCCAGCCCCACTGTCTCTTCCCTCTTCCTGGATTCACTCAGACGGTTTTAAGACTCACAGCTGGTGCACATCCACACACTTCCAGCCCCTCTGCCTCTCCCCTCTTCCTGGATTCACTTAGACGGTTTTAAGACTCAAAGCCGGTGCACATAGACACACTTCCAGCCCCTCTGCCTTTTCTCTCTTCCTGGATTCATTCAGACGGTTTTATGACTCACAGCCGGTGCACATTCATACACTTCCAACCGCCCTGCATCTTCCCTATTCCTGGATTCACTGAGACAGTTTTAAGACTCACAGCCGGTGCACATAGACACACTTCCAGCCCCACTGTCTCTTCCCTCTTCCTGGATTCACTCAAACGGTTTTAAGACTCACAGCCAGTGCACATCCACACACTTCCAGCCCCACTGTCTCTTCCCTCTTCCTGGATTCAATCAGATGTTTTTAAAAATCACAGCTTGTGAATACGGACACACACTTCCATCCCCACTGTCTCTTCCCTCTTCCTAGATTCACTCAGACGGTTTTAAGACTCACAGCTGGTGCACATCCACACACTTCCAGCCCCTCTGCCTCTCCCCTCTTCCTGGATTCAATTAGATGGTTTTAAGACTCACAGCCGGTGCACATCCACACACTTCACAGCCCCTCTGTCTCTCCACTCTTCCTGGATTCACTGAGACGGTTTTAAGACTCACAGCCGGTCCACATCCACACACTTCCAGCCCCACTGTCTCTTCCCTCTTCCTGGATTCACTCAGACGGTTTTAAGACTCACAGCTGGTGCACATCCACACACTTCCAGCCCCTCTGCCTCTCCCCTCTTCCTGGATTCACTTAGACGGTTTTAAGACTCACAGCCTTTGCCCATCCACACACTTCCAGCCCCTCTGTCTCTCCACACTTCCTGGATTCACTGAGACGGTTTTAAGACTCACAACCGGTGCACATTCACACATTTCCAGCCCCACTGTCTCGTGCCTCTTCCTGGATTCACTCAGATGTTTTTAAAAATCACAGCTTGTGAACACGCACCCACTCTTTCAGCCTCTCGGCCTTTTCCCTCTTTTGGATTCACTCAGACGGTTTTAAGACTCACAGCTGGTGCACATAGACACACTTCCAGCCCCTCTGCCTCTTCTCTCTTCCTGGATTCATTCAGACGGTTTTAAGACTCACAGCCGCTGCACATTCATACACTTCCAACCGCCCTGTATCTTCCCTATTCCTGGATTCACTGAGACGGTTTTAAGACTCACAGCCGGTCCACATCCACACATTCTTTCAGCCCCTCGGCCTCTTCCCTATTCTTGGATTCACTCAGATGTTTTTAAGACTCACAGCCGGTGCACATCCACACACTTCCAGCCCCTCTGCCTCTCCCTTCTTCCTGGATTCACTTAGACGGTTTTAAGACTCACAGCCTTTGCACATCCACACACTTCCAGTCCCTCTGCCTCTTCCCTCTTCCTGGATTCACGCAGATGTTTTTAAAAATCACAGCTTGTGAACACGCACACACTCTTTCATCACCTCGGCCTCTTCCCTCTTGTTGGATTCACTCAGACGGTTTTAAGACTCACAGCTGGTGCACATCCACACACTTCCAGCCCCTCTGCCTCTCCCCTCTTCCTGGATTCACTTAGACGGTTTTAAGACTCACAGCCTTTGCACATCCACACACTTCCAGCCCCTCTGTCTCTCCCCTCTTCCTGGATTCACTGAGACGGTTTTAAGACTCACAACCGGTGCACATCCACACACTTCCAGCCCCACTGTCTCTTCCCTCTTCCTGGATTCACTCAGACGGTTTTAAGACTCACAGCTGGTGCACATCCACACACTTCCAGCCCCTCTGCCTCTCCCCTCTTCCTGGATTCACTTAGACGGTTTTAAGACTCACAGCCTTTGCACATCCACACACTTCCAGCCCCTCTGTCTCTCCACACTTCCTGGATTCACTGAGACGGTTTTAAGACTCACAGCCTTTGAACATCCACACATTTCCAGCCCCACTGTCTCGTGCCTCTTCCTGGATTCACTCAGATGTTTTTAAAAATCACAGCTTGTGAACACGCACCCACTCTTTCAGCCTCTCGGCCTTTTCCCTCTTTTGGATTCACTCAGACGGTTTTAAGACTCACAGCTGGTGCACATAGACACACTTCCAGCCCCTCTGCCTCTTCTCTCTTCCTGGATTCATTCAGACGGTTTTAAGACTCACAGCCGGTGCACATTCATACACTTCCAACCGCCCTGTATCTTCCCTATTCCTGGATTCACTGAGACGGTTTTAAGACTCACAGCCGGTCCACATCCACACATTCTTTCAGCCCCTCGGCCTCTTCCCTATTCTTGGATTCACTCAGATGTTTTTAAGACTCACAGCCGGTGCACATCCACACACTTCCAGCCCCTCTGCCTCTCCCTTCTTCCTGGATTCACTTAGACGGTTTTAAGACTCACAGCCTTTGCACATCCACACACTTCCAGTCCCTCTGCCTCTTCCCTCTTCCTGGATTCACGCAGATGTTTTTAAAAATCACAGCTTGTGAACACGCACACACTCTTTCATCACCTCGGCCTCTTCCCTCTTGTTGGATTCACTCAGACGGTTTTAAGACTCACAGCTGGTGCACATCCACACACTTCCAGCCCCTCTGCCTCTCCCCTCTTTCTGGATTCACTTAGACGGTTTTAAGACTCACAGCCTTTGCACATCCACACACTTCCAGCCCCTCTGTCTCTCCACTCTTCCTGGATTCACTGAGACGGTTTTAAGACTCACAACCGGTGCACATCCACACACTTCCAGCCCCACTGTCTCTTCCCTCTTCCTGGATTCACTCAGACGGTTTTAAGACTCACAGCTGGTGCACATCCACACACTTCCAGCCCCTCTGCCTCTCCCCTCTTCCTGGATTCACTTAGACGGTTTTAAGACTCACAGCCTTTGCACATCCACACACTTCCAGCCCCTCTGTCTCTCCACACTTCCTGGATTCACTGAGACGGTTTTAAGACTCACAACCGGTGCACATCCACACATTTCCAGCCCCACTGTCTCGTGCCTCTTCCTGGATTCACTCAGATGTTTTTAAAAATCACAGCTTGTGAACACGCACCCACTCTTTCAGCCTCTCGGCCTTTTCCCTCTTTTGGATTCACTCAGATGGTTTTAAGACTCACAGCTGGTGCACATAGACACACTTCCAGCCCCTCTGCCTCTTCTCTCTTCCTGGATTCATTCAGACGGTTTTAAGACTCACAGCCGGTCCACATCCACACATTCTTTCAGCCCCTCGGCATCTTCCCTCTTCTTGGATTCACTGAGATGTTTTTAAGACTCACAGCCGGTGCACATCCACACATTCCAGCCCCTCTGCCTCTTCTCTCTTCCTGGATTCATTCAGACGGTTTTAAGACTCACAGCCGGTGCACATTCATACACTTCCAACCGCCCTGCATCTTCCGTATTCCTGGATTCACTGAGACAGTTTTAAGACTCACAGCCAGTGCACATCCACACACTTCCAGCCCCACTGTCTCTTCCCTCTTCCTGGATTCAATCAGATGTTTTTAAAAATCACAGCTTGTGAACACGCACATAGTCTTTCAGCCCCTCGGCCTTTTCCCTCTTCCTGGATTCACTCAATCGGATTTAAGACTCAAAGCCGGTGCACATAGACACACTTCCAGCTCCTCTGCCTCTTCTCTCTTCCAGGATTCACTCAGATGGTTTTAAGACTCACAGCCGGTGCATATCCATACACTTCCAGCCCCTCTGTCTCTTCCCTCTTCCTGGATTCACTCAGATGTTTTTAAAAATAACAGCTTGTGAACACGCACCCACTCTTTCAGCCCCTCTGCCTCTCCCCTCTTCCTGGATTCAATTAGATGGTTTTAAGACTCACAGCCGGTGCACATCCACACACTTCACAGCCCCTCTGTCTCTCCACTCTTCCTGGATTCACTGAGACGGTTTTAAGACTCACAGCCGGTCCACATCCACACATTCTTTCAGCCCCTCGGCCTCTTCCCTCTTCTTGGATTCACTCAGATGTTTTTAAGACTCACAGCCGGTGCACATCCACACACTTCCAGTCCCTCTGCCTCTTCCCTCTTCCTGGATTCACGCAGATGTTTTTAAAAATCACAGCTTGTGAACACGCACACACTCTTTCATCCCCTCGGCCTCTTCCCTCTTGTTGGATTCACTCAGATGGTTTTAAGACTCACAGCTGGTGCACATCCACACACTTCCAGCCCCTCTGCCTCTCCCCTCTTCCTGGATTCACTTAGACGGTTTTAAGACTCACAGCCTTTGAACATCCACACACTTCCAGCCCCTCTGTCTCTCCACTCTTCCTGGATTCACTGAGACGGTTTTAAGACTCACAACCGGTGCACATCCACACACTTCCAGCCCCACTGTCTCTTCCCTCTTCCTGGATTCACTCAGACGGTTTTAAGACTCACAGCTGGTGCACATCCACACACTTCCAGCCCCTCTGCCTCTCCCCTCTTCCTGGATTCACTTAGACGGTTTTAAGACTCACAGCCTTTGCCCATCCACACACTTCCAGCCCCTCTGTCTCTCCACACTTCCTGGATTCACTGAGACGGTTTTAAGACTCACAACCGGTGCACATCCACACATTTCCAGCCCCACTGTCTCGTGCCTCTTCCTGGATTCACTCAGATGTTTTTAAAAATCACAGCTTGTGAACACGCACCCACTCTTTCAGCCTCTCGGCCTTTTCCCTCTTTTGGATTCACTCAGACGGTTTTAAGACTCACAGCTGGTGCACATAGACACACTTCCAGCCCCTCTGCCTCTTCTCTCTTCCTGGATTCATTCAGACGGTTTTAAGACTCACAGCCGGTGCACATTCATACACTTCCAACCGCCCTGTATCTTCCCTATTCCTGGATTCACTGAGACGGTTTTAAGACTCACAGCCGGTCCACATCCACACATTCTTTCAGCCCCTCGGCCTCTTCCCTATTCTTGGATTCACTCAGATGTTTTTAAGACTCACAGCCGGTGCACATCCACACACTTCCAGCCCCTCTGCCTCTCCCTTCTTCCTGGATTCACTTAGACGGTTTTAAGACTCACAGCCTTTGCACATCCACACACTTCCAGTCCCTCTGCCTCTTCCCTCTTCCTGGATTCACGCAGATGTTTTTAAAAAT
The DNA here is from genome assembly GCF_964273705.1 of Natrix helvetica. NCBI lineage: Eukaryota > Metazoa > Chordata > Lepidosauria > Squamata > Natricidae > Natrix > Natrix helvetica. The sequence continues at coordinate 32,222,777 of NC_138555.1, forward strand.
CACAGCTTGTGAACACGCACACACTCTTTCATCACCTCGGCCTCTTCCCTCTTGTTGGATTCACTCAGACGGTTTTAAGACTCACAGCTGGTGCACATCCACACACTTCCAGCCCCTCTGCCTCTCCCCTCTTCCTGGATTCACTTAGACGGTTTTAAGACTCACAGCCTTTGCACATCCACACACTTCCAGCCCCTCTGTCTCTCCACTCTTCCTGGATTCACTGAGACGGTTTTAAGACTCACAACCGGTGCACATCCACACACTTCCAGCCCCACTGTCTCTTCCCTCTTCCTGGATTCACTCAGACGGTTTTAAGACTCACAGCTGGTGCACATCCACACACTTCCAGCCCCTCTGCCTCTCCCCTCTTCCTGGATTCACTTAGACGGTTTTAAGACTCACAGCCTTTGCAAATCCACACACTTCCAGCCCCTCTGTCTCTCCACACTTCCTGGATTCACTGAGACGGTTTTAAGACTCACAGCCTTTGAACATCCACACACTTCCAGCCCCTCTGTCTCTCCACTCTTCCTGGATTCACTTAGACGGTTTTAAGACTCACAGCCTTTGCCCATCCACACACTTCCAGCCCCTCTGTCTCTCCACACTTCCTGGATTCACTGAGACGGTTTTAAGACTCACAACCGGTGCACATCCACACATTTCCAGCCCCACTGTCTCGTGCCTCTTCCTGGATTCACTCAGATGTTTTTAAAAATCACAGCTTGTGAACACGCACCCACTCTTTCAGCCTCTCGGCCTTTTCCCTCTTTTGGATTCACTCAGACGGTTTTAAGACTCACAGCTGGTGCACATAGACACACTTCCAGCCCCTCTGCCTCTTCTCTCTTCCTGGATTCATTCAGACGGTTTTAAGACTCACAGCCGGTGCACATTCATACACTTCCAACCGCCCTGTATCTTCCCTATTCCTGGATTCACTGAGACGGTTTTAAGACTCACAGCCGGTCCACATCCACACATTCTTTCAGCCCCTCGGCCTCTTCCCTATTCTTGGATTCACTCAGATGTTTTTAAGACTCACAGCCGGTGCACATCCACACACTTCCAGCCCCTCTGCCTCTCCCTTCTTCCTGGATTCACTTAGACGGTTTTAAGACTCACAGCCTTTGCACATCCACACACTTCCAGTCCCTCTGCCTCTTCCCTCTTCCTGGATTCACGCAGATGTTTTTAAAAATCACAGCTTGTGAACACGCACACACTCTTTCATCACCTCGGCCTCTTCCCTCTTGTTGGATTCACTCAGACGGTTTTAAGACTCACAGCTGGTGCACATCCACACACTTCCAGCCCCTCTGCCTCTCCCCTCTTTCTGGATTCACTTAGACGGTTTTAAGACTCACAGCCTTTGCACATCCACACACTTCCAGCCCCTCTGTCTCTCCACTCTTCCTGGATTCACTGAGACGGTTTTAAGACTCACAACCGGTGCACATCCACACACTTCCAGCCCCACTGTCTCTTCCCTCTTCCTGGATTCACTCAGACGGTTTTAAGACTCACAGCTGGTGCACATCCACACACTTCCAGCCCCTCTGCCTCTCCCCTCTTCCTGGATTCACTTAGACGGTTTTAAGACTCACAGCCTTTGCACATCCACACACTTCCAGCCCCTCTGTCTCTCCACACTTCCTGGATTCACTGAGACGGTTTTAAGACTCACAACCGGTGCACATCCACACATTTCCAGCCCCACTGTCTCGTGCCTCTTCCTGGATTCACTCAGATGTTTTTAAAAATCACAGCTTGTGAACACGCACCCACTCTTTCAGCCTCTCGGCCTTTTCCCTCTTTTGGATTCACTCAGATGGTTTTAAGACTCACAGCTGGTGCACATAGACACACTTCCAGCCCCTCTGCCTCTTCTCTCTTCCTGGATTCATTCAGACGGTTTTAAGACTCACAGCCGGTCCACATCCACACATTCTTTCAGCCCCTCGGCCTCTTCCCTCTTCTTGGATTCACTCAGATGTTTTTAAGACTCACAGCCGGTGCACATCCACACATTTCCAGCCCCTCTGCCTCTTCTCTCTTCCTGGATTCATTCAGACGGTTTTAAGACTCACAGCCGGTGCACATTCATACACTTCCAACCACCCTGCATCTTCCGTATTCCTGGATTCACTGAGACAGTTTTAAGACTCACAGCCAGTGCACATCCACACACTTCCAGCCCCACTGTCTCTTCCCTCTTCCTGGATTCAATCAGATGTTTTTAAAAATTACAGCTTGTGAACACGCACATACTCTTTCAGCCCCTCGGCCTTTTCCCTCTTCCTGGATTCACTCAAACGGATTTAAGACTCAAAGCCGGTGCACATAGACACACTTCCAGCTCCTCTGCCTCTTCTCTCTTCCAGGACTCACTCAGATGGTTTTAAGACTCACAGCCGGTGCATATCCATACACTTCCAGCCCCTCTGTCTCTTCCCTCTTCCTGGATTCACTCAGATGTTTTTAAAAATAACAGCTTGTGAACACGCACCCACTCTTTCAGCCCCTCGGCCTCTTCCCTCTTCTTGGATTCACTCAGACGGTTTTAAGACTCACAGCCGGTGCACATCCATACACTTCCAGCCCCTCTGTCTCTTCCCTCTTCCTGGATTCACTCAGATGTTTTTAAAAATCACAGCTTGTGAACACGCACACACTCTTTCAGCCCCTCGGCCTCTTCCCTCTTCGTGGATTCACTCAGATGTTTTTAAAAATCACAGCTTGTGAACACGCACCCACTCTTTCAGCCCCTCGGCCTCTATCCTCTTCTTCGATTCACTCAGATGTTTTTAAAAATCACAGCTTGTGAACACGCACCCACTCTTTCAGCCCCTCGGCCTTTTCCCTCTTCCTGGATTCACTCAGACGGTTTTAAGACTCACACCCGGTGCACATCCATACACTTCCAGCCCCTCTGTCTCTTCACTCTTCCTGGATTCACTCAGATGTTTTTAAAAATAACAGCTTGTGAACACGCACACACTCTTTCAGCCTCTCGGCCTTTTCCCTCTTCTTGGATTCACTCAGACGGTTTTAAGACTCACAGCCTTTGAACATCCACACACTTCCAGCCCCTCTGTCTCTCCGCTCTTCCTGGATTCACTTAGACGGTTTTAAGACTCACAGCCTTTGCCCATCCACACACTTCCAGCCCCTCTGTCTCTCCACACTTCCTGGATTCACTGAGACGGTTTTAAGACTCACAACCGGTGCACATCCACACATTTCCAGCCCCACTGTCTCGTGCCTCTTCCTGGATTCACTCAGATGTTTTTAAAAATCACAGCTTGTGAACACGCACCCACTCTTTCAGCCTCTCGGCCTTTTCCCTCTTTTGGATTCACTCAGACGGTTTTAAGACTCACAGCTGGTGCACATAGACACACTTCCAGCCCCTCTGCCTCTTCTCTCTTCCTGGATTCATTCAGACGGTTTTAAGACTCACAGCCGGTGCACATTCATACACTTCCAACCGCCCTGTATCTTCCCTATTCCTGGATTCACTGAGACAGTTTTAAGACTCACAGCCGGTCCACATCCACACATTCTTTCAGCCCCTCGGCCTCTTCCCTATTCTTGGATTCACTCAGATGTTTTTAAGACTCACAGCCGGTGCACATCCACACACTTCCAGCCCCTCTGCCTCTCCCTTCTTCCTGGATTCACTTAGACGGTTTTAAGACTCACAGCCTTTGCACATCCACACACTTCCAGTCCCTCTGCCTCTTCCCTCTTCCTGGATTCACGCAGATGTTTTTAAAAATCACAGCTTGTGAACACGCACACACTCTTTCATCACCTCGGCCTCTTCCCTCTTGTTGGATTCACTCAGACGGTTTTAAGACTCACAGCTGGTGCACATCCACACACTTCCAGCCCCTCTGCCTCTCCCCTCTTCCTAGATTCACTTAGACGGTTTTAAGACTCACAGCCTTTGCACATCCACACACTTCCAGCCCCTCTGTCTCTCCACTCTTCCTGGATTCACTGAGACGGTTTTAAGACTCACAACCGGTGCACATCCACACACTTCCAGCCCCACTGTCTCTTCCCTCTTCCTGGATTCACTCAGACGGTTTTAAGACTCAGAGCTGGTGCACATCCACACACTTCCAGCCCCTCTGTCTCTCCACACTTCCTGGATTCACTGAGACGGTTTTAAGACTCACAACCGGTGCACATCCACACATTTCCAGCCCCACTGTCTCGTGCCTCTTCCTGGATTCACTCAGATGTTTTTAAAAATCACAGCTTGTGAACACGCACCCACTCTTTCAGCCTCTCGGCCTTTTCCCTCTTTTGGATTCACTCAGACGGTTTTAAGACTCACAGCTGGTGCACATAGACACACTTCCAGCCCCTCTGCCTCTTCTCTCTTCCTGGATTCATTCAGACGGTTTTAAGACTCACAGCCGGTGCACATTCATACACTTCCAACCGCCCTGTATCTTCCCTATTCCTGGATTCACTGAGACGGTTTTAAGACTCACAGCCGGTCCACATCCACACATTCTTTCAGCCCCTCGGCCTCTTCCCTATTCTTGGATTCACTCAGATGTTTTTAAGACTCACAGCCGGTGCACATCCACACACTTCCAGCCCCTCTGCCTCTCCCTTCTTCCTGGATTCACTTAGACGGTTTTAAGACTCACAGCCTTTGCACATCCACACACTTCCAGTCCCTCTGCCTCTTCCCTCTTCCTGGATTCACGCAGATGTTTTTAAAAATCACAGCTTGTGAACACGCACACACTCTTTCATCACCTCGGCCTCTTCCCTCTTGTTGGATTCACTCAGACGGTTTTAAGACTCACAGCTGGTGCACATCCACACACTTCCAGCCCCTCTGCCTCTCCCCTCTTCCTAGATTCACTTAGACGGTTTTAAGACTCACAGCCTTTGCACATCCACACACTTCCAGCCCCTCTGTCTCTCCACTCTTCCTGGATTCACTGAGACGGTTTTAAGACTCACAACCGGTGCACATCCACACACTTCCAGCCCCACTGTCTCTTCCCTCTTCCTGGATTCACTCAGACGGTTTTAAGACTCACAGCTGGTGCACATCCACACACTTCCAGCCCCTCTGCCTCTCCCCTCTTCCTGGATTCACTTAGACGGTTTTAAGACTCACAGCCTTTGCACATCCACACACTTCCAGCCCCTCTGTCTCTCCACACTTCCTGGATTCACTGAGACGGTTTTAAGACTCACAACCGGTGCACATCCACACATTTCCAGCCCCACTGTCTCGTGCCTCTTCCTGGATTCACTCAGATGTTTTTAAAAATCACAGCTTGTGAACACGCACCCACTCTTTCAGCCTCTCGGCCTTTTCCCTCTTTTGGATTCACTCAGATGGTTTTAAGACTCACAGCTGGTGCACATAGACACACTTCCAGCCCCTCTGCCTCTTCTCTCTTCCTGGATTCATTCAGACGGTTTTAAGACTCACAGCCGGTCGACATCCACACATTCTTTCAGCCCCTCGGCCTCTTCCCTCTTCTTGGATTCACTCAGATGTTTTTAAGACTCACAGCCGGTGCACATCCACACACTTCCAGCCCCTCTGCCTCTTCTCTCTTCCTGGATTCATTCAGACGGTTTTAAGACTCACAGCCGGTGCACATTCATACACTTCCAACCGCCCTGCATCTTCCGTATTCCTGGATTCACTGAGACAGTTTTAAGACTCACAGCCAGTGCACATCCACACACTTCCAGCCCCACTGTCTCTTCCCTCTTCCTGGATTCAATCAGATGTTTTTAAAAATCACAGCTTGTGAACACGCACATACTCTTTCAGCCCCTCGGCCTTTTCCCTCTTCCTGGATTCACTCAAACGGATTTAAGACTCAAAGCCGGTGCACATAGACACACTTCCAGCTCCTCTGCCTCTTCTCTCTTCCAGGATTCACTCAGATGGTTTTAAGACTCACAGCCGGTGCATATCCATACACTTCCAGCCCCTCTGTCTCTTCCCTCTTCCTGGATTCACTCAGATGTTTTTAAAAATAACAGCTTGTGAACACGCACCCACTCTTTCAGCCCCTCGGCCTCTTCCCTCTTCTTGGATTCACTCAGACGGTTTTAAGACTCACAGCCGGTGCACATCCATACACTTCCAGCCCCTCTGTCTCTTCCCTCTTCCTGGATTCACTCAGATGTTTTTAAAAATCACAGCTTGTGAACACGCACACACTCTTTCAGCCCCTCGGCCTCTTCCCTCTTCGTGGATTCACTCAGATGTTTTTAAAAATCACAGCTTGTGAACACGCACCCACTCTTTCAGCCCCTCGGCCTCTATCCTCTTCTTCGATTCACTCAGATGTTTTTAAAAATCACAGCTTGTGAACACGCACCCACTCTTTCAGACCCTCGGCCTTTTCCCTCTTCCTGGATTCACTCAGACGGTTTTAAGACTCACACCCGGTGCACATCCATACACTTCCAGCCCCTCTGTCTCTTCCCTCTTCCTGGATTCACTCAGATGTTTTTAAAAATAACAGCTTGTGAACACGCACACACTCTTTCAGCCTCTCGGCCTTTTCCCTCTTCTTGGATTCACTCAGACGGTTTTAAGACTCACAGCTGGTGCACATCCACAGACTTTCGCCTCTCTGCCTCTTCCCTCTTCCTGGATTCACTCATATGTTTTTAAAAATCACAGCTTGTGAACACGCACACACTCTTTCAGCCTCTCGGCCTCCTCCCTTTTCCTGGATTCACTCAGATGTTTTTAAAAATCACAGCTTGTGAACACGAACAAACTCCTTCAGCCCCTCGGCCTCTTACCTCTTCCTGGATTCACTCAAACGGATTTAAGACTCAAAGCCGGTGCACATAGACACACTTCCTGCCCCTCTGCCTTTTCTCTCTTCCTGGATTCATTCAGACGGTTTTATGACTCACAGCCGGTGCACATTCATACACTTCCAACCGCCCTGCATCTTCCCTATTCCTGGATTCACTGAGACAGTTTTAAGACTCACAGCCAGTGCACATCCACACACTTCCAGCCCCACTGTCTCTTCCCTCTTCCTGGATTCAATCAGATGTTTTTAAAAATCACAGCTTGTGAATACGCACACACACTTCCATCCCCACTGTCTCTTCCCTCTTCCTAGATTCACTCAGACGGTTTTAAGACTCACAGCTGGTGCACATCCACACACTTCCAGCCCCTCTGCCTCTCCCCTCTTCCTGGATTCAATTAGATGGTTTTAAGACTCACAGCCGGTGCACATCCACACACTTCACAGCCCCTCTGTCTCTCCACTCTTCCTGGATTCACTGAGACGGTTTTAAGACTCACAGCCGGTCCACATCCACACATTCTTTCAGCCCCTCGGCCTCTTCCCTCTTGTTGGATTCACTCAGACGGTTTTAAGACTCACAGCTGGTGCACATCCACACACTTCCAGCCCCTCTGCCTCTCCCCTCTTCCTGGATTCACTTAGACGGTTTTAAGACTCACAGCCTTTGAACATCCACACACTTCCAGCCCCTCTGTCTCTCCACTCTTCCGGGATTCACTGAGACGGTTTTAAGACTCACAACCGGTGCACATCCACACACTTCCAGCCCCACTGTCTATTCCCTCTTCCTGGATTCACTCAGACAGTTTTAAGACTCACAGCTGGTGCACATCCACACACTTCCAGCCCCTCTGCCTCTCCCCTCTTCCTGGATTCACTTAGACGGTTTTAAGACTCACAGCCTTTGCCCATCCACACACTTCCAGCCCCTCTGTCTCTCCACACTTCCTGGATTCACTGAGACGGTTTTAAGACTCACAACCGGTGCACATCCACACATTTCCAGCCCCACTGTCTCGTGCCTCTTCCTGGATTCACTCAGATGTTTTTAAAAATCACAGCTTGTGAACACGCACCCACTCTTTCAGCCTCTCGGCCTTTTCCCTCTTTTGGATTCACTCAGACGGTTTTAAGACTCACAGCTGGTGCACATAGACACACTTCCAGCCCCTCTGCCTCTTCTCTCTTCCTGGATTCATTCAGACGGTTTTAAGACTCACAGCCGGTGCACATTCATACACTTCCAACCGCCCTGTATCTTCCCTATTCCTGGATTCACTGAGACGGTTTTAAGACTCACAGCCGGTCCACATCCACACATTCTTTCAGCCCCTCGGCCTCTTCCCTATTCTTGGATTCACTCAGATGTTTTTAAGACTCACAGCCGGTGCACATCCACACACTTCCAGCCCCTCTGCCTCTCCCTTCTTCCTGGATTCACTTAGACGGTTTTAAGACTCACAGCCTTTGCACATCCACACACTTCCAGTCCCTCTGCCTCTTCCCTCTTCCTGGATTCACGCAGATGTTTTTAAAAATCACAGCTTGTGAACACGCACACACTCTTTCATCACCTCGGCCTCTTCCCTCTTGTTGGATTCACTCAGACGGTTTTAAGACTCACAGCTGGTGCACATCCACACACTTCCAGCCCCTCTGCCTCTCCCCTCTTCCTGGATTCACTTAGACGGTTTTAAGACTCACAGCCTTTGCACATCCACACACTTCCAGCCCCTCTGTCTCTCCACTCTTCCTGGATTCACTGAGACGGTTTTAAGACTCACAACCGGTGCACATCCACACACTTCCAGCCCCACTGTCTCTTCCCTCTTCCTGGATTCACTCAGACGGTTTTAAGACTCACAGCTGGTGCACATCCACACACTTCCAGCCCCTCTGCCTCTCCCCTCTTCCTGGATTCACTTAGACGGTTTTAAGACTCACAGCCATTGCACATCCACACACTTCCAGCCCCTCTGTCTCTCCACACTTCCTGGATTCACTGAGACGGTTTTAAGACTCACAGCCGGTGCACATCGACACACTTCCAGCCCCTCTGCCTCTTCTCTCTTCCTGGATTCATTCAGACGGTTTTAAGACTCACAGCCGGTGCACATTCATACACTTCCAACCGCCCTGCATCTTCCCTATTCCTGGATTCACTGAGACAGTTTTAAGACTCACAGCCAGTGCACATCCACACACTTCCAGCCCCACTGTCTCTTCCCTCTTCCTGGATTCAATCAGATGTTTTTAAAAATCACAGCTTGTGAACACGCACATACTCTTTCAGCCCCTCGGCCTCTTCCCTCTTCCTGGATTCACTCAAACGGATTTAAGACTCAAAGCCGGTGCACATAGACACACTTCCAGCTCCTCTGCCTCTTCTCTCTTCCAGGATTCACTCAGATGGTTTTAAGACTCACAGCCTTTGCACATCCACACACTTCCAGCCCCTCTGTCTCTCCACTTCCTGGATTCACTGAGACGGTTTTAAGACTCACAACCAGTGCACATCCACACACTTCCAGCCCCACTGTCTCTTCCCTCTTCCTGGATTCACTCAGACGGTTTTAAGACTCACAGCCGGTGCACATCCACACACTTCACAGCCCCTCTGTCTCTCCACTCTTCCTGGATTCACTGAGACGGTTTTAAGACTCACAGCCGGTCCACATCCACACATTCTTTCAGCCCCTCGGCCTCTTCCCTCTTCTTGGATTCACTGACATGTTTTTAAGACTCACAGCCGGTGCACATCCACACACTTCCAGCCCCTCTGCCTCTCCCTTCTTCCTGGATTCACTTAGACGGTTTTAAGACTCACAGCCTTTGCACATCCACACACTTCCAGTCCCTCTGCCTCTTCCCTCTTCCTGGATTCACGCAGATGTTTTTAAAAATCACAGCTTGTGAACACGCACACACTCTTTCATCCCCTCGGCCTCTTCCCTCTTGTTGGATTCACTCAGACGGTTTTAAGACTCACAGCTGGTGCACATCCACACACTTCCAGCCCCTCTGCCTCTCCCCTCTTCCTGGATTCACTGAGACGGTTTTAAGACTCACAACCGGTGCACATCCACACACTTCCAGCCCCACTGTCTCTTCCCTCTTCCTGGATTCACTCAGACGGTTTTAAGACTCACAGCTGGTGCACATCCACACACTTCCAGCCCCTCTGCCTCTCCCCTCTTCCTGGATTCACTTAGACGGTTTTAAGACTCACAGCCTTTGCACATCCACACACTTCCAGCCCCTCTGTCTCTCCACACTTCCTGGATTCACTGAGACGGTTTTAAGACTCACAACCGGTGCACATCCACACATTTCCAGCCCCACTGTCTCGTGCCTCTTCCTGGATTCACTCAGATGTTTTTAAAAATCACAGCTTGTGAACACGCACCCACTCTTTCAGCCTCTCGGCCTTTTCCCTCTTTTGGATTCACTCAGACGGTTTTAAGACTCACAGCTGGTGCACATAGACACACTTCCAGCCCTTCTGCCTCTTCTCTCTTCCTGGATTCATTCAGACGGATTTAAGACTCACAGCCGGTGCACATTCATACACTTCCAACGGCCCTGCATCTTCCCTATTCCTGGATTCACTGAGACGGTTTTAAGACTCACAGCCGGTCCACATCCACACATTCTTTCAGCCCCTCGGCCTCTTCCCTCTTCTTGGATTCACTCAGATGTTTTTAAGACTCACAGCCGGTGCACATCCACACACTTCCAGCCCCTCTGCCTCTCCCTTCTTCCTGGATTCACTTAGACGGTTTTAAGACTCACAGGCTTTGCACATCCACACACTTCCAGTCCCTCTGCCTCTTCCCTCTTCCTGGATTCACGCAGATGTTTTTAAAAATCACAGCTTGTGAACACGCACACACTCTTTCATCCCCTCGGCCTCTTCCCTCTTGTTGGATTCACTCAGACGGTTTTAAGACTCACAGCTGGTGCACATCCACACACTTCCAGCCCCTCTGCCTCTCCCCTCTTCCTGGATTCACTTAGACGGTTTTAAGACTCACAGCCTTTGCACATCCACACACTTCCAGCCCCTCTGTCTCTCCACTCTTCCTGGATTCACTGAGACGGTTTTAAGACTCACAACCGGTGCACATCCACACATTTCCAGCCCCACTGTCTCGTGCCTCTTCCTGGATTCACTCAGATGTTTTTAAAAATCACAGCTTGTGAACACGCACCCACTCTTTCAGCCTCTCGGCCTTTTCCCTCTTTTGGATTCACTCAGACGGTTTTAAGACTCACAGCTGGTGCACATAGACACACTTCCAGCCCCTCTGCCTCTTCTCTCTTCCTGGATTCATTCAGACGGTTTTAAGACTCACAGCCGGTGCACATTCATACACTTCCAACCGCCCTGTATCTTCCCTATTCCTGGATTCACTGAGACGGTTTTAAGACTCACAGCCGGTCCACATCCACACATTCTTTCAGCCCCTCGGCCTCTTCCCTATTCTTGGATTCACTCAGATGTTTTTAAGACTCACAGCCGGTGCACATCCACACACTTCCAGCCCCTCTGCCTCTCCCTTCTTCCTGGATTCACTTAGACGGTTTTAAGACTCACAGCCTTTGCACATCCACACACTTCCAGTCCCTCTGCCTCTTCCCTCTTCCTGGATTCACGCAGATGTTTTTAAAAATCACAGCTTGTGAACACGCACACACTCTTTCATCACCTCGGCCTCTTCCCTCTTGTTGGATTCACTCAGACGGTTTTAAGACTCACAGCTGGTGCACATCCACACACTTCCAGCCCCTCTGCCTCTCCCCTCTTCCTGGATTCACTTAGACGGTTTTAAGACTCACAGCCTTTGCACATCCACACACTTCCAGCCCCTCTGTCTCTCCACTCTTCCTGGATTCACTGAGACGGTTTTAAGACTCACAACCGGTGCACATCCACACACTTCCAGCCCCACTGTCTCTTCCCTCTTCCTGGATTCACTCAGACGGTTTTAAGACTCACAGCTGGTGCACATCCACACACTTCCAGCCCCTCTGCCTCTCCCCTCTTCCTGGATTCACTTAGACGGTTTTAAGACTCACAGCCTTTGCACATCCACACACTTCCAGCCCTTCTGTCTCTCCACACTTCCTGGATTCACTGAGACGGTTTTAAGACTCACAACCGGTGCACATCCACACATTTCCAGCCCCACTGTCTCGTGCCTCTTCCTGGATTCACTCAGATGTTTTTAAAAATCACAGCTTGTGAACACGCACCCACTCTTTCAGCCTCTCGGCCTTTTCCCTCTTTTGGATTCACTCAGACGGTTTTAAGACTCACAGCTGGTGCACATAGACACACTTCCAGCCCCTCTGCCTCTTCTCTCTTCCTGGATTCATTCAGACGGTTTTAAGACTCACAGCCGGTCCACATCCACACATTCTTTCAGCCCCTCGGCCTCTTCCCTCTTCTTGGATTCACTCAGATGTTTTTAAGACTCACAGCCGGTGCACATCCACACACTTCCAGCCCCTCTGCCTCTTCTCTCTTCCTGGATTCATTCAGACGGTTTTAAGACTCACAGCCGGTGCACATTCATACACTTCCAACCGCCCTGCATCTTCCGTATTCCTGGATTCACTGAGACAGTTTTAAGACTCACAGCCAGTGCACATCCACACACTTCCAGCCCCACTGTCTCTTCCCTCTTCCTGGATTCAATCAGATGTTTTTAAAAATCACAGCTTCTGAACACGCACATACTCTTTCAGCCCCTCGGCCTTTTCCCTCTTCCTGGATTCACTCAAACGGATTTAAGACTCAAAGCCGGTGCACATAGACACACTTCCAGCTCCTCTGCCTCTTCTCTCTTCCAGGATTCACTCAGATGGTTTTAAAAATAACAGCTTGTGAACACGCACCCACTCTTTCAGCCCCTCGGCCTCTTCCCTCTTCTTGGATTCACTCAGACGGTTCTAAGACTCACAGCCGGTGCACATCCATACACTTCCAGCCCCTCTGTCTCTTCCCTCTTCCTGGATTCACTCAGATGTTTTTAAAAATCACAGCTTGTGAACATGCACACACTCTTTCAGCCCCTCGGCCTCTTCCCTCTTCGTGGATTCACTCAGATGTTTTTAAAAATCACAGCTTGTGAACACGCACCCACTCTTTCAGCCCCTCGGCCTCTATCCTCTTCTTCGATTCACTCAGATGTTTTTAAAAATCACAGCTTGTGAACACGCACCCACTCTTTCAGCCCCTCGGCCTTTTCCCTCTTCCTGGATTCACTCAGACGGTTTTAAGACTCACAGCTGGTGCACATCCATACACTTCCATCCCCTCTGTCTCTTCCCTCTTCCTGGATTCACTCAGATGTTTTTAAAAATAACAGCTTGTGAACACGCACACACTCTTTCAGCCTCTCGGCCTTTTCCCTCTTCCTGGATTCACTCAGACGGTTTTAAGACTCACAGCTGGTGCACATCCACAGACTTTCGCCTCTCTGCCTCTTCCCTCTTCCTGGATTCACTCATATGTTTTTAAAAATCACGGCTTGTGAACACGCACACACTCTTTCAGCCTCTCGGCCTCCTCCCTTTTCCTGGATTCACTCAGATGTTTTTAAAAATCACAGCTTGTGAACACGCACAAACTCCTTCAGCCCCTCGGCCTCTTACCTCTTCCTGGATTCACTCAAACGGATTTAAGACTCAAAGCCGGTGCACATAGACACACTTCCTGCCCCTCTGCCTTTTCTCTCTTCCTGGATTCATTCAGACGGTTTTATGACTCACAGCCGGTGCACATTCATACACTTCCAACCGCCCTGCATCTTCCCTATTCCTGGATTCACTGAGACAGTTTTAAGACTCACAGCCGGTGCACATAGACACACTTCCAGCCCCACTGTCTCTTCCCTCTTCCTGGATTCACTCAAACGGTTTTAAGACTCACAGCCAGTGCACATCCACACACTTCCTGCCCCACTGTCTCTTCCCTCTTCCTCGATTCAATCAGATGTTTTTAAAAATCACAGCTTGTGAATACGCACACACACTTCCATCCCCACTGTCTCTTCCCTCTTCCTAGATTCACTCAGACGGTTTTAAGACTCACAGCTGGTGCACATCCACACACTTCCAGCCCCTCTGCCTCTCCCCTCTTCCTGGATTCAATTAGATGGTTTTAAGACTCACAGCCGGTGCACATCCACACACTTCACAGCCCCTCTGTCTCTCCACTCTTCCTGGATTCACTGAGACGGTTTTAAGACTCACAGCCGGTCCACATCCACACATTCTTTCAGCCCCTCGGCCTCTTCCCTCTTCTTGGATTCACTCAGATGTTTTTAAGACTCACAGCCGGTGCACATCCACACACTTCCAGCCCCTCTGCCTCTCCCTTCTTCCTGGATTCACTTAGACGGTTTTAAGACTCACAGCCTTTGCACATCCACACACTTCCAGTCCCTCTGCCTCTTCCCTCTTCCTGGATTCACGCAGATGTTTTTAAAAATCACAGCTTGTGAACACGCACACACTCTTTCATCCCCTCGGCCTCTTCCCTCTTGTTGGATTCACTCAGACGGTTTTAAGACTCACAGCTGGTGCACATCCACACACTTCCAGCCCCTCTGCCTCTCCCCTCTTCCTGGATTCACTTAGACGGTTTTAAGACTCACAGCCTTTGAACATCCACACACTTCCAGCCCCTCTGTCTCTCCACTCTTCCTGGATTCACTGAGACGGTTTTAAGACTCACAACCGGTGCACATCCACACACTTCCAGCCCCACTGTCTCTTCCCTCTTCCTGGATTCACTCAGACGGTTTTAAGACTCACAGCTGGTGCACATCCACACACTTCCAGCCCCTCTGCCTCTCCCCTCTTCCTGGATTCACTTAGACGGTTTTAAGACTCACAGCCTTTGCCCATCCACACACTTCCAGCCCCTCTGTCTCTCCACACTTCCTGGATTCACTGAGACGGTTTTAAGACTCACAACCGGTGCACATCCACACATTTCCAGCCCCACTGTCTCGTGCCTCTTCCTGGATTCACTCAGATGTTTTTAAAAATCACAGCTTGTGAACACGCACCCACTCTTTCAGCCTCTCGGCCTTTTCCCTCTTTTGGATTCACTCAGACGGTTTTAAGACTCACAGCTGGTGCACATAGACACACTTCCAGCCCCTCTGCCTCTTCTCTCTTCCTGGATTCATTCAGACGGTTTTAAGACTCACAGCCGGTGCACATTCATACACTTCCAACCGCCCTGTATCTTCCCTATTCCTGGATTCACTGAGACGGTTTTAAGACTCACAGCCGGTCCACATCCACACATTCTTTCAGCCCCTCGGCCTCTTCCCTCTTCTTGGATTCACTCAGATGTTTTTAAGACTCACAGCCGGTGCACATCCACACACTTCCAGCCCCTCTGCCTCTCCCTTCTTCCTGGATTCACTTAGACGGTTTTAAGACTCACAGCCTTTGCACATCCACACACTTCCAGTCCCTCTGCCTCTTCCCTCTTCCTGGATTCACGCAGATGTTTTTAAAAATCACAGCTTGTGAACACGCACACACTCTTTCATCCCCTCGGCCTCTTCCCTCTTGTTGGATTCACTCAGACGGTTTTAAGACTCACAGCTGGTGCACATCCACACACTTCCAGCCCCTCTGCCTCTCCCCTCTTCCTGGATTCACTTAGACGGTTTTAAGACTCACAGCCTTTGCACATCCACACACTTCCAGCCCCTCTGTCTCTCCACTCTTCCTGGATTCACTGAGACGGTTTTAAGACTCACAACCGGTGCACATCCACACATTTCCAGCCCCACTGTCTCGTGCCTCTTCCTGGATTCACTCAGATGTTTTTAAAAATCACAGCTTGTGAACACGCACCCACTCTTTCAGCCTCTCGGCCTTTTCCCTCTTTTGGATTCACTCAGACGGTTTTAAGACTCACAGCTGGTGCACATAGACACACTTCCAGCCCCTCTGCCTCTTCTCTCTTCCTGGATTCATTCAGACGGTTTTAAGACTCACAGCCGGTGCACATTCATACACTTCCAACCGCCCTGTATCTTCCCTATTCCTGGATTCACTGAGACGGTTTTAAGACTCACAGCCGGTCCACATCCACACATTCTTTCAGCCCCTCGGCCTCTTCCCTATTCTTGGATTCACTCAGATGTTTTTAAGACTCACAGCCGGTGCACATCCACACACTTCCAGCCCCTCTGCCTCTCCCTTCTTCCTGGATTCACTTAGACGGTTTTAAGACTCACAGCCTTTGCACATCCACACACTTCCAGTCCCTCTGCCTCTTCCCTCTTCCTGGATTCACGCAGATGTTTTTAAAAATCACAGCTTGTGAACACGCACACACTCTTTCATCCCCTCGGCCTCTTCCCTCTTGTTGGATTCACTCAGACGGTTTTAAGACTCACAGCTGGTGCACATCCACACACTTCCAGCCCCTCTGCCTCTCCCCTCTTCCTGGATTCACTTAGACGGTTTTAAGACTCACAGCCTTTGAACATCCACACACTTCCAGCCCCTCTGTCTCTCCACTCTTCCTGGATTCACTGAGACGGTTTTAAGACTCACAACCGGTGCACATCCACACACTTCCAGCCCCACTGTCTCTTCCCTCTTCCTGGATTCACTCAGACGGTTTTAAGACTCACAGCTGGTGCACATCCACACACTTCCAGCCCCTCTGCCTCTCCCCTCTTCCTGGATTCACTTAGACGGTTTTAAGACTCACAGCCTTTGCCCATCCACACACTTCCAGCCCCTCTGTCTCTCCACACTTCCTGGATTCACTGAGACGGTTTTAAGACTCACAACCGGTGCACATCCACACATTTCCAGCCCCACTGTCTCGTGCCTCTTCCTGGATTCACTCAGATGTTTTTAAAAATCACAGCTTGTGAACACGCACCCACTCTTTCAGCCTCTCGGCCTTTTCCCTCTTTTGGATTCACTCAGACGGTTTTAAGACTCACAGCTGGTGCACATAGACACACTTCCAGCCCCTCTGCCTCTTCTCTCTTCCTGGATTCATTCAGACGGTTTTAAGACTCACAGCCGGTGCACATTCATACACTTCCAACCGCCCTGTATCTTCCCTATTCCTGGATTCACTGAGACGGTTTTAAGACTCACAGCCGGTCCACATCCACACATTCTTTCAGCCCCTCGGCCTCTTCCCTCTTCTTGGATTCACTCAGATGTTTTTAAGACTCACAGCCGGTGCACATCCACACACTTCCAGCCCCTCTGCCTCTCCCTTCTTCCTGGATTCACTTAGACGGTTTTAAGACTCACAGCCTTTGCACATCCACACACTTCCAGTCCCTCTGCCTCTTCCCTCTTCCTGGATTCACGCAGATGTTTTTAAAAATCACAGCTTGTGAACACGCACACACTCTTTCATCCCCTCGGCCTCTTCCCTCTTGTTGGATTCACTCAGACGGTTTTAAGACTCACAGCTGGTGCACATCCACACACTTCCAGCCCCTCTGCCTCTCCCCTCTTCCTGGATTCACTTAGACGGTTTTAAGACTCACAGCCTTTGCACATCCACACACTTCCAGCCCCTCTGTCTCTCCACTCTTCCTGGATTCACTGAGACGGTTTTAAGACTCACAACCGGTGCACATCCACACATTTCCAGCCCCACTGTCTCGTGCCTCTTCCTGGATTCACTCAGATGTTTTTAAAAATCACAGCTTGTGAACACGCACCCACTCTTTCAGCCTCTCGGCCTTTTCCCTCTTTTGGATTCACTCAGACGGTTTTAAGACTCACAGCTGGTGCACATAGACACACTTCCAGCCCCTCTGCCTCTTCTCTCTTCCTGGATTCATTCAGACGGTTTTAAGACTCACAGCCGGTCCACATCCACACATTCTTTCAGCCCCTCGGCCTCTTCCCTCTTCTTGGATTCACTCAGATGTTTTTAAGACTCACAGCCGGTGCACATCCACACACTTCCAGCCCCTCTGCCTCTTCTCTCTTCCTGGATTCATTCAGACGGTTTTAAGACTCACAGCCGGTGCACATTCATACACTTCCAACCGCCCTGCATCTTCCGTATTCCTGGATTCACTGAGACAGTTTTAAGACTCACAGCCAGTGCACATCCACACACTTCCAGCCCCACTGTCTCTTCCCTCTTCCTGGATTCAATCAGATGTTTTTAAAAATCACAGCTTCTGAACACGCACATACTCTTTCAGCCCCTCGGCCTTTTCCCTCTTCCTGGATTCACTCAAACGGATTTAAGACTCAAAGCCGGTGCACATAGACACACTTCCAGCTCCTCTGCCTCTTCTCTCTTCCAGGATTCACTCAGATGGTTTTAAAAATAACAGCTTGTGAACACGCACCCACTCTTTCAGCCCCTCGGCCTCTTCCCTCTTCTTGGATTCACTCAGACGGTTTTAAGACTCACAGCCGGTGCACATCCATACACTTCCAGCCCCTCTGCCTCTCCCCTCTTCCTGGATTCACTCAGATGTTTTTAAAAATCACAGCTTGTGAACATGCACACACTCTTTCAGCCCCTCGGCCTCTTCCCTCTTCGTGGATTCACTCAGATGTTTTTAAAAATCACAGCTTGTGAACACGCACCCACTCTTTCAGCCCCTCGGCCTCTATCCTCTTCTTCGATTCACTCAGATGTTTTTAAAAATCACAGCTTGTGAACACGCACCCACTCTTTCAGCCCCTCGGCCTTTTCCCTCTTCCTGGATTCACTCAGACGGTTTTAAGACTCACAGCTGGTGCACATCCATACACTTCCAGCCCCTCTGTCTCTTCCCTCTTCCTGGATTCACTCAGATGTTTTTAAAAATAACAGCTTGTGAACACGCACACACTCTTTCAGCCTCTCGGCCTTTTCCCTCTTCCTGGATTCACTCAGACGGTTTTAAGACTCACAGCTGGTGCACATCCACAGACTTTCGCCTCTCTGCCTCTTCCCTCTTCCTGGATTCACTCATATGTTTTTAAAAATCACGGCTTGTGAACACGCACACACTCTTTCAGCCTCTCGGCCTCCTCCCTTTTCCTGGATTCACTCAGATGTTTTTAAAAATCACAGCTTGTGAACACGCACAAACTCCTTCAGCCCCTCGGCCTCTTACCTCTTCCTGGATTCACTCAAACGGATTTAAGACTCAAAGCCGGTGCACATAGACACACTTCCTGCCCCTCTGCCTTTTCTCTCTTCCTGGATTCATTCAGACGGTTTTATGACTCACAGCCGGTGCACATTCATACACTTCCAACCGCCCTGCATCTTCCCTATTCCTGGATTCACTGAGACAGTTTTAAGACTCACAGCCGGTGCACATAGACACACTTCCAGCCCCACTGTCTCTTCCCTCTTCCTGGATTCACTCAAACGGTTTTAAGACTCACAGCCAGTGCACATCCACACACTTCCAGCCCCACTGTCTCTTCCCTCTTCCTCGATTCAATCAGATGTTTTTAAAAATCACAGCTTGTGAATACGCACACACACTTCCATCCCCACTGTCTCTTCCCTCTTCCTAGATTCACTCAGACGGTTTTAAGACTCACAGCTGGTGCACATCCACACACTTCCAGCCCCTCTGCCTCTCCCCTCTTCCTGGATTCAATTAGATGGTTTTAAGACTCACAGCCGGTGCACATCCACACACTTCACAGCCCCTCTGTCTCTCCACTCTTCCTGGATTCACTGAGACGGTTTTAAGACTCACAGCCGGTCCACATCCACACATTCTTTCAGCCCCTCGGCCTCTTCCCTCTTCTTGGATTCACTCAGATGTTTTTAAGACTCACAGCCGGTGCACATCCACACACTTCCAGCCCCTCTGCCTCTCCCTTCTTCCTGGATTCACTTAGACGGTTTTAAGACTCACAGCCTTTGCACATCCACACACTTCCAGTCCCTCTGCCTCTTCCCTCTTCCTGGATTCACGCAGATGTTTTTAAAAATCACAGCTTGTGAACACGCACACACTCTTTCATCCCCCTCGGCCTCTTCCCTCTTGTTGGATTCACTCAGACGGTTTTAAGACTCACAGCTGGTGCACATCCACACACTTCCAGCCCCTCTGCCTCTCCCCTCTTCCTGGATTCACTTAGACGGTTTTAAGACTCACAGCCTTTGAACATCCACACACTTCCAGCCCCTCTGTCTCTCCACTCTTCCTGGATTCACTGAGACGGTTTTAAGACTCACAACCGGTGCACATCCACACACTTCCAGCCCCACTGTCTCTTCCCTCTTCCTGGATTCACTCAGACGGTTTTAAGACTCACAGCTGGTGCACATCCACACACTTCCAGCCCCTCTGCCTCTCCCCTCTTCCTGGATTCACTTAGACGGTTTTAAGACTCACAGCCTTTGCCCATCCACACACTTCCAGCCCCTCTGTCTCTCCACACTTCCTGGATTCACTGAGACGGTTTTAAGACTCACAACCGGTGCACATCCACACATTTCCAGCCCCACTGTCTCGTGCCTCTTCCTGGATTCACTCAGATGTTTTTAAAAATCACAGCTTGTGAACACGCACCCACTCTTTCAGCCTCTCGGCCTTTTCCCTCTTTTGGATTCACTCAGACGGTTTTAAGACTCACAGCTGGTGCACATAGACACACTTCCAGCCCCTCTGCCTCTTCTCTCTTCCTGGATTCATTCAGACGGTTTTAAGACTCACAGCCGGTGCACATTCATACACTTCCAACCGCCCTGTATCTTCCCTATTCCTGGATTCACTGAGACGGTTTTAAGACTCACAGCCGGTCCACATCCACACATTCTTTCAGCCCCTCGGCCTCTTCCCTCTTCTTGGATTCACTCAGATGTTTTTAAGACTCACAGCCGGTGCACATCCACACACTTCCAGCCCCTCTGCCTCTCCCTTCTTCCTGGATTCACTTAGACGGTTTTAAGACTCACAGCCTTTGCACATCCACACACTTCCAGTCCCTCTGCCTCTTCCCTCTTCCTGGATTCACGCAGATGTTTTTAAAAATCACAGCTTGTGAACACGCACACACTCTTTCATCCCCTCGGCCTCTTCCCTCTTGTTGGATTCACTCAGACGGTTTTAAGACTCACAGCTGGTGCACATCCACACACTTCCAGCCCCTCTGCCTCTCCCCTCTTCCTGGATTCACTTAGACGGTTTTAAGACTCACAGCCTTTGCACATCCACACACTTCCAGCCCCTCTGTCTCTCCACTCTTCCTGGATTCACTGAGACGGTTTTAAGACTCACAACCGGTGCACATCCACACATTTCCAGCCCCACTGTCTCGTGCCTCTTCCTGGATTCACTCAGATGTTTTTAAAAATCACAGCTTGTGAACACGCACCCACTCTTTCAGCCTCTCGGCCTTTTCCCTCTTTTGGATTCACTCAGACGGTTTTAAGACTCACAGCTGGTGCACATAGACACACTTCCAGCCCCTCTGCCTCTTCTCTCTTCCTGGATTCATTCAGACGGTTTTAAGACTCACAGCCGGTGCACATTCATACACTTCCAACCGCCCTGTATCTTCCCTATTCCTGGATTCACTGAGACGGTTTTAAGACTCACAGCCGGTCCACATCCACACATTCTTTCAGCCCCTCGGCCTCTTCCCTATTCTTGGATTCACTCAGATGTTTTTAAGACTCACAGCCGGTGCACATCCACACACTTCCAGCCCCTCTGCCTCTCCCTTCTTCCTGGATTCACTTAGACGGTTTTAAGACTCACAGCCTTTGCACATCCACACACTTCCAGTCCCTCTGCCTCTTCCCTCTTCCTGGATTCACGCAGATGTTTTTAAAAATCACAGCTTGTGAACACGCACACACTCTTTCATCCCCTCGGCCTCTTCCCTCTTGTTGGATTCACTCAGACGGTTTTAAGACTCACAGCTGGTGCACATCCACACACTTCCAGCCCCTCTGCCTCTCCCCTCTTCCTGGATTCACTTAGACGGTTTTAAGACTCACAGCCTTTGAACATCCACACACTTCCAGCCCCTCTGTCTCTCCACTCTTCCTGGATTCACTGAGACGGTTTTAAGACTCACAACCGGTGCACATCCACACACTTCCAGCCCCACTGTCTCTTCCCTCTTCCTGGATTCACTCAGACGGTTTTAAGACTCACAGCTGGTGCACATCCACACACTTCCAGCCCCTCTGCCTCTCCCCTCTTCCTGGATTCACTTAGACGGTTTTAAGACTCACAGCCTTTGCCCATCCACACACTTCCAGCCCCTCTGTCTCTCCACACTTCCTGGATTCACTGAGACGGTTTTAAGACTCACAACCGGTGCACATCCACACATTTCCAGCCCCACTGTCTCGTGCCTCTTCCTGGATTCACTCAGATGTTTTTAAAAATCACAGCTTGTGAACACGCACCCACTCTTTCAGCCTCTCGGCCTTTTCCCTCTTTTGGATTCACTCAGACGGTTTTAAGACTCACAGCTGGTGCACATAGACACACTTCCAGCCCCTCTGCCTCTTCTCTCTTCCTGGATTCATTCAGACGGTTTTAAGACTCACAGCCGGTGCACATTCATACACTTCCAACCGCCCTGTATCTTCCCTATTCCTGGATTCACTGAGACGGTTTTAAGACTCACAGCCGGTCCACATCCACACATTCTTTCAGCCCCTCGGCCTCTTCCCTCTTCTTGGATTCACTCAGATGTTTTTAAGACTCACAGCCGGTGCACATCCACACACTTCCAGCCCCTCTGCCTCTCCCTTCTTCCTGGATTCACTTAGACGGTTTTAAGACTCACAGCCTTTGCACATCCACACACTTCCAGTCCCTCTGCCTCTTCCCTCTTCCTGGATTCACGCAGATGTTTTTAAAAATCACAGCTTGTGAACACGCACACACTCTTTCATCCCCTCGGCCTCTTCCCTCTTGTTGGATTCACTCAGACGGTTTTAAGACTCACAGCTGGTGCACATCCACACACTTCCAGCCCCTCTGCCTCTCCCCTCTTCCTGGATTCACTTAGACGGTTTTAAGACTCACAGCCTTTGCACATCCACACACTTCCAGCCCCTCTGTCTCTCCACTCTTCCTGGATTCACTGAGACGGTTTTAAGACTCACAACCGGTGCACATCCACACATTTCCAGCCCCACTGTCTCGTGCCTCTTCCTGGATTCACTCAGATGTTTTTAAAAATCACAGCTTGTGAACACGCACCCACTCTTTCAGCCTCTCGGCCTTTTCCCTCTTTTGGATTCACTCAGACGGTTTTAAGACTCACAGCTGGTGCACATAGACACACTTCCAGCCCCTCTGCCTCTTCTCTCTTCCTGGATTCATTCAGACGGTTTTAAGACTCACAGCCGGTGCACATTCATACACTTCCAACCGCCCTGTATCTTCCCTATTCCTGGATTCACTGAGACGGTTTTAAGACTCACAGCCGGTCCACATCCACACATTCTTTCAGCCCCTCGGCCTCTTCCCTATTCTTGGATTCACTCAGATGTTTTTAAGACTCACAGCCGGTGCACATCCACACACTTCCAGCCCCTCTGCCTCTCCCTTCTTCCTGGATTCACTTAGACGGTTTTAAGACTCACAGCCTTTGCACATCCACACACTTCCAGTCCCTCTGCCTCTTCCCTCTTCCTGGATTCACGCAGATGTTTTTAAAAATCACAGCTTGTGAACACGCACACACTCTTTCATCCCCTCGGCCTCTTCCCTCTTGTTGGATTCACTCAGACGGTTTTAAGACTCACAGCTGGTGCACATCCACACACTTCCAGCCCCTCTGCCTCTCCCCTCTTCCTGGATTCACTTAGACGGTTTTAAGACTCACAGCCTTTGCACATCCACACACTTCCAGCCCCTCTGTCTCTCCACTCTTCCTGGATTCACTGAGACGGTTTTAAGACTCACAACCGGTGCACATCCACACACTTCCAGCCCCACTGTCTCTTCCCTCTTCCTGGATTCACTCAGACGGTTTTAAGACTCACAGCTGGTGCACATCCACACACTTCCAGCCCCTCTGCCTCTCCCCTCTTCCTGGATTCACTTAGACGGTTTTAAGACTCACAGCCTTTGCACATCCACACACTTCCAGCCCCTCTGTCTCTCCACACTTCCTGGATTCACTGAGACGGTTTTAAGACTCACAACCGGTGCACATCCACACATTTCCAGCCCCACTGTCTCGTGCCTCTTCCTGGATTCACTCAGATGTTTTTAAAAATCACAGCTTGTGAACACGCACCCACTCTTTCAGCCTCTCGGCCTTTTCCCTCTTTTGGATTCACTCAGACGGTTTTAAGACTCACAGCTGGTGCACATAGACACACTTCCAGCCCCTCTGCCTCTTCTCTCTTCCTGGATTCATTCAGACGGTTTTAAGACTCACAGCCGGTCCACATCCACACATTCTTTCAGCCCCTCGGCCTCTTCCCTCTTCTTGGATTCACTCAGATGTTTTTAAGACTCACAGCCGGTGCACATCCACACACTTCCAGCCCCTCTGCCTCTTCTCTCTTCCTGGATTCATTCAGACGGTTTTAAGACTCACAGCCGGTGCACATTCATACACTTCCAACCGCCCTGCATCTTCCGTATTCCTGGATTCACTGAGACAGTTTTAAGACTCACAGCCAGTGCACATCCACACACTTCCAGCCCCACTGTCTCTTCCCTCTTCCTGGATTCAATCAGATGTTTTTAAAAATCACAGCTTCTGAACACGCACATACTCTTTCAGCCCCTCGGCCTTTTCCCTCTTCCTGGATTCACTCAAACGGATTTAAGACTCAAAGCCGGTGCACATAGACACACTTCCAGCTCCTCTGCCTCTTCTCTCTTCCAGGATTCACTCAGATGGTTTTAAGACTCACAGCCGGTGCATATCCATACACTTCCAGCCCCTCTGTCTCTTCCCTCTTCCTGGATTCACTCAGATGTTTTTAAAAATAACAGCTTGTGAACACGCACCCACTCTTTCAGCCCCTCGGCCTCTTCCCTCTTCTTGGATTCACTCAGACGGTTTTAAGACTCACAGCCGGTGCACATCCATACACTTCCAGCCCCTCTGTCTCTTCCCTCTTCCTGGATTCACTCAGATGTTTTTAAAAATCACAGCTTGTGAACACGCACACACTCTTTCAGCCCCTCGGCCTCTTCCCTCTTCGTGGATTCACTCAGATGTTTTTAAAAATCACAGCTTGTGAACACGCACCCACTCTTTCAGCCCCTCGGCCTCTATCCTCTTCTTCGATTCACTCAGATGTTTTTAAAAATCACAGCTTGTGAACACGCACCCACTCTTTCAGCCCCTCGGCCTTTTCCCTCTTCCTGGATTCACTCAGACGGTTTTAAGACTCACAGCTGGTGCACATCCATACACTTCCAGCCCCTCTGTCTCTTCCCTCTTCCTGGATTCACTCAGATGTTTTTAAAAATAACAGCTTGTGAACACGCACACACTCTTTCAGCCTCTCGGCCTTTTCCCTCTTCCTGGATTCACTCAGACGGTTTTAAGACTCACAGCTGGTGCACATCCACAGACTTTCGCCTCTCTGCCTCTTCCCTCTTCCTGGATTCACTCATATGTTTTTAAAAATCACAGCTTGTGAACACGCACACACTCTTTCAGCCTCTCGGCCTCCTCCCTTTTCCTGGATTCACTCAGATGTTTTTAAAAATCACAGCTTGTGAACACGCACAAACTCCTTCAGCCCCTCGGCCTCTTACCTCTTCCTGGATTCACTCAAACGGATTTAAGACTCAAAGCCGGTGCACATAGACACACTTCCTGCCCCTCTGCCTTTTCTCTCTTCCTGGATTCATTCAGACGGTTTTATGACTCACAGCCGGTGCACATTCATACACTTCCAACCGCCCTGCATCTTCCCTATTCCTGGATTCACTGAGACAGTTTTAAGACTCACAGCCGGTGCACATAGACACACTTCCAGCCCCACTGTCTCTTCCCTCTTCCTGGATTCACTCAAACGGTTTTAAGACTCACAGCCAGTGCACATCCACACACTTCCAGCCCCACTGTCTCTTCCCTCTTCCTGGATTCAATCAGATGTTTTTAAAAATCACAGCTTGTGAATACGCACACACACTTCCATCCCCACTGTCTCTCCCCTCTTCCTGGATTCAATTAGATGGTTTTAAGACTCACAGCCGGTGCACATCCACACACTTCACAGCCCCTCTGTCTCTCCACTCTTCCTGGATTCACTGAGACGGTTTTAAGACTCACAGCCGGTCCACATCCACACATTCTTTCAGCCCCTCGGCCTCTTCCCTCTTCTTGGATTCACTCAGATGTTTTTAAGACTCACAGCCGGTGCACATCCACACACTTCCAGCCCCTCTGCCTCTCCCTTCTTCCTGGATTCACTTAGACGGTTTTAAGACTCACAGCCTTTGCACATCCACACACTTCCAGTCCCTCTGCCTCTTCCCTCTTCCTGGATTCACGCAGATGTTTTTAAAAATCACAGCTTGTGAACACGCACACACTCTTTCATCCCCTCGGCCTCTTCCCTCTTGTTGGATTCACTCAGACGGTTTTAAGACTCACAGCTGGTGCACATCCACACACTTCCAGCCCCTCTGCCTCTCCCCTCTTCCTGGATTCACTTAGACGGTTTTAAGACTCACAGCCTTTGAACATCCACACACTTCCAGCCCCTCTGTCTCTCCACTCTTCCTGGATTCACTTAGACGGTTTTAAGACTCACAGCCTTTGCCCATCCACACACTTCCAGCCCCTCTGTCTCTCCACACTTCCTGGATTCACTGAGACGGTTTTAAGACTCACAACCGGTGCACATCCACACATTTCCAGCCCCACTGTCTCGTGCCTCTTCCTGGATTCACTCAGATGTTTTTAAAAATCACAGCTTGTGAACACGCACCCACTCTTTCAGCCTCTCGGCCTTTTCCCTCTTTTGGATTCACTCAGACGGTTTTAAGACTCACAGCTGGTGCACATAGACACACTTCCAGCCCCTCTGCCTCTTCTCTCTTCCTGGATTCATTCAGACGGTTTTAAGACTCACAGCCGGTGCACATTCATACACTTCCAACCGCCCTGTATCTTCCCTATTCCTGGATTCACTGAGACGGTTTTAAGACTCACAGCCGGTCCACATCCACACATTCTTTCAGCCCCTCGGCCACTTCCCTATTCTTGGATTCACTCAGATGTTTTTAAGACTCACAGCCGGTGCACATCCACACACTTCCAGCCCCTCTGCCTCTCCCTTCTTCCTGGATTCACTTAGACGGTTTTAAGACTCACAGCCTTTGCACATCCACACACTTCCAGTCCCTCTGCCTCTTCCCTCTTCCTGGATTCACGCAGATGTTTTTAAAAATCACAGCTTGTGAACACGCACACACGCTTTCATCACCTCGGCCTCTTCCCTCTTGTTGGATTCACTCAGACGGTTTTAAGACTCACAGCTGGTGCACATCCACACACTTCCAGCCCCTCTGCCTCTCCCCTCTTCCTGGATTCACTTAGACGGTTTTAAGACTCACAGCCTTTGCACATCCACACACTTCCAGCCCCTCTGTCTCTCCACTCTTCCTGGATTCACTGAGACGGTTTTAAGACTCACAACCGGTGCACATCCACACACTTCCAGCCCCACTGTCTCTTCCCTCTTCCTGGATTCACTCGAACGGTTTTAAGACTCACAGCCGGTGCACATCCACACACTTCCAGCCCCTCTGCCTCTCCCCTCTTCCTGGATTCACTTAGACGGTTTTAAGACTCACAGCCGGTGCACATTCATACACTTCCAACCGCCCTGTATCTTCCCTATTCCTGGATTCACTGAGACGGTTTTAAGACTCACAGCCGGTCCACATCCACACATTCTTTCAGCCCCTCGGCCTCTTCCCTATTCTTGGATTCACTCAGATGTTTTTAAGACTCACAGCCGGTGCACATCCACACACTTCCAGCCCCTCTGCCTCTCCCTTCTTCCTGGATTCACTTAGACGGTTTTAAGACTCACAGCCTTTGCACATCCACACACTTCCAGTCCCTCTGCCTCTTCCCTCTTCCTGGATTCACGCAGATGTTTTTAAAAATCACAGCTTGTGAACACGCACACACGCTTTCATCACCTCGGCCTCTTCCCTCTTGTTGGATTCACTCAGACGGTTTTAAGACTCACAGCTGGTGCACATCCACACACTTCCAGCCCCTCTGCCTCTCCCCTCTTCCTGGATTCACTTAGACGGTTTTAAGACTCACAGCCTTTGCACATCCACACACTTCCAGCCCCTCTGTCTCTCCACTCTTCCTGGATTCACTGAGACGGTTTTAAGACTCACAACCGGTGCACATCCACACACTTCCAGCCCCACTGTCTCTTCCCTCTTCCTGGATTCACTCGAACCGTTTTAAGACTCACAGCCGGTGCACATCCACACACTTCCAGCCCCTCTGTCTCTCCACACTTCCTGGATTCACTGAGACGGTTTTAAGACTCACAACCGGTGCACATCCACACATTTCCAGCCCCACTGTCTCGTGCCTCTTCCTGGATTCACTCAGATGTTTTTAAAAATCACAGCTTGTGAACACGCACCCACTCTTTCAGCCTCTCGGCCTTTTCCCTCTTTTGGATTCACTCAGACGGTTTTAAGACTCACAGCTGGTGCACATAGACACACTTCCAGCCCCTCTGCCTCTTCTCTCTTCCTGGATTCATTCAGACGGTTTTAAGACTCACAGCCGGTCCACATCCACACATTCTTTCAGCCCCTCGGCCTCTTCCCTCTTCTTGGATTCACTCAGATGTTTTTAAGACTCACAGCCGGTGCACATCCACACACTTCCAGCCCCTCTGCCTCTTCTCTCTTCCTGGATTCATTCAGACGGTTTTAAGACTCACAGCCGGTGCACATTCATACACTTCCAACCGCCCTGCATCTTCCGTATTCCTGGATTCACTGAGACAGTTTTAAGACTCACAGCCAGTGCACATCCACACACTTCCAGCCCCACTGTCTCTTCCCTCTTCCTGGATTCAATCAGATGTTTTTAAAAATCACAGCTTCTGAACACGCACATACTCTTTCAGCCCCTCGGCCTTTTCCCTCTTCCTGGATTCACTCAAACGGATTTAAGACTCAAAGCCGGTGCACATAGACACACTTCCAGCTCCTCTGCCTCTTCTCTCTTCCAGGATTCACTCAGATGGTTTTAAGACTCACAGCCGGTGCATATCCATACACTTCCAGCCCCTCTGTCTCTTCCCTCTTCCTGGATTCACTCAGATGTTTTTAAAAATAACAGCTTGTGAACACGCACCCACTCTTTCAGCCCCTCGGCCTCTTCCCTCTTCTTGGATTCACTCAGACGGTTTTAAGATTCACAGCCGGTGCACATCCATACACTTCCAGCCCCTCTGTCTCTTCCCTCTTCCTGGATTCACTCAGATGTTTTTAAAAATCACAGCTTGTGAACACGCACACACTCTTTCAGCCCCTCGGCCTCTTCCCTCTTCGTGGATTCACTCAGATGTTTTTAAAAATCACAGCTTGTGAACACGCACCCACTCTTTCAGCCCCTCGGCCTCTATCCTCTTCTTCGATTCACTCAGATGTTTTTAAAAATCACAGCTTGTGAACACGCACCCACTCTTTCAGCCCCTCGGCCTTTTCCCTCTTCCTGGATTCACTCAGACGGTTTTAAGACTCACAGCTGGTGCACATCCATACACTTCCAGCCCCTCTGTCTCTTCCCTCTTCCTGGATTCACTCAGATGTTTTTAAAAATAACAGCTTGTGAACACGCACACACTCTTTCAGCCTCTCGGCCTTTTCCCTCTTCCTGGATTCACTCAGACGGTTTTAAGACTCACAGCTGGTGCACATCCACAGACTTTCGCCTCTCTGCCTCTTCCCTCTTCCTGGATTCACTCATATGTTTTTAAAAATCACAGCTTGTGAACACGCACACACTCTTTCAGCCTCTCGGCCTCCTCCCTTTTCCTGGATTCACTCAGATGTTTTTAAAAATCACAGCTTGTGAACACGCACAAACTCCTTCAGCCCCTCGGCCTCTTACCTCTTCCTGGATTCACTCAAACGGATTTAAGACTCAAAGCCGGTGCACATAGACACACTTCCTGCCCCTCTGCCTTTTCTCTCTTCCTGGATTCATTCAGACGGTTTTATGACTCACAGCCGGTGCACATTCATACACTTCCAACCGCCCTGCATCTTCCCTATTCCTGGATTCACTGAGACAGTTTTAAGACTCACAGCCGGTGCACATAGACACACTTCCAGCCCCACTGTCTCTTCCCTCTTCCTGGATTCACTCAAACGGTTTTAAGACTCACAGCCAGTGCACATCCACACACTTCCAGCCCCACTGTCTCTTCCCTCTTCCTGGATTCAATCAGATGTTTTTAAAAATCACAGTTTGTGAATACGCACACACACTTCCATCCCCACTGTCTCTCCCCTCTTCCTGGATTCAATTAGATGGTTTTAAGACTCACAGCCGGTGCACATCCACACACTTCACAGCCCCTCTGTCTCTCCACTCTTCCTGGATTCACTGAGACGGTTTTAAGACTCACAGCCGGTCCACATCCACACATTCTTTCAGCCCCTCGGCCTCTTCCCTCTTCTTGGATTCACTCAGATGTTTTTAAGACTCACAGCCGGTGCACATCCACACACTTCCAGCCCCTCTGCCTCTCCCTTCTTCCTGGATTCACTTAGACGGTTTTAAGACTCACAGCCTTTGCACATCCACACACTTCCAGTCCCTCTGCCTCTTCCCTCTTCCTGGATTCACGCAGATGTTTTTAAAAATCACAGCTTGTGAACACGCACACACTCTTTCATCCCCTCGGCCTCTTCCCTCTTGTTGGATTCACTCAGACGGTTTTAAGACTCACAGCTGGTGCACATCCACACACTTCCAGCCCCTCTGCCTCTCCCCTCTTCCTGGATTCACTAAGACGGTTTTAAGACTCACAGCCTTTGAACATCCACACACTTCCAGCCCCTCTGTCTCTCCACTCTTCCTGGATTCACTGAGACGGTTTTAAGACTCACAACCGGTGCACATCCACACACTTCCAGCCCCACTGTCTCTTCCCTCTTCCTGGATTCACTCAGACGGTTTTAAGACTCACAGCTGGTGCACATCCACACACTTCCAGCCCCTCTGCCTCTCCCCTCTTCCTGGATTCACTTAGACGGTTTTAAGACTCACAGCCTTTGCCCATCCACACACTTCCAGCCCCTCTGTCTCTCCACACTTCCTGGATTCACTGAGACGGTTTTAAGACTCACAACCGGTGCACATCCACACATTTCCAGCCCCACTGTCTCGTGCCTCTTCCTGGATTCACTCAGATGTTTTTAAAAATCACAGCTTGTGAACACGCACCCACTCTTTCAGCCTCTCGGCCTTTTCCCTCTTTTGGATTCACTCAGACGGTTTTAAGACTCACAGCTGGTGCACATAGACACACTTCCAGCCCCTCTGCCTCTTCTCTGTTCCTGGATTCATTCAGACGGTTTTAAGACTCACAGCCGGTGCACATTCATACACTTCCAACCGCCCTGTATCTTCCTTATTCCTGGATTCACTGAGACGGTTTTAAGACTCACAGCCGGTCCACATCCACACATTCTTTCAGCCCCTCGGCCTCTTCCCTATTCTTGGATTCACTCAGATGTTTTTAAGACTCACAGCCGGTGCACATCCACACACTTCCAGCCCCTCTGCCTCTCCCTTCTTCCTGGATTCACTTAGACGGTTTTAAGACTCACAGCCTTTGCACATCCACACACTTCCAGCCCCTCTGTCTCTCCACTCTTCCTGGATTCACTGAGACGGTTTTAAGACTCACAACCGGTGCACATCCACACACTTCCAGCCCCACTGTCTCTTCCCTCTTCCTGGATTCACTCGAACGGTTTTAAGACTCACAGCCGGTGCACATCCACACACTTCCAGCCCCTCTGCCTCTCCCCTCTTCCTGGATTCACTTAGACGGTTTTAAGACTCACAGCCGGTGCACATTCATACACTTCCAACCGCCCTGTATCTTCCCTATTCCTGGATTCACTGAGACGGTTTTAAGACTCACAGCCGGTCCACATCCACACATTCTTTCAGCCCCTCGGCCTCTTCCCTATTCTTGGATTCACTCAGATGTTTTTAAGACTCACAGCCGGTGCACATCCACACACTTCCAGCCCCTCTGCCTCTCCCTTCTTCCTGGATTCACTTAGACGGTTTTAAGACTCACAGCCTTTGCACATCCACACACTTCCAGTCCCTCTGCCTCTTCCCTCTTCCTGGATTCACGCAGATGTTTTTAAAAATCACAGCTTGTGAACACGCACACACGCTTTCATCACCTCGGCCTCTTCCCTCTTGTTGGATTCACTCAGACGGTTTTAAGACTCACAGCTGGTGCACATCCACACACTTCCAGCCCCTCTGCCTCTCCCCTCTTCCTGGATTCACTTAGACGGTTTTAAGACTCACAGCCTTTGCACATCCACACACTTCCAGCCCCTCTGTCTCTCCACTCTTCCTGGATTCACTGAGACGGTTTTAAGACTCACAACCGGTGCACATCCACACACTTCCAGCCCCACTGTCTCTTCCCTCTTCCTGGATTCACTCGAACCGTTTTAAGACTCACAGCCGGTGCACATCCACACACTTCCAGCCCCTCTGTCTCTCCACTCTTCCTGGATTCACTGAGACGGTTTTAAGACTCACAACCGGTGCACATCCACACACTTCCAGCCCCACTGTCTCTTCCCTCTTCCTGGATTCACTCAGACGGTTTTAAGACTCACAGCTGGTGCACATCCACACACTTCCAGCCCCTCTGCCTCTCCCCTCTTCCTGGATTCACTTAGACCGTTTTAAGACTCACAGCCTTTGCACATCCACACACTTCCAGCCCCTCTGTCTCTCCACACTTCCTGGATTCACTGAGACGGTTTTAAGACTCACAACCGGTGCACATCCACACATTTCCAGCCCCACTGTCTCGTGCCTCTTCCTGGATTCACTCAGATGTTTTTAAAAATCACAGCTTGTGAACACGCACCCACTCTTTCAGCCTCTCGGCCTTTTCCCTCTTTTGGATTCACTCAGACGGTTTTAAGACTCACAGCTGGTGCACATAGACACACTTCCAGCCCCTCTGCCTCTTCTCTCTTCCTGGATTCATTCAGACGGTTTTAAGACTCACAGCCGGTCCACATCCACACATTCTTTCAGCCCCTCGGCCTCTTCCCTCTTCTTGGATTCACTCAGATGTTTTTAAGACTCACAGCCGGAGCACATCCACACACTTCCAGCCCCTCTGCCTCTTCTCTCTTCCTGGATTCATTCAGACGGTTTTAAGACTCACAGCCGCTGCACATTCATACACTTCCAACCGCCCTGCATCTTCCGTATTCCTGGATTCACTGAGACAGTTTTAAGACTCACAGCCAGTGCACATCCACACACTTCCAGCCCCACTGTCTCTTCCCTCTTCCTGGATTCAATCAGATGTTTTTAAAAATCACAGCTTCTGAACACGCACATACTCTTTCAGCCCCTCGGCCTTTTCCCTCTTCCTGGATTCACTCAAACGGATTTAAGACTCAAAGCCGGTGCACATAGACACACTTCCAGCTCCTCTGCCTCTTCTCTCTTCCAGGATTCACTCAGATGGTTTTAAGACTCACAGCCGGTGCATATCCATACACTTCCAGCCCCTCTGTCTCTTCCCTCTTCCTGGATTCACTCAGATGTTTTTAAAAATAACAGCTTGTGAACACGCACCCACTCTTTCAGCCCCTCGGCCTCTTCCCTCTTCTTGGATTCACTCAGACGGTTTTAAGACTCACAGCCGGTGCACATCCATACACTTCCAGCCCCTCTGTCTCTTCCCTCTTCCTGGATTCACTCAGATGTTTTTAAAAATCACAGCTTGTGAACACGCACACACTCTTTCAGCCCCTCGGCCTCTTCTCTCTTCGTGGATTCACTCAGATGTTTTTAAAAATCACAGCTTGTGAACACGCACCCACTCTTTCAGCCCCTCGGCCTCTATCCTCTTCTTCGATTCACTCAGATGTTTTTAAAAATCACAGCTTGTGAACACGCACCCACTCTTTCAGCCCCTCGGCCTTTTCCCTCTTCCTGGATTCACTCAGACGGTTTTAAGACTCACACCCAGTGCACATCCATACACTTCCAGCCCCTCTGTCTCTTCCCTCTTCCTGGATTCACTCAGATGTTTTTAAAAATAACAGCTTGTGAACACGCACCCACTCTTTCAGCCCCTCGGCCTCTTCCCTCTTCTTGGATTCACTCAGACGGTTTTAAGACTCACAGCCGGTGCACATCCATACACTTCCAGCCCCTCTGTCTCTTCCCTCTTCCTGGATTCACTCAGATGTTTTTAAAAATCACAGCTTGTGAACACGCACACACTCTTTCAGCCCCTCGGCCTCTTCCCTCTTCGTGGATTCACTCAGATGTTTTTAAAAATCACAGCTTGTGAACACGGACCCACTCTTTCAGCCCCTCGGCCTCTATCCTCTTCTTCGATTCACTCAGATGTTTTTAAAAATCACAGCTTGTGAACACGCACACACGCTTTCATCACCTCGGCCTCTTCCCTCTTGTTGGATTCACTCAGACGGTTTTAAGACTCACAGCTGGTGCACATCCACACACTTCCAGCCCCTCTGCCTCTCCCCTC
The DNA here is from genome assembly GCF_964273705.1 of Natrix helvetica. Lineage (NCBI taxonomy): Eukaryota > Metazoa > Chordata > Lepidosauria > Squamata > Natricidae > Natrix > Natrix helvetica. Next base: position 32,257,394 of record NC_138555.1, read on the forward strand.
TTCCTGGATTCACTTAGATGGTTTTAAGACTCACAGCCTTTGCACATCCACACACTTCCAGCCCCTCTGTCTCTCCACTCTTCCTGGATTCACTGAGACGGTTTTAAGACTCACAACCGGTGCACATCCACACACTTCCAGCCCCACTGTCTCTTCCCTCTTCCTGGATTCACTCGAACGGTTTTAAGACTCACAGCCGGTGCACATCCACACACTTCCAGCCCCTCTGCCTCTCCCCTCTTCCTGGATTCACTTAGACGGTTTTAAGACTCACAGCCGGTGCACATTCATACACTTCCAACCGCCCTGTATCTTCCCTATTCCTGGATTCACTGAGACGGTTTTAAGACTCACAGCCGGTCCACATCCACACATTCTTTCAGCCCCTCGGCCTCTTCCCTATTCTTGGATTCACTCAGATGTTTTTAAGACTCACAGCCGGTGCACATCCACACACTTCCAGCCCCTCTGCCTCTCGCTTCTTCCTGGATTCACTTAGACGGTTTTAAGACTCACAGCCTTTGCACATCCACACACTTCCAGTCCCTCTGCCTCTTCCCTCTTCCTGGATTCACGCAGATGTTTTTAAAAATCACAGCTTGTGAACACGCACACACGCTTTCATCACCTCGGCCTCTTCCCTCTTGTTGGATTCACTCAGACGGTTTTAAGACTCACAGCTGGTGCACATCCACACACTTCCAGCCCCTCTGCCTCTCCCCTCTTCCTGGATTCACTTAGACGGTTTTAAGACTCACAGCCTTTGCACATCCACACACTTCCAGCCCCTCTGTCTCTCCACTCTTCCTGGATTCACTGAGACGGTTTTAAGACTCACAACCGGTGCACATCCACACACTTCCAGCCCCACTGTCTCTTCCCTCTTCCTGGATTCACTCGAACCGTTTTAAGACTCACAGCCGGTGCACATCCACACACTTCCAGCCCCTCTGTCTCTCCACACTTCCTGGATTCACTGAGACGGTTTTAAGACTCACAACCGGTGCACATCCACACATTTCCAGCCCCACTGTCTCGTGCCTCTTCCTGGATTCACTCAGATGTTTTTAAAAATCACAGCTTGTGAACACGCACCCACTCTTTCAGCCTCTCGGCCTTTTCCCTCTTTTGGATTCACTCAGACGGTTTTAAGACTCACAGCTGGTGCACATAGACACACTTCCAGCCCCTCTGCCTCTTCTCTCTTCCTGGATTCATTCAGACGGTTTTAAGACTCACAGCCGGTCCACATCCACACATTCTTTCAGCCCCTCGGCCTCTTCCCTCTTCTTGGATTCACTCAGATGTTTTTAAGACTCACAGCCGGTGCACATCCACACACTTCCAGCCCCTCTGCCTCTTCTCTCTTCCTGGATTCATTCAGACGGTTTTAAGACTCACAGCCGGTGCACATTCATACACTTCCAACCGCCCTGCATCTTCCGTATTCCTGGATTCACTGAGACAGTTTTAAGACTCACAGCCAGTGCACATCCACACACTTCCAGCCCCACTGTCTCTTCCCTCTTCCTGGATTCAATCAGATGTTTTTAAAAATCACAGCTTCTGAACACGCACATACTCTTTCAGCCCCTCGGCCTTTTCCCTCTTCCTGGATTCACTCAAACGGATTTAAGACTCAAAGCCGGTGCACATAGACACACTTCCAGCTCCTCTGCCTCTTCTCTCTTCCAGGATTCACTCAGATGGTTTTAAGACTCACAGCCGGTGCATATCCATACACTTCCAGCCCCTCTGTCTCTTCCCTCTTCCTGGATTCACTCAGATGTTTTTAAAAATAACAGCTTGTGAACACGCACCCACTCTTTCAGCCCCTCGGCCTCTTCCCTCTTCTTGGATTCACTCAGACGGTTTTAAGACTCACAGCCGGTGCACATCCATACACTTCCAGCCCCTCTGTCTCTTCCCTCTTCCTGGATTCACTCAGATGTTTTTAAAAATCACAGCTTGTGAACACGCACACACTCTTTCAGCCCCTCGGCCTCTTCCCTCTTCGTGGATTCACTCAGATGTTTTTAAAAATCACAGCTTGTGAACACGCACCCACTCTTTCAGCCCCTCGGCCTCTATCCTCTTCTTCGATTCACTCAGATGTTTTTAAAAATCACAGCTTGTGAACACGCACCCACTCTTTCAGCCCCTCGGCCTTTTCCCTATTCCTGGATTCACTTAGACGGTTTTAAGACTCACAGCCTTTGCACATCCACACACTTCCAGCCCCTCTGTCTCTCCACTCTTCCTGGATTCACTGAGACGGTTTTAAGACTCACAGCCTTTGCACATCCACACACTTCCAGCCCCTCTGTCTCTCCACTCTTCCTGGATTCACTGAGACGGTTTTAAGACTCACAACCGGTGCACATCCACACACTTCCAGCCCCACTGTCTCTTCCCTCTTCCTGGATTCACTCGAACGGTTTTAAGACTCACAGCCGGTGCACATCCACACACTTCCAGCCCCTCTGCCTCTCCCCTCTTCCTGGATTCACTTAGACGGTTTTAAGACTCACAGCCGGTGCACATTCATACACTTCCAACCGCCCTGTATCTTCCCTATTCCTGGATTCACTGAGACGGTTTTAAGACTCACAGCCGGTCCACATCCACACATTCTTTCAGCCCCTCGGCCTCTTCCCTATTCTTGGATTCACTCAGATGTTTTTAAGACTCACAGCCGGTGCACATCCACACACTTCCAGCCCCTCTGCCTCTCCCTTCTTCCTGGATTCACTTAGACGGTTTTAAGACTCACAGCCTTTGCACATCCACACACTTCCAGTCCCTCTGCCTCTTCCCTCTTCCTGGATTCACGCAGATGTTTTTAAAAATCACAGCTTGTGAACACGCACACACGCTTTCATCACCTCGGCCTCTTCCCTCTTGTTGGATTCACTCAGACGGTTTTAAGACTCACAGCTGGTGCACATCCACACACTTCCAGCCCCTCTGCCTCTCCCCTCTTCCTGGATTCACTTAGACGGTTTTAAGACTCACAGCCTTTGCACATCCACACACTTCCAGCCCCTCTGTCTCTCCACTCTTCCTGGATTCACTGAGACGGTTTTAAGACTCACAACCGGTGCACATCCACACACTTCCAGCCCCACTGTCTCTTCCCTCTTCCTGGATTCACTCGAACCGTTTTAAGACTCACAGCCGGTGCACATCCACACACTTCCAGCCCCTCTGTCTCTCCACACTTCCTGGATTCACTGAGACGGTTTTAAGACTCACAACCGGTGCACATCCACACATTTCCAGCCCCACTGTCTCGTGCCTCTTCCTGGATTCACTCAGATGTTTTTAAAAATCACAGCTTGTGAACACGCACCCACTCTTTCAGCCTCTCGGCCTTTTCCCTCTTTTGGATTCACTCAGACGGTTTTAAGACTCACAGCTGGTGCACATAGACACACTTCCAGCCCTTCTTCCTCTTCTCTCTTCCTGGATTCATTCAGACGGTTTTAAGACTCACAGCCGGTCCACATCCACACATTCTTTCAGCCCCTCGGCCTCTTCCCTCTTCTTGGATTCACTCACATGTTTTTAAGACTCACAGCCGGTGCACATCCACACACTTCCAGCCCCTCTGCCTCTTCTCTCTTCCTGGATTCATTCAGACGGTTTTAAGACTCACAGCCGCTGCACATTCATACACTTCCAACCGCCCTGCATCTTCCGTATTCCTGGATTCACTGAGACAGTTTTAAGACTCACAGCCAGTGCACATCCACACACTTCCAGCCCCACTGTCTCTTCCCTCTTCCTGGATTCAATCAGATGTTTTTAAAAATCACAGCTTCTGAACACGCACATACTCTTTCAGCCCCTCGGCCTTTTCCCTCTTCCTGGATTCACTCAAACGGATTTAAGACTCAAAGCCGGTGCACATAGACACACTTCCAGCTCCTCTGCCTCTTCTCTCTTCCAGGATTCACTCAGATGGTTTTAAGACTCACAGCCGGTGCATATCCATACACTTCCAGCCCCTCTGTCTCTTCCCTCTTCCTGGATTCACTCAGATGTTTTTAAAAATAACAGCTTGTGAACACGCACCCACTCTTTCAGCCCCTCGGCCTCTTCCCTCTTCTTGGATTCACTCAGACGGTTTTAAGACTCACAGCCGGTGCACATCCATACACTTCCAGCCCCTCTGTCTCTTCCCTCTTCCTGGATTCACTCAGATGTTTTTAAAAATCACAGCTTGTGAACACGCACACACTCTTTCAGCCCCTCGGCCTCTTCCCTCTTCGTGGATTCACTCAGATGTTTTTAAAAATCACAGCTTGTGAACACGCACCCACTCTTTCAGCCCCTCGGCCTCTATCCTCTTCTTCGATTCACTCAGATGTTTTTAAAAATCACAGCTTGTGAACACGCACCCACTCTTTCAGCCCCTCGGCCTTTTCCCTATTCCTGGATTCACTTAGACGGTTTTAAGACTCACAGCCTTTGCACATCCACACACTTCCAGCCCCTCTGTCTCTCCACTCTTCCTGGATTCACTGAGACGGTTTTAAGACTCACAGCCTTTGCACATCCACACACTTCCAGCCCCTCTGTCTCTCCACTCTTCCTGGATTCACTGAGACGGTTTTAAGACTCACAACCGGTGCACATCCACACACTTCCAGCCCCACTGTCTCTTCCCTCTTCCTGGATTCACTCGAACGGTTTTAAGACTCACAGCCGGTGCACATCCACACACTTCCAGCCCCTCTGCCTCTCCCCTCTTCCTGGATTCACTTAGACGGTTTTAAGACTCACAGCCGGTGCACATTCATACACTTCCAACCGCCCTGTATCTTCCCTATTCCTGGATTCACTGAGACGGTTTTAAGACTCACAGCCGGTCCACATCCACACATTCTTTCAGCCCCTCGGCCTCTTCCCTATTCTTGGATTCACTCAGATGTTTTTAAGACTCACAGCCGGTGCACATCCACACACTTCCAGCCCCTCTGCCTCTCCCTTCTTCCTGGATTCACTTAGACGGTTTTAAGACTCACAGCCTTTGCACATCCACACACTTCCAGTCCCTCTGCCTCTTCCCTCTTCCTGGATTCACGCAGATGTTTTTAAAAATCACAGCTTGTGAACACGCACACACGCTTTCATCACCTCGGCCTCTTCCCTCTTGTTGGATTCACTCAGACGGTTTTAAGACTCACAGCTGGTGCACATCCACACACTTCCAGCCCCTCTGCCTCTCCCCTCTTCCTGGATTCACTTAGACGGTTTTAAGACTCACAGCCTTTGCACATCCACACACTTCCAGCCCCTCTGTCTCTCCACTCTTCCTGGATTCACTGAGACGGTTTTAAAACTCACAACCGGTGCACATCCACACACTTCCAGCCCCACTGTCTCTTCCCTCTTCCTGGATTCACTCGAACCGTTTTAAGACTCACAGCCGGTGCACATCCACACACTTCCAGCCCCTCTGTCTCTCCACACTTCCTGGATTCACTGAGACGGTTTTAAGACTCACAACCGGTGCACATCCACACATTTCCAGCCCCACTGTCTCGTGCCTCTTCCTGGATTCACTCAGATGTTTTTAAAAATCACAGCTTGTGAACACGCACCCACTCTTTCAGCCTCTCGGCCTTTTCCCTCTTTTGGATTCACTCAGACGGTTTTAAGACTCACAGCTGGTGCACATAGACACACTTCCAGCCCCTCTGCCTCTTCTCTCTTCCTGGATTCATTCAGACGGTTTTAAGACTCACAGCCGGTCCACATCCACACATTCTTTCAGCCCCTCGGCCTCTTCCCTCTTCTTGGATTCACTCAGATGTTTTTAAGACTCACAGCCGGTGCACATCCACACACTTCCAGCCCCTCTGCCTCTTCTCTCTTCCTGGATTCATTCAGACGGTTTTAAGACTCACAGCCGGTGCACATTCATACACTTCCAACCGCCCTGTATCTTCCCTATTCCTGGATTCACTGAGACGGTTTTAAGACTCACAGCCGGTCCACATCCACACATTCTTTCAGCCCCTCGGCCTCTTCCCTATTCTTGGATTCACTCAGATGTTTTTAAAAATCACAGCTTGTGAACACGCACCCACTCTTTCAGCCCCTCGGCCTCTATCCTCTTCTTCGATTCACTCAGATGTTTTTAAAAATCACAGCTTGTGAACACGCACCCACTCTTTCAGCCCCTCGGCCTTTTCCCTATTCCTGGATTCACTTAGACGGTTTTAAGACTCACAGCCTTTGCACATCCACACACTTCCAGCCCCTCTGTCTCTCCACTCTTCCTGGATTCACTGAGACGGTTTTAAGACTCACAGCCTTTGCACATCCACACACTTCCAGCCCCTCTGTCTCTCCACTCTTCCTGGATTCACTGAGACGGTTTTAAGACTCACAACCGGTGCACATCCACACACTTCCAGCCCCACTGTCTCTTCCCTCTTCCTGGATTCACTCGAACGGTTTTAAGACTCACAGCCGGTGCACATCCACACACTTCCAGCCCCTCTGCCTCTCCCCTCTTCCTGGATTCACTTAGACGGTTTTAAGACTCACAGCCGGTGCACATTCATACACTTCCAACCGCCCTGTATCTTCCCTATTCCTGGATTCACTGAGACGGTTTTAAGACTCACAGCCGGTCCACATCCACACATTCTTTCAGCCCCTCGGCCTCTTCCCTATTCTTGGATTCACTCAGATGTTTTTAAGACTCACAGCCGGTGCACATCCACACACTTCCAGCCCCTCTGCCTCTCCCTTCTTCCTGGATTCACTTAGACGGTTTTAAGACTCACAGCCTTTGCACATCCACACACTTCCAGTCCCTCTGCCTCTTCCCTCTTCCTGGATTCACGCAGATGTTTTTAAAAATCACAGCTTGTGAACACGCACACACGCTTTCATCACCTCGGCCTCTTCCCTCTTGTTGGATTCACTCAGACGGTTTTAAGACTCACAGCTGGTGCACATCCACACACTTCCAGCCCCTCTGCCTCTCCCCTCTTCCTGGATTCACTTAGACGGTTTTAAGACTCACAGCCTTTGCACATCCACACACTTCCAGCCCCTCTGTCTCTCCACTCTTCCTGGATTCACTGAGACGGTTTTAAAACTCACAACCGGTGCACATCCACACACTTCCAGCCCCACTGTCTCTTCCCTCTTCCTGGATTCACTCGAACCGTTTTAAGACTCACAGCCGGTGCACATCCACACACTTCCAGCCCCTCTGTCTCTCCACACTTCCTGGATTCACTGAGACGGTTTTAAGACTCACAACCGGTGCACATCCACACATTTCCAGCCCCACTGTCTCGTGCCTCTTCCTGGATTCACTCAGATGTTTTTAAAAATCACAGCTTGTGAACACGCACCCACTCTTTCAGCCTCTCGGCCTTTTCCCTCTTTTGGATTCACTCAGACGGTTTTAAGACTCACAGCTGGTGCACATAGACACACTTCCAGCCCCTCTGCCTCTTCTCTCTTCCTGGATTCATTCAGACGGTTTTAAGACTCACAGCCGGTCCACATCCACACATTCTTTCAGCCCCTCGGCCTCTTCCCTCTTCTTGGATTCACTCAGATGTTTTTAAGACTCACAGCCGGTGCACATCCACACACTTCCAGCCCCTCTGCCTCTTCTCTCTTCCTGGATTCATTCAGACGGTTTTAAGACTCACAGCCGGTGCACATTCATACACTTCCAACCGCCCTGTATCTTCCCTATTCCTGGATTCACTGAGACGGTTTTAAGACTCACAGCCGGTCCACATCCACACATTCTTTCAGCCCCTCGGCCTCTTCCCTATTCTTGGATTCACTCAGATGTTTTTAAGACTCACAGCCGGTGCACATCCACACACTTCCAGCCCCTCTGCCTCTCCCTTCTTCCTGGATTCACTTAGACGGTTTTAAGACTCACAGCCTTTGCACATCCACACACTTCCAGTCCCTCTGCCTCTTCCCTCTTCCTGGATTCACGCAGATGTTTTTAAAAATCACAGCTTGTGAACACGCACACACGCTTTCATCACCTCGGCCTCTTCCCTCTTGTTGGATTCACTCAGACGGTTTTAAGACTCACAGCTGGTGCACATCCACACACTTCCAGCCCCTCTGCCTCTCCCCTCTTCCTGGATTCACTTAGACGGTTTTAAGACTCACAGCCTTTGCACATCCACACACTTCCAGCCCCTCTGTCTCTCCACTCTTCCTGGATTCACTGAGACGGTTTTAAAACTCACAACCGGTGCACATCCACACACTTCCAGCCCCACTGTCTCTTCCCTCTTCCTGGATTCACTCGAACCGTTTTAAGACTCACAGCCGGTGCACATCCACACACTTCCAGCCCCTCTGTCTCTCCACACTTCCTGGATTCACTGAGACGGTTTTAAGACTCACAACCGGTGCACATCCACACATTTCCAGCCCCACTGTCTCGTGCCTCTTCCTGGATTCACTCAGATGTTTTTAAAAATCACAGCTTGTGAACACGCACCCACTCTTTCAGCCTCTCGGCCTTTTCCCTCTTTTGGATTCACTCAGACGGTTTTAAGACTCACAGCTGGTGCACATAGACACACTTCCAGCCCCTCTGCCTCTTCTCTCTTCCTGGATTCATTCAGACGGTTTTAAGACTCACAGCCGGTCCACATCCACACATTCTTTCAGCCCCTCGGCCTCTTCCCTCTTCTTGGATTCACTCAGATGTTTTTAAGACTCACAGCCGGAGCACATCCACACACTTCCAGCCCCTCTGCCTCTTCTCTCTTCCTGGATTCATTCAGACGGTTTTAAGACTCACAGCCGCTGCACATTCATACACTTCCAACCGCCCTGCATCTTCCGTATTCCTGGATTCACTGAGACAGTTTTAAGACTCACAGCCAGTGCACATCCACACACTTCCAGCCCCACTGTCTCTTCCCTCTTCCTGGATTCAATCAGATGTTTTTAAAAATCACAGCTTCTGAACACGCACATACTCTTTCAGCCCCTCGGCCTTTTCCCTCTTCCTGGATTCACTCAAACGGATTTAAGACTCAAAGCCGGTGCACATAGACACACTTCCAGCTCCTCTGCCTCTTCTCTCTTCCAGGATTCACTCAGATGGTTTTAAGACTCACAGCCGGTGCATATCCATACACTTCCAGCCCCTCTGTCTCTTCCCTCTTCCTGGATTCACTCAGATGTTTTTAAAAATAACAGCTTGTGAACACGCACCCACTCTTTCAGCCCCTCGGCCTCTTCCCTCTTCTTGGATTCACTCAGACGGTTTTAAGACTCACAGCCGGTGCACATCCATACACTTCCAGCCCCTCTGTCTCTTCCCTCTTCCTGGATTCACTCAGATGTTTTTAAAAATCACAGCTTGTGAACACGCACACACTCTTTCAGCCCCTCGGCCTCTTCCCTCTTCGTGGATTCACTCAGATGTTTTTAAAAATCACAGCTTGTGAACACGCACCCACTCTTTCAGCCCCTCGGCCTCTATCCTCTTCTTCGATTCACTCAGATGTTTTTAAAAATCACAGCTTGTGAACACGCACCCACTCTTTCAGCCCCTCGGCCTTTTCCCTCTTCCTGGATTCACTCAGACGGTTTTAAGACTCACAGCTGGTGCACATCCATACACTTCCAGCCCCTCTGTCTCTTCCCTCTTCCTGGATTCACTCAGATGTTTTTAAAAATAACAGCTTGTGAACACGCACACACTCTTTCAGCCTCTCGGCCTTTTCCCTCTTCCTGGATTCACTCAGACGGTTTTAAGACTCACAGCTGGTGCACATCCACAGACTTTCGCCTCTCTGCCTCTTCCCTCTTCCTGGATTCACTCATATGTTTTTAAAAATCACAGCTTGTGAACACGCACACACTCTTTCAGCCTCTCGGCCTCCTCCCTTTTCCTGGATTCACTCAGATGTTTTTAAAAATCACAGCTTGTGAACACGCACAAACTCCTTCAGCCCCTCGGCCTCTTACCTCTTCCTGGATTCACTCAAACGGATTTAAGACTCAAAGCCGGTGCACATAGACACACTTCCTGCCCCTCTGCCTTTTCTCTCTTCCTGGATTCATTCAGACGGTTTTATGACTCACAGCCGGTGCACATTCATACACTTCCAACCGCCCTGCATCTTCCCTATTCCTGGATTCACTGAGACAGTTTTAAGACTCACAGCCGGTGCACATAGACACACTTCCAGCCCCACTGTCTCTTCCCTCTTCCTGGATTCACTCAAACGGTTTTAAGACTCACAGCCAGTGCACATCCACACACTTCCAGCCCCACTGTCTCTTCCCTCTTCCTGGATTCAATCAGATGTTTTTAAAAATCACAGCTTGTGAATACGCACACACACTTCCATCCCCACTGTCTCTCCCCTCTTCCTGGATTCAATTAGATGGTTTTAAGACTCACAGCCGGTGCACATCCACACACTTCACAGCCCCTCTGTCTCTCCACTCTTCCTGGATTCACTGAGACGGTTTTAAGACTCACAGCCGGTCCACATCCACACATTCTTTCAGCCCCTCGGCCTCTTCCCTCTTCTTGGATTCACTCAGATGTTTTTAAGACTCACAGCCGGTGCACATCCACACACTTCCAGCCCCTCTGCCTCTCCCTTCTTCCTGGATTCACTTAGACGGTTTTAAGACTCACAGCCTTTGCACATCCACACACTTCCAGTCCCTCTGCCTCTTCCCTCTTCCTGGATTCACGCAGATGTTTTTAAAAATCACAGCTTGTGAACACGCACACACTCTTTCATCCCCTCGGCCTCTTCCCTCTTGTTGGATTCACTCAGACGGTTTTAAGACTCACAGCTCGTGCACATCCACACACTTCCAGCCCCTCTGCCTCTCCCCTCTTCCTGGATTCACTAAGACGGTTTTAAGACTCACAGCCTTTGAACATCCACACACTTCCAGCCCCTCTGTCTCTCCACTCTTCCTGGATTCACTGAGACGGTTTTAAGACTCACAACCGGTGCACATCCACACACTTCCAGCCCCACTGTCTCTTCCCTCTTCCTGGATTCACTCAGACGGTTTTAAGACTCACAGCTCGTGCACATCCACACACTTCCAGCCCCTCTGCCTCTCCCCTCTTCCTGGATTCACTTAGACGGTTTTAAGACTCACAGCCTTTGCCCATCCACACACTTCCAGCCCCTCTGTCTCTCCACACTTCCTGGATTCACTGAGACGGTTTTAAGACTCACAACCGGTGCACATCCACACATTTCCAGCCCCACTGTCTCGTGCCTCTTCCTGGATTCACTCAGATGTTTTTAAAAATCACAGCTTGTGAACACGCACCCACTCTTTCAGCCTCTCGGCCTTTTCCCTCTTTTGGATTCACTCAGACGGTTTTAAGACTCACAGCTGGTGCACATAGACACACTTCCAGCCCCTCTGCCTCTTCTCTGTTCCTGGATTCATTCAGACGGTTTTAAGACTCACAGCCGGTGCACATTCATACACTTCCAACCGCCCTGTATCTTCCCTATTCCTGGATTCACTGAGACGGTTTTAAGACTCACAGCCGGTCCACATCCACACATTCTTTCAGCCCCTCGGCCTCTTCCCTATTCTTGGATTCACTCAGATGTTTTTAAGACTCACAGCCGGTGCACATCCACACACTTCCAGCCCCTCTGCCTCTCCCTTCTTCCTGGATTCACTTAGACGGTTTTAAGACTCACAGCCTTTGCACATCCACACACTTCCAGTCCCTCTGCCTCTTCCCTCTTCCTGGATTCACGCAGATGTTTTTAAAAATCACAGCTTGTGAACACGCACACACTCTTTCATCACCTCGGCCTCTTCCCTCTTGTTGGATTCACTCAGACGGTTTTAAGACTCACAGCTGGTGCACATCCACACACTTCCAGCCCCTCTGCCTCTCCCCTCTTCCTAGATTCACTTAGACGGTTTTAAGACTCACAGCCTTTGCACATCCACACACTTCCAGCCCCTCTGTCTCTCCACTCTTCCTGGATTCACTGAGACGGTTTTAAGACTCACAACCGGTGCACATCCACACACTTCCAGCCCCACTGTCTCTTCCCTCTTCCTGGATTCACTCGAACGGTTTTAAGACTCACAGCCGGTGCACATCCACACACTTCCAGCCCCTCTGCCTCTCCCCTCTTCCTGGATTCACTTAGACGGTTTTAAGACTCACAGCCGGTGCACATTCATACACTTCCAACCGCCCTGTATCTTCCCTATTCCTGGATTCACTGAGATGGTTTTAAGACTCACAGCCGGTCCACATCCACACATTCTTTCAGCCCCTCGGCCTCTTCCCTATTCTTGGATTCACTCAGATGTTTTTAAGACTCACAGCCGGTGCACATCCACACACTTCCAGCCCCTCTGCCTCTCCCTTCTTCCTGGATTCACTTAGACGGTTTTAAGACTCACAGCCTTTGCACATCCACACACTTCCAGTCCCTCTGCCTCTTCCCTCTTCCTGGATTCACGCAGATGTTTTTAAAAATCACAGCTTGTGAACACGCACACACGCTTTCATCACCTCGGCCTCTTCCCTCTTGTTGGATTCACTCAGACGGTTTTAAGACTCACAGCTGGTGCACATCCACACACTTCCAGCCCCTCTGCCTCTCCCCTCTTCCTGGATTCACTTAGACGGTTTTAAGACTCACAGCCTTTGCACATCCACACACTTCCAGCCCCTCTGTCTCTCCACTCTTCCTGGATTCACTGAGACGGTTTTAAGACTCACAACCGGTGCACATCCACACACTTCCAGCCCCACTGTCTCTTCCCTCTTCCTGGATTCACTCGAACCGTTTTAAGACTCACAGCCGGTGCACATCCACACACTTCCAGCCCCTCTGTCTCTCCACTCTTCCTGGATTCACTGAGACGGTTTTAAGACTCACAACCGGTGCACATCCACACACTTCCAGCACCACTGTCTCTTCCCTCTTCCTGGATTCACTCAGACGGTTTTAAGACTCACAGCTGGTGCACATCCACACACTTCCAGCCCCTCTGCCTCTCCCCTCTTCCTGAATTCACTTAGACCGTTTTAAGACTCACAGCCTTTGCACATCCACACACTTCCAGCCCCTCTGTCTCTCCACACTTCCTGGATTCACTGAGACGGTTTTAAGACTCACAACCGGTGCACATCCACACATTTCCAGCCCCACTGTCTCGTGCCTCTTCCTGGATTCACTCAGATGTTTTTAAAAATCACAGCTTGTGAACACGCACCCACTCTTTCAGCCTCTCGGCCTTTTCCCTCTTTTGGATTCACTCAGACGGTTTTAAGACTCACAGCTGGTGCACATAGACACACTTCCAGCCCCTCTGCCTCTTCTCTCTTCCTGGATTCATTCAGACGGTTTTAAGACTCACAGCCGGTCCACATCCACACATTCTTTCAGCCCCTCGGCCTCTTCCCTCTTCTTGGATTCACTCAGATGTTTTTAAGACTCACAGCCGGAGCACATCCACACACTTCCAGCCCCTCTGCCTCTTCTCTCTTCCTGGATTCATTCAGACGGTTTTAAGACTCACAGCCGCTGCACATTCATACACTTCCAACCGCCCTGCATCTTCCGTATTCCTGGATTCACTGAGACAGTTTTAAGACTCACAGCCAGTGCACATCCACACACTTCCAGCCCCACTGTCTCTTCCCTCTTCCTGGATTCAATCAGATGTTTTTAAAAATCACAGCTTCTGAACACGCACATACTCTTTCAGCCCCTCGGCCTTTTCCCTCTTCCTGGATTCACTCAAACGGATTTAAGACTCAAAGCCGGTGCACATAGACACACTTCCAGCTCCTCTGCCTCTTCTCTCTTCCAGGATTCACTCAGATGGTTTTAAGACTCACAGCCGGTGCATATCCATACACTTCCAGCCCCTCTGTCTCTTCCCTCTTCCTGGATTCACTCAGATGTTTTTAAAAATAACAGCTTGTGAACACGCACCCACTCTTTCAGCCCCTCGGCCTCTTCCCTCTTCTTGGATTCACTCAGACGGTTTTAAGACTCACAGCCGGTGCACATCCATACACTTCCAGCCCCTCTGTCTCTTCCCTCTTCCTGGATTCACTCAGATGTTTTTAAAAATCACAGCTTGTGAACACGCACACACTCTTTCAGCCCCTCGGCCTCTTCCCTCTTCGTGGATTCACTCAGATGTTTTTAAAAATCACAGCTTGTGAACACGCACCCACTCTTTCAGCCCCTCGGCCTCTATCCTCTTCTTCGATTCACTCAGATGTTTTTAAAAATCACAGCTTGTGAACACGCACCCACTCTTTCAGCCCCTCGGCCTTTTCCCTCTTCCTGGATTCACTCAGACGGTTTTAAGACTCACACCCAGTGCACATCCATACACTTCCAGCCCCTCTGTCTCTTCCCTCTTCCTGGATTCACTCAGATGTTTTTAAAAATAACAGCTTGTGAACACGCACCCACTCTTTCAGCCCCTCGGCCTCTTCCCTCTTCTTGGATTCACTCAGACGGTTTTAAGACTCACAGCCGGTGCACATCCATACACTTCCAGCCCCTCTGTCTCTTCCCTCTTCCTGGATTCACTCAGATGTTTTTAAAAATCACAGCTTGTGAACACGCACACACTCTTTCAGCCCCTCGGCCTCTTCCCTCTTCGTGGATTCACTCAGATGTTTTTAAAAATCACAGCTTGTGAACACGCACCCACTCTTTCAGCCCCTCGGCCTTTTCCCTCTTCTTGGATTCACTCAGACGGTTTTAAGACTCACAGCTGGTGCACATCCACACACTTCCAGCCCCACTGTCTCTTCCCTCTTCCTGGATTCACTCATACGGTTTTAAGACTCACAGCTGGTGCACATCCACACACTTCCAGCCCCTCTGCCTCTCCCCTCTTCCTGGATTCACTTAGACGGTTTTAAGACTCACAGCCTTTGCACATCCACACACTTCCAGCCCCTCTGTCTCTCCACTCTTCCTGGATTCACTGAGACGGTTTTAAGACTCACAACCGGTGCACATCCACACACTTCCAGCCCCACTGTCTCTTCCCTCTTCCTGGATTCACTCAGACGGTTTTAAGACTCACAGCTGGTGCACATCCACACACTTCCAGCCCCTCTGCCTCTCCCCTCTTCCTGGATTCACTTAGACGGTTTTAAGGCTCACAGCCTTTGCACATCCACACACTTCCAGCCCCTCTGTCTCTCCACACTTCCTGGATTCACTGAGACGGTTTTAAGACTCACAGCCGGTGCACATCGACACACTTCCAGCCCCTCTGCCTCTTCTCTCTTCCTGGATTCATTCAGACGGTTTTAAGACTCACAGCCGGTGCACATTCATACACTTCCAACCGCCCTGCATCTTCCCTATTCCTGGATTCACTGAGACAGTTTTAAGACTCACAGCCAGTGCACATCCACACACTTCCAGCCCCACTGTCTCTTCCCTCTTCCTGGATTCAATCAGATGTTTTTAAAAATCACAGCTTGTGAACACGCACCCACTCTTTCAGCCTCTCGGCCTTTTCCCTCTTTTGGATTCACTCAGACGGTTTTAAGACTCACAGCTGGTGCACATAGACACACTTCCAGCCCCTCTGCCTCTTCTCTCTTCCTGGATTCATTCAGACGGTTTTAAGACTCACAGCCGGTGCACATTCATACACTTCCAACGGCCCTGCATCTTCCCTATTCCTGGATTCACTGAGACGGTTTTAAGACTCACAGCCGGTCCACATCCACACATTCTTTCAGCCCCTCGGCCTCTTCCCTCTTCTTGGATTCACTCAGATGTTTTTAAGACTCACAGCCGGTGCACATCCACACACTTCCAGCCCCTCTGCCTCTCCCTTCTTCCTGGATTCACTTAGACGGTTTTAAGACTCACAGCCTTTGCACATCCACACACTTCCAGTCCCTCTGCCTCTTCCCTCTTCCTGGATTCACGCAGATGTTTTTAAAAATCACAGCTTGTGAACACACTCTTTCATCCCCTCGGCCTCTTCCCTCTTGTTGGATTCACTCAGACGGTTTTAAGACTCACAGCTGGTGCACATCCACACACTTCCAGCCCCTCTGCCTCTCCCCTCTTCCTGGATTCACTTAGACGGTTTTAAGACTCACAGCCTTTGCACATCCACACACTTCCAGCCCCTCTGTCTCTCCACTCTTCCTGGATTCACTGAGACGGTTTTAAGACTCACAACCGGTGCACATCCACACACTTCCAGCCCCACTGTCTCTTCCCTCTTCCTGGATTCACTCAGACGGTTTTAAGACTCACAGCTGGTGCACATCCACACACTTCCAGCCCCTCTGCCTCTCCCCTCTTCCTGGATTCACTTAGACGGTTTTAAGACTCACAGCCTTTGCACATCCACACACTTCCAGCCCCTCTGTCTCTCCACACTTCCTGGATTCACTGAGACGGTTTTAAGACTCACAACCGGTGCACATCCACACATTTCCAGCCCCACTGTCTCGTGCCTCTTCCTGGATTCACTCAGATGTTTTTAAAAATCACAGCTTGTGAACACGCACCCACTCTTTCAGCCTCTCGGCCTTTTCCCTCTTTTGGATTCACTCAGACGGTTTTAAGACTCACAGCTGGTGCACATAGACACACTTCCAGCCCCTCTGCCTCTTCTCTCTTCCTGGATTCATTCAGACGGTTTTAAGACTCACAGCCGGTCCACATCCACACATTCTTTCAGCCCCTCGGCCTCTTCCCTCTTCTTGGATTCACTCAGATGTTTTTAAGACTCACAGCCGGTGCACATCCACACACTTCCAGCCCCTCTGCCTCTTCTCTCTTCCTGGATTCATTCAGACGGTTTTAAGACTCACAGCCGGTGCACATTCATACACTTCCAACCGCCCTGCATCTTCCGTATTCCTGGATTCACTGAGACAGTTTTAAGACTCACAGCCAGTGCACATCCACACACTTCCAGCCCCACTGTCTCTTCCCTCTTCCTGGATTCAATCAGATGTTTTTAAAAATCACAGCTTCTGAACACGCACATACTCTTTCAGCCCCTCGGCCTTTTCCCTCTTCCTGGATTCACTCAAACGGATTTAAGACTCAAAGCCGGTGCACATAGACACACTTCCAGCTCCTCTGCCTCTTCTCTCTTCCAGGATTCACTCAGATGGTTTTAAGACTCACAGCCGGTGCATATCCATACACTTCCAGCCCCTCTGTCTCTTCCCTCTTCCTGGATTCACTCAGATGTTTTTAAAAATAACAGCTTGTGAACACGCACCCACTCTTTCAGCCCCTCGGCCTCTTCCCTCTTCTTGGATTCACTCAGACGGTTTTAAGACTCACAGCCGGTGCACATCCATACACTTCCAGCCCCTCTGTCTCTTCCCTCTTCCTGGATTCACTCAGATGTTTTTAAAAATCACAGCTTGTGAACACGCACACACTCTTTCAGCCCCTCGGCCTCTTCCCTCTTCGTGGATTCACTCAGATGTTTTTAAAAATCACAGCTTGTGAACACGCACCCACTCTTTCAGCCCCTCGGCCTCTATCCTCTTCTTCGATTCACTCAGATGTTTTTAAAAATCACAGCTTGTGAACACGCACCCACTCTTTCAGCCCCTCGGCCTTTTCCCTATTCCTGGATTCACTTAGACGGTTTTAAGACTCACAGCCTTTGCACATCCACACACTTCCAGCCCCTCTGTCTCTCCACTCTTCCTGGATTCACTGAGACGGTTTTAAGACTCACAACCGGTGCACATCCACACACTTCCAGCCCCACTGTCTCTTCCCTCTTCCTGGATTCACTCAGACGGTTTTAAGACTCACAGCTGGTGCACATCCACACACTTCCAGCCCCTCTGCCTCTCCCCTCTTCCTGGATTCACTTAGACGGTTTTAAGGCTCACAGCCTTTGCACATCCACACACTTCCAGCCCCTCTGTCTCTCCACACTTCCTGGATTCACTGAGACGGTTTTAAGACTCACAGCCGGTGCACATCGACACTCTTCCAGCCCCTCTGCCTCTTCTCTCTTCCTGGATTCATTCAGACGGTTTTAAGACTCACAGCCGGTGCACATTCATACACTTCCAACCGCCCTGCATCTTCCCTATTCCTGGATTCACTGAGACAGTTTTAAGACTCACAGCCAGTGCACATCCACACACTTCCAGCCCCACTGTCTCTTCCCTCTTCCTGGATTCAATCAGATGTTTTTAAAAATCACAGCTTGTGAACACGCACCCACTCTTTCAGCCTCTCGGCCTTTTCCCTCTTTTGGATTCACTCAGACGGTTTTAAGACTCACAGCTGGTGCACATAGACACACTTCCAGCCCCTCTGCCTCTTCTCTCTTCCTGGATTCATTCAGACGGTTTTAAGACTCACAGCCGGTGCACATTCATACACTTCCAACGGCCCTGCATCTTCCCTATTCCTGGATTCACTGAGACGGTTTTAAGACTCACAGCCGGTCCACATCCACACATTCTTTCAGCCCCTCGGCCTCTTCCCTCTTCTTGGATTCACTCAGATGTTTTTAAGACTCACAGCCGGTGCACATCCACACACTTCCAGCCCCTCTGCCTCTCCCTTCTTCCTGGATTCACTTAGACGGTTTTAAGACTAACAGCCTTTGCACATCCACACACTTCCAGTCCCTCTGCCTCTTCCCTCTTCCTGGATTCACGCAGATGTTTTTAAAAATCACAGCTTGTGAACACACTCTTTCATCCCCTCGGCCTCTTCCCTCTTGTTGGATTCACTCAGACGGTTTTAAGACTCACAGCTGGTGCACATCCACACACTTCCAGCCCCTCTGCCTCTCCCCTCTTCCTGGATTCACTTAGACGGTTTTAAGACTCACAGCCTTTGCACATCCACACACTTCCAGCCCCTCTGTCTCTCCACTCTTCCTGGATTCACTGAGACGGTTTTAAGACTCACAACCGGTGCACATCCACACACTTCCAGCCCCACTGTCTCTTCCCTCTTCCTGGATTCACTCAGACGGTTTTAAGACTCACAGCTGGTGCACATCCACACACTTCCAGCCCCTCTGCCTGTCCCCTCTTCCTGGATTCACTTAGACGGTTTTAAGACTCACAGCCTTTGCACATCCACACACTTCCAGCCCCTCTGTCTCTCCACACTTCCTGGATTCACTGAGACGGTTTTAAGACTCACAACCGGTGCACATCCACACATTTCCAGCCCCACTGTCTCGTGCCTCTTCCTGGATTCACTCAGATGTTTTTAAAAATCACAGCTTGTGAACACGCACCCACTCTTTCAGCCTCTCGGCCTTTTCCCTCTTTTGGATTCACTCAGACGGTTTTAAGACTCACAGCTGGTGCACATAGACACACTTCCAGCCCCACTGTCTCTTCCCTCTTCCTGGATTCACTCATACGGTTTTAAGACTCACAGCTGGTGCACATCCACACACTTCCAGCCCCTCTGCCTCTCCCCTCTTCCTGGATTCACTTAGACGGTTTTAAGACTCACAGCCTTTGCACATCCACACACTTCCAGCCCCTCTGTCTCTCCACTCTTCCTGGATTCACTCAGACGGTTTTAAGACTCACAACCGGTGCACATCCACACACTTCCAGCCCCACTGTCTCTTCCCTCTTCCTGGATTCACTCAGACGGTTTTAAGACTCACAGCTGGTGCACATCCACACACTTCCAGCCCCTCTGCCTCTCCCCTCTTCCTGGATTCACTTAGACGGTTTTAAGGCTCACAGCCTTTGCACATCCACACACTTCCAGCCCCTCTGTCTCTCCACACTTCCTGGATTCACTGAGACGGTTTTAAGACTCACAGCCGGTGCACATCGACACACTTCCAGCCCCTCTGCCTCTTCTCTCTTCCTGGATTCATTCAGACGGTTTTAAGACTCACAGCCGGTGCACATTCATACACTTCCAACCGCCCTGCATCTTCCCTATTCCTGGATTCACTGAGACAGTTTTAAGACTCACAGCCAGTGCACATCCACACACTTCCAGCCCCACTGTCTCTTCCCTCTTCCTGGATTCAATCAGATGTTTTTAAAAATCACAGCTTGTGAACACGCACCCACTCTTTCAGCCTCTCGGCCTTTTCCCTCTTTTGGATTCACTCAGACGGTTTTAAGACTCACAGCTGGTGCACATAGACACACTTCCATCCCCTCTGCCTCTTCTCTCTTCCTGGATTCATTCAGACGGTTTTAAGACTCACAGCCGGTGCACATTCATACACTTCCAACGGCCCTGCATCTTCCCTATTCCTGGATTCACTGAGACGGTTTTAAGACTCACAGCCGGTCCACATCCACACATTCTTTCAGCCCCTCGGCCTCTTCCCTCTTCTTGGATTCACTCAGATGTTTTTAAGACTCACAGCCGGTGCACATCCACACACTTCCAGCCCCTCTGCCTCTCCCTTCTTCCTGGATTCACTTAGACGGTTTTAAGACTCACAGCCTTTGCACATCCACACACTTCCAGTCCCTCTGCCTCTTCCCTCTTCCTGGATTCACGCAGATGTTTTTAAAAATCACAGCTTGTGAACACACTCTTTCATCCCCTCGGCCTCTTCCCTCTTGTTGGATTCACTCAGACGGTTTTAAGACTCACAGCTGGTGCACATCCACACACTTCCAGCCCCTCTGCCTCTCCCCTCTTCCTGGATTCACTTAGACGGTTTTAAGACTCACAGCCTTTGCACATCCACACACTTCCAGCCCCTCTGTCTCTCCACTCTTCCTGGATTCACTGAGACGGTTTTAAGACTCACAACCGGTGCACATCCACACACTTCCAGCCCCACTGTCTCTTCCCTCTTCCTGGATTCACTCAGACGGTTTTAAGACTCACAGCTGGTGCACATCCACACACTTCCAGCCCCTCTGCCTCTCCCCTCTTCCTGGATTCACTTAGACGGTTTTAAGACTCACAGCCTTTGCACATCAACACACTTCCAGCCCCTCTGTCTCTCCACACTTCCTGGATTCACTGAGACGGTTTTAAGACTCACAACCGGTGCACATCCACACATTTCCAGCCCCACTGTCTCGTGCCTCTTCCTGGATTCACTCAGATGTTTTTAAAAATCACAGCTTGTGAACACGCACCCACTCTTTCAGCCTCTCGGCCTTTTCCCTCTTTTGGATTCACTCAGACGGTTTTAAGACTCACAGCTGGTGCACATAGACACACTTCCAGCCCCTCTGCCTCTTCTCTCTTCCTGGATTCATTCAGACGGTTTTAAGACTCACAGCCGGTGCACATTCATACACTTCCAACGGCCCTGCATCTTCCCTATTCCTGGATTCACTGAGACGGTTTTAAGACTCACAGCCGGTCCACATCCACACATTCTTTCAGCCCCTCGGCCTCTTCCCTCTTCTTGGATTCACTCAGATGTTTTTAAGACTCACAGCCGGTGCACATTCATACACTTCCAACCGCCCTGCATCTTCCCTATTCCTGGATTCACTGAGACAGTTTTAAGACTCACAGCCAGTGCACATCCACACACTTCCAGCCCCACTGTCTCTTCCCTCTTCCTGGATTCAATCAGATGTTTTTAAAAATAACAGCTTGTGAACACGCACCCACTCTTTCAGCCCCTCGGCCTCTTCCCTCTTCTTGGATTCACTCAGACGGTTTTAAGACTCACAGCCGGTGCACATCCATACACTTCCAGCCCCTCTGTCTCTTCCCTCTTCCTGGATTCACTCAGATATTTTTAAAAATCACAGCTTGTGAACACGCACCCACTCTTTCAGCCCCTCGGCCTCTTCCCTCTTCGTGGATTCACTCAGATGTTTTTAAAAATCACAGCTTGTGAACACGCACCCACTCTTTCAGCCCCTCGGCCTCTATCCTCTTCTTCGATTCACTCAGATGTTTTTAAAAATCACAGCTTGTGAACACGCACCCACTCTTTCAGCCCCTCGGCCTTTTCCCTCTTCTTGGATTCACTCAGACGGTTTTAAGACTCACAGCTGGTGCACATCCACACACTTCCAGCCCCTCTGCCTCTCCCCTCTTCCTGGATTCACTTAGATGGTTTTATGACTCACAGCCTTTGCACATCCACACACTTAAGGCCCCTCTGCCTCTCCACTCTTCCTGGATTCACTCAAACGGTTTTAAGACTCACAGCTGGTGCACATCCACACACTTCCAGCCCCTCTGCCTCTCCCCTCTTCCTGGATTCACTTAGATGGTTTTATGACTCACAGCCTTTGCACATCCACACACTTAAGGCCCCTCTGCCTCTCCACTCTTCCTGGATTCACTCAAACGGTTTTAAGACTCACAGCCGGTGCACATCCACACACTTCCAGTCCCACTGTCTCTTCCCTCTTCCTGGATTCAATCAGATGTTTTTAAAAATCACAGCTTGTGAACACACACACACTCTTTCAGCCCCTCGGCCTTTTCCCTCTTCTTGGATTCACTCCGATGTTTTTAAGACTCATAGCCGGTGCACATCCACACACGTCCAGCCCCTCTGCCTCTCCCTTCTTCCTGGATTCACTTAGATGGTTTTAAGACTCACAGCCTTTGCACATCCACAGACTTCCAGTCCCTCTGCCTCTTCCCTCTTCCTGGATTCACTCAGATGTTTTTAAAAATCACAGCTTGTGAACACGCACCCACTCTTTCAGTCCCTCGGCCTTTTCCCTCTTCTTGGATTTACTTACACGGTTTAAGACTCACAGGCGGTGCACTTCCACACACTTCCAGCCACCCTGCCTCTCCCCTCTTGTTGGATTCACTCAAATGGTTTTAAGACTCACAGCCGGTGCACATCCACACACTTCCAGCCCCTCTGTCTCTCCACTCTTCCTGGATTCACTGAGACGGTTTTAAGACTCACAACCGGTGCACATCCACACACTTCCAGCCCCACTGTCTCTTCCCTCTTCCTGGATTCACTCAGACGGTTTTAAGACTCACAGCTGGTGAACATCCACACACTTCCAGCCCCTCTGCCTCTCCCCTCTTCCTGGATTCACTTAGACGGTTTTAAGACTCACAGCCGGTGCACATCCATACACTTCCAGCCCCTCTGTCTCTCCACTCTTCCTGGATTCACTGAGACGGTTTTAAGACTCACAACCGGTGCACATCCACACACTTCCAGCCCCACTGTCTCTTCCCTCTTCCTGGATTCACTCAGACGGTTTTAAGACTCACAGCTGGTGAACATCCACACACTTCCAGCCCCTCTGCCTCTCCCCTCTTCCTGGATTCACTGAGACGGTTTTAAGACTCACAGCCGGTGCACATCCACACATTCTTTCAGCCCCTCGGCCTCTTCCCTCTTCTTGGATTCACTCAGATGTTTTTAAGACTCACAGCCGGTGCACATCCACACACTTCCAGCCGCCCTGCATCTACCCTATTCCTGGATTCACTGAGACGGTTTTAAGACTCACAGCCGGTGCACATCCACACACTTCCAGCCCCTCTGCCTCTCCCTTCTTCCTGGATTCACTTAGACGGTTTTAAGACTCACAGCCGGTGCACATCCACACACTTCCAGCCCCTCTGCCTCTCCCTTCTTCCTGGATTCACTTAGACGGTTTTAAGACTCACAGCCTTTGCACATCCACACACTTCCAGTCGCTATGCCTCTCCACTCTTCCTGGATTCACTCAGATGTTTTTAAAAATAACAGCTTGTGAACACGCACCCACTCTTTCAGCCCCTCGACCTTTTCCCTCTTCTTGGATTCACTCAGACGGTTTTAAGACTCACAGCTGGTGCACATCCACACACTTCCAGCCCCTCGGCCTCTTCTCTCTTCCTGGATTCACTCAGACGGTTTTAAGACTCACAGCCGGTGCACATCCACACACTTCCAGCCCCTCTGTCTCTTCCCTCTTCCTGGATTCACTCAGATGTTTTTAAAAATAACAGCTTGTGAACACGGACCCACTCTTTCAGCCCCTCGGCCTCTTCCCTCTTCTTGGATTCACTCAGACGGTTTTAAGACTCAAAGCCGGTGCACATCCATACACTTCCAGCCCCTCTGTCTCTTCCCTCTTCCTGGATTCACTCAGATGTTTTTAAAAATCACAACTTGTGAACACGCACACACTCTTTCAGCCCCTCGGACTCTTCCCTCTTCGTGGATTCACTCAGATGTTTTTAAAAATCACAGCTTGTGAACACGCACCCACTCTTTCAGCCCCTCAGCCTCTTCCCTCTTCTTGGATTCACTCAGACCATTTTAAGACTCACAGCTGGTGCACATCCACACACTTCCAGCCCCTCTGCCTCTCCCCTCTTCCTGGATTCACTTAGACGGTTTTATGACTCACAGCCTTTGCACATCCACACACTTCCAGCCCCTCTGCCTCTCCCTTCTTCCTGGATTCACTTAGACGGTTTTAAGACTCACAGCCTTTGCACATCCACACACTTCCAGTCGCTATGCCTCTCCACTCTTCCTGGATTCACTCAGATGTTTTTAAAAATAACAGCTTGTGAACACGCACCCACTCTTTCAGCCTCTCGGCCTTTTCCCTCTTCTTGGATTCACTCAGACGGTTTTAAGACTCACAGCTGGTGCACATCCACACACTTCCAGCCCCTCTGCCTCTTCCCTCTTCCTGGATTCACTCAGATGTTTTTAAAAATCACAGCTTGTGAACACGCACACACTCTTTCATCCCCTCGGCCTCTCCCCTCTTGTTGGATTCACTAAGACGGTTTTAAGACTCACAGCCTTTGCACATCCACACTCTTCCAGCCCCTCTTTCTCTCCACTCTTCCTGGATTCACTGTGACGGTTTTAAGACTCACAGCTGGTGGACATCCACACACTTCCAGCCCCTCTGCCTCTCCCCTCTTCCTGGATTCATTTAGACGGTTTTAAGACTCAGAGCCTTTGCACATCCACACACTTCCAGCCCCACTGTCTCTTCCCTCTTCCTGGATTCAATCAGATGTTTTTAAAAATCACAGCTTGTGAACACGCACACACTCTTTCAGCCCCTCTGCCTCTTCTCTCTTCCTGGATTCACTTAGACGGTTTTAAGACTCACAGCCTTTGCACATCCACACACTTCCAGCCCCTCTGTCTCTTCTCTCTTCCTGGATTCACTCAGACGGTTTTAAGACTCACAGCCGGTGCACATCCATACACTTCCAGCCGCCCTGCATGTTCCCTATTCCTGGATTCACTGAAACGGTTTTAAGACTCACAGCTGGTGCACATCCACACACTTCCAGCCCCTCTGCCTCTCCCTTCTTCCTGGATTCACTTAGACGGTTTTAAGACTCACAGCCGGTGCACATCCACACACTTCCAGCCCCTCTGCCTCTCCCTTCTTCCTGGATTCACTTAGACGGTTTTAAGACTCACAGCCTTTGCACATCCACACACTTCCAGTCGCTATGCCTCTCCACTCTTCCTGGATTCACTCAGATGTTTTTAAAAATAACAGCTTGTGAACACGCACCCACTCTTTCAGCCCCTCGACCTTTTCCCTCTTCTTGGATTCACTCAGACGGTTTTAAGACTCACAGCTGGTGCACATCCACACACTTCCAGCCCCTCGGCCTCTTCTCTCTTCCTGGATTCACTCAGACGGTTTTAAGACTCACAGCCGGTGCACATCCACACACTTCCAGCCACCCTGCCTCTTCCCTATTCCTGGATTCAATGAGACGGTTTTAAGACTCACAGCCGGTGCACATCCACACGCTTCCAGCCCCTCTGTCTCTTCCATCTTCCTGGATTCACTCAGATGTTTTTAAAAATCACAGCTTGTGAACACGCACCCACTCTTTCAGCCTCTCGGCCTTTTCCCTCTTCTTGGATTCACTCAGACGGTTTTAAGACTCACAGCTGGTGCACATCCACACACTTCCAGCCCCTCTGCCTCTTCCCTCTTCCTGGATTCACTCAGATGTTTTTAAAAATCACAGCTTGTGAACACGCACACACTCTTTCATCCCCTCGGCCTCTCCCCTCTTGTTGGATTCACTAAGACGGTTTTAAGACTCACAGCCTTTGCACATCCACACTCTTCCAGCCCCTCTTTCTCTCCACTCTTCCTGGATTCACTGTGACGGTTTTAAGACTCACAGCTGGTGGACATCCACACACTTCCAGCCCCTCTGCCTCTCCCCTCTTCCTGGATTCATTTAGACGGTTTTAAGACTCAGAGCCTTTGCACATCCACACACTTCCAGCCCCACTGTCTCTTCCCTCTTCCTGGATTCAATCAGATGTTTTTAAAAATCACAGCTTGTGAACACGCACACACTCTTTCAGCCCCTCTGCCTCTTCTCTCTTCCTGGATTCACTTAGACGGTTTTAAGACTCACAGCCTTTGCACATCCACACACTTCCAGCCCCTCTGTCTCTTCTCTCTTCCTGGATTCACTCAGACGGTTTTAAGACTCACAGCCGGTGCACATCCATACACTTCCAGCCGCCCTGCATGTTCCCTATTCCTGGATTCACTGAAACGGTTTTAAGACTCACAGCCGGTCCACATCCACACATTCTTTCAGCCCCTCGGCCTCTTCCCTCTTGTTGGATTCACTCAGACGGTTTTAAGACTCACAGCTGGTACACATCCACACACTTCCAGCCCCTCTGCCTCTCCTCTCTTCCTGGATTCACTTAGACGGTTTTAAGACTCACAGCCTTTGCACATCCACACACTTCCAGCCCCTCTGTCTCTCCACTCTTCCGGGATTCAATGAGACGGTTTTAAGACTCACAACCGGTGCACATCCACAAACTTCCAGCCCCACTGTCTCTTCCCTCTTCCTGGATTCACTCAGACGGTTTTAAGTCTCACAGCTGGCGCACATCCACACACTTCCAGCGCCTCTGCCTCTCCCCTCTTCCTGGATTCACTTAGACGGTTTTAAGACTCACAGCCTTTGCACATCCACACACTTCCAGCCCCTCTGCCTCTTCCCTCTTCCTGGATTCACTCAAACGGTTTTAAGACTCACAGCCGGTGCACATCCATACACTTCCAGCCCCTCTGTCTCTTCCCTCTTCCTGGATTCACTCAGATGTTTTTAAAAATAACAGCTTGTGAACACGGACCCACTCTTTCAGCCCCTCGGCCTCTTCCCTCTTCTTGGATTCACTCAGACGGTTTTAAGACTCAAAGCCGGTGCACATCCATACACTTCCAGCCCCTCTGTCTCTTCCCTCTTCCTGGATTCACTCAGATGTTTTTAAAAATCACAACTTGTGAACACGCACACACTCTTTCAGCCCCTCGGACTCTTCCCTCTTCGTGGATTCACTCAGATGTTTTTAAAAATCACAGCTTGTGAACACGCACCCACTCTTTCAGCCCCTCAGCCTCTTCCCTCTTCTTGGATTCACTCAGACCATTTTAAGACTCACAGCTGGTGCACATCCACACACTTCCAGCCCCTCTGCCTCTCCCCTCTTCCTGGATTCACTTAGACGGTTTTATGACTCACAGCCTTTGCACATCCACACACTTCAGGCCCCTCTGCCTCTCCACTCTTCCTGGATTCACTCAAACGGTTTTAAGACTCACAGCCGGTGCACATCCACACACTTCCAGTCCCACTGTCTCTTCCCTCTTCCTGGATTCAATCAGATGTTTTTAAAAATCACAGCTTGTGAACACACACACACTCTTTCAGCCCCTCGGCCTTTTCCCTCTTCTTGGATTCACTCCGATGTTTTTAAGACTCATAGCCGGTGCACATCCACACACGTCCAGCCCCTCTGCCTCTCCCTTCTTCCTGGATTCACTTAGATGGTTTTAAGACTCACAGCCTTTGCACATCCACAGACTTCCAGTCCCTCTGCCTCTTCCCTCTTCCTGGATTCAATCAGATGTTTTTAAAAATCACAGCTTGTGAACACGCACACACTCTTTCAGCCCCTCGGCCTTTTCCCTCTTCTTGGATTCACTCAGACGGTTTTAAGACTCACAGCTGGTGCACATCCACACACTTCCAGCCCCTCGGCCTCTTCCCTCTTCCTGGATTCACTCAAACGGATTTAAGACTCAAAGCCGGTGCACATAGACACACTTCCAGCCCCTCGGCCTCTTCCCTCTTCCTGGATTCACTCAAACGGATTTAAGACTCAAAGCCGGTGCACATAGACACACTTCCAGCCCCTCTGCCTCTTCTCTCTTCCTGGATTCATTCAGACGGTTTTAAGACTCACAGCCGGTGCACATCCATACACTTCCAGCCGCCCTGCATCTTCCCTATTCCTGGATTCACTGAGATGGTTTTAAGACTCACAGCCGGTCCACATCCACACATTCTTTCAGCCCCTCGGTGTCTTCCCTCTTCTTGGATTCACTCAGATGTTTTTAAGACTCACAGCCGGTGCACATCCACACACTTCCAGCCCCTCTCCCTCTCCCTTCTTCCTGGATTCACTTACACGGTTTTAAGACTCACAGCCTTTGCACATCCACACACTTCCAGTCCCTCTGCCTCTTCCCTCTTCCTGGATTCACTCAGATGTTTTTAAAAATCACAGCTTGTGAACACGCACCCACTCTTTCAGCCCCTCGGCCTTTTCCCTCTTCTTGGATTCACTCAGACGGTTTTAAGACTCACAGCTGGTGCACATCCACAGTCTTCCGCCCCTCTGCCTCTCCCCACTTCCTGGATTCACTCAGATGTTTTTAAAAATCACAGCTTGTGAATACGCACCCAGTCTCTCAGTCCCCCGCCCTCTTCCCTCTTCTTGGATTCACTCAGACGGTTTTAAGACTCACAGCTGGTGCACATCCACACACTTCCAGCCCCTCTGCCTCTCCCCTCTTCCTGGATTCACTTAGACGGTTTTAAGACTCACAGCCTTTGCACATCCACACACTTCCAGCCCCTCTGTCTCTCCACTCTTCTGGGATTCACTGAGACGGTTTTAAGACTCACAACCGGTGCATATCCACACACTTCCAGCCCCACTGTCTCTTCCCTCTTCCTGGATTCACTCAGACGGTTTTAAGACTCACAGCTGGTGCACATCCTCACACTTCCAGCCCCTCTGCCTCTCCCCTCTTCCTGGATTCAATTAGATGATTTTAAGACTCACAACCGGTGCACATCCACACATTTCCAGCCCCACTGTCTCGTCCCTCTTCCTGGATTCACTCAGATGTTTTTAAAAATCACAGCTTGTGAACACGCACCCACTCTTTCAGCCTCTTGGCCTTTTCCCTCTTCTTGGATTCACTCAGACGGTTTTAAGACTCACAGCTGGTGCACATCCACAGACTTCCGCCTCTCTGCCTCTTCCCTCTTCCTGGATTCACTCATATGTTTTTAAAAATCACAGCTTGTGAACACGCACACACTCTTTCAGCCTCTCGGCCTCTTCCCTTTTCCTGGATTCACTCAGATGTTTTTAAAAATCACAGCTTGTGAACACGCACAAACTCCTTCAGCCCCTCGGCCTCTTCCCTCTTCCTGGATTCACTCAAACGGATTTAAGACTCAAAGCCGGTGCCAATAGACACACTTCCAGCCCCTCTGCCTTTTCTCTCTTCCTGGATTCACTCAGACGGTTTTATGACTCACAGCCGGTGCAAATTCATACACTTCCAACCGCCCTGCATCTTCCCTATTCCTGGATTCACTGAGACAGTTTTAAGACTCACAGCCGGTGCACATCCACACACTTCCAGCCCCACTGTCTCTTCCCTCTTCCTGGATTCACTCAAACGGTTTTAAGACTCACAGCCTTTGCACATCCACACACTTCCAGTCCCTCTGCCTCTTCCCTCTTCCTGGATTCACTGAGACGGTTTTAAGACTCACAGCCGGTCCACATCCACACATTCTTTCAGCCCCTCTGCCTCTCCCTTCTTCCTGGATTCACTTAGACGGTTTTAAGACTCACAGCCTTTGCACATCCACACACTTCCAGTCCCTCTGCCTCTTCCCTCTTCCTGGATTCAAGCAGATGTTTTTAAAAATCACAGCTTGTGAACACGCACACACTCTTTCATCCCCTTGGCCTCTTCCCTCTTGTTGGATTCACTCAGACGGTTTTAAGACTCACAGCTGGTGCACATTCATACACTTCCAACCGCCCTGCATCTTCCCTATTCCTGGATTCACTGAGACAGTTTTAAGACTCACAGCCGGTGCACATCCACACACTTCCAGCCCCACTGTCTCTTCCCTCTTCCTGGATTCACTCAAACGGTTTTAAGACTCACAGCCGGTGCACATCCACACACTTCACAGCCCCTCTGTCTCTCCACTCTTCCTGGATTCACTGAGACGGTTTTAAGACTCACAGCCGGTCCACATCCACACATTCTTTCAGCCCCTCGGCCTCTTCCCTCTTCTTGGATTCACTCAGATGTTTTTAAGACTCACAGCCGGTGCACATCCACACACTTCCAGCCCCTCTGCCTCTCCCTTCTTCCTGGATACAAGCAGATGTTTTTAAAAATCACAGCTTGTGAACACGCACACACTCTTTCATCCCCTTGGCCTCGTCCCTCTTGTAGGATTCACTCAGACGGTTTTAAGACTCACAGCTGGTGCACATTCATACACTTCCAACCGCCCTGCATCTTCCCTATTCCTGGATTCACTGAGACAGTTTTAAGACTCACAGCCGGTGCACATCCACACACTTCCAGCCCCTCTGCCTCTTCTCTCTTCCTGGATTCATTCAGACGGTTTTAAGACTCACAGCCGGTGCACATTCATACACTTCCAACCGCCCTGCATCTTCCCTATTCCTGGATTCACTGAGACGGTTTTAAGACTCACAGCCGGTCCACATCCACACATTCTTTCAGCCCCTCGGCCTCTTCCCTCTTCTTGGATTCACTCAGATGTTTTTAAGACTCACAACCGGTGCACATCCACACACTTCCAGCCCCACTGTCTCTTCCCTCTTCCTGGATTCACTCAAACGGTTTTAAGACTCACAGCCGGTGCACATCCACACACTTCACAGCCCCTCTGTCTCTCCACTCTTCCTGGATTCACTGAGACGGTTTTAAGACTCACAGCCGGTCCACATCCACACATTCTTTCAGCCCCTCGGCCTCTTCCCTCTTCTTGGATTCACTCAGATGTTTTTAAGACTCACAGCCGGTGCACATCCACACACTTCCAGCCCCTCTGCCTCTCCCTTCTTCCTGGATACAAGCAGATGTTTTTAAAAATCACAGCTTGTGAACACGCACACACTCTTTCATCCCCTTGGCCTCGTCCCTCTTGTAGGATTCACTCAGACGGTTTTAAGACTCACAGCTGGTGCACATTCATACACTTCCAACCGCCCTGCATCTTCCCTATTCCTGGATTCACTGAGACAGTTTTAAGACTCACAGCCGGTGCACATCCACACACTTCCAGCCCCTCTGCCTCTTCTCTCTTCCTGGATTCATTCAGACGGTTTTAAGACTCACAGCCGGTGCACATTCATACACTTCCAACCGCCCTGCATCTTCCCTATTCCTGGATTCACTGAGACGGTTTTAAGACTCACAGCCGGTCCACATCCACACATTCTTTCAGCCCCTCGGCCTCTTCCCTCTTCTTGGATTCACTCAGATGTTTTTAAGACTCACAACCGGTGCACATCCACACACTTCCAGCCCCACTGTCTCTTCCCTCTTCCTGGATTCACTCAGATGGTTTTAAGACTCACAGCTGGTGCACATCCACACACTTCCAGCCCCTCTGCCTCTCCCCTCTTCCTGGATTCACTTAGACGGTTTTAAGACTCACAGCCTTTGCACATCCACACACTTCCAGCCCCTCTGTCTCTCCACACTTCCTGGATTCACTGAGACGGTTTTAAGACTCACAACCGGTGCACATCCACACATTTCCAGCCCCACTGTCTCGTGCCTCTTCCTGGATTCACTCAGATGTTTTTAAAAATCACAGCTTGTGAACACGCATCCACTCTTTCAGCCTCTCGGCCTTTTCCCTCTTTTGGATTCACTCAGACGGTTTTAAGACTCACAGCTGGTGCACATAGACACACTTCCAGCCCCTCTGCCTCTTCTCTCTTCCTGGATTCATTCAGACGGTTTTAAGACTCACAGCCGGTGCACATTCATACACTTCCAACCGCCCTGCATCTTCCCTATTCCTGGATTCACTGAGACGGTTTTAAGACTCACAGCCGGTCCACATCCACACATTCTTTCAGCCCCTCGGCCTCTTCCCTCTTCTTGGATTCACTCAGATGTTTTTAAGACTCACAGCTTGTGAACACGCACAAACTCCTTCAGCCCCTCGGCCTCTTCCCTCTTCCTGGATTCACTCAAACAGATTTAAGACTCAAAGCCGGTGCACATAGACACACTTCCAGCCCCTCTGCCTCTTCTCTCTTCCTGGATTCATTCAGACGGTTTTAAGATTCACAGCCGGTGCACATTCATACACTTCCAACCGCCCTGCATCTTCCCTATTCCTGGATTCACTGAGACAGTTTTAAGACTCAGAGCCGGTGCACATCCACACACTTCCAGCCCTACTGTCTCTTCCCTCTTCCTGGATTCACTCAAACGGTTTTAAGACTCACAGCCAGTGCACATCCACACACTTCCAGCCCCTCTGTCTCTCCACTCTTCCTGGATTCACTCAGACGGGTTTAAGACTCACAGTCGGTCCACATCCACACATTCTTTCAGCCCCTCGGCCTCTTCCCTCTTCTTGGATTCACTCAGACGGTTTTAAGACTCACAGATGGTGCACATCCACACACTTCCAGCCCCTCTGCCTCTCCACTCTTCCTGGATTCACTTAGACGGTTTTAAGACTCACAGCCTTTGCACATCCACACACTTCCAGCCCCTCTGGCTCTCCACTCTTCCTGGATTCACTGAGACGGTTTTAAGACTCACAACCGGTGCACATCCACACACTTCCAGCCCCACTGTCTCGTCCCTCTTCCTGGATTCACTCAGATATTTTTAAAAATCACAGCTTGTGAACACGCACCCACTCTTTCAGCCCCTCGGCCTTTTCCCTCTTCTTGGATTCACTCAGACGGTTTTAAGACTCACAGCTGGTGCACATCCACACACTTCCAGCCCCTCTGCCTCTCCCCTCTTCCTGGATTCACTTAGACGGTTTTAAGACTCACAGCCTTTGCACATCCACACACTTCCAGCCCCTCTGGCTCTCCACTCTTCCTGGATTCACTCAAACGGTTTTAAGACTCACATCCGGTGCACTTCCACACACTTCCAGCCCCTCTGCCTCTTCCCTCTTCCTCGATTCACTCAAACGGTTTTAAGACTCACAGCCAGTGCACATCCACACACTTCCAGCCCCACTGTCTCTTCCCTCTTCCTAGATTCACTCAGACGGTTTTAAGACTCACAGCTGGTGCACATCCACACACTTCCAGACCCTCTGCCTCTCCACTCTTCCTGGATTCACTTAGACGGTTTAAGACTCACAGGCCGTGCACATCCACACACTTCCAGCCCCTCTGCCTCTTCCCTCTTCCTGGATTCACTCAGATGTTTTTAAAAATCACAGCTTGTGAACACGCACACACTCTTTCAGCCCCTCGGCCTCTTCCCTCTTCCTGGATTCACTCAAACGGATTTAAGACTCACAGCCTTTGCACATCCACACACTTCCAGTCCCTCTGCTTCTCCACTCTTCCTGGATTCACTCAGACGGTTTAAGACTCACAGGCGGTGCACTTCCACATACTTCCAGTCGCCCTGCCTCTTCCCTATTCCTGAATTCACTGAGACGGTTTTAAGACTCACAGCCGGTGTAAATCCACACACTTCCAGGGCCTCTGTCTCTTCCCTCTTCCTGGATTCACTCAGATGTTTTTAAAAATCACAGCTTGTGAACACGCACCCACTCTTTCAGCCCCTCGGCCTTTTCCCTCTTCTTGGATTCACTCAGACGGTTTTAAGACTCACAGCCGGTGCACTTCCATACACTTCCAGTCCCTCTGCTTCTCCACTCTTCCTGGATTCACTCAGACGGTTTAAGACTCACAACCGGTGCACATCCACACATTTCAGCCCCACTGTCTCGTCCCTCTTCCTGGATTCACTCAGATGTTTTTAAAAATCACAGCTTGTGAACACGCACCAACTCTTTCAACCCCTCGGCCTTTTCCCTCTTCTTGGATTCACTCAGATGTTTTTAAAAATCACAGCTTGTGAACACGCACACACTCTTTCAGCCTCTCGGCCTCTTCCCTCTTCCTGGATTCACTCAGATGTTTTTAAAAATCACAGCTTGTGAACACGCACACACTCCTTCAGCCCCTCGGCCTCTTCCCTCTTCCTGGATTCACTCAAACGGATTTAAGACTCAAAGCCGGTGCACATAGACACACTTCCAGCCCCTCTGTCTCTCCACTCTTCCTGGATTCACTGAGACGGTTTTAAGACTCACAGCCGGTCCACATCCACACATTCTTTCAGCCCCTCGGCCTCTTCCCTCTTCTTGGATTCACTCAGATGTTTTTAAGACTCACAGCCGGTGCACATCCACACACTTCCAGCCCCTCTGCCTCTCCCTTCTTCCTGGATTCACTTAGACGGTTTTAAGACTCACAGCCTTTGCACATCCACACACTTCCAGCCCCACTGTCTCTTCCCTCTTCCTGGATTCAATCAGATGTTTTTAAAAATCACAGCTTGTGAACACGCACAAACTCCTTCAGCCCCTCTGCCTCTTCACTCTTCCTAGATTCACTCAGACGGTTTTAAGACTCACAGCTGGTGCACATCCACACACTTCCAGACCCTCTGCCTCTCCACTCTTCCTGGATTCACTGAGACGGTTTTAAGACTCACAGCCGGTCCACATCCACACATTCTTTCAGCCCCTCGGCCTCTTCCCTCTTCTTGGATTCACTCAGATGTTTTTAAGACTCACAGCCGGTGCACATCCACACACTTCCAGTCCCTCTGCCTCTTCCCTCTTCCTGGATTCACTCAGATGTTTTTAAAAATCACAGCTTGTGAACACGCACACACTCTTTCAGCCCCTCGGCCTCTTCCCTCTTGTTGGATTCACTCAGACGGTTTTAAGACTCACAGCTGGTGCACATCCACACACTTCCAGCCCCTCTGCCTCTCCCCTCTTCCTGGATTCACTTAGACGGTTTTAAGACTCACAGCCTTTGCACATCCACACACTTCCAGCCCCTCTGCCTCTCCCCTTTTCCTGGATTCACTCAGATGTTTTTAAAAATCACAGCTTGTGAACACGCACAAACTCCTTCAGCCCCTCTGCCTCTTCCCTCTTCCTCGATTCACTCAAACGGTTTTAAGACTCACAGCCAGTGCACATCCACACACTTCCAGCCCCACTGTCTCTTCCCTCTTCCTGGATTCAATCAGATGTTTTTAAAAATCACAGCTTGTGAACACGCACAAACTCCTTCAGCCCCTCTGCCTCTTCACTCTTCCTAGATTCACTCAGACGGTTTTAAGACTCACAGCTGGTGCACATCCACACACTTCCAGACCCTCTGCCTCTCCACTCTTCCTGGATTCACTTAGACGGTTTAAGACTCACAGGCGGTGCACATCCACACACTTCCAGCCCCTCTGCCTCTTCCCTCTTCCTGGATTCACTCAGATGTTTTTAAATATCACAGCTTGTGAACACGCACACACTCTTTCAGCCCCTCGGCCTCTTCCCTCTTCCTGGATTCACTCAAACGGATTTAAGACTCACAGCCTTTGCACATCCACACACTTCCAGTCCCTCTGCTTCTCCACTCTTCCTGGATTCACTCAGACGGTTTAAGACTCACAGGTGGTGCACTTCCACATACTTCCAGTCGCCCTGCCTCTTCCCTATTCCTAAATTCACTGAGACGGTTTTAAGACTCACAGCCGGTGTAAATCCACACACTTCCAGGGCCTCCGTCTCTTCCCTCTTCCTGGATTCACTCAGATGTTTTTAAAAATCACAGCTTGTGAACACGCACCCACTCTTTCAGCCCCTCGGCCTTTTCCCTCTTCTTGGATTCACTCAGATGGTTTTAAGACTCACAGCCGGTGCACTTCCATACACTTCCAGTCCCTCTGCTTCTCCACTCTTCCTGGATTCACTCAGACGGTTTAAGACTCACAGGCGGTGCACTTCCACATACTTCCAGTCGCCCTGCCTCTTCCCTATTCCTGAATTCACTGAGACGGTTTTAAGACTCACAGCCGGTGTAAATCCACACACTTCCAGCCCCTCTGTCTCTTCCCTCTTCCTGGATTCACTCAGATGTTTTTAAAAATCACAGTTTGTGAACACGCACCCACTCTTTCAGCCCCTCGACCTTTTCCCTCTTCTTGGATTCACTCAGACTGTTTTAAGACTCACAGCCGGTGCACATCCATACACTTCCAGCCGCCCTGCATCTTCCCTATTCCTGGATTCACTGAGATGGTTTTAAGACTCACAGCCGGTCCACATCCACACATTCTTCCAGCCCCACTGTCTCTTCCCTCTTCCTGGATTCACTCAGATGTTTTTAAGACTCACAGCCGGTGCACATCGATACACTTCCAGCCGCCCTGCGTCTTCCCTATTCCTGGATTCACTTAGACGGTTTTAAGACTCACAGCCTTTGCACATCCACACACTTCCAACCCCTCTGGCTCTCCACTCTTCCTGGATTCACTCAAACGGTTTTAAGACTCACATCCGGTGCACTTCCACATACTTCCAGCCCCTCTGCCTCTTCCCTCTTCCTGGATTCACTCAAACGGTTTTAAAACTCACAGCCAGTGCACATCCACACACTTCCAGCCCCACTGTCTCTTCCCTCTTCCTGGATTCAATCAGATGTTTTTAAAAATCACAGCTTGTGAATACGCACACACACTTCATCCCCACTGTCTCTTCCCTCTTCCTAGATTCACTCAGACGGTTTTAAGACTCACAGC
The DNA here is from genome assembly GCF_964273705.1 of Natrix helvetica. Lineage (NCBI taxonomy): Eukaryota > Metazoa > Chordata > Lepidosauria > Squamata > Natricidae > Natrix > Natrix helvetica. The sequence continues at coordinate 32,294,304 of NC_138555.1, forward strand.
TGGTGCACATTCACACACTTCCAGCCCCTCTGCCTCTCCACTCTTCCTGGATTCACTTAGACGGTTTAAGACTCACAGCTGGTGCACATCCACACACTTCCAGCCCCTATGCCTCTTCCATCTTCCTGGATTCACTCAGATGTTTTTAAAAATCACAGCTTGTGAACACGCACACACTCTTTCAGCCTCTCGGCCTCTTCCCTCTTCCTGGATTCACTCAGATGTTTTTAAAAATCACAGCTTGTGAACACGCACACACTCCTTCAGCCCCTCGGCCTCTTCCCTCTTCCTGGATTCACTCAAACGGTTTTAAGACTCACAGCTGGTGCACATCCACACACTTCCAGCCCCTCTGCCTCTCCACTCTTCCTGGATTCACTTAGACGGTTTAAGACTCACAGCCAGTGCACATCCACACACTTCCAGCCCCTCGGCCTCTTCCCTCTTCTTGGATTCACTCAGATATTTTTAACACTAGCAGCCGGTGCACATCCACACACTTCCAGCCCCTCTGCCTCTCCATTCCTCCTGGATTCACTTAGACGGTTTTAAGACTCACAGCCTTTGCACATCCACACACTTCCAGCCCCACTGACTCTTCCCTCTTCCTGGATTCACTCAGACGGTTTTCAGACTCACAGATGGTGCACATCCACACACTTCCAGCCCCTCTGTCTCTTCCCTCTTTCTGGATTCACGTAGACGGTTTAAGACTCACAGGCGGTGCACTTCCACACACTTCCAGCCGCCCTGCCTCTTCCCTATTCCTGGATTCACTCAGACGGTTTTAAGACTCACAGCTGGTGCACATCCACACACTTCCAGCCCCTCTGCCTCTCCACTCTTCCTGGATTCACTTAGACGGTTTAAGACTCACAGCCAGTGCACATCCACACACTTCCAGCCCCTCGGCCTCTTCCCTCTTCTTGGATTCACTCAGATATTTTTAAGACTATCAGCCGGTGCACATCCACACACTTCCAGCCCCTCTGCCTCTCCATTCCTCCTGGATTCACTTAGACGGTTTTAAGACTCACAGCCTTTGCACATCCACACACTTCCAGCCCCACTGTCTCTTCCCTCTTCCTGGATTCACTTAGACGGTTTAAGACTCACAGGCGGTGCACTTCCACACACTTCCAGCCGCCCTGCCTCTTCCCTATTCCTGGATTCAATGAGACGGTTTTAAGACTCACAGCCGGTGCACATCCACACGCTTCCAGCCCCTCTATCTCTTCCATCTTGCTGGATTCACTCAGATGTTTTTAAAAATCACAGCTTGTGAACACGCACCCACTCTTTCAGCCCCTCGGCCTTTTCCCTCTTCTTGGATTCACTCAGACAGTTTTAAGACTCACAGCTGGTGCACATCCACACACTTCCAGCCCCTATGCCTCTTCCATCTTCCTGGATTCACTCAGATGTTTTTAAAAATCACAGCTTGTGAACACGCACACACTCTTTCAGCCTCTCGGCCTCTTCCCTCTTCCTGGATTCACTCAAACGGATTTAAGACTCAAAGCCGGTGCACATAGACACACTTCCAGCCCCTCTGCCTCTTCTCTCTTCCTGGATTCACTCAGACGGTTTTCAGACTCACAGATGGTGCACATCCACACACTTCCAGCCCCTCTGTCTCTTCCCTCTTTCTGGATTCACTTAGACGGTTTAAGACTCACAGGTGGTGCACTTCCACACACTTCCAGCCGCCCTGCCTCTTCCCTATTCCTGTATTCAATGAGACGGTTTTAAGACTCACAGCCGGTGCACATCCACACGCTTCCAGCCCCTCTGTCTCTTCCATCTTCCTGGATTCACTCAGATGTTTTTAAAAATCACAGCTTGTGAACACGCACCCACTCTTTCAGCCCCTCGGCCTTTTCCCTCTTCTTGGATTCACTCAGACGGTTTTAAGACTCACAGCTGGTGCACATCCACACACTTCCAGCCCCTATGCCTCTTCCCTCTTCCTGGATTCACTCAGATGTTTTTAAAAATCACAGGTTGTGAACACGCACACACACTTCCATCCCCACTGTCTCTTCCCTCTTCCTAGATTCACTCAGACGGTTTTAAGACTCACAGCTGGTGCACTTCCATACACTTCCAGTCCCTCTGCTTCTCCACTCTTCCTGGATTCACTCAGACGGTTTAAGACTCACAGGCGGTGCACTTCCACATACTTCCAGCCCCTCTGCCTCTTCCCTCTTCCTGGATTCACTCAGATGTTTTTAAAAATCACAGCTTGTGAACACGCACACACTCTTTCAGCCCCTCGGCCTCTTCCCTCTTCCTGGATTCACTCAAACGGATTTAAGACTCACAGCCTTTGCACATCCACACACTTCCAGTCCCTCTGCTTCTCCACTCTTCCTGGATTCACTCAGACGGTTTAAGACTCACAGGCGGTGCACTTCCACATACTTCCAGTCGCCCTGCCTCTTCCCTATTCCTGAATTCACTGAGACGGTTTTAAGACTCACAGCCGGTGTAAATCCACACACTTCCAGCCCCTCTGTCTTTTCCCTCTTCCTGGATTCACTCAGATGTTTTTAAAAATCACAGCTTGTGAACACGCACCCACTCTTTCAGCCCCTCGGCCTTTTCCCTCTTCTTGGATTCACTCAGACGGATTTAAGACTCACAGCCTTTGCACATCCACACACTTCCAGTCCCTCTGGCTCTCCACTCTTCCTGGATTCACTCAAACGGTTTTAAGACTCACATCCGGTGCACTTCCACACACTTCCAGCCCCTCTGCCTCTTCCCTCTTCCTGGATTCACTCAAACGGTTTTAAGACTCACAGCCAGTGCACATCCACACACTTCCAGCCCCACTGTCTCTTCCCTCTTCCTGGATTCAATCAGATGTTTTTAAAAATCACAGCTTGTGAATACGCACACACACTTCCATCCCCACTGTCTCTTCCCTCTTCCTAGATTCACTCAGACGGTTTTAAGACTCACAGCTGGTGCACATCCACACACTTCCAGCCCCTCTGCCTCTCCACTCTTCCTGGATTCACTTAGACGGTTTAAGACTCACAGCCAGTGCACATCCACACACTTCCAGCCCCTCGGCCTCTTCCCTCTTCTTGGATTCACTCAGATATTTTTAAGACTCACAACCGGTGCACATCCACACACTTCCAGCCCCTCTGCCTCTCCATTCCTCCTGGATTCACTTAGACGGTTTTAAGACTCACAGACTTTGCACATCCACACACTTCCAGCCCCACTGTCTCTTCCCTCTTCCTGGATTCACTCAGACGGTTTTCAGACTCACAGATGGTGCACATCCACACACTTCCAGCCCCTCTGTCTCTTCCCTCTTTCTGGATTCACTTAGACGGTTTAAGACTCACAGGCGGTGCACTTCCACACACTTCCAGCCGCCCTGCCTCTTCCCTATTCCTGGATTCAATGAGACGGTTTTAAGACTCACAGCCGGTGCACATCCACACGCTTCCAGCCCCTCGGTCTCTTCCATCTTCCTGGATTCACTCAGATGTTTTTAAAAATCACAGCTTGTGAACACGCACCCACTCTTTCAGCCCCTCTGCCTTTTCCCTCTTCTTGGATTCACTCAGACGGTTTTAAGACTCACAGCCGGTGCACTTCCATACACTTCCAGTCCCTCTTCTTCTCCACTCTTCCTGGATTCACTCAGACGGTTTAAGACTCACAGGTGGTGCACTTCCACATACTTCCAGTCGCCCTGCCTCTTCCCTATTCCTGAATTCACTGAGACGGTTTTAAGACTCACAGCCGGTGTAAATCCACACACTTCCAGCCCCTCTGTCTCTTCCCTCTTCCTGGATTCACTCAGATGTTTTTAAAAATCACAGCTTGTGAACACGCACCCACTCTTTCAGCCCCTCGACCTTTTCCCTCTTCTTGGATTCACTCAGACGGTTTTAAGACTCACAGCCGGTGCACATCCATACACTTCCAGCCGCCCTGCATCTTCCCTATTCCCGGATTCACTGAGATGGTTTTAAGACTCACAGCCGGTCCACATCCACACATTCTTCCAGCCCCACTGTCTCTTCCCTCTTCCTGGATTCACTCAGATGTTTTTAAGACTCACAGCCGGTGCACATCAATACACTTCCAGCCGCCCTGCGTCTTCCCTATTCCTGGATTCACTTAGACGGTTTTAAGACTCACAGCCTTTGCACATCCACACACTTCCAGCCCCTCTGCCTCTCCACTCTTCCTGGATTCACTCAAACGGTTTTAAGACTCACAGCCGGTGCACATCCACACACTTCCAGTCCCACTGTCTCTTCCCTCTTCCTGGATTCAATCAGATGTTTTTAAAAATCACAGCTTGTGAACACGCACACACTCTTTCAGCCCCTCGGCCTTTTCCCTCTTCTTGGATTCACTCAGACGGTTTTAAGACTCACAGCCGGTGCACATCCACACACTTCCAGCCCCTCGGCCTCTTCCCTCTTCCTGGATTCACTCAAACGGATTTAAGACTCAAAGCCGGTGCACATAGACACACTTCCAGCCCTGCATCTTCCCTATTCCTGGATTCACTGAGATGGTTTTAAGACTCACAGCCGGTCCACATCCACACATTCTTTCAGCCCCTCGGTGTCTTTCCTCTTCTTGGATTCACTCAGATGTTTTTAAGACTCACAGCCGGTGCACATCCACACACTTCTAGCCCCTCTCCCTCTCCCTTCTTCCTGGATTCACTTACACAGTTTTAAGACTCACAGCCTTTGCACATCCACACACTTCCAGTCCCTCTGCCTCTTCCCTCTTCCTGGATTCAGTCAGATGTTTTTAAAAATCACAGCTTGTGAACACGCACCCACTCTTTCAGCCCCTCGGCCTTTTCCCTCTTCTTGGATTCACTCAGACGGTTTTAAGACTCACAGCTGGTGCACATCCACAGTCTTCCGCCCCTCTGCCTCTCCACACTTCCTGGATTCACTCAGATGTTTTTAAAAATCACAGCTTGTGAATACACACCCAGTCTCTCAGTCCCTCGCCCTCTTCCCTCTTCTTGGATTCAATCAGACGGTTTTAAGACTCACAGCTGGTGCACATCCACACACTTCCAGCCCCTCTGCCTCTCCCCTCTTCCTGGATTCACTTAGACGGTTTTAAGACTCACAGCCTTTGCACATCCACACACTTCCAGCCCCTCTGTCTCTCCACTCTTCTGGGATTCACTGAGACGGTTTTAAGACTCACAACCGGTGCATATCCACACACTTCCTGCCCCACTGTCTCTTCCTTCTTCCTGGATTCACTCAGACGGTTTTAAGACTCACAGCTGGTGCACATCCACACACTTCCAGCCCCTCTGCCTCTCCCCTCTTCCTGGATTCAATTAGATGGTTTTAAGACTCACAACCGGTGCACATCCACACATTTCCAGCCCCACTGTCTCGTCCCTCTTCCTGGATTCACTCAGATGTTTTTAAAAATCACAGCTTGTGAACACGCACCCACTCTTTCAGCCTCTCGGCCTTTTCCCTCTTCTTGGATTCACTCAGACGGTTTTAAGACTCACAGCTGGTGCACATCCACAGACTTCCGCCTCTCTGCCTCTTCCCTCTTCCTGGATTCACTCATATGTTTTTAAAAATCACAGCTTGTGAACACGCACACACTCTTTCAGCCTCTCGGCCTCTTCCCTTTTCCTGGATTCACTCAGATGTTTTTAAAAATCACAGCTTGTGAACACGCACAAACTCCTTCAGCCCCTCGGCCTCTTCCCTCTTCCTGGATTCACTCAAACGGATTTAAGACTCAAAGCCGGTGCACATAGACACACTTCCAGCCCCTCTGCCTTTTCTCTCTTCCTGGATTCATTCAGACAGTTTTATGACTCACAGCCGGTGCACATTCATACACTTCCAACCGCCCTGCATCTTCCCTATTCCTGGATTCACTGAGACAGTTTTAAGACTCACAGCAGGTGCACATCCACACACTTCCAGCCCCACTGTCTCTTACCTCTTCCTGGATTCACTCAAACGGTTTTAAGACTCACAGCCGGTGCACATCCACACACTTCACAGCCCCTCTGTCTCTCCACTCTTCCTGGATTCACTGAGACGGTTTTAAGACTCACAGCCGGTCCACATCCACACATTCTTTCAGCCCCTCGGCCTCTTCCCTCTTCTTGGATTCACTCAGATGTTTTTAAGACTCACAGCCGGTGCACATCCACACACTTCCAGTCCCTCTGCCTCTTCCCTCTTCCTGGATTCACGCAGATGTTTTTAAAAATCACAGCTTGTGAACACGCACACACTCTTTCATCCCCTCGGCCTCTTCCCTCTTGTTGGATTCACTCAGACGGTTTTAAGACTCACAGCTGGTGCACATCCACACACTTCCAGCCCCTCTGCCTCTCCCCTCTTCCTGGATTCACTTAGACGGTTTTAAGACTCACAGCCTTTGCACATCCACACACTTCCAGCCCCTCTGGCTCTCCACTCTTCCTGGATTCACTCAAACGGTTTTAAGACTCACAGCCAGTGCACATCCACACACTTCCAGCCCCACTTTCTCTTCCCTCTTCCTGGATTCAATCAGATGTTTTTAAAAATCACAGCTTGTGAACACGCACACACACTTCCATCCCCACTGTCTCTTCCCTCTTCCTAGATTCACTCAGACGGTTTTAAGACTCACAGCTGGTGCACATCCACACACTTCCAGACCCTCTGCCTCTCCACTCTTCCTGGATTCACTTAGACGGTTTAAGACTCACAGGCGGTGCACATCCACACACTTCCAGCCCCTCTGCCTCTTCCCTCTTCCTGGATTCACTCAGATGTTTTTAAAAATCACAGCTTGTGAACACGCACAGACTCTTTCAGCCCCTCGGCCTCTTCCCTCTTCCTGGATTCACTCAAACGGATTTAAGACTCACAGCCTTTGCACATCCACACACTTCCAGTCCCTCTGCTTCTCCACTCTTCCTGGATTCACTCAGACGGTTTAAGACTCACAGGCGGTGCACTTCCACATACTTCCAGTCGCCCTGCCTCTTCCCTATTCCTGAATTCACTGAGACGGTTTTAAGATTCACAGCCGGTGTAAATCCACACACTTCCAGGGCCTCTGTCTCTTCCCTCTTCCTGGATTCACTCAGATGTTTTTAAAAATCACAGCTTGTGAACACGCACCCACTCTTTCAGCCCCTCGGCCTTTTCCCTCTTCTTGGATTCACTCAGACGGTTTTAATACTCACAGCCGGTGCACTTCCATACACTTCCAGTCCCTCTGCTTCTCCACTCTTCCTGGATTCACTCAGACGGTTTAAGACTCACAACCGGTGCACATCCACACATTTCAGCCCCACTGTCTCGTCCCTCTTCCTGGATTCACTCAGATGTTTTTAAAAATCACAGCTTGTGAACACGCACCAACTCTTTCAGCCCCTCGGCCTTTTCCCTCTTCTTGGATTTACTCAGACGGTTTTAAGACTCACAGCTGGTGCACATCCACACACTTCCAGCCCCTCTGCCTCTTCCCTCTTCCTGGATTCACTCAGATGTTTTTAAAAATCACAGCTTGTGAACACGCACACACTCTTTCAGCCTCTCGGCCTCTTCCCTCTTCCTGGATTCACTCAGATGTTTTTAAAAATCACAGCTTGTGAACACGCACACACTCCTTCAGCCCCTCGGCCTCTTCCCTCTTCCTGGATTCACTCAAACGGATTTAAGACTCAAAGCCGGTGCACATAGACACACTTCCAGCCCCTCTGTCTCTCCACTCTTCCTGGATTCACTGAGACGATTTTAAGACTCACAGACGGTCCACATCCACACATTCTTTCAGCCCCTCGGCCTCTTCCCTCTTCTTGGATTCACTCAGATGTTTTTAAGACTCACAGCCGGTGCACATCCACACACTTCCAGCCCCTCTGCCTCTCCCTTCTTCCTGGATTCACTTAGACGGTTTTAAGACTCACAGCCTTTGCACATCCACACGCTTCCAGTCCCTCTGCCTCTTCCCTCTTCCTGGATTCACTCAGATGTTTTTATAAATCACAGCTTGTGAACACGCACACACTCTTTCAGCCCCTCGGCCTCTTCCCTCTTGTTGGATTCACTCAGATGTTTTTAAGACTCACAGCTGGTGCACATCCACACACTTCCAGCCCCTCTGCCTCTCCCCTCTTCCTGGATTCACTTAGACGGTTTTAAGACTCACAGCCTTTGCACATCCACACACTTCCAGCCCCTCTGGCTCTCCACTCTTCCTGGATTCACTCAAACGGTTTTAAGACTCACATCCGGTGCACTTCCACACACTTCCAGCCCCTCTGCCTCTTCCCTCTTCCTCGATTCACTCAAACGGTTTTAAGACTCACAGCCAGTGCACATCCACACACTTCCAGCCCCACTGTCTCTTCCCTCTTCCTGGATTCAATCAGTTGTTTTTAAAAATCACAGCTTGTGAACACGCACACACACTTCCATCCCCACTGTCTCTTCCCTCTTCCTAGATTCACTCAGACGGTTTTAAGACTCACAGCTGGTGCACATCCACACACTTCCAGTCCCTCTGCTTCTCCACTCTTCCTGGATTCACTCAGACGGTTTAAGACTCACAGGCGGTGCACTTCCACATACTTCCAGTCGCCCTGCCTCTTCCCTATTCCTGAATTCACTGAGACGGTTTTAAGACTCACAGCCGGTGTAAATCCACACACTTCCAGGGCCTCTGTCTCTTCCCTCTTCCTGGATTCACTCAGATGTTTTTAAAAATCACAGCTTGTGAACACGCACCCACTCTTTCAGCCCCTCGGCCTTTTCCCTCTTCTTGGATTCACTCAGACGGTTTTAAGACTCACAGCCGGTGCACTTCCATACATTTCCAGTCCCTCTGCTTCTCCACTCTTCCTGGATTCACTCAGACGGTTTAAGAGTCACAGGCCGTGCACTTCCACATACTTCCAGTCGCCCTGCCTCTTCCCTATTCCTGAATTCACTGAGACGGTTTTAAGACTCACAGCCAGTGCACATCCACACACTTCCAGCCCCACTGTCTCTTCCCTCTTCCTGGATTCAATCAGATGTTTTTAAAAATCACAGCTTGTGAACACGCACACACACTTCCATCCCCACTGTCTCTTCCCTCTTCCTAGATTCACTCAGACGGTTTTAAGACTCACAGCTGGTGCACATCCACACACTTCCAGACCCTCTGCCTCTCCACTCTTCCTGGATTCACTTAGACGGTTTAAGACTCACAGGCGGTGCACATCCACACACTTCCAGCCCCTCTGCCTCTTCCCTCTTCCTGGATTCACTCAGATGTTTTTAAAAATCACAGCTTGTGAACACGCACAGACTCTTTCAGCCCCTCGGCCTTTTCCCTCTTCTTGGATTCACTCAGACGGTTTTAAGACTCACAGCCTTTGCACATCCACACACTTCCAGTCCCTCTGCTTCTCCACTCTTCCTGGATTCACTCAGACGGTTTAAGACTCACAGGCGGTGCACTTCCACATACTTCCAGTCGCCCTGCCTCTTCCCTATTCCTGAATTCACTGAGACGGTTTTAAGATTCACAGCCGGTGTAAATCCACACACTTCCAGGGCCTCTGTCTCTTCCCTCTTCCTGGATTCACTCAGATGTTTTTAAAAATCACAGCTTGTGAACACGCACCCACTCTTTCAGCCCCTCGGCCTTTTCCCTCTTCTTGGATTCACTCAGACGGTTTTAATACTCACAGCCGGTGCACTTCCATACACTTCCAGTCCCTCTGCTTCTCCACTCTTCCTGGATTCACTCAGACGGTTTAAGACTCACAACCGGTGCACATCCACACATTTCAGCCCCTCTGCCTCTTCCCTCTTCCTGGATTCACTCAGATGTTTTTAAAAATCACAGCTTGTGAACACGCACACACTCCTTCAGCCCCTCGGCCTCTTCCCTCTTCCTGGATTCACTCAAACGGATTTAAGACTCAAAGCCGGTGCACATAGACACACTTCCAGCCCCTCTGTCTCTCCACTCTTCCTGGATTCACTGAGACGATTTTAAGACTCACAGACGGTCCACATCCACACATTCTTTCAGCCCCTCGGCCTCTTCCCTCTTCTTGGATTCACTCAGATGTTTTTAAGACTCACAGCCGGTGCACATCCACACACTTCCAGCCCCTCTGCCTCTCCCTTCTTCCTGGATTCACTTAGACGGTTTTAAGACTCACAGCCTTTGCACATCCACACGCTTCCAGTCCCTCTGTCTCTCCACTCTTCTGGGATTCACTGAGACGGTTTTAAGACTCACAACCGGTGCATATCCACACACTTCCTGCCCCACTGTCTCTTCCCTCTTCCTGGATTCACTCAGACGGTTTTAAGACTCACAGCTGGTGCACATCCACACACTTCCAGCCCCTCTGCCTCTCCCCTCTTCCTGGATTCAATTAGATGGTTTTAAGACTCACAACCGGTGCACATCCACACACTTCCAGCCCCTCTGGCTCTCCACTCTTCCTGGATTCACTCAAACGGTTTTAAGACTCACATCCGGTGCACTTCCACACACTTCCAGCCCCTCTGCCTCTTCCCTCTTCCTCGATTCACTCAAACGGTTTTAAGACTCACAGCCAGTGCACATCCACACACTTCCAGCCCCACTGTCTCTTCCCTCTTCCTGGATTCAATCAGATGTTTTTAAAAATCACAGCTTGTGAACACGCACACACACTTCCATCCCCACTGTCTCTTCCCTCTTCCTAGATTCACTCAGACGGTTTTAAGACTCACAGCTGGTGCACATCCACACACTTCCAGTCCCTCTGCTTCTCCACTCTTCCTGGATTCACTCAGACGGTTTAAGACTCACAGGCGGTGCACTTCCACATACTTCCAGTCGCCCTGCCTCTTCCCTATTCCTGAATTCACTGAGACGGTTTTAAGACTCACAGCCGGTGTAAATCCACACACTTCCAGGGCCTCTGTCTCTTCCCTCTTCCTGGATTCACTCAGATGTTTTTAAAAATCACAGCTTGTGAACACGCACCCACTCTTTCAGCCCCTCGGCCTTTTCCCTCTTCTTGGATTCACTCAGACGGTTTTAAGACTCACAGCCGGTGCACATCCATACACTTCCAGCCGCCCTGCATCTTCCCTATTCCTGGATTCACTGAGATGGTTTTAAGACTCACAGCCGGTCCACATCCACACATTCTTCCAGCCCCACTGTCTCTTCCCTCTTCCTGGATTCACACAGATGTTTTTAAGATTCACAGCCGGTGCACATCGATACACTTCCAGCCGCCCTGCGTCTTCCCTATTCCTGGATTCACTTAGACAGTTTTAAGACTCACAGCATTTGCACATCCACACACTTCCAGCCCCTCTGGCTCTCCACTCTTCCTGGATTCACTCAAACGGTTTTAAGACTCACATCCGGTGCACTTCCACACACTTCCAGCCCCTCTGCCTCTTCCCTCTTCCTGGATTCACTCAGACGGTTTTAAGACTCAAAGCCGGTGCACATCCATACACTTCCAGCCCCTCGGACTCTTCCCTCTTCGTGGATTCACTCAGATGTTTTTAAAAATCACAGCTTGTGAACACGCACCCACTCTTTCAGCCCCTCGGCCTCTTCCCTCTTCTTCGATTCACTCAGATGTTTTCAAAAATCACAGCTTCTGAACACGCACCCACTCTTTCAGCCCCTCGGCCTTTTCCCTCTTCTTGGATTCACTCAGACGATTTTAAGACTCACAGCTGGTGCACATCCACACACTTCCAGCCCCTCTGGCTCTCCACTCTTCCTGGATTCACTCAAACGGTTTTAAGACTCACATCCGGTGCACTTCCACACACTTCCAGCCCCTCTGCCTCTTCCCTCTTCCTGGATTCACTCAGATGGTTTTAAGACTCAAAGCCGGTGCACATCCATACACTTCCAGCCCCTCGGACTCTTCCCTCTTCGTGGATTCACTCAGATGTTTTTAAAAATCACAGCTTGTGAACACGCACCCACTCTTTCAGCCCCTCGGCCTCTTCCCTCTTCTTCGATTCACTCAGATGTTTTCAAAAATCACAGCTTCTGAACACGCACCCACTCTTTCAGCCCCTCGGCCTTTTCCCTCTTCTTGGATTCACTCAGACGATTTTAAGACTCACAGCTGGTGCACATCCACACACTTCCAGCCCCTCTGCCTCTCCCCTCTTCCTGGATTCACTTAGACGGTTTTATGACTCACAGCCTTTGCACATCCACACACTTCAGGCCCCTCTGCCTCTCCACTCTTCCTGGATTCACTCAAACGGTTTTAAGACTCACAGCCGGTGCACATCCACACACTTCCAGTCCCACTGTCTCTTCCCTCTTCCTGGATTCACTCATATGTTTTTAAAAATCACAGCTTGTGAACACGCACACACTCTTTCAGCCTCTCGGCCTCTTCCCTTTTCCTGGATTCACTCAGATGTTTTTAAAAATCACAGCTTGTGAACACGCACAAACTCCTTCAGCCCCTCGGCCTCTTCCCTCTTCCTGGATTCACTCAAACGGATTTAAGATTCAAAGCCGGTGCACATAGACACACTTCCAGCCCCTCTGCCTTTTCTCTCTTCCTGGATTCATTCAGACAGTTTTATGACTCACAGCCGGTGCACATTCATACACTTCCAACCGCCCTGCATCTTCCCTATTCCTGGATTCACTGAGACAGTTTTAAGACTCACAGCCGGTGCACATCCACACACTTCCAGCCCCACTGTCTCTTACCTCTTCCTGGATTCACTCAAACGGTTTTAAGACTCACAGCCGGTGCACATCCACACACTTCACAGCCCCTCTGTCTCTCCACTCTTCTTGGATTCACTGAGACGGTTTTAAGACTCACAGCCGGTCCACATCCACACATTCTTTCAGCCCCTCGGCCTCTTCCCTCTTCTTGGATTCACTCAGATGTTTTTAAGACTCACAGCCGGTGCACATCCACACACTTCCAGTCCCTCTGCCTCTTCCCTCTTCCTGGATTCACGCAGATGTTTTTAAAAATCACAGCTTGTGAACACGCACACACTCTTTCATCCCCTCGGCCTCTTCCCTCTTGTTGGATTCACTCAGACGGTTTTAAGACTCACAGCTGGTGCACATCCACACACTTCCAGCCCCTCTGCCTCTCCCCTCTTCCTGGATTCTTTTAGACGGTTTTAAGACTCACAGCCTTTGCACTTCCACACACTTCCAGCCCCTCTGCCTCTTCCCTCTTCCTCGATTCACTCAAACGGTTTTAAGACTCACAGCCAGTGCACATCCACACACTTCCAGCCCCACTGTCTCTTCCCTCTTCCTGGATTCAATCAGATGTTTTTAAAAATCACAGCTTGTGAACACGCACACACACTTCCATCCCCACTGTCTCTTCCCTCTTCCTAGATTCACTCAGACGGTTTTAAGACTCACAGCTGGTGCACATCCACACACTTCCAGACCCTCTGCCTCTCCACTCTTCCCGGATTCACTTAGACGGTTTAAGACTCACAGGCGGTGCACATCCACACACTTCCAGCCCCTCTGCCTCTTCCCTCTTCCTGGATTCACTCAGATGTTTTTAAAAATCACAGCCGGTGTAAATCCACACACTTCCAGGGCCTCTGTCTCTTCCCTCTTCCTGGATTCACTCAGATGTTTTTAAAAATCACAGCTTGTGAACACGCACCCACTCTTTCAGCCCCTCGGCCTTTTCCCTCTTCTTGGATTCACTCAGACGGTTTTAAGACTCACAGCCGGTGCACATCCATACACTTCCAGCCGCCCTGCATCTTCCCTATTCCTGGATTCACTGAGATGGTTTTAAGACTCACAGCCGGTCCACATCCACACATTCTTCCAGCCCCACTGTCTCTTCCCTCTTCCTGGATTCACACAGATGTTTTTAAGATTCACAGCCGGTGCACATCGATACACTTCCAGCCGCCCTGCGTCTTCCCTATTCCTGGATTCACTTAGACAGTTTTAAGACTCACAGCATTTGCACATCCACACACTTCCAGCCCCTCTGGCTCTCCACTCTTCCTGGATTCACTCAAACGGTTTTAAGACTCACATCCGGTGCACTTCCACACACTTCCAGCCCCTCTGCCTCTTCCCTCTTCCTGGATTCACTCAGACGGTTTTAAGACTCAAAGCCGGTGCACATCCATACACTTCCAGCCCCTCGGACTCTTCCCTCTTCGTGGATTCACTCAGATGTTTTTAAAAATCACAGCTTGTGAACACGCACCCACTCTTTCAGCCCCTCGGCCTCTTCCCTCTTCTTCGATTCACTCAGATGTTTTCAAAAATCACAGCTTCTGAACACGCACCCACTCTTTCAGCCCCTCGGCCTTTTCCCTCTTCTTGGATTCACTCAGACGATTTTAAGACTCACAGCTGGTGCACATCCACACACTTCCAGCCCCTCTGGCTCTCCACTCTTCCTGGATTCACTCAAACGGTTTTAAGACTCACATCCGGTGCACTTCCACACACTTCCAGCCCCTCTGCCTCTTCCCTCTTCCTGGATTCACTCAGATGGTTTTAAGACTCAAAGCCGGTGCACATCCATACACTTCCAGCCCCTCGGACTCTTCCCTCTTCGTGGATTCACTCAGATGTTTTTAAAAATCACAGCTTGTGAACACGCACCCACTCTTTCAGCCCCTCGGCCTCTTCCCTCTTCTTCGATTCACTCAGATGTTTTCAAAAATCACAGCTTCTGAACACGCACCCACTCTTTCAGCCCCTCGGCCTTTTCCCTCTTCTTGGATTCACTCAGACGATTTTAAGACTCACAGCTGGTGCACATCCACACACTTCCAGCCCCTCTGCCTCTCCCCTCTTCCTGGATTCACTTAGACGGTTTTATGACTCACAGCCTTTGCACATCCACACACTTCAGGCCCCTCTGCCTCTCCACTCTTCCTGGATTCACTCAAACGGTTTTAAGACTCACAGCCGGTGCACATCCACACACTTCCAGTCCCACTGTCTCTTCCCTCTTCCTGGATTCACTCATATGTTTTTAAAAATCACAGCTTGTGAACACGCACACACTCTTTCAGCCTCTCGGCCTCTTCCCTTTTCCTGGATTCACTCAGATGTTTTTAAAAATCACAGCTTGTGAACACGCACAAACTCCTTCAGCCCCTCGGCCTCTTCCCTCTTCCTGGATTCACTCAAACGGATTTAAGATTCAAAGCCGGTGCACATAGACACACTTCCAGCCCCTCTGCCTTTTCTCTCTTCCTGGATTCATTCAGACAGTTTTATGACTCACAGCCGGTGCACATTCATACACTTCCAACCGCCCTGCATCTTCCCTATTCCTGGATTCACTGAGACAGTTTTAAGACTCACAGCCGGTGCACATCCACACACTTCCAGCCCCACTGTCTCTTACCTCTTCCTGGATTCACTCAAACGGTTTTAAGACTCACAGCCGGTGCACATCCACACACTTCACAGCCCCTCTGTCTCTCCACTCTTCTTGGATTCACTGAGACGGTTTTAAGACTCACAGCCGGTCCACATCCACACATTCTTTCAGCCCCTCGGCCTCTTCCCTCTTCTTGGATTCACTCAGATGTTTTTAAGACTCACAGCCGGTGCACATCCACACACTTCCAGTCCCTCTGCCTCTTCCCTCTTCCTGGATTCACGCAGATGTTTTTAAAAATCACAGCTTGTGAACACGCACACACTCTTTCATCCCCTCGGCCTCTTCCCTCTTGTTGGATTCACTCAGACGGTTTTAAGACTCACAGCTGGTGCACATCCACACACTTCCAGCCCCTCTGCCTCTCCCCTCTTCCTGGATTCTTTTAGACGGTTTTAAGACTCACAGCCTTTGCACTTCCACACACTTCCAGCCCCTCTGCCTCTTCCCTCTTCCTCGATTCACTCAAACGGTTTTAAGACTCACAGCCAGTGCACATCCACACACTTCCAGCCCCACTGTCTCTTCCCTCTTCCTGGATTCAATCAGATGTTTTTAAAAATCACAGCTTGTGAACACGCACACACACTTCCATCCCCACTGTCTCTTCCCTCTTCCTAGATTCACTCAGACGGTTTTAAGACTCACAGCTGGTGCACATCCACACACTTCCAGACCCTCTGCCTCTCCACTCTTCCCGGATTCACTTAGACGGTTTAAGACTCACAGGCGGTGCACATCCACACACTTCCAGCCCCTCTGCCTCTTCCCTCTTCCTGGATTCACTCAGATGTTTTTAAAAATCACAGCCGGTGTAAATCCACACACTTCCAGGGCCTCTGTCTCTTCCCTCTTCCTGGATTCACTCAGATGTTTTTAAAAATCACAGCTTGTGAACACGCACCCACTCTTTCAGCCCCTCGGCCTTTTCCCTCTTCTTGGATTCACTCAGACGGTTTTAAGACTCACAGCCGGTGCACATCCATACACTTCCAGCCGCCCTGCATCTTCCCTATTCCTGGATTCACTGAGATGGTTTTAAGACTCACAGCCGGTCCACATCCACACATTCTTCCAGCCCCACTGTCTCTTCCCTCTTCCTGGATTCACACAGATGTTTTTAAGATTCACAGCCGGTGCACATCGATACACTTCCAGCCGCCCTGCGTCTTCCCTATTCCTGGATTCACTTAGACAGTTTTAAGACTCACAGCATTTGCACATCCACACACTTCCAGCCCCTCTGGCTCTCCACTCTTCCTGGATTCACTCAAACGGTTTTAAGACTCACATCCGGTGCACTTCCACACACTTCCAGCCCCTCTGCCTCTTCCCTCTTCCTGGATTCACTCAGACGGTTTTAAGACTCAAAGCCGGTGCACATCCATACACTTCCAGCCCCTCGGACTCTTCCCTCTTCGTGGATTCACTCAGATGTTTTTAAAAATCACAGCTTGTGAACACGCACCCACTCTTTCAGCCCCTCGGCCTCTTCCCTCTTCTTCGATTCACTCAGATGTTTTCAAAAATCACAGCTTCTGAACACGCACCCACTCTTTCAGCCCCTCGGCCTTTCCCTCTTCTTGGATTCACTCAGACGATTTTAAGACTCACAGCTGGTGCACATCCACACACTTCCAGCCCCTCTGGCTCTCCACTCTTCCTGGATTCACTCAAACGGTTTTAAGACTCACATCCGGTGCACTTCCACACACTTCCAGCCCCTCTGCCTCTTCCCTCTTCCTGGATTCACTCAGATGGTTTTAAGACTCAAAGCCGGTGCACATCCATACACTTCCAGCCCCTCGGACTCTTCCCTCTTCGTGGATTCACTCAGATGTTTTTAAAAATCACAGCTTGTGAACACGCACCCACTCTTTCAGCCCCTCGGCCTCTTCCCTCTTCTTCGATTCACTCAGATGTTTTCAAAAATCACAGCTTCTGAACACGCACCCACTCT
Organism: Natrix helvetica; assembly: GCF_964273705.1. Classification (NCBI taxonomy): domain Eukaryota; kingdom Metazoa; phylum Chordata; class Lepidosauria; order Squamata; family Natricidae; genus Natrix; species Natrix helvetica. Next base: position 32,311,706 of record NC_138555.1, read on the forward strand.
TTCAGCCCCTCGGCCTTTTCCCTCTTCTTGGATTCACTCAGACGATTTTAAGACTCACAGCTGGTGCACATCCACACACTTCCAGCCCCTCTGCCTCTCCCCTCTTCCTGGATTCACTTAGACGGTTTTATGACTCACAGCCTTTGCACATCCACACACTTCAGGCCCCTCTGCCTCTCCACTCTTCCTGGATTCACTCAAACGGTTTTAAGACTCACAGCCGGTGCACATCCACACACTTCCAGTCCCACTGTCTCTTCCCTCTTCCTGGATTCACTCATATGTTTTTAAAAATCACAGCTTGTGAACACGCACACACTCTTTCAGCCTCTCGGCCTCTTCCCTTTTCCTGGATTCACTCAGATGTTTTTAAAAATCACAGCTTGTGAACACGCACAAACTCCTTCAGCCCCTCGGCCTCTTCCCTCTTCCTGGATTCACTCAAACGGATTTAAGATTCAAAGCCGGTGCACATAGACACACTTCCAGCCCCTCTGCCTTTTCTCTCTTCCTGGATTCATTCAGACAGTTTTATGACTCACAGCCGGTGCACATTCATACACTTCCAACCGCCCTGCATCTTCCCTATTCCTGGATTCACTGAGACAGTTTTAAGACTCACAGCCGGTGCACATCCACACACTTCCAGCCCCACTGTCTCTTACCTCTTCCTGGATTCACTCAAACGGTTTTAAGACTCACAGCCGGTGCACATCCACACACTTCACAGCCCCTCTGTCTCTCCACTCTTCTTGGATTCACTGAGACGGTTTTAAGACTCACAGCCGGTCCACATCCACACATTCTTTCAGCCCCTCGGCCTCTTCCCTCTTCTTGGATTCACTCAGATGTTTTTAAGACTCACAGCCGGTGCACATCCACACACTTCCAGTCCCTCTGCCTCTTCCCTCTTCCTGGATTCACGCAGATGTTTTTAAAAATCACAGCTTGTGAACACGCACACACTCTTTCATCCCCTCGGCCTCTTCCCTCTTGTTGGATTCACTCAGACGGTTTTAAGACTCACAGCTGGTGCACATCCACACACTTCCAGCCCCTCTGCCTCTCCCCTCTTCCTGGATTCTTTTAGACGGTTTTAAGACTCACAGCCTTTGCACTTCCACACACTTCCAGCCCCTCTGCCTCTTCCCTCTTCCTCGATTCACTCAAACGGTTTTAAGACTCACAGCCAGTGCACATCCACACACTTCCAGCCCCACTGTCTCTTCCCTCTTCCTGGATTCAATCAGATGTTTTTAAAAATCACAGCTTGTGAACACGCACACACACTTCCATCCCCACTGTCTCTTCCCTCTTCCTAGATTCACTCAGACGGTTTTAAGACTCACAGCTGGTGCACATCCACACACTTCCAGACCCTCTGCCTCTCCACTCTTCCCGGATTCACTTAGACGGTTTAAGACTCACAGGCGGTGCACATCCACACACTTCCAGCCCCTCTGCCTCTTCCCTCTTCCTGGATTCACTCAGATGTTTTTAAAAATCACAGCTTGTGAACAAGCACAGACTCTTTCAGCCCCTCAGCCTCTTCCCTCTTCCTGGATTCACTCAAACGGATTTAAGACTCACAGCCTTTGCACATCCACACACTTCCAGTCCCTCTGCTTCTCCACTCTTCCTGGATTCACTCAGACGGTTTAAGACTCACAGGCGGTGCACTTCCACATACTTCGAGTCGCCCTGCCTCTTCCCTATTCCTGAATTCACTGAGACGGTTTTAAGATTCACAGCCGGTGTAAATCCACACACTTCCAGGGCCTCTGTCTCTTCCCTCTTCCTGGATTCACTCAGATGTTTTTAAAAATCACAGCTTGTGAACACGCACCCACTCTTTCAGCCCCTCGGCCTTTTCCCTCTTCTTGGATTCACTCAGACGGTTTTAAGACTCACAGCCGGTGCACTTCCATACACTTCCAGTCCCTCTGCTTCTCCACTCTTCCTGGATTCACTCAGACGGTTTAAGACTCACAACCGGTGCACATCCACACACTTCAGCCCCACTGTCTCGTCCCTCTTCCTGGATTCACTCAGATGTTTTTAAAAATCACAGCTTGTGAACACGCATCAACTCTTTCAGCCCCTCGGCCTTTTCCCTCTTCTTGGATTCACTCAGACGGTTTTAAGACTCACAGCTGGTGCACATCCACACACTTCCAGCTCCTCTGCATCTTCCCTCTTCCTGGATTCACTCAGATGTTTTTAAAAATCACAGCTTGTGAACACGCACACACTCTTTCAGCCTCTCGGCCTCTTCCCTCTTCCTGGATTCACTCAGATGTTTTTAAAAATCACAGCTTGTGAACACGCACACACTCCTTCAGCCCCTCGGCTTCTTCCCTCTTCCTGGATTCACTCAAACGGATTTAAGACTCAAAGCCGGTGCACATAGACACACTTCCAGCCCCTCTGTCTCTCCACTCTTCCTGGATTCACTGAGACGATTTTAAGACTCACAGCCGGTCCACATCCACACATTCTTTCAGCCCCTCGGCCTCTTCACTCTTCTTGGATTCACTCAGATGTTTTTAAGACTCACAGCCGGTGCACATCCACACACTTCCAGTCCCTCTGCCTCTTCCCTCTTCCTGGATTCACTCAGATGTTTTTAAAAATCACAGCTTGTGAACACGCACACACTCTTTCAGCCCCTCGGCCTCTTCCCTCTTGTTGGATTCACTCAGACGGTTTTAAGACTCACAGCTGGTGCACATCCACACACTTCCAGCCCCTCTGCCTCTCCCCTCTTCCTGGATTCACTTAGACGGTTTTAAGACTCACAGCCTTTGCACATCCACACACTTCCAGCCCCTCTGGCTCTCCACTCTTCCTGGATTCACTCAAACGGTTTTAAGACTCACATCCGGTGCACTTCCACACACTTCCAGCCCCTCTGCCTCTTCCCTCTTCCTCGATTCACTCAAACGGTTTTAAGACTCACAGCCAGTGCACATCCACACACTTCCAGCCCCACTGTCTCTTCCCTCTTCCTGGATTCAATCAGATGTTTTTAAAAATCACAGCTTGTGAACACGCACACACACTTCCATCCCCACTGTCTCTTCCCTCTTCCTAGATTCACTCAGACGGTTTTAAGACTCACAGCTGGTGCACATCCACACACTTCCAGACCCTCTGCCTCTCCACTCTTCCTGGATTCACTTAGACGGTTTAAGACTCACAGGCGGTGCACATCCACACACTTCCAGCCCCTCTGCCTCTTCCCTCTTCCTGGATTCACTCAGATGTTTTTAAATATCACAGCTTGTGAACACGCACACACTCTTTCAGCCCCTCGGCCTCTTCCCTCTTCCTGGATTCACTCAAACGGATTTAAGACTCACAGCCTTTGCACATCCACACACTTCCAGTCCCTCTGCTTCTCCACTCTTCCTGGATTCACTCAGACGGTTTAAGACTCACAGGCGGTGCACTTCCACATACTTCCAGTCACCCTGCCTCTTCCCTATTCCTGAATTCACTGAGACGGTTTTAAGACTCACAGCCGTTGTAAATCCACACACTTCCAGCCCCTCTGTCTCTTCCCTCCTCCTGGATTCACTCAGATGTTTTTAAAAATCACAGCTTGTGAACACGCACCCACTCTTTCAGCCCCTCGACCTTTTCCCTCTTCTTGGATTCACTCAGACGGTTTTAAGACTCACAGCCGGTGCACATCCATACACTTCCAGCCGCCCTGCATCTTCCCTATTCCTGGATTCACTGAGATGGTTTTAAGACTCACAGCCGGTCCACATCCACACATTCTTCCAGCCCCACTGTCTCTTCCCTCTTCCTGGATTCACACAGATGTTTTTAAGACTCACAGCCGGTGCACATCGATACACTTCCAGCCGCCCTGCGTCTTCCCTATTCCTGGATTCACTTAGACGGTTTTAAGACTCACAGCATTTGCACATCCACACACTTCCAGCCCCTCTGGCTCTCCACTCTTCCTGGATTCACTCAAACGGTTTTAAGACTCACATCCGGTGCACTTCCACACACTTCCAGCCCCTCTGCCTCTTCCCTCTTCCTGGATTCACTCAAACGGTTTTAAGACTCACAGCCAGTGCACATCCACACACTTCCAGCCCCACTGTCTCTTCCCTCTTCCTGGATTCAATCAGATGTTTTTAAAAATCACAGCTTGTGAATACGCACACACACTTCATCCCCACTGTCTCTTCCCTCTTCCTAGATTCACTCAGACGGCTTTAAGACTCACAGCTGGTGCACATCCACACACTTCCAGCCCCTCTGCCTCTCCACTCTTCCTGGATTCACTTAGACGGTTTAAGACTCACAGCCAGTGCACATCCACACACTTCCAGCCCCTCGGCCTCTTCCCTCTTCTTGGATTCACTCAGATATTTTTAAGACTCACAGCCGGTGCACATCCACACACTTCCAGCCCCTCTGCCTCTCCATTCCTCCTGGATTCACTTAGATGGTTTTAAGACTCACAGCCTTTGCACATCCACACACTTCTAGCCCCACTGTCTCTTCCCTCTTCCTGGATTCACTCAGACGGTTTTCAGACTCACAGATGGAGCACATCCACACACTTCCAGCCGCCCTGCCTCTTCCCTATTCCTGGATTCAATGAGACGGTTTTAAGACTCACAGCCGGTGCACATCCACACGCTTCCAGCCCCTCTATCTCTTCCATCTTGCTGGATTCACTCAGATGTTTTTAAAAATCACAGCTTGTGAACACGCACCCACTCTTTCAGCCCCTCGGCCTTTTCCCTCTTCTTGGATTCACTCAGACAGTTTTAAGACTCACAGCTGGTGCACATCCACACACTTCCAGCCCCTATGCCTCTTCCATCTTCCTGGATTCACTCAGATGTTTTTAAAAATCACAGCTTGTGAACACGCACACACTCTTTCAGCCTCTCGGCCTCTTCCCTCTTCCTGGATTCACTCAAATGGATTTAAGACTCAAAGGCGGTGCACATATACACACTTCCAGCCCCTCTGCCTCTTCTCTCTTCCTGGATTCACTCAGACGGTTTTCAGACTCACAGATGGTGCACATCCACACACTTCCAGCCGCTCTGTCTCTTCCCTCTTTCTGGATACACTTAGACGGTTTAAGACTCACAGGTGGTGCACTTCCACACACTTCCAGCCGCCCTGCCTCTTCCCTATTCCTGGATTCAATGAGACGGTTTTAAGACTCACAGCCGGTGCACATCCACACGCTTCCAGCCCCTCTGTCTCTTCCATCTTCCTGGATTCACTCAGATGTTTTTAAAAATCACAGCTTGTGAACACGCACCCACTCTTTCAGCCCCTCGGCCTTTTCCCTCTTCTTGGATTCACTCAGACGGTTTTAAGACTCACAGCCGGTGTAAATCCACACACTTCCAGCCCCTCTGTCTTTTCCCTTTTCCTGGATTCACTCAGATGTTTTTAAAAATCACAGCTTGTGAACACGCACCCACTCTTTCAGCCCCTCGGCCTTTTCCCTCTTCTTGGATTCACTCAGACGGTTTTAAGACTCACAGCCGGTGCACTTCCATACACTTCCAGTCCCTCTGCTTCTCCACTCTTCCTGGATTCACTCAGACGGTTTAAGACTCACAGGCGGTGCACTTCCACATACTTCCAGTCGCCCTGCCTCTTCCCTATTCCTGAATTCACTGAGACGGTTTTAAGACTCACAGCCGGTGTAAATCCACACACTTCCAGCCCCTCTGTCTCTTCCCTCTTCCTGGATTCAATCAGATGTTTTTAAAAATCACAGCTTGTGAATACGCACACACACTTCCATCCCCACTGTCTCTTCCCTCTTCCTAGATTCACTCAGACGGTTTTAAGACTCACAGCTGGTGCACATCCACACACTTCCAGCCCCTCTGCCTCTCCACTCTTCCTGGATTCACTTAGACGGTTTAAGACTCACAGCCAGTGCACATCCACACACTTCCAGCCCCTATGCCTCTTCCCTCTTCTTGGATTCACTCAGATATTTTTAAGACTCACAACCGGTGCACATCCACACACTTCCAACCCCTCTGCCTCTCCATTCCTCCTGGATTCACTTAGACGGTTTTAAGACTCACAGACTTTGCACATCCACACACTTCCAGCCCCACTGTCTCTTCCCTCTTCCTGGATTCACTCAGACGGTTTTCAGACTCACAGATGGTGCACATCCACACACTTCCAGCCCCTCTGTCTCTTCCCTCTTTCTGGATTCACTTAGACGGTTTAAGACTCACAGGTGGTGCACTTCCACACACTTCCAGCCGCCCTGCCTCTTCCCTATTCCTGGATTCAATGAGACTGTTTTAAGACTCACAGCCGGTGCACATCCACACGCTTCCAGCCCCTCTGTCTCTTCCCTCTTCCTGGATTCACACAGATGTTTTTAAGACTCACAGCCGGTGCACATCGATACACTTCCAGCCGCCCTGCGTCTTCCCTATTCCTGGATTCACTGAGATGGTTTTAAGACTCACAGCCGGTCCACATCCACACATTCTTCCAGCCCCACTGTCTCTTCCCTCTTCCTGGATTCACACAGATGTTTTTAAGACTCACAGCCGGTGCACATCGATACACTTCCAGCCGCCCTGCGTCTTCCCTATTCCTGGATTCACTTAGACGGTTTTAAGACTCACAGCATTTGCACATCCACACACTTCCAGCCCCTCTGGCTCTCCACTCTTCCTGGATTCACTCAAACGGTTTTAAGACTCACATCCGGTGCACTTCCACACACTTCCAGCCCCTCTGCCTCTTCCCTCTTCCTGGATTCACTCAAACGGTTTTAAGACTCACAGCCAGTGCACATCCACACACTTCCAGCCCCACTGTCTCTTCCCTCTTCCTGGATTCAATCAGATGTTTTTAAAAATCACAGCTTGTGAATACGCACACACACTTCATCCCCACTGTCTCTTCCCTCTTCCTAGATTCACTCAGACGGTTTTAAGACTCACAGCTGGTGCACATCCACACACTTCCAGCCCCTCTGCCTCTCCACTCTTCCTGGATTCACTTAGACGGTTTAAGACTCACAGCCAGTGCACATCCACACACTTCCAGCCCCTCGGCCTCTTCCCTCTTCTTGGATTCACTCAGATATTTTTAAGACTCACAGCCGGTGCACATCCACACACTTCCAGCCCCTCTGCCTCTCCATTCCTCCTGGATTCACTTAGATGGTTTTAAGACTCACAGCCTTTGCACATGCACACACTTCTAGCCCCACTGTCTCTTCCCTCTTCCTGGATTCACTCAGACGGTTTTCAGACTCACAGATGGAGCACATCCACACACTTCCAGCCGCCCTGCCTCTTCCCTATTCCTGGATTCAATGAGACGGTTTTAAGACTCACAGCTGGTGCACATCCACACACTTCCAGCCCCTCTGCCTCTCCACTCTTCCTGGATTCACTTAGACGGTTTAAGACTCACAGCCAGTGCACATCCACACACTTCCAGCCCCTCGGCCTCTTCCCTCTTCTTGGATTCACTCAGATATTTTTAAGACTCACAGCCGGTGCACATCCACACACTTCCAGCCCCTCTGCCTCTCCATTCCTCCTGGATTCACTTAGATGGTTTTAAGACTCACAGCCTTTGCACATGCACACACTTCTAGCCCCACTGTCTCTTCCCTCTTCCTGGATTCACTCAGACGGTTTTCAGACTCACAGATGGAGCACATCCACACACTTCCAGCCGCCCTGCCTCTTCCCTATTCCTGGATTCAATGAGACGGTTTTAAGACTCACAGCCGGTGCACATCCACACGCTTCCAGCCCCTCTGCCTCTTCCATCTTGCTGGATTCACTCAGATGTTTTTAAAAATCACAGCTTGTGAACACGCACCCACTCTTTCAGCCCCTCGGCCTTTTCCCTCTTCTTGGATTCACTCAGACAGTTTTAAGACTCACAGCTGGTGCACATCCACACACTTCCAGCCCCTATGCCTCTTCCATCTTCCTGGATTCACTCAGATGTTTTTAAAAATCACAGCTTGTGAACACGCACACACTCTTTCAGCCTCTCGGCCTCTTCCCTCTTCCTGGATTCACTCAAATGGATTTAAGACTCAAAGCCGGTGCACATAGACACACTTCCAGCCCCTCTGCCTCTTCTCTCTTCCTGGATTCACTCAGACGGTTTTCAGACTCACAGATGGTGCACATCCACACACTTCCAGCCCCTCTGTCTCTTCCCTCTTTCTGGATTCACTTAGACGGTTTAAGACTCACAGGTGGTGCACTTCCACACACTTCCAGCCGCCCTGCCTCTTCCCTATTCCTGGATTCAATGAGACGGTTTTAAGACTCACAGCCGGTGCACATCCACACGCTTCCAGCCCCTCTGTCTCTTCCATCTTCCTGGATTCACTCAGATTTTTTTAAAAATCACAGCTTGTGAACACGCACCCACTCTTTCAGCCCCTCGGCCTTTTCCCTCTTCTTGGATTCACTCAGACGGTTTTAAGACTCACAGCCGGTGTAAATCCACACACTTCCAGCCCCTCTGTCTTTTCCCTTTTCCTGGATTCACTCAGATGTTTTTAAAAATCACAGCTTGTGAACACACACCCACTCTTTCAGCCCCTCGGCCTTTTCCCTCTTCTTGGATTCACTCAGACGGTTTTAAGACTCACAGCCGGTGCACTTCCATACACTTCCAGTCCCTCTGCTTCTCCACTCTTCCTGGATTCACTCAGACGGTTTAAGACTCACAGGCGGTGCACTTCCACATACTTCCAGTCGCCCTGCCTCTTCCCTATTCCTGAATTCACTGAGACGGTTTTAAGACTCACAGCCGGTGTAAATCCACACACTTCCAGCCCCTCTGTCTCTTCCCTCTTCCTGGATTCAATCAGATGTTTTTAAAAATCACAGCTTGTGAATACGCACACACACTTCCATCCCCACTGTCTCTTCCCTCTTCCTAGATTCACTCAGACGGTTTTAAGACTCACAGCCTTTGCACATCCACACACTTCCAGCCCCTCTGGCTCTCCACTCTTCCTGGATTCACTTAGACGGTTTAAGACTCACAGCCAGTGCACATCCACACACTTCCAGCCCCTCGGCCTCTTCCCTCTTCTTGGATTCACTCAGATATTTTTAAGACTCACAACCGGTGCACATCCACACACTTCCAGCCCCTCTGCCTCTCCATTCCTCCTGGATTCACTTAGACGGTTTTAAGACTCACAGACTTTCCACATCCACACACTTCCAGCCCCACTGTCTCTTCCCTCTTCCTGGATTCACTCAGACGGTTTTCAGACTCACAGATGGTGCACATCCACACACTTCCAGCCCCTCTGTCTCTTCCCTCTTTCTGGATTCACTTAGACGGTTTAAGACTCACAGGCGGTGCACTTCCACACACTTCCAGCCGCCCTGCCTCTTCCCTATTCCTGGATTCAATGAGACGGTTTTAAGACTCACAGCCGGTGCACATCCACACGCTTCCAGCCCCTCTGTCTCTTCCATCTTCCTGGATTCACTCAGATGTTTTTAAAAATCACAGCTTGTGAACACGCACCCACTCTTTCAGCCCCTCGACCTTTTCCCTCTTCTTGGATTCACTCAGACGGTTTTAAGACTCACAGCCGGTGCACATCCATACACTTCCAGCCGCCCTGCATCTTCCCTATTCCTGGATTCACTGAGATGGTTTTAAGACTCACAGCCGGTCCACATCCACACATTCTTCCAGCCCCACTGTCTCTTCCCTCTTCCTGGATTCACTCAGATGTTTTTAAGACTCACAGCCGGTGCACATCGATACACTTCCAGCCGCCCTGCGTCTTCCCTATTCCTGGATTCACTTAGACGGTTTTAAGACTCACAGCCTTTGCACATCCACACACTTCCAGCCCCTCTGGCTCTCCACTCTTCCTGGATTCACTCAAACGGTTTTAAGACTCACATCCGGTGCACTTCCACACACTTCCAGCCCCTCTGCCTCTTCCCTCTTCCTGGATTCACTCAAACGGTTTTAAGACTCACAGCCAGTGCACATCCACACACTTCCAGCCCCACTGTCTCTTCCCTCTTCCTGGATTCAATCAGATGTTTTTAAAAATCACAGCTTGTGAATACGCACACACACTTCCATCCCCACTGTCTCTTCCCTCTTCCTAGATTCACTCAGACGGTTTTAAGACTCACAGCTGGTGCACATCCACACACTTCCAGCCCCTCGGCCTCTTCCCTCTTCCTGGATTCACTCAAACGGATTTAAGACTCAAAGCCGGTGCACATAGACACACTTCCAGCCCCTCTGTCTCTCCACTCTTCCTGGATTCACTGAGACGGTTTTAAGACTCACAGCCGGTCCACATCCACACATTCTTTCAGCCCCTCGGCCTCTTCCCTCTTCTTGGATTCACTCAGATGTTTTTAAGACTCACAGCCGGTGCACATCCACACACTTCCAGCCCCTTTGCCTCTCCCTTCTTCCTGGATTCACTTAGACGGTTTTAAGACTCACAGCCTTTGCACATCCACAAACTTCCAGGGCCTCTGTTTCTTCCCTCTTCCTGGATTCACTCAGATGTTTTTAAAAATCACAGCTTGTGAACACGCACCCACTCTTTCAGCCCCTCGGCCTTTTCCCTCTTCTTGGATTCACTCAGACGGTTTTAAGACTCACAGCCGGTGCACATCCATACACTTCCAGCCGCCCTGCATCTTCCCTATTCCTGGATTCACTGAGATGGTTTTAAGACTCACAGCCGGTCCACATCCACACATTCTTCCAGCCCCACTGTCTCTTCCCTCTTCTTGGATTCACTCAGATGTTTTTAAGACTCACAGCCGGTGCACATCGATACACTTCCAGCCGCCCTGCGTCTTCCCTATTCCTGGATTAACTTAGACGGTTTTAAGACTCACAGCCTTTGCACATCCACACACTTCCAGCCCCTCTGGCTCTCCACTCTTCCTGGATTCACTCAAACGGTTTTAAGACTCACATCCGGTGCACTTCCACACACTTCCAGCCCCTCTGCCTCTTCCCTCTTCCTGGATTCACTCAGATGTTTTTAAAAATCACAGCTTGTGAACACGCACCCACTCTTTCAGCCCCTCGGCCTTTTCCCTCTTTTTGGATTCACTCAGACGGTTTTAAGACTCACAGCCGGTGTAAATCCACACACTTCCAGCCCCTCTGTCTTTTCCCTTTTCCTGGATTCACTCAGATGTTTTTAAAAATCACAGCTTGTGAATACGCACCCACTCTTTCAGCCCCTCGGCCTTTTCCCTCTTCTTGGATTCACTCAGACGGTTTTAAGACTCACAGCCGGTGCACTTCCATACACTTCCAGTCCCTCTGCTTCTCCACTCTTCCTGGATTCACTCAGACGGTTTAAGACTCACAGGCGGTGCACTTCCACATACTTCCAGTCGCCCTGCCTCTTCCCTATTCCTGAATTCACTGAGACGGTTTTAAGACTCACAGCCGGTGTAAATCCACACACTTCCAGCCCCTCTGTCTCTTCCCTCTTCCTGGATTCAATCAGATGTTTTTAAAAATCACAGCTTGTGAATACGCACACACACTTCCATCCCCACTGTCTCTTCCCTCTTCCTAGATTCACTCAGACGGTTTTAAGACTCACAGCTGGTGCACATCCACACACTTCCAGCCCCTCTGCCTCTCCACTCTTCCTGGATTCACTTAGACGGTTTAAGACTCACAGCCAGTGCACATCCACACACTTCCAGCCCCTCGGCCTCTTCCCTCTTCTTGGATTCACTCAGATATTTTTAAGACTCACAACCGGTGCACATCCACACACTTCCAGCCCCTCTGCCTCTCCATTCCTCCTGGATTCACTTAGACGGTTTTAAGACTCACAGACTTTGCACATCCACACACTTCCAGCCCCACTGTCTCTTCCCTCTTCCTGGATTCACTCAGACGGTTTTCAGACTCACAGATGGTGCACATCCACACACTTCCAGCCCCTCTGTCTCTTCCCTCTTTCTGGATTCACTTAGACGGTTTAAGACTCACAGGTGGTGCACTTCCACACACTTCCAGCCGCCCTGCCTCTTCCCTATTCCTGGATTCAATGAGACGGTTTTAAGACTCACAGCCGGTGCACATCCACACGCTTCCAGCCCCTCTGTCTCTTCCCTCTTCCTGGATTCACACAGATGTTTTTAAGACTCACAGCCGGTGCACATCGATACACTTCCAGCCGCCCTGCGTCTTCCCTATTCCTGGATTCACTGAGATGGTTTTAAGACTCACAGCCGGTCCACATCCACACATTCTTCCAGCCCCACTGTCTCTTCCCTCTTCCTGGATTCACACAGATGTTTTTAAGACTCACAGCCGGTGCACATCGATACACTTCCAGCCGCCCTGCGTCTTCCCTATTCCTGGATTCACTTAGACGGTTTTAAGACTCACAGCATTTGCACATCCACACACTTCCAGCCCCTCTGGCTCTCCACTCTTCCTGGATTCACTCAAACGGTTTTAAGACTCACATCCGGTGCACTTCCACACACTTCCAGCCCCTCTGCCTCTTCCCTCTTCCTGGATTCACTCAAACGGTTTTAAGACTCACAGCCAGTGCACATCCACACACTTCCAGCCCCACTGTCTCTTCCCTCTTCCTGGATTCAATCAGATGTTTTTAAAAATCACAGCTTGTGAATACGCACACACACTTCATCCCCCCTGTCTCTTCCCTCTTCCTAGATTCACTCAGACGGTTTTAAGACTCACAGCTGGTGCACATCCACACACTTCCAGCCCCTCTGCCTCTCCACTCTTCCTGGATTCACTTAGACGGTTTAAGACTCACAGCCAGTGCACATCCACACACTTCCAGCCCCTCGGCCTCTTCCCTCTTCTTGGATTCACTCAGATATTTTTAAGACTCACAGCCGGTGCACATCCACACACTTCCAGCCCCTCTGCCTCTCCATTCCTCCTGGATTCACTTAGATGGTTTTAAGACTCACAGCCTTTGCACATCCACACACTTCTAGCCCCACTGTCTCTTCCCTCTTCCTGGATTCACTCAGACGGTTTTCAGACTCACAAATGGAGCACATCCACACACTTCCAGCCGCCCTGCCTCTTCCCTATTCCTGGATTCAATGAGACGGTTTTAAGACTCACAGCCGGTGCACATCCACACGCTTCTAGCCCCTCTGTCTCTTCCATCTTCCTGGATTCACTCAGATGTTTTTAAAAATCACAGCTTGTGAACACGAACCCACTCTTTCAGCCCCTCGGCCTTTTCCCTCTTCTTGGATTCACTCAGACGGTTTTAAGACTCACAGCCGGTGTAAATCCACACACTTCCAGCCCCTCTGTCTTTTCCCTTTTCCTGGATTCACTCAGATGTTTTTAAAAATCACAGCTTGTGAACACACACCCACTCTTTCAGCCCCTCGGCCTTTTCCCTCTTCTTGGATTCACTCAGACGGTTTTAAGACTCACAGCCGGTGCACTTCCATACACTTCCAGTCCCTCTGCTTCTCCACTCTTCCTGGATTCACTCAGACGGTTTAAGACTCACAGGCGGTGCACTTCCACATACTTCCAGTCGCCCTGCCTCTTCCCTATTCCTGAATTCACTGAGACGGTTTTAAGACTCACAGCCGGTGTAAATCCACACACTTCCAGCCCCTCTGTCTCTTCCCTCTTCCTGGATTCAATCAGATGTTTTTAAAAATCACAGCTTGTGAATACGCACACACACTTCCATCCCCACTGTCTCTTCCCTCTTCCTAGATTCACTCAGACGGTTTTAAGACTCACAGCCTTTGCACATCCACACACTTCCAGCCCCTCTGGCTCTCCACTCTTCCTGGATTCACTTAGACGGTTTAAGACTCACAGCCAGTGCACATCCACACACTTCCAGCCCCTCGGCCTCTTCCCTCTTCTTGGATTCACTCAGATATTTTTAAGACTCACAACCGGTGCACATCCACACACTTCCAGCCCCTCTGCCTCTCCATTCCTCCTGGATTCACTTAGACGGTTTTAAGACTCACAGACTTTCCACATCCACACACTTCCAGCCCCACTGTCTCTTCCCTCTTCCTGGATTCACTCAGACGGTTTTCAGACTCACAGATGGTGCACATCCACACACTTCCAGCCCCTCTGTCTCTTCCCTCTTTCTGGATTCACTTAGACGGTTTAAGACTCACAGGCGGTGCACTTCCACACACTTCCAGCCGCCCTGCCTCTTCCCTATTCCTGGATTCAATGAGACGGTTTTAAGACTCACAGCCGGTGCACATCCACACGCTTCCAGCCCCTCTGTCTCTTCCATCTTCCTGGATTCACTCAGATGTTTTTAAAAATCACAGCTTGTGAACACGCACCCACTCTTTCAGCCCCTCGACCTTTTCCCTCTTCTTGGATTCACTCAGACGGTTTTAAGACTCACAGCCGGTGCACATCCATACACTTCCAGCCGCCCTGCATCTTCCCTATTCCTGGATTCACTGAGATGGTTTTAAGACTCACAGCCGGTCCACATCCACACATTCTTCCAGCCCCACTGTCTCTTCCCTCTTCCTGGATTCACTCAGATGTTTTTAAGACTCACAGCCGGTGCACATCGATACACTTCCAGCCGCCCTGCGTCTTCCCTATTCCTGGATTCACTTAGACGGTTTTAAGACTCACAGCCTTTGCACATCCACACACTTCCAGCCCCTCTGGCTCTCCACTCTTCCTGGATTCACTTAGACGGTTTAAGACTCACAGACAGTGCACATCCACACACTTCCAGCCCCTCGGCCTCTTTCCTCTTCTTGGATTCACTCAGATATTTTTAAGACTCACAACCGGTGCACATCCACACACTTCCAGCCCCTCTGCCTCTCCATTCCTCCTGGATTCACTTAGACGGTTTTAAGACTCACAGACTTTCCACATCCACACACTTCCAGCCCCACTGTCTCTTCCCTCTTCCTGGATTCACTCAGACGGTTTTCAGACTCACAGATGGTGCACATCCACACACTTCCAGCCCCTCTGTCTCTTCCCTCTTTCTGGATTCACTTAGACGGTTTAAGACTCACAGGCGGTGCACTTCCACACACTTCCAGCCGCCCTGCCTCTTCCCTATTCCTGGATTCAATGAGACGGTTTTAAGACTCACAGCCGGTGCACATCCACACGCTTCCAGCCCCTCTGTCTCTTCCATCTTCCTGGATTCACTCAGATGTTTTTAAAAATCACAGCTTGTGAACACGCACCCACTCTTTCAGCCCCTCGACCTTTTCCCTCTTCTTGGATTCACTCAGACGGTTTTAAGACTCACAGCCGGTGCACATCCATACACTTCCAGCCGCCCTGCATCTTCCCTATTCCTGGATTCACTGAGATGGTTTTAAGACTCACAGCCGGTCCACATCCACACATTCTTCCAGCCCCACTGTCTCTTCCCTCTTCCTGGATTCACTCAGATGTTTTTAAGACTCACAGCCGGTGCACATCGATACACTTCCAGCCGCCCTGCGTCTTCCCTATTCCTGGATTCACTTAGACGGTTTTAAGACTCACAGCCTTTGCACATCCACACACTTCCAGCCCCTCTGGCTCTCCACTCTTCCTGAATTCACTCAAACGGTTTTAAGACTCACATCCGGTGCACTTCCACACACTTCCAGCCCCACTGTCTCTTCCCTCTTCCTGGATTCAATCAGATGTTTTTAAAAATCACAGCTTGTGAATACGCACACACACTTCCATCCCCACTGTCTCTTCCCTCTTCCTAGATTCACTCAGACGGTTTTAAGACTCACAGCTGGTGCACATCCACACACTTCCAGCCCCTCGGCCTCTTCCCTCTTCCTGGATTCACTCAAACGGATTTAAGACTCAAAGCCGGTGCACATAGACACACTTCCAGCCCCTCTGTCTCTCCACTCTTCCTGGATTCACTGAGACGGTTTTAAGACTCACAGCCGGTCCACATCCACACATTCTTTCAGCCCCTCGGCCTCTTCCCTCTTCTTGGATTCACTCAGATGTTTTTAAGACTCACAGCCGGTGCACATCCACACACTTCCAGCCCCTTTGCCTCTCCCTTCTTCCTGGATTCACTTAGACGGTTTTAAGACTCACAGCCTTTGCACATCCACAAACTTCCAGTCCCTCTGCCTCTTCCCTCTTCCTGGATTCACTCAGATGTTTTTAAAAATCACAGCTTGTGAACACGCACACACACTTCCATCCCCACTGTCTCTTCCCTCTTCCTAGATTCACTCAGACGGTTTTAAGACTCACAGCTGGTGCACATCCACACACTTCCAGACCCTCTGCCTCTCCACTCTTCCTGGATTCACTTAGACGGTTTAAGACTCACAGGCGGTGCACATCCACACACTTCCAGCCCCTCTGCCTCTTCCCTCTTCCTGGATTCACTCAGATGTTTTTAAAAATCACAGCTTGTGAACACGCACACACTCTTTCAGCCCCACTGTCTCTTCCCTCTTCCTAGATTCACTCAGACGGATTTAAGACTCACAGCCTTTGCACATCCACACACTTCCAGTCCCTCTGCTTCTCCACTCTTCCTGGATTCACTCAGACGGTTTAAGACTCACAGGCGGTGCACTTCCACATACTTCCAGTCGCCCTGCGTCTTCCCTATTCCTGAATTCACTGAGACGGTTTTAAGACTCACAGCCGGTGTAAATCCACACACTTCCAGGGCCTCTGTTTCTTCCCTCTTCCTGGATTCACTCAGATGTTTTTAAAAATCACAGCTTGTGAACACGCACCCACTCTTTCAGCCCCTCGGCCTTTTCCCTCTTCTTGGATTCACTCAGACGGTTTTAAGACTCACAGCCGGTGCACATCCATACACTTCCAGCCGCCCTGCATCTTCCCTATTCCTGGATTCACTGAGATGGTTTTAAGACTCACAGCCGGTCCACATCCACACATTCTTCCAGCCCCACTGTCTCTTCCCTCTTCTTGGATTCACTCAGATGTTTTTAAGACTCACAGCCGGTGCACATCGATACACTTCCAGCCGCCCTGCGTCTTCCCTATTCCTGGATTCACTTAGACGGTTTTAAGACTCACAGCCTTTGCACATCCACACACTTCCAGCCCCTCTGGCTCTCCACTCTTCCTGGATTCACTCAAACGGTTTTAAGACTCACATCCGGTGCACTTCCACACACTTCCAGCCCCTCTGCCTCTTCCCTCTTCCTGGATTCACTCAGATGTTTTTAAAAATCACAGCTTGTGAACACGCACCCACTCTTTCAGCCCCTCGGCCTTTTCCCTCTTCTTGGATTCACTCAGACGGTTTTAAGACTCACAGCCGGTGTAAATCCACACACTTCCAGCCCCTCTGTCTTTTCCCTTTTCCTGGATTCACTCAGATGTTTTTAAAAATCACAGCTTGTGAACACGCACCCACTCTTTCAGCCCCTCGGCCTTTTCCCTCTTCTTGGATTCACTCAGACGGTTTTAAGACTCACAGCCGGTGCACTTCCATACACTTCCAGTCCCTCTGCTTCTCCACTCTTCCTGGATTCACTCAGACGGTTTAAGACTCACAGGCGGTGCACTTCCACATACTTCCAGTCGCCCTGCCTCTTCCCTATTCCTGAATTCACTGAGACGGTTTTAAGACTCACAGCCGGTGTAAATCCACACACTTCCAGCCCCTCTGTCTCTTCCCTCTTCCTGGATTCAATCAGATGTTTTTAAAAATCACAGCTTGTGAATACGCACACACACTTCCATCCCCACTGTCTCTTCCCTCTTCCTAGATTCACTCAGACGGTTTTAAGACTCACAGCTGGTGCACATCCACACATTTCCAGCCCCTCTGCCTCTCCACTCTTCCTGGATTCACTTAGACGGTTTAAGACTCACAGCCAGTGCACATCCACACACTTCCAGCCCCTCGGCCTCTTCCCTCTTCTTGGATTCACTCAGATATTTTTAAGACTCACAACCGGTGCACATCCACACACTTCCAGCCCCTCTGCCTCTCCATTCCTCCTGGATTCACTTAGACGGTTTTAAGACTCACAGACTTTGCACATCCACACACTTCCAGCCCCACTGTCTCTTCCCTCTTCCTGGATTCACTCAGACGGTTTTCAGACTCACAGATGGTGCACATCCACACACTTCCAGCCCCTCTGTCTCTTCCCTCTTTCTGGATTCACTTAGACGGTTTAAGACTCACAGGTGGTGCACTTCCACACACTTCCAGCCGCCCTGCCTCTTCCCTATTCCTGGATTCAATGAGACGGTTTTAAGACTCACAGCCGGTGCACATCCACACGCTTCCAGCCCCTCTGTCTCTTCCCTCTTCCTGGATTCACACAGATGTTTTTAAGACTCACAGCCGGTGCACATCGATACACTTCCAGCCGCCCTGCGTCTTCCCTATTCCTGGATTCACTGAGATGGTTTTAAGACTCACAGCCGGTCCACATCCACACATTCTTCCAGCCCCACTGTCTCTTCCCTCTTCCTGGATTCACACAGATGTTTTTAAGACTCACAGCCGGTGCACATCGATACACTTCCAGCCGCCCTGCGTCTTCCCTATTCCTGGATTCACTTAGACGGTTTTAAGACTCACAGCATTTGCACATCCACACACTTCCAGCCCCTCTGGCTCTCCACTCTTCCTGGATTCACTCAAACGGTTTTAAGACTCACATCCGGTGCACTTCCACACACTTCCAGCCCCTCTGCCTCTTCCCTCTTCCTGGATTCACTCAAACGGTTTTAAGACTCACAGCCAGTGCACATCCACACACTTCCAGCCCCACTGTCTCTTCCCTCTTCCTGGATTCAATCAGATGTTTTTAAAAATCACAGCTTGTGAATACGCACACACACTTCATCCCCACTGTCTCTTCCCTCTTCCTAGATTCACTCAGACGGTTTTAAGACTCACAGCTGGTGCACATCCACACACTTCCAGCCCCTCTGCCTCTCCACTCTTCCTGGATTCACTTAGACGGTTTAAGACTCACAGCCAGTGCACATCCACACACTTCCAGCCCCTCGGCCTCTTCCCTCTTCTTGGATTCACTCAGATATTTTTAAGACTCACAGCCGGTGCACATCCACACACTTCAAGCCCCTCTGCCTCTCCATTCCTCCTGGATTCACTTAGATGGTTTTAAGACTCACAGCCTTTGCACATCCACACACTTCTAGCCCCACTGTCTCTTCCCTCTTCCTGGATTCACTCAGACGGTTTTCAGACTCACAGATGGAGCACATCCACACACTTCCAGCCGCCCTGCCTCTTCCCTATTCCTGGATTCAATGAGACGGTTTTAAGACTCACAGCCTTTGCACATCCACACGCTTCCAGCCCCTCTGTCTCTTCCATCTTCCTGGATTCACTCAGATGTTTTTAAAAATCACAGCTTGTGAACACGCACCCACTCTTTCAGCCCCTCGGCCTTTTCCCTCTTCTTGGATTCACTCAGACGGTTTTAAGACTCACAGCCGGTGTAAATCCACACACTTCCAGCCCCTCTGTCTTTTCCCTTTTCCTGGATTCACTCAGATGTTTTTAAAAATCACAGCTTGTGAACACACACCCACTCTTTCAGCCCCTCGGCCTTTTCCCTCTTCTTGGATTCACTCAGACGGTTTTAAGACTCACAGCCGGTGCACTTCCATACACTTCCAGTCCCTCTGCTTCTCCACTCTTCCTGGATTCACTCAGACGGTTTAAGACTCACAGGCGGTGCACTTCCACATACTTCCAGTCGCCCTGCCTCTTCCCTATTCCTGAATTCACTGAGACGGTTTTAAGACTCACAGCCGGTGTAAATCCACACACTTCCAGCCCCTCTGTCTCTTCCCTCTTCCTGGATTCAATCAGATGTTTTTAAAAATCACAGCTTGTGAATACGCACACACACTTCCATCCCCACTGTCTCTTCCCTCTTCCTAGATTCACTCAGACGGTTTTAAGACTCACAGCCTTTGCACATCCACACACTTCCAGCCCCTCTGGCTCTCCACTCTTCCTGGATTCACTTAGACGGTTTAAGACTCACAGCCAGTGCACATCCACACACTTCCAGCCCCTCGGCCTCTTCCCTCTTCTTGGATTCACTCAGATATTTTTAAGACTCACAACCGGTGCACATCCACACACTTCCAGCCCCTCTGCCTCTCCATTCCTCCTGGATTCACTTAGACGGTTTTAAGACTCACAGACTTTCCACATCCACACACTTCCAGCCCCACTGTCTCTTCCCTCTTCCTGGATTCACTCAGACGGTTTTCAGACTCACAGATGGTGCACATCCACACACTTCCAGCCCCTCTGTCTCTTCCCTCTTTCTGGATTCACTTAGACGGTTTAAGACTCACAGGCGGTGCACTTCCACACACTTCCAGCCGCCCTGCCTCTTCCCTATTCCTGGATTCAATGAGACGGTTTTAAGACTCACAGCCGGTGCACATCCACACGCTTCCAGCCCCTCTGTCTCTTCCATCTTCCTGGATTCACTCAGATGTTTTTAAAAATCACAGCTTGTGAACACGCACCCACTCTTTCAGCCCCTCGACCTTTTCCCTCTTCTTGGATTCACTCAGACGGTTTTAAGACTCACAGCCGGTGCACATCCATACACTTCCAGCCGCCCTGCATCTTCCCTATTCCTGGATTCACTGAGATGGTTTTAAGACTCACAGCCGGTCCACATCCACACATTCTTCCAGCCCCACTGTCTCTTCCCTCTTCCTGGATTCACTCAGATGTTTTTAAGACTCACAGCCGGTGCACATCGATACACTTCCAGCCGCCCTGCGTCTTCCCTATTCCTGGATTCACTTAGACGGTTTTAAGACTCACAGCCGGTGCACATCCACACACTTCCAGCCCCTCTGGCTCTCCACTCTTCCTGGATTCACTCAAACGGTTTTAAGACTCACATCCGGTGCACTTCCACACACTTCCAGCCCCTCTGCCTCTTCCCTCTTCCTGGATTCACTCAAACGGTTTTAAGACTCACAGCCAGTGCACATCCACACACTTCCAGCCCCACTGTCTCTTCCCTCTTCCTGGATTCAATCAGATGTTTTTAAAAATCACAGCTTGTGAATACGCACACACACTTCCATCCCCACTGTCTCTTCCCTCTTCCTAGATTCACTCAGACGGTTTTAAGACTCACAGCTGGTGCACATCCACACACTTCCAGCCCCTCGGCCTCTTCCCTCTTCCTGGATTCACTCAAACGGATTTAAGACTCAAAGCCGGTGCACATAGACACACTTCCAGCCCCTCTGTCTCTCCACTCTTCCTGGATTCACTGAGACGGTTTTAAGACTCACAGCCGGTCCACATCCACACATTCTTTCAGCCCCTCGGCCTCTTCCCTCTTCTTGGATTCACTCAGATGTTTTTAAGACTCACAGCCGGTGCACATCCACACACTTCCAGCCCCTTTGCCTCTCCCTTCTTCCTGGATTCACTTAGACGGTTTTAAGACTCACAGCCTTTGCACATCCACAAACTTCCAGTCCCTCTGCCTCTTCCCTCTTCCTGGATTCACTCAGATGTTTTTAAAAATCACAGCTTGTGAACACGCACACACACTTCCATCCCCACTGTCTCTTCCCTCTTCCTAGATTCACTCAGACGGTTTTAAGACTCACAGCTGCTGCACATCCACACACTTCCAGACCCTCTGCCTCTCCACTCTTCCTGGATTCACTTAGACGGTTTAAGACTCACAGGCGGTGCACATCCACACACTTCCAGCCCCTCTGCCTCTTCCCTCTTCCTGGATTCACTCAGATGTTTTTAAAAATCACAGCTTGTGAACACGCACACACTCTTTCAGCCCCACTGTCTCTTCCCTCTTCCTAGATTCACTCAGACGGTTTTAAGACTCACAGCTGGTGCACATCCACACACTTCCAGACCCTCTGCCTCTTCCCTCTTCCTGGATTCACTGAGATGGTTTAAGACTCACAGGCGGTGCACTTCCACACATTCTTCCAGCCCCACTGTCTCTTCCCTCTTCTTGGATTCACTCAGATGTTTTTAAGACTCACAGCCGGTGCACATCGATACACTTCCAGCCGCCCTGCGTCTTCCCTATTCCTGGATTCACTTAGACGGTTTTAAGACTCACAGCCTTTGCACATCCACACACTTCCAGCCCCTCTAGCTCTCCACTCTTCCTGGATTCACTCAAACGGTTTTAAGACTCACATCCGGTGCACTTCCACACACTTCCAGCCCCTCTGCCTCTTCCCTCTTCCTGGATTCACTCAAACGGTTTTAAGACTCACAGCCAGTGCACATCCACACACTTCCAGCCCCACTGTCTCTTCCCTCTTCCTGGATTCAATCAGATGTTTTTAAAAATCACAGCTTGTGAATACGCACACACACTTCCATCCCCACTGTCTCTTCCCTCTTCCTAGATTCACTCAGACGGTTTTAAGACTCACAGCTGGTGCACATCCACACACTTCCAGCCCCTCTGCCTCTCCACTCTTCCTGGATTCACTCAGATATTTTTAAGACTCACAGCCGGTGCACAACCACACACTTCCAGCCCCTCTGCCTCTCCATTCCTCCTGGATTCACTTAGACGGTTTTAAGACTCACAGCCTTTGCACATCCACACACTTCCAGCCCCACTGTCTCTTCCCTCTTCCTGGATTCACTCAGACGGTTTTAAGACTCACAGCCGGTGCACTTCCACACACTTTCAGCCGCCCTGCCTCTTCCCTATTCCTGGATTCAATGAGACGGTTTTAAGACTCACAGCCGGTGCACATCCACACGCTTCCAGCCCCTCTGTCTCTTCCATCTTCCTGGATTCACTCAGATGTTTTTAAAAATCACAGCTTGTGAACACGCACCCACTCTTTTAGCCCCTCGGCCTTTTCCCTCTTCTTGGATTCACTCAGACGGTTTTAAGACTCACAGCTGGTGCACATCCACACACTTCCAGCCCCTCTGTCTCTTCCCTCTTCCTGGATTCACTCAGACGGTTTTAAGACTCACAGCCGGTGCACTTCCACACACTTCCAGCCGCCCTGCCTCTTCCCTATTCCTGGATTCAATGAGACGGTTTTAAGACTCACAGCCGGTGCACATCCACACGCTTCCAGCCCCTCTGTCTCTTCCATCTTCCTGGATTCACTCAGATGTTTTTAAAAATCACAGCTTGTGAACACGCACCCAATCTTTTAGCCCCTCGGCCTTTTCCCTCTTCTTGGATTCACTCAGACGGTTTTAAGACTCACAGCCGGTGCACATCCATACACTTCCAGCCGCCCTCCATCTTCCCTATTCCTGGATTCACTGAGATGGTTTTAAGACTCATAGCCGGTCCACATCCACACATTCTTCCAGCCCCACTGTCTCTTCCCTCTTCCTGGATTCACTCAGATGTTTTTAAGACTCACAGCCGGTGCACATCGATACACTTCAAGCCCCTCTGCCTCTCCACTCTTCCTGGATTCACTTAGACGGTTTAAGACTCACAGCCAGTGCACATCCACACACTTCCAGCCCCTCGGCCTCTTCCCTCTTCTTGGATTCACTCAGATATTTTTAAGACTCACAACCGGTGCACATCCACACACTTCCAGCCCCTCTGCCTCTTCCTTCTTCCTGGATTCACTCAGACAGTTTTCAGACTCACAGGCGGTGCACATCCACACACTTCCAGCCCCTCTGCCTCTTCTCTCTTCCTGGATTCACTCAGATGTTTTTAAAAATCACAGCTTGTGAACACGCACACACTCTTTCAGTCCCTCGGCCTCCTGCCAATTCCGGGATTCACTCAAACGGTTTTAAGACTCAAAGCCGGTGCACATCGACACACTTCCAGCCCCTCTGCCTCTCCACTCTTCCTGGATTCACTTAGACGGTTTAAGACTCACAGCCAGTGCACATCCACACACTTCCAGCCCCTCGGCCTCTTCCCTCTTCTTGGATTCACTCAGATATTTTTAAGACTCACAACCGGTGCACATCCACACACTTCCAGCCCCTCTGCCTCTTCCTTCTTCCTGGATTCACTCAGACACTTTTCAGACTCACAGGCGGTGCACATCCACACACTTCCAGCCCCTCTGCCTCTTCTCTCTTCCTGGATTCACTCAGATGTTTTTAAAAATCACAGCTTGTGAACACGCACACACTCTTTCAGTCCCTCGGCCTCCTGCCAATTCCGGGATTCACTCAAACGGTTTTAAGACTCAAAGCCGGTGCACATCGACACACTTCCAGCCCCTCTGCCTCTTCTCTCTTCCTGGATTCACTCAGACGGTTTTCAGACTCATAGCCGGTGCACATCCATACACTTCCAGCCGCCCTGCCTCTTCCCTCTTCCTGGATTCTCTCAGACGGTTTAAGACTCACAGCTGGTGCACATCCACACACTTCCAGCCCCTATGCCTCTTCCCTCTTCCTGGATTCACTCAGATGTTTTTAAAAATCACAGCTTGTGAACACGCACACACACTTCCATCCCCACTGTCTCTTCCCTCTTCCTAGATTCACTCAGACGGTTTTAAGACTCACAGCTGGTGCACTTCCATACACTTCCAGTCCCTCTGCTGCTCCACTCTTCCTGGATTCACTCAGACGGTTTAAGACTCACAGGCGGTGCACTTCCACATACTTCCAGCCCCTCTGCCTCTTCCCTCTTCCTGGATTCACTCAGATGTTTTTAAAAATCACAGCTTGTGAACACGCACACACTCTTTCAGCCCCTCAGCCTCTTCCCTCTTCCTGGATTCACTCAAACGGATTTAAGACTCACAGCCTTTGCACATCCACACACTTCCAGTCCCTCTGCTTCTCCACTCTTCCTGGATTCACTCAGACGCTTTAAGACTCACAGGCGGTGCACTTCCACATACTTCCAGTCGCCCTGCCTCTTCCCTATTCCTGAATTCACTGAGACGGTTTTAAGACTCACAGCCGGTGTAAATCCACACACTTCCAGCCCCTCTGTCTTTTCCCTCTTCCTGGATTCACTCAGATGTTTTTAAAAATCACAGCTTGTGAACACGCACCCACTCTTTCAGCCCCTCGGCCTTTTCCCTCTTCTTGGATTCACTCAGACGGTTTTAAGACTCACAGCCGGTGCACTTCCATACACTTCCAGTCCCTCTGCTTCTCCACTCTTTCTGGATTCACTCAGACGGTTTAAGACTCACAGGCGGTGCACTTCCACATACTTCCAGTCGCCCTGCCTCTTCCCTATTCCTGAATTCACTGAGACGGTTTTAAGACTCACAGCCGGTGTAAATCCACACACTTCCAGCCCCTCTGTCTCTTCCCTCTTCCTGGATTCACTCAGATGTTTTTAAAAATCACAGCTTGTGAACACGCACCTACTCTTTCAGCCCCTCGACCTTTTCCCTCTTCTTGGATTCACTCAGACGGTTTTAAGACTCACAGCCGGTGCACATCCATACACTTCCAGCCGCCCTCCATCTTCCCTATTCCTGGATTCACTGAGATGGTTTTAAGACTCATAGCCGGTCCACATCCACACATTCTTCCAGCCCCACTGTCTCTTCCCTCTTCCTGGATTCACTCAGATGTTTTTAAGACTCACAGCCGGTGCACATCGATACACTTCAAGCCCCTCTGCCTCTCCACTCTTCCTGGATTCACTTAGACGGTTTAAGACTCACAGCCAGTGCACATCCACACACTTCCAGCCCCTCAGCCTCTTCCCTCTTCTTGGATTCACTCAGATATTTTTAAGACTCACAACCGGTGCACATCCACACACTTCCAGCCCCTCTGCCTCTTCCTTCTTCCTGGATTCACTCAGACAGTTTTCAGACTCACAGGCGGTGCACATCCACACACTTCCAGCCCCTCTGCCTCTTCTCTCTTCCTGGATTCACTCAGATGTTTTTAAAAATCACAGCTTGTGAACACGCACACACTCTTTCAGTCCCTCGGCCTCCTGCCAATTCCGGGATTCACTCAAACGGTTTTAAGACTCAAAGCCGGTGCACATCGACACACTTCCAGCCCCTCTGCCTCTTCTCTCTTCCTGGATTCACTCAGACGGTTTTCAGACTCATAGCCGGTGCACATCCATACACTTCCAGCCGCCCTGCCTCTTTCCTCTTCCTGGATTCTCTCAGACGGTTTAAGACTCACAGCCGGTGCACATGCACACACTTCCAGCCCCTCTGCCTCTTCCCTCTTCCTGGATTCACTCAGATGTTTTTAAAAATCACAGCTTGTGAACACGCACACACTCTTTCAGCCCCTCAGCCTCTTCCCTCTTCCTGGATTCACTCAAACGGATTTAAGACTCACAGCCTTTGCACATCCACACACTTCCAGTCCCTCTGCTTCTCCACTCTTCCTGGATTCACTCAGACGGTTTAAGACTCACAGGCGGTGCACTTCCACATACTTCCAGTCGCCCTGCCTCTTCCCTATTCCTGAATTCACTGAGACGGTTTTAAGACTCACAGCCGGTGTAAATCCACACACTTCCAGCCCCTCTGTCTTTTCCCTCTTCCTGGATTCACTCAGATGTTTTTAAAAATCACAGCTTGTGAACACGCACCCACTCTTTCAGCCCCTCGACCTTTTCCCTCTTCTTAGATTCACTCAGACGGTTTTAAGACTCACAGCCGGTGCACATCCATACACTTCCAGCCGCCCTCCATCTTCCCTATTCCTGGATTCACTGAGATGGTTTTAAGACTCATAGCCGGTCCACATCCACACATTCTTCCAGCCCCACTGTCTCTCCCCTCTTCCTGGATTCACTCAGATGTTTTTAAGACTCACAGCCGGTGCACATCGATACACTTCAAGCCCCTCTGCCTCTCCACTCTTCCTGGATTCACTTAGACGGTTTAAGACTCACAGCCAGTGCACATCCACACACTTCCAGCCCCTCGGCCTCTTCCCTCTTCTTGGATTCACTCAGATATTTTTAAGACTCACAACCGGTGCACATCCACACACTTCCAGCCCCTCTGCCTCTTCCTTCTTCCTGGATTCACTCAGACAGTTTTCAGACTCACAGGCGGTGCACATCCACACACTTCCAGCCCCTCTGCCTCTTCTCTCTTCCTGGATTCACTCAGATGTTTTTAAAAATCACAGCTTGTGAACACGCACACACTCTTTCAGTCCCTCGGCCTCCTGCCAATTCCGGGATTCACTCAAACGGTTTTAAGACTCAAAGCCGGTGCACATCGACACACTTCCAGCCCCTCTGCCTCTTCTCTCTTCCTGGATTCACTCAGACGGTTTTCAGACTCATAGCCGGTGCACATCCATACACTTCCAGCCGCCCTGCCTCTTCCCTCTTCCTGGATTCTCTCAGACGGTTTAAGACTCACAGCTGGTGCACATCCACACACTTCCAGCCCCTATGCCTCTTCCCTCTTCCTGGATTCACTCAGATGTTTTTAAAAATCACAGCTTGTGAACACGCACACACACTTCCATCCCCACTGTCTCTTCCCTCTTCCTAGATTCACTCAGACGGTTTTAAGACTCACAGCTGGTGCACTTCCATACACTTCCAGTCCCTCTGCTGCTCCACTCTTCCTGGATTCTCTCAAACGGTTTTAAGACTCACAGCCAGTGCACATCCACACACTTCCAGCCCCACTGTCTCTTCCCTCTTCCTGGATTCAATCAGATGTTTTTAAAAATCACAGCTTGTGAATACGCACACACACTTCCATCCCCACTGTCTCTTCCCTCTTCCTAGATTCACTCAGACGGTTTTAAGACTCACAGCTGGTGCACATCCACACACTTCCAGCCCCTCTGCCTCTCCACTCTTCCTGGATTCACTTAGACGGTTTAAGACTCACAACCGGTGCACATCCACACACTTCCAGCCCCTCGGCCTCTTCCCTCTTCTTGGATTCACTCAGATATTTTTAAGACTCACAACCGGTGCACATCCACACACTTCCAGCCCCTCTGTCTCTTCCCTCTTTCTGGATTCACTTAGACGGTTTAAGACTCACAGGCGGTGCACTTCCACACACTTCCAGCCGCCCTGCCTCTTCCCTATTCCTGGATTCAATGAGACGGTTTTAAGACTCACAGCCGGTGCACATCCACAGGCTTCCAGCCCCTCTGTCTCTTCCATCTTCCTGGATTCACTCAGATGTTTTTAAAAATCACAGCTTGTGAACACGCACCCACTCTTTCAGCCCCTCGGCCTTTTCCCTCTTCTTGGATTCACTCAAACGGATTTAAGACTCAAAGCCGGTGCACATAGACACACTTCCAGCCCCTCTGCCTCTTCTCTCTTCCTGGATTCACTCAGACGGTTTTCAGACTCACAGATGGTGCACATCCACACACTTCCAGCCCCTCTGTCTCTTCCCTCTTTCTGGATTCACTTAGACGGTTTAAGACTCACAGGCGGTGCACTTCCACACACTTCCAGCCGCCCTGCCTCTTCCCTATTCCTAGATTCAATGAGACGGTTTTAAGACTCACAGCCGGTGCACATCCACACTTTTCCAGCCCCTCTGTCTCTTCCATCTTCCTGGATTCACTCAGATGTTTTTAAAAATCACAGCTTGTGAACACGCACCCACTCTTTCAGCCCCTCGGCCTTTTCCCTCTTCTTGGATTCACTCAGACGGTTTTAAGACTCACAGCTGGTGCACATCCACACACTTCCAGCCCCTCGGCCTCTTCTCTCTTCCTGGATTCATTCAGACGGTTTTAAGACTCACAGCCGGTGCACATCCACACACTTCCAGCCCCACTGTCTCTTCCCTCTTCCTGGATTCACTCAAACGGTTTTAAGACTCACAGCCGGTGCACATCCACACACTTCCAGCCCCACTGTCTCTTCCCTCTTCCTGGATTCACTCAAACGGTTTTAAGACTCATAGCTGGTGCACATCCACACACTTCCAGCCCCTCGGCCTCTTCCCTCTTCCTGGATTCACTCAAACGGATTTAAGACTCACAGGTGGTGCACTTCCACATACTTCCAGTCGCCCTGCCTCTTCCCTATTCCTGAATTCACTGAGACGGTTTTAAGACTCACAGCCGGTGCACATCCACACTTTTCCAGCCCCTCTGTCTCTTCCATCTTCCTGGATTCACTCAGATGTTTTTAAAAATCACAGCTTGTGAACACGCACACAGTCTTTCAGCCCCTCGGCCTCTTCCCTCTTCCTGGATTCACTCAGATGTTTTTAAAAATCACAGCTTGTGAACACGCACACACTCTTTCAGCCCCTCGGCCTCTTCCCTCTTCCTGGATTCACTCAAACGGATTTAAGACTCAAAGCCGGTGCACATAGACACACTTCCAGCCCCTCTGCCTCTTCTCTCTTCCTGGATTCATTCAGACGGTTTTAAGACTCACAGCCGGTGCACATCCACACACTTCCAGCCCCACTGTCTCTTCCCTCTTCCTGGATTCACTCAAACGGTTTTAAGACTCATAGCTGGTGCACATCCACACACTTCCAGCCCCTCGGCCTCTTCCCTCTTCCTGGATTCACTCAAACGGATTTAAGACTCAAAGCCGGTGCACATAGACACACTTCCAGCCGCCCTGCGTATTCCCTATTCCTGGATTCACTGAGACGGTTTTAAGACTCACAGCCGGTGCACATCCACACACTTCCAGCCCCTCTGCCTCTTCCCTCTTCCTGGATTCACTCAGACAGTTTTCAGACTCACAGCCGTTGCACATCCACACACTTCCAGCCCCTCTGCCTCTTCCCTCTTCCTGGATTCACTCAAACGGTTTTAAGACTCACAGCCGGTGCACATCGACACACTTTCAGCCCCTCGGCCTCTTCCCTCTTCCTGGATTCACTCAAACGGATTTAAGACTCAAAGCCGGTGCACATAGACACACTTCCAGCCCCTCTGCCTCTTCTCTCTTCCTGGATTCATTCAGACGGTTTTAAGACTCACAGCTGGTGCACATCCACACACTTCCAGCCCAGCTGTCTCTTCCCTCTTCCTGGATTCACTCAAACGGTTTTAAGACTCACAGCCGGTGCACATCCACACACTTCCAGCCCAGCTGTCTCTTCCCTCTTCCTGGATTCACTCAAACGGTTTTAAGACTCATAGCTGGTGCACATCGATACACTTCCAGCCGCCCTGCGCCTTCCCTATTCCTGGATTCACTGAGACGGTTTTAAGACTCACAGCCGGTGCACATCCACACACTTCCAGCCCCTCTGCCTCTTCCCTCTTCCTGGATTCACTCAGACAGTTTTCAGACTCACAGCCGTTGCACATCCAAACACTTCCAGCCCCTCTGCCTCTTCCCTCTTCCTGGATTCACTCAGACGGTTTTAAGACTCACAGCTGGTGCACATCCACACACTTCCAGCCCCTCGGCCTCTTCCCTCTTCCTGGATTCACTCAAACGGATTTAAGACTCACAGCCGGTGCACATAGACACACTTCCATCCCCTCTGCCTCTTCTCTCTTCCTGGATTCACTCAGACGGTTTTAAGACTCACAGGCGGTGCACATCCATACACTTCCAGTCCCTCTGCTTCTCCACTCTTCCTGGATTCACTCAGACGGTTTAAGACTCACAGGCGGTGCACTTCCACATACTTCCAGCCCCTCTGCCTCTTCCCTCTTCCTGGATTCACTCAGATGTTTTTAAAAATCACAGCTTGTGAACACGCCCACACTCTTTCAGCCCCTCGGCCTCTTCCCTCTTCCTGGATTCACTCAAACGGATTTAAGACTCACAGCCTTTGCACATCCACACACTTCCAGTCCCTCTGCTTCTCCACTCTTCCTGGATTCACTCAGACGGTTTAAGACTCACAGGCGGTGCAGTTCCACATACTTCCAGTCGCCCTGCCTCTTCCCTATTCCTGAATTCACTGAGACGGTTTTAAGACTCACAGCCGGTGTAAATCCACACACTTCCAGCCCCTCTTTCTTTTCCCTCTTCCTGGATTCACTCAGATGTTTTTAAAAATCACAGCTTGTGAACACGCACCCACTCTTTCAGACCCTCGGCCTTTTCCCTCTTCTTGGATTCACTCAGACGGTTTTAAGACTCACAGCCGGTGCACTTCCATACACTTCCAGTCCCTCTGCTTCTCCACTCTTCCTGGATTCACTCAGACGGTTTAAGACTCACAGGCGGTGCACTTCCACATACTTCCAGCCGCCCTGCCTCTTCCCTATTCCTGAATTCACTGAGACGGTTTTAAGACTCACAGCCGGTGTAAATCCACACACTTCCAGCCCCTCTGTCTCTTCCCTCTTCCTGGATTCACTCAGATGTTTTTAAAAATCACAGCTTGTGAACACGCACCCACTCTTTCAGCCCCTCGACCTTTTCCCTCTTCTTGGATTCACTCAGACGGTTTTAAGACTCACAGCCGGTGCACATCCATACACTTCCAGCCGCCCTGCATCTTCCTTATTCCTGGATTCACTGAGATGGTTTTAAGACTCACAGCCGGTCCACATCCACACATTCTTCCAGCCCCACTGTCTCTTCCCTCTTCCTGGATTCACTCAGATGTTTTTAAGACTCACAGCCAGTGCACATCGATAAACTTCCAGCCGCCCTGCGTCTTCCCTATTCCTGGATTCACTTAGACGGTTTTAAGACTCACAGCCTTTGCACATCCACACACTTCCAGCCCCTCTGGCTCTCCACTCTTCCTGGATTCACTCAAACGGTTTTAAGACTCACATCCGGTGCACTTCCACACACTTCCAGCCCCTCTGCCTCTTCCCTCTTCCTGGATTCACTCAAACGGTTTTAAGACTCACAGCCAGTGCACATCCACACACTTCCAGCCCCACTGTCTCTTCCCTCTTCCTGGATTCAATCAGATGTTTTTAAAAATCACAGCTTGTGAATACGCACACACACTTCCATCCCCACTGTCTCTTCCCTCTTCCTAGATTCACTCAGACGGTTTTAAGACTCACAGCTGGTGCACATCCACACACTTCCAGCCCCTCTGCCTCTCCACTCTTCCTGGATTCACTTAGACGGTTTAAGACTCACAACCGGTGCACATCCACACACTTCCAGCCCCTCGGCCTCTTCCCTCTTCTTGGATTCACTCAGATATTTTTAAGACTCACAACCGGTGCACATCCACACACTTCCAGCCCCTCTGCCTCTCCATTCCTCCTGGATTCACTTAGACGGTTTTAAGACTCACAGACTTTGCACATCCACACACTTCCAGCCCCACTGTCTCTTCCCTCTTCCTGGATTCACTCAGACGGTTTAAGACTCACAGGCGGTGCACTTCCACACACTTCCAGCCGCCCTGCTTCTTCCCTATTCCTGGATTCACTGAGATGGTTTTAAGACTCACAGCCGGTCCACATCCACACATTCTTCCAGCCCCACTGTCTCTTCCCTCTTCCTGGATTCACTCAGATGTTTTTAAGACTCACAGCCGGTGCACATCGAGACACTTCCAGCCGCCCTGCGTCTTCCCTATTCCTGGATTCACTTAGACGGTTTTAAGACTCACAGCCTTTGCACATCCACACACTTCCAGCCCCTCTGGCTCTCCACTCTTCCTGGATTCACTCAAACGGTTTTAAGACTCACATCCGGTGCACTTCCACACACTTCCAGCCCCTCTGCCTCTTCCCTCTTCCTGGATTCACTCAAACGGTTTTAAGACTCACAGCCAGTGCACATCCACACACTTCCAGCCCCACTGTCTCTTCCCTCTTCCTGGATTCAATCAGATGTTTTTAAAAATCACAGCTTGTGAATACGCACACACACTTCCATCCCCACTGTCTCTTCCCTCTTCCTAGATTCACTCAGACGGTTTTAAGACTCACAGCTGGTGCACATCCACACACTTCCAGCCCCTCTGCCTCTCCACTCTTCCTGGATTCACTTAGACGGTTTAAGACTCACAGCCAGTGCACATCCACACACTTCCAGCCCCTCGGCCTCTTCCCTCTTCTTGGATTCACTCAGATATGTTTAAGACTCACAACCGGTGCACATCCACACACTTCCAGCCCCTCTGCCTCTCCATTCCTCCTGGATTCACTTAGACGGTTTTAAGACTCACAGACTTTGCACATCCACACACTTCCAGCCCCTCTGTCTCTTCCCTCTTTCTGGATTCACTTAGACGGTTTAAGACTCACAGGCGGTGCACTTCCACACACTTCCAGCCGCCCTGCCTCTTCCCTATTCCTGGATTCAATGAGACGGTTTTAAGACTCACAGCCGGTGCACATCCACACGCTTCCAGCCCCTCTGTCTCTTACATCTTCCTGGATTCACTCAGATGTTTTTAAAAATCACAGCTTGTGAACACGCACCCACTCTTTCAGCCCCTCGGCCTTTTCCCTCTTCTTGGATTCACTCAGACAGTTTTAAGACTCACAGCTGGTGCACATCCACACACTTCCAGCCCCTATGCCTCTTCCATCTTCCTGGATTCACTCAGATGTTTTTA
Organism: Natrix helvetica; assembly: GCF_964273705.1. Lineage (NCBI taxonomy): Eukaryota > Metazoa > Chordata > Lepidosauria > Squamata > Natricidae > Natrix > Natrix helvetica. The sequence continues at coordinate 32,345,171 of NC_138555.1, forward strand.
AAAATCACAGCTTGTGAACACGCACCCACTCTTTCAGCCCCTCGGCATTTTCCCTCTTCTTGGATTCACTCAGACGGTTTTAAGACTCACAGCTGGTGCACATCCACACACTTCCAGCCCCTATGCCTCTTCCCTCTTCCTGGATTCACTCAGATGTTTTTAAAAATCACAGCTTGTGAACACGCACACACTCTTTCAGCCCCTCGGCCTCTTCCCTCTTCCTGGATTCACTCAGATGTTTTTAAAAATCACAGCTTGTGAACACGCACACACTCTTTCAGCCCCTCGGCCTCTTCCCTCTTCCTGGATTCACTCAAACGGATTTAAGACTCACAGCCGGTGCACATCCACACACTTCCAGCCCCACTGTCTCATCCCTCTTCTTGGATTCACTCAAACGGTTTTAAGACTCATAGCTGGTGCACATCGATACACTTCCAGCCGCCCTGCGTCTTCCCTATTCCTGGATTCACTGAGACGGTTTTAAGACTCACAGCTGTTGCACATCCACACACTTCCAGCCCCTCTGCCTCTTCCCTCTTCCTGGATTCACTCAAACGGTTTTAAGACTCACAGCCGGTGCACATCGACACACTTTCAGCCCCTCGGCCTCTTCCCTCTTCCTGGATTCACTCAAACGGATTTAAGACTCAAAGCCGGTGCACATAGATACATTTCCAGCCCCTCTGCCTCTTCTCTCTTCCTGGATTCACTCAGACGGTTTTAAGACTCACAGGCGGTGCACATCCATACACTTCCAGCCGCCCTGCATCTTCCCTATTCCTGGATTCACTGAGACGGTTTTAAGACTCACAGCCGGTCCTTATCCACACATTCTTTCAGCACCTCAGCCTCTTCCCTCTTCTTGGATTCACTCAGATGATTTTAAGACTCACAGTCGGTGCACATCCACACACTTCCAACCGCCCTGCCTCTTCCCTATTCCTGGATTCAATGAGACGGTTTTAAGACTCACAGCCGGTGCACATCCACACGCTTCCAGCCCCTCTGTCTCTTCCATCTTCCTGGATTCACTCAGATGTTTTTAAAAATCACAGCTTGTGAACACGCACCCACTCTTTCAGCCCCTCGGCCTTTTCCCTCTTCTTGGATTCACTCAGACGGTTTTAAGACTCACAGCTGGTGCACATCCACACACTTCCAGCCCCTATGCCTCTTCCATCTTCCTGGATTCACTCAGATGTTTTTAAAAATCACAGCTTGTGAACACGCACACACTCTTTCATCCCCTCGGCCTCTTCCCTCTTCCTGGATTCACTCAAACGGATTTAAGACTCAAAGCCGGTGCACATAGACACACTTCCAGCCCCTCTGCCTTTTCTCTCTTCCTGGATTCACTCAGATGATTTTAAGACTCACAGCCGGTGCACATCCACACACTTCCAGCCGCCCTGCCTCTTCCCTATTCCTGGATTCAATGAGACGGTTTTAAGACTCACAGCCGGTGCACATCCACACGCTTCCAGCCCCTCTGTCTCTTCCATCTTCCTGGATTCACTCAGATGTTTTTAAAAATCACAGCTTGTGAACACGCACCCACTCTTTCAGCCCCTCGGCATTTTCCCTCTTCTTGGATTCACTCAGACGGTTTTAAGACTCACAGCTGGTGCACATCCACACACTTCCAGCCCCTATGCCTCTTCCATCTTCCTGGATTCACTCAGATGTTTTTAAAAATCACAGCTTGTGAACACGCACACACTCTTTCATCCCCTGGGCCTCTTCCCTCTTCCTGGATTCACTCAAACGGATTTAAGACTCAAAGCCGGTGCACATAGACACACTTCCAGCCCCTCTGCCTTTTCTCTCTTCCTGGATTCACTCAGACGGTTTTAAGACTCACAGCTGGTGCACATCCACACACTTCCAGACCCTATGCCTCTTCCCTCTTCCTGGATTCACTCAGATGTTTTTAAAAATCACAGCTTGTGAACACGCACACACTCTTTCAGCCCCTCGGCCTCTTCCCTCTTCCTGGATTCACTCAGATGTTTTTAAAAATCACAGCTTGTGAACACGCAGACACTCTTTCAGCCCCTCGGCCTCTTCCCTCTTCCTGGATTCACTCAAACGGATTTAAGACTCACAGCCGGTGCACATCCACACACTTCCAGCCCCACTGTCTCTTCCCTCTTCCTGGATTCACTCAAACGGTTTTAAGACTCATAGCTGGTGCACATCGATACACTTCCAGCCGCCCTGCGTCTTCCCTATTCCTGGATTCACTCAGAGAGTTTTCAGACTCACAGCCGTTGCACATCCACACACTTCCAGCCCCTCTGCCTCTTCCCTCTTCCTGGATTAACTCAAACGGTTTTAAGACTCACAGCCGGTGCACATCGACACACTTTCAGCCCCTCGGCCTCTTCCCTCTTCCTGGATTCACTCAAACGGATTTAAGACTCAAAGCCGGTGCACATAGATACACTTCCAGCCCCTCTGCCTCTTCTCTCTTCCTGGATTCACTCAGACGGTTTTAAGACTCACAGCTGGTGCACATCCACACACTTCCAGCCCCTCGGCCTCTTCCCTCTTCCTGGATTCACTCAGACGGTTTTAAGACTCACAGGCGGTGCACATCCATACAATTCCAGCAGCCCTGCATCTTCCCTATTCCTGGATTCAGTGAGACGGTTTTAAGACTCACAGCCGGTGCACATCCACACGCTTCCAGCCCCTCTGTCTCTTCCATCTTCCTGGATTCACTCAGATGTTTTTAAAAATCACAGCTTGTGAACACGCACCCACTCTTTCAGCCCCTCGGCCTTTTCCCTCTTCTTGGATTCACTCAGACGGTTTTAAGACTCACAGCAGGTGCACATCCACACACTTCCAGCCCCTATGCCTCTTCCATCTTCCTGGATTCACTCAGATGTTTTTAAAAATCACAGCTTGTGAACACGCACACACTCTTTCATCCCCTCGGCCTCTTCCCTCTTCCTGGATTCACTCAAACGGATTTAAGACTCAAAGCCGGTGCACATAGACACACTTCCAGCCCCTCTGCCTCTTCTCTCTTCCTGGATTCACTCAGACGGTTTTCAGACTCACAGATGGTGCACATCCACACACTTCCAGCCCCTCTGTCTCTTCCCTCTTTCTGGATAAACTTAGACGGTTTTAGACTCACAGGCGGTGCACTTCCACACACTTCCAGCCGCCCTGCCTCTTCCCTATTCCTAGATTCAATGAGACGGTTTTAAGACTCACAGCCGTTGCACATCCACACACTTCCAGCCCCTCTGCCTCTTCCCTCTTCCTGGATTCACTCAAACGGTTTTAAGACTCAAAGCCGGTGCACATAGATACACTTCCAGCCCCTCTGCCTCTTCTCTCTTCCTGGATTCACTCAGACGGTTTTAAGACTCACAGCTGGTGCACATCCACACACTTCCAGCCCCTCGGCCTCTTCCCTCTTCCTGGATTCACTCAGACGGTTTTAAGACTCACAGGCGGTGCACATCCATACAATTCCAGCAGCCCTGCATCTTCCCTATTCCTGGATTCAGTGAGACGGTTTTAAGACTCACAGCCGGTGCACATCCACACGCTTCCAGCCCCTCTGTCTCTTCCATCTTCCTGGATTCACTCAGATGTTTTTAAAAATCACAGCTTGTGAACACGCACCCACTCTTTCAGCCCCTCGGCCTTTTCCCTCTTCTTGGATTCACTCAGACGGTTTTAAGACTCACAGCTGGTGCACATCCACACACTTCCAGCCCCTATGCCTCTTCCCTCTTCCTGGATTCACTCAGATGTTTTTAAAAATCACAGCTTGTGAACACGCACACACTCTTTCAGTCCCTCGGCCTCTTCCCTCTTCCTGGATTCACTCAAACGGTTTTAAGACTCACAGCTGGTGCACATCCACACACTTCCAGCCCCTCGGCCTCTTCCCTCTTCCTGGATTCACTCAAACGGATTTAAGACTCACAGCCGGTGCACATAGACACACTTCCAGCCCCTCTGCCTCTTCTCTGTTCCTGGATTCATTCAGACGGTTTTAAGACTCACAGCCGGTGCACATCCACACACTTCCAGCCCCTCTGCCTCTTCCCTCTTCCTGGATTCACTCAAACGGTTTTAAGACTCAAAGCCGGTGCACATAGATACACTTCCAGCCCCTCTGCCTCTTCTCTCTTCCTGGATTCACTCAGACGGTTTTAAGACTCACAGCTGGTGCACATCCACACACTTCCAGCCCCTCGGCCTCTTCCCTCTTCCTGGATTCACTCAGACGGTTTTAAGACTCACAGGCGGTGCACATCCATACAATTCCAGCAGCCCTGCATCTTCCCTATTCCTGGATTCAGTGAGACGGTTTTAAGACTCACAGCCGGTGCACATCCACACGCTTCCAGCCCCTCTGTCTCTTCCATCTTCCTGGATTCACTCAGATGTTTTTAAAAATCACAGCTTGTGAACACGCACCCACTCTTTCAGCCCCTCGGCCTCTTCCCTCTTCCTGGATTCACTCAGATGTTTTTAAAAATCACAGCTTGTGAACACGCAGACACTCTTTCAGCCCCTCGGCCTCTTCCCTCTTCCTGGATTCACTCAAACGGATTTAAGACTCACAGCCGGTGCACATCCACACACTTCCAGCCCCACTGTCTCTTCCCTCTTCCTGGATTCACTCAAACGGTTTTAAGACTCATAGCTGGTGCACATCGATACACTTCCAGCCGCCCTACGTCTTCCCTATTCCTGGATTCACTCAGAGAGTTTTCAGACTCACAGCCGTTGCACATCCACACACTTCCAGCCCCTCTGCCTCTTCCCTCTTCCTGGATTCACTCAAACGGTTTTAAGACTCACAGCCGGTGCACATCGACACACTTTCAGCCCCTCGGCCTCTTCCCTCTTCCTGGATTCACTCAAACGGATTTAAGACTCAAAGCCGGTGCACATAGATACACTTCCAGCCCCTCTGCCTCTTCTCACTTCCTGGATTCACTCAGACGGTTTTAAGACTCACAGCTGGTGCACATCCACACACTTCCAGCCCCTCGGCCTCTTCCCTCTTCCTGGATTCACTCAGACGGTTTTAAGACTCACAGGCGGTGCACATCCATACAATTCCAGCAGCCCTGCATCTTCCCTATTCCTGGATTCAGTGAGACGGTTTTAAGACTCACAGCCGGTGCACATCCACACGCTTCCAGCCCCTCTGTCTCTTCCATCTTCCTGGATTCACTCAGATGTTTTTAAAAATCACAGCTTGTGAACACGCACCCACTCTTTCAGCCCCTCGGCCTTTTCCCTCTTCTTGGATTCACTCAGACGGTTTTAAGACTCACAGCAGGTGCACATCCACACACTTCCAGCCCCTATGCCTCTTCCATCTTCCTGGATTCACTCAGATGTTTTTAAAAATCACAGCTTGTGAACACGCACACACTCTTTCATCCCCTCGGCCTCTTCCCTCTTCCTGGATTCACTCAAACGGATTTAAGACTCAAAGCCGGTGCACATAGACACACTTCCAGCCCCTCTGCCTCTTCTCTCTTCCTGGATTCACTCAGACGGTTTTCAGACTCACAGATGGTGCACATCCACACACTTCCAGCCCCTCTGTCTCTTCCCTCTTTCTGGATAAACTTAGACGGTTTTAGACTCACAGGCGGTGCACTTCCACACACTTCCAGCCGCCCTGCCTCTTCCCTATTCCTAGATTCAATGAGACGGTTTTAAGACTCACAGCCGTTGCACATCCACACACTTCCAGCCCCTCTGCCTCTTCCCTCTTCCTGGATTCACTCAAACGGTTTTAAGACTCAAAGCCGGTGCACATAGATACACTTCCAGCCCCTCTGCCTCTTCTCTCTTCCTGGATTCACTCAGACGGTTTTAAGACTCACAGCTGGTGCACATCCACACACTTCCAGCCCCTCGGCCTCTTCCCTCTTCCTGGATTCACTCAGACGGTTTTAAGACTCACAGGCGGTGCACATCCATACAATTCCAGCAGCCCTGCATCTTCTCTATTCCTGGATTCAGTGAGACGGTTTTAAGACTCACAGGCGGTGCACATCCATACAATTCCAGCAGCCCTGCATCTTCCCTATTCCTGGATTCAGTGAGACGGTTTTAAGACTCACAGCCGGTGCACATCCACACGCTTCCAGCCCCTCTGTCTCTTCCATCTTCCTGGATTCACTCAGATGTTTTTAAAAATCACAGCTTGTGAACACGCACCCACTCTTTCAGCCCCTCGGCCTTTTCCCTCTTCTTGGATTCACTCAGACGGTTTTAAGACTCACAGCTGGTGCACATCCACACACTTCCAGCCCCTATGCCTCTTCCCTCTTCCTGGATTCACTCAGATGTTTTTAAAAATCACAGCTTGTGAACACGCACACACTCTTTCAGTCCCTCGGCCTCTTCCCTCTTCCTGGATTCACTCAAACGGTTTTAAGACTCACAGCTGGTGCACATCCACACACTTCCAGCCCCTCGGCCTCTTCCCTCTTCCTGGATTCACTCAAACGGATTTAAGACTCACAGCCGGTGCACATAGACACACTTCCAGCCCCTCTGCCTCTTCTCTGTTCCTGGATTCATTCAGACGGTTTTAAGACTCACAGCCGGTGCACATCCACACGCTTCCAGCCCCTCTGTCTCTTCCATCTTCCTGGATTCACTCAGATGTTTTTAAAAATCACAGCTTGTGAACACGCACCCACTCTTTCAGCCCCTCGGCCTTTTCCCTCTTCTTGGATTCACTCAGACGGTTTTAAGACTCACAGCTGGTGCACATCCACACACTTCCAGCCCCTATGCCTCTTCCCTCTTCCTGGATTCACTCAGATGTTTTTAAAAATCACAGCTTGTGAACACGCACACACTCTTTCAGTCCCTCGGCCTCTTCCCTCTTCCTGGATTCACTCAAACGGTTTTAAGACTCACAGCTGGTGCACATCCACACACTTCCAGCCCCTCGGCCTCTTCCCTCTTCCTGGATTCACTCAAACGGATTTAAGACTCACAGCCGGTGCACATAGACACACTTCCAGCCCCTCTGCCTCTTCTCTGTTCCTGGATTCATTCAGACGGTTTTAAGACTCACAGCCGGTGCACATCCACACACTTCCAGCCCAGCTGTCTCTTCCCTCTTCCTGGATTCACTCAAACGGTTTTAAGACTCATAGCTGGTGCACATCGATACACTTCCAGCCGCCCTGCGTCTTCCCTATTCCTGGATTCACTGAGACGGTTTTAAGACTCACAGCCGGTGCACATCCACACACTTTCAGCCCCTCGGCCTCTTCCCTCTTCCTGGATTCACTCAAACGGATTTAAGACTCACAGCCGGTGCACATAGACACACTTCCAGCCCCTCGGCCTCTTCCCTCTTCCTGGATTCACTCAAACGGATTTAAGACTCACAGCCGGTGCACATAGACACACTTCCAGCCCCTCTGCCTCTTCTCTCTTCCTGGATTCACTGAGACGGTTTTAAGACTCACATCCGGTGCACTTCCACACACTTCCAGCCCCACTGTCTCTTCCCTCTTCCTGGATTCAATCAGATGTTTTTAAAAATCACAGCTTGTGAATACGCACACACACTTCCATCCCCACTGTCTCTTCCCTCTTCCTAGATTCACTCAGACGGTTTTAAGACTCACAGCCGGTGCACTTCCATACACTTCCAGTCCCTCTGCTTCTCCACTCTTCCTGGATTCACTCAGACGGTTTAAGACTCACAGGCGGTACACTTCCACATACTTCCAGTCGCCCTGCCTCTTCCCTATTCCTGAATTCACTGAGACGGTTTTAAGACTCACAGCCGGTGCACATCCACACGCTTCCAGCTTTCTACACAGAACATTTGAGAGGAAAGCCAGAGAAGCCTGGAAATGAAGAGCCACCGGTGCAACTGCTGGATCTACCCATAACCGAAATTGAGAGGACAGAGGGTGCTGTAGGTGGAATTGACATTGAAGAAGGTGCTGTTGGGGGTGTAGAGAGTAGAGCACAACGGGAACCAAGATCAACTAGAGCTATAAATCCTATATATAAAACATAAGGATGGAAGGAATAAAATTACTCTCAATTAATATAAATGGACTTAATTCGCCATGTAAACGAACGAAAATATTCCACAAATTAGGGAAATTAAAATTAGATATAATTTGCTTACAAGAAGTACATATTCAACAAAGTAATAGTCATTTATTAGTACAACCAAAACTGGGAAAAAACTTTACTTCTTTAGCGGACTGTAAACAAAGAGGTGTGACCTTCTACATTAAAGATAAAATCCCTGCGAAACAAATCTACACAGACGAAGATGGAAGAATTTTAATGGTGGAAATAATGGACAATGCTAGGAAAATACTGCTAATTGGAATTTATGCCCCTAATGAAAAACAAGATGACTTTTATAAAAAAATTCACAAGAAAATTTCTGATCTAGACTATGCTGACATTTGCATGATGGGAGACTTCAATGGTATTGTAGACCAGAAACTGGACTATAAGACCCACAAAACAACAAAACAAAATAGAAAAACACTCCCAAAGTCCTTCTTCAGGATGATGGATGAAATAAATCTAAAAGATGTGTGGAGAGAAAGGAACCCCATTAAAAAACAATATACCTTTTATTCAAATAGACACTCATCGTTCTCTAGAATTGATATGATTTGGGCTTCAACGGGCATATCCAGCAGCGCACTAGATGTGGAGATTGAACCAAACATCTGGGCAGACCACAATCCAATGGCAATAGGTTGGAGACAACAAAGAAGAAGATCGAGATGGACACTAGATAACAGGATATTGAAAGAGAAAGAATTTGTAAAGAAAATGGAAAAAGAATTGACTTTCTTCTTTAAAGAAAACAAAAAAGAAGATACGTCTTTACAGAATCTTTGGGATACAATGAAGGCCTTTTCTAGAGGTTTGATAATAGACTATATAAGAAAGAGAAACTTAAAGAAAAGACAAGTGTCTAAGTCTCTAGAAAAAGATTACAGCACATTGGAAAAAGAACTACAGAAATCTCCACAAAAGAAAGAGATTAAAATAAAGATGGACACAATAAAACACAAACTTGACCTATTGGAAAAGGAGGACCTGGCCCAAAAAATCAGAGGCGCCAAACAGAACTATTTTGAAAATGCAAATAAACCAGGCAGATGGCTGGCTTATAAACTGAGAAAAGAAAGAGAGACCAAGAAAATACTACAACTAAGAGATGAACAAGGACAATTGCATCATGGAAATATGGAAAAAAGGAAAATTATTCAAGATTACTATGCCAAGCTGTATGAACAAGAGAACATAGAAGAGAAAGAAGTGAAACAATATTTACAAAACGCCAAACTCCCCCAAATACCAAATGATACTAGAACTATATTTGAAGATAAAATAACAATGATGGAATTAACTGAGGCCCTTAAAAGACAAAATAATGGGAAGGCCCCGGGACCGGATGGCCTTCCTGTGGAATTCTATAGAACATTAGAAAAATCCTTGGCCGTTCCATTACTAGAAGTCATGAATGAAGTAATGATTGAAAGTAAAATACCTAATTCATGGTTGGAGGCATATATTACATTAATACCCAAAGAGGAGGCAGACCATACGCAAATTAAGAACTATAGACCTATCTCCTTGTTGAACTCAGACTATAAACTATTTGCCTCAATACTGGCAGAGAGACTGAAAAAATACCTAAATGGGTTTATCCACCCGGACCAAAATGGTTTTTTACCAAAGAGGCAAATTAGAGATAACATAAGGACAATTCTAAATACCTTAGAATATTATCAGGTCCACTCTGAGAAGCAAATGGCTTTGATTTTCTTGGATGCGCAGAAAGCCTTTGATAACGTGAATTGGACATTTATGACTCAACAAATGGAACAAATGAATTTTGGTAAGAATTTTATTCAAGCCATACAAACGATATATCACAAGCAAACAGCCAAGATAATGATAAATGGAGAGCTGACGGATCCAATTGAAATTAAAAGAGGTACGAGACAAGGCTGTCCACTGTCACCACTGCTTTTTGTTTTAACATTAGAAGTACTAAATAGAAAGATTAGAGAAGAGGAAGAAATAAAGGGAATGATCATTAAAAAGGAAGAATACAAGTTGCAAGCATTTGCTGACGACTTAGTCTTCATCCTTGAGGAGCCATTTCAATCTGCACCTAAACTGATAGGAGAAATCGAGGCGTATGGAAAAGTTGCAGGTTTAAAAATAAACAAAGACAAAACAAAGATTTTAACAAAAAATATACCCCGAAAACAAAAAGAAGAATTGGCGGAAAATTTGGAAATGCAAATCACAAACAAAGTTAAATATTTGGGGATTCACCTAACAGCCAAGTGCAGCACTCTCAAAGAAGATAATTATATTAAATTGAAGCAACAAATTGTAACAGACTTGGCGAAATGGAAGAATCTTCAATTATCAATGATTGGTAGAATCGCAACAATCAAAATGAATATCTTACCTAGACTGTTATACCTGTTTCAGACTATTCCAATTAAGTTGGGGAAAGGATATTTTGAAGAATTAAATAAAATAGTGTTGAAATTTATATGGCAAGGGAAAAAAGCAAGAATAAAATGTAAATTGTTACAAGATTCCAAATCAAGGGGAGGGTGGGGTTTACCTGATTGGGAGTTATACTATCAGGCAGCTAGTCTGATGTGGATCAAGGAATGGATAATGCTAAGAAATGATAGGCTTTTGAATCTAGAAGGTCATGACTTGCTGTTGGGATGGCATGCATACTTATGGTATAAAGGAACTAAAAAACATGGTTACTTTAGAGACCATTCTATAAGAGAGGCTCTGTTATTAAACTGGCAGAAGGTTAAGAGGTCGCACTACTTGAAAATTCCAGTCTGGATATCAACTATTGAAGCCTTTTCATATCCAATAATATTTAAAAGGGAAGAAGCAGTTAGATATGCTGAATTATTGAATGCAGAGGGTGAACTTAAATCTATACAAGAATTGAAACAAGAAGGTATTGAACTCAATTGGTACTCATATGTGCAAATACATTCTAGATACAATGAAGATCGAAAAAATGAGGGTTTTTATGATAAACTGACTGAATTAGATAAAATTTTAACAGGTAACGATGAAAAATTAATTAAAAAATTTTATGATTATTTATTAGAGGTGAAATTATATGAAGAACAAGTGAAAGGAACTATGTTAGCCTGGGGAAAAAACTTTGGACATGGGATTGATTTAGAAAAATGGCAAAAATTGTGGACTCAAAATTATAAAATGACAATGTCAACTGCATATAAAGAAAACTTGTATAAGATGTTTTATAGGTGGCATTTATCCCCATCGAGAATAGCAAGAATGTCGAAGAATAAGTCTGAAAAATGCTGGAAATGTCAACATACACCCGGCACATATTACCACATGTGGTGGACTTGTCCTGAAGCTAAGAGATACTGGACTAAAATACACATGTGGTTGGAGAAAATGATACATAAACATATAGACTTGAAACCAGAACTTTTCTTATTGGGAATAATACCAGAAACATACAATAAAGACTTGAAATATTTGATCATAAATGTCTTAACAGCTGCTAGAATTGTATTTGCTAAATACTGGAAAAATGAGAAAGTACCAACAGAGGAGGAAATTGTTCGGAAGATAATGAACTGTGCAGAAATGAGTAAACTTACATTTGAAATTAGAGAATTAGAGGATGAGCAATTTTATAAAGTATGGGACTTGTTTTATCAATGGTTGGATAAAAAAACTTGGAAGTGAATCTTTTCTTTTTCTTTACCCTATCTTATATGTAATAATAATAGAAAGTTATACTTAATGTTTTGAAAAAATCTCTCTCTTTTTTCTTTCTTTTTTTTTCTTTTCTCTTTCTATACATATTAAGCCTTTATTATGAAATAGACCATTTACTTATACGAGATAAGAATAATAATGTATTTAATATATAAGAGTGAGATGATTTAAACTGTTAGGTATGATTATGGCTGGTGACTATTTTATAATATAAAATGGAATAATGATGATGTAATGAACAATGGATGTGAATATAGATTAAAATATTTAATGACTACATGGATTGACAAATAATAATGGGAAATTAAATTTGGAGTTGAGGATGATTGGAAACTTTAAGATTAATGGAAAATAGAAATGTCTTATATGAAGTAATGAGTTTCTTTTTTTCTTTGACTTAATCTCCACTTTTATCTTTGAGAGAATGGTGATACAATTTTATAAAGACCTATTGCTACCTAGTACATAATTGTAGAGATAAAGAAATAAGGGTTGTCATAAAAGAAAGAATACTATGGTAACTTGAACATGCAATGCTCAATGAAATATTTAACTATATTTAATGGATAATTAGTGAACGCATCCTTAATTGTAAAAACCATCGCACAAAAACTTGTAACCAAACGACATGCTTGATGAAAATGTGTTTTTTTTTTACTTCCCTGCTCTTGTACCTTATGTGTTGTCTTGTCTTTTTAAAGAAAAATAAATAAACATTTATAAAAAAAAAAAAAAAAAAGACTCACAGCCGGTGTAAATCCACACACTTCCAGCCCCTCTGTCTCTTCCCTCTTCCTGGATTCACTCAGATGTTTTTAAAAATCACAGCTTGTGAACACGCACCCACTCTTTCAGCCCCTCGACCTTTTCCCTCTTCTTGGATTCACTCAGACGGTTTTAAGACTCACAGCCGGTGCACATCCATACACTTCCAGCCGCCCTGCATCTTCCTTATTCCTGGATTCACTGAGATGGTTTTAAGACTCACAGCCGGTCCACATCCACACATTCTTCCAGCCCCACTGTCTCTTCCCTCTTCCTGGATTCACTCAGATGTTTTTAAGACTCACAGCCGGTGCACATCGATACACTTCCAGCCGCCCTGCGTCTTCCCTATTCCTGGGTTCACTTAGACGGTTTTAAGACTCACAGCCTTTGCACATCCACACACTTCCAGCCCCTCTGGCTCTCCACTTTTCCTGGATTCACTCAAACGGTTTTAAGACTCACATCCGGTGCACTTCCACACACTTCCAGCCCCTCTGCCTCTTCCCTCTTCCTAGATTCACTCAAACGGTTTTAAGACTCACAGCCAGTGCACATCCACACACTTCCAGCCCCTCTGGCTCTCCACTCTTCCTGGATTCACTCAAACGGTTTTAAGACTCACATCCGGTGCACTTCCACACACTTCCAGCCCCACTGTCTCTTCCCTCTTCCTGGATTCAATCAGATGTTTTTAAAAATCACAGCTTGTGAATACGCACACACACTTCCATCCCCACTGTCTCTTCCCTCTTCCTAGATTCACTCAGACGGTTTTAAGACTCACAGCTGGTGCACATCCACACACTTCCAGCCCCTCTGCCTCTCCACTCTTCCTGGATTCACTTAGACGGTTTAAGACTCACAGCCAGTGCACATCCACACACGTCCAGCCCCTCGGCCTCTTCCCTATTCCTGGATTCACTGAGACGGTTTTAAGACTCACAGCCGGTCCACATCCACACATTATTTCAGCACCTCAGCCTCTTCCCTCTTCTTGGATTCACTCAGATGATTTTAAGACTCACAGCCAGTGCACATCCACACACTTCCAGCCGCCCTGCCTCTTCCCTATTCCTGGATTCAATGAGACGGTTTTAAGACTCACAGCCGGTGCACATCCACACGCTTCCAGCCCGTCTGTCTCTTCCATCTTCCTGGATTCACTCAGATGTTTTTAAAAATCACAGCTTGTGAACACGCACCCACTCTTTCAGCCCCTCGGCCTTTTCCCTATTCTTGGATTCACTCAGATGGTTTTAAGACTCACAGCTGGTGCACATCCACACACTTCCAGCCGCTATGCCTCTTCCATCTTCCTGGATTCACTCAGATGTTTTTAAAAATCACAGCTGGTGCACATCCACACTCTTTCAGCCCCTCGGCCTCTTCCCTCTTCCTGGATTCACTCAAACGGATTTAAGACTCACAGCCGGTGCACATCGATACACTTCCAGCCGCCCTACGTCTTCCCTATTCCTGGATTCACTCAGAGAGTTTTCAGACTCACAGCCGTTGCACATCCACACACTTCCAGCCCCTCTGCCTCTTCCCTCTTCCTGGATTCACTCAAACGGTTTTAAGACTCACAGCCGGTGCACATCGACACACTTTCAGCCCCTCGGCCTCTTCCCTCTTCCTGGATTCACTCAAACGGATTTAAGACTCAAAGCCGGTGCACATAGATACACTTCCAGCCCCTCTGCCTCTTCTCTCTTCCTGGATTCACTCAGACGGTTTTAAGACTCACAGCTGGTGCACATCCACACACTTCCAGCCCCTCGGCCTCTTCCCTCTTCCTGGATTCACTCAGACGGTTTTAAGACTCACAGGCGGTGCACATCCATACAATTCCAGCAGCCCTGCATCTTCCCTATTCCTGGATTCAGTGAGACGGTTTTAAGACTCACAGCCGGTGCACATCCACACGCTTCCAGCCCCTCTGTCTCTTCCATCTTCCTGGATTCACTCAGATGTTTTTAAAAATCACAGCTTGTGAACACGCACCCACTCTTTCAGCCCCTCGGCCTTTTCCCTCTTCTTGGATTCACTCAGACGGTTTTAAGACTCACAGCAGGTGCACATCCACACACTTCCAGCCCCTATGCCTCTTCCATCTTCCTGGATTCACTCAGATGTTTTTAAAAATCACAGCTTGTGAACACGCACACACTCTTTCATCCCCTCGGCCTCTTCCCTCTTCCTGGATTCACTCAAACGGATTTAAGACTCAAAGCCGGTGCACATAGACACACTTCCAGCCCCTCTGCCTCTTCTCTCTTCCTGGATTCACTCAGACGGTTTTCAGACTCACAGATGGTGCACATCCACACACTTCCAGCCCCTCTGTCTCTTCCCTCTTTCTGGATAAACTTAGACGGTTTTAGACTCACAGGCGGTGCACTTCCACACACTTCCAGCCGCCCTGCCTCTTCCCTATTCCTAGATTCAATGAGACGGTTTTAAGACTCACAGCCGTTGCACATCCACACACTTCCAGCCCCTCTGCCTCTTCCCTCTTCCTGGATTCACTCAAACGGTTTTAAGACTCAAAGCCGGTGCACATAGATACACTTCCAGCCCCTCTGCCTCTTCTCTCTTCCTGGATTCACTCAGACGGTTTTAAGACTCACAGCTGGTGCACATCCACACACTTCCAGCCCCTCGGCCTCTTCCCTCTTCCTGGATTCACTCAAACGGATTTAAGACTCAAAGCCGGTGCACATAGACACACTTCCAGCCCCTCTGCCTCTTCTCTCTTCCTGGATTCACTCAGACGGTTTTCAGACTCACAGATGGTGCACATCCACACACTTCCAGCCCCTCTGTCTCTTCCCTCTTTCTGGATAAACTTAGACGGTTTTAGACTCACAGGCGGTGCACTTCCACACACTTCCAGCCGCCCTGCCTCTTCCCTATTCCTAGATTCAATGAGACGGTTTTAAGACTCACAGCCGTTGCACATCCACACACTTCCAGCCCCTCTGCCTCTTCCCTCTTCCTGGATTCACTCAAACGGTTTTAAGACTCAAAGCCGGTGCACATAGATACACTTCCAGCCCCTCTGCCTCTTCTCTCTTCCTGGATTCACTCAGACGGTTTTAAGACTCACAGCTGGTGCACATCCACACACTTCCAGCCCCTCGGCCTCTTCCCTCTTCCTGGATTCACTCAGACGGTTTTAAGACTCACAGGCGGTGCACATCCATACAATTCCAGCAGCCCTGCATCTTCTCTATTCCTGGATTCAGTGAGACGGTTTTAAGACTCACAGGCGGTGCACATCCATACAATTCCAGCAGCCCTGCATCTTCCCTATTCCTGGATTCAGTGAGACGGTTTTAAGACTCACAGCCGGTGCACATCCACACGCTTCCAGCCCCTCTGTCTCTTCCATCTTCCTGGATTCACTCAGATGTTTTTAAAAATCACAGCTTGTGAACACGCACCCACTCTTTCAGCCCCTCGGCCTTTTCCCTCTTCTTGGATTCACTCAGATGGTTTTAAGACTCACAGCTGGTGCACATCCACACACTTCCAGCCCCTATGCCTCTTCCCTCTTCCTGGATTCACTCAGATGTTTTTAAAAATCACAGCTTGTGAACACGCACACACTCTTTCAGTCCCTCGGCCTCTTCCCTCTTCCTGGATTCACTCAAACGGTTTTAAGACTCACAGCTGGTGCACATCCACACACTTCCAGCCCCTCGGCCTCTTCCCTCTTCCTGGATTCACTCAAACGGATTTAAGACTCACAGCCGGTGCACATAGACACACTTCCAGCCCCTCTGCCTCTTCTCTGTTCCTGGATTCATTCAGACGGTTTTAAGACTCACAGCCGGTGCACATCCACACGCTTCCAGCCCCTCTGTCTCTTCCATCTTCCTGGATTCACTCAGATGTTTTTAAAAATCACAGCTTGTGAACACGCACCCACTCTTTCAGCCCCTCGGCCTTTTCCCTCTTCTTGGATTCACTCAGACGGTTTTAAGACTCACAGCTGGTGCACATCCACACACTTCCAGCCCCTATGCCTCTTCCCTCTTCCTGGATTCACTCAGATGTTTTTAAAAATCACAGCTTGTGAACACGCACACACTCTTTCAGTCCCTCGGCCTCTTCCCTCTTCCTGGATTCACTCAAACGGTTTTAAGACTCACAGCTGGTGCACATCCACACACTTCCAGCCCCTCGGCCTCTTCCCTCTTCCTGGATTCACTCAAACGGATTTAAGACTCACAGCCGGTGCACATAGACACACTTCCAGCCCCTCTGCCTCTTCTCTGTTCCTGGATTCATTCAGACGGTTTTAAGACTCACAGCCGGTGCACATCCACACACTTCCAGCCCAGCTGTCTCTTCCCTCTTCCTGGATTCACTCAAACGGTTTTAAGACTCATAGCTGGTGCACATCGATACACTTCCAGCCGCCCTGCGTCTTCCCTATTCCTGGATTCACTGAGACGGTTTTAAGACTCACAGCCGGTGCACATCCACACACTTTCAGCCCCTCGGCCTCTTCCCTCTTCCTGGATTCACTCAAACGGATTTAAGACTCACAGCCGGTGCACATAGACACACTTCCAGCCCCTCTGCCTCTTCTCTCTTCCTGGATTCACTGAGACGGTTTTAAGACTCACATCCGGTGCACTTCCACACACTTCCAGCCCCACTGTCTCTTCCCTCTTCCTGGATTCAATCAGATGTTTTTAAAAATCACAGCTTGTGAATACGCACACACACTTCCATCCCCACTGTCTCTTCCCTCTTCCTAGATTCACTCAGACGGTTTTAAGACTCACAGCCGGTGCACTTCCATACACTTCCAGTCCCTCTGCTTCTCCACTCTTCCTGGATTCACTCAGACGGTTTAAGACTCACAGGCGGTACACTTCCACATACTTCCAGTCGCCCTGCCTCTTCCCTATTCCTGAATTCACTGAGACGGTTTTAAGACTCACAGCCGGTGCACATCCACACGCTTCCAGCTTTCTACACAGAACATTTGAGAGGAAAGCCAGAGAAGCCTGGAAATGAAGAGCCACCGGTGCAACTGCTGGATCTACCCATAACCGAAATTGAGAGGACAGAGGGTGCTGTAGGTGGAATTGACATTGAAGAAGGTGCTGTTGGGGGTGTAGAGAGTAGAGCACAACGGGAACCAAGATCAACTAGAGCTATAAATCCTATATATAAAACATAAGGATGGAAGGAATAAAATTACTCTCAATTAATATAAATGGACTTAATTCGCCATGTAAACGAACGAAAATATTCCACAAATTAGGGAAATTAAAATTAGATATAATTTGCTTACAAGAAGTACATATTCAACAAAGTAATAGTCATTTATTAGTACAACCAAAACTGGGAAAAAACTTTACTTCTTTAGCGGACTGTAAACAAAGAGGTGTGACCTTCTACATTAAAGATAAAATCCCTGCGAAACAAATCTACACAGACGAAGATGGAAGAATTTTAATGGTGGAAATAATGGACAATGCTAGGAAAATACTGCTAATTGGAATTTATGCCCCTAATGAAAAACAAGATGACTTTTATAAAAAAATTCACAAGAAAATTTCTGATCTAGACTATGCTGACATTTGCATGATGGGAGACTTCAATGGTATTGTAGACCAGAAACTGGACTATAAGACCCACAAAACAACAAAACAAAATAGAAAAACACTCCCAAAGTCCTTCTTCAGGATGATGGATGAAATAAATCTAAAAGATGTGTGGAGAGAAAGGAACCCCATTAAAAAACAATATACCTTTTATTCAAATAGACACTCATCGTTCTCTAGAATTGATATGATTTGGGCTTCAACGGGCATATCCAGCAGCGCACTAGATGTGGAGATTGAACCAAACATCTGGGCAGACCACAATCCAATGGCAATAGGTTGGAGACAACAAAGAAGAAGATCGAGATGGACACTAGATAACAGGATATTGAAAGAGAAAGAATTTGTAAAGAAAATGGAAAAAGAATTGACTTTCTTCTTTAAAGAAAACAAAAAAGAAGATACGTCTTTACAGAATCTTTGGGATACAATGAAGGCCTTTTCTAGAGGTTTGATAATAGACTATATAAGAAAGAGAAACTTAAAGAAAAGACAAGTGTCTAAGTCTCTAGAAAAAGATTACAGCACATTGGAAAAAGAACTACAGAAATCTCCACAAAAGAAAGAGATTAAAATAAAGATGGACACAATAAAACACAAACTTGACCTATTGGAAAAGGAGGACCTGGCCCAAAAAATCAGAGGCGCCAAACAGAACTATTTTGAAAATGCAAATAAACCAGGCAGATGGCTGGCTTATAAACTGAGAAAAGAAAGAGAGACCAAGAAAATACTACAACTAAGAGATGAACAAGGACAATTGCATCATGGAAATATGGAAAAAAGGAAAATTATTCAAGATTACTATGCCAAGCTGTATGAACAAGAGAACATAGAAGAGAAAGAAGTGAAACAATATTTACAAAACGCCAAACTCCCCCAAATACCAAATGATACTAGAACTATATTTGAAGATAAAATAACAATGATGGAATTAACTGAGGCCCTTAAAAGACAAAATAATGGGAAGGCCCCGGGACCGGATGGCCTTCCTGTGGAATTCTATAGAACATTAGAAAAATCCTTGGCCGTTCCATTACTAGAAGTCATGAATGAAGTAATGATTGAAAGTAAAATACCTAATTCATGGTTGGAGGCATATATTACATTAATACCCAAAGAGGAGGCAGACCATACGCAAATTAAGAACTATAGACCTATCTCCTTGTTGAACTCAGACTATAAACTATTTGCCTCAATACTGGCAGAGAGACTGAAAAAATACCTAAATGGGTTTATCCACCCGGACCAAAATGGTTTTTTACCAAAGAGGCAAATTAGAGATAACATAAGGACAATTCTAAATACCTTAGAATATTATCAGGTCCACTCTGAGAAGCAAATGGCTTTGATTTTCTTGGATGCGCAGAAAGCCTTTGATAACGTGAATTGGACATTTATGACTCAACAAATGGAACAAATGAATTTTGGTAAGAATTTTATTCAAGCCATACAAACGATATATCACAAGCAAACAGCCAAGATAATGATAAATGGAGAGCTGACGGATCCAATTGAAATTAAAAGAGGTACGAGACAAGGCTGTCCACTGTCACCACTGCTTTTTGTTTTAACATTAGAAGTACTAAATAGAAAGATTAGAGAAGAGGAAGAAATAAAGGGAATGATCATTAAAAAGGAAGAATACAAGTTGCAAGCATTTGCTGACGACTTAGTCTTCATCCTTGAGGAGCCATTTCAATCTGCACCTAAACTGATAGGAGAAATCGAGGCGTATGGAAAAGTTGCAGGTTTAAAAATAAACAAAGACAAAACAAAGATTTTAACAAAAAATATACCCCGAAAACAAAAAGAAGAATTGGCGGAAAATTTGGAAATGCAAATCACAAACAAAGTTAAATATTTGGGGATTCACCTAACAGCCAAGTGCAGCACTCTCAAAGAAGATAATTATATTAAATTGAAGCAACAAATTGTAACAGACTTGGCGAAATGGAAGAATCTTCAATTATCAATGATTGGTAGAATCGCAACAATCAAAATGAATATCTTACCTAGACTGTTATACCTGTTTCAGACTATTCCAATTAAGTTGGGGAAAGGATATTTTGAAGAATTAAATAAAATAGTGTTGAAATTTATATGGCAAGGGAAAAAAGCAAGAATAAAATGTAAATTGTTACAAGATTCCAAATCAAGGGGAGGGTGGGGTTTACCTGATTGGGAGTTATACTATCAGGCAGCTAGTCTGATGTGGATCAAGGAATGGATAATGCTAAGAAATGATAGGCTTTTGAATCTAGAAGGTCATGACTTGCTGTTGGGATGGCATGCATACTTATGGTATAAAGGAACTAAAAAACATGGTTACTTTAGAGACCATTCTATAAGAGAGGCTCTGTTATTAAACTGGCAGAAGGTTAAGAGGTCGCACTACTTGAAAATTCCAGTCTGGATATCAACTATTGAAGCCTTTTCATATCCAATAATATTTAAAAGGGAAGAAGCAGTTAGATATGCTGAATTATTGAATGCAGAGGGTGAACTTAAATCTATACAAGAATTGAAACAAGAAGGTATTGAACTCAATTGGTACTCATATGTGCAAATACATTCTAGATACAATGAAGATCGAAAAAATGAGGGTTTTTATGATAAACTGACTGAATTAGATAAAATTTTAACAGGTAACGATGAAAAATTAATTAAAAATTTTTATGATTATTTATTAGAGGTGAAATTATATGAAGAACAAGTGAAAGGAACTATGTTAGCCTGGGGAAAAAACTTTGGACATGGGATTGATTTAGAAAAATGGCAAAAATTGTGGACTCAAAATTATAAAATGACAATGTCAACTGCATATAAAGAAAACTTGTATAAGATGTTTTATAGGTGGCATTTATCCCCATCGAGAATAGCAAGAATGTCGAAGAATAAGTCTGAAAAATGCTGGAAATGTCAACATACACCCGGCACATATTACCACATGTGGTGGACTTGTCCTGAAGCTAAGAGATACTGGACTAAAATACACATGTGGTTGGAGAAAATGATACATAAACATATAGACTTGAAACCAGAACTTTTCTTATTGGGAATAATACCAGAAACATACAATAAAGACTTGAAATATTTGATCATAAATGTCTTAACAGCTGCTAGAATTGTATTTGCTAAATACTGGAAAAATGAGAAAGTACCAACAGAGGAGGAAATTGTTCGGAAGATAATGAACTGTGCAGAAATGAGTAAACTTACATTTGAAATTAGAGAATTAGAGGATGAGCAATTTTATAAAGTATGGGACTTGTTTTATCAATGGTTGGATAAAAAAACTTGGAAGTGAATCTTTTCTTTTTCTTTACCCTATCTTATATGTAATAATAATAGAAAGTTATACTTAATGTTTTGAAAAAATCTCTCTCTTTTTTCTTTCTTTTTTTTTCTTTTCTCTTTCTATACATATTAAGCCTTTATTATGAAATAGACCATTTACTTATACGAGATAAGAATAATAATGTATTTAATATATAAGAGTGAGATGATTTAAACTGTTAGGTATGATTATGGCTGGTGACTATTTTATAATATAAAATGGAATAATGATGATGTAATGAACAATGGATGTGAATATAGATTAAAATATTTAATGACTACATGGATTGACAAATAATAATGGGAAATTAAATTTGGAGTTGAGGATGATTGGAAACTTTAAGATTAATGGAAAATAGAAATGTCTTATATGAAGTAATGAGTTTCTTTTTTTCTTTGACTTAATCTCCACTTTTATCTTTGAGAGAATGGTGATACAATTTTATAAAGACCTATTGCTACCTAGTACATAATTGTAGAGATAAAGAAATAAGGGTTGTCATAAAAGAAAGAATACTATGGTAACTTGAACATGCAATGCTCAATGAAATATTTAACTATATTTAATGGATAATTAGTGAACGCATCCTTAATTGTAAAAACCATCGCACAAAAACTTGTAACCAAACGACATGCTTGATGAAAATGTGTTTTTTTTTTTACTTCCCTGCTCTTGTACCTTATGTGTTGTCTTGTCTTTTTAAAGAAAAATAAATAAACATTTATAAAAAAAAAAAAAAAAAAAGACTCACAGCCGGTGTAAATCCACACACTTCCAGCCCCTCTGTCTCTTCCCTCTTCCTGGATTCACTCAGATGTTTTTAAAAATCACAGCTTGTGAACACGCACCCACTCTTTCAGCCCCTCGACCTTTTCCCTCTTCTTGGATTCACTCAGACGGTTTTAAGACTCACAGCCGGTGCACATCCATACACTTCCAGCCGCCCTGCATCTTCCTTATTCCTGGATTCACTGAGATGGTTTTAAGACTCACAGCCGGTCCACATCCACACATTCTTCCAGCCCCACTGTCTCTTCCCTCTTCCTGGATTCACTCAGATGTTTTTAAGACTCACAGCCGGTGCACATCGATACACTTCCAGCCGCCCTGCGTCTTCCCTATTCCTGGATTCACTTAGACGGTTTTAAGACTCACAGCCTTTGCACATCCACACACTTCCAGCCCCTCTGCCTCTCCACTTTTCCTGGATTCACTCAAACGGTTTTAAGACTCACATCCGGTGCACTTCCACACACTTCCAGCCCCTCTGCCTCTTCCCTCTTCCTAGATTCACTCAAACGGTTTTAAGACTCACAGCCAGTGCACATCCACACACTTCCAGCCCCTCTGGCTCTCCACTCTTCCTGGATTCACTCAAACGGTTTTAAGACTCACATCCGGTGCACTTCCACACACTTCCAGCCCCACTGTCTCTTCCCTCTTCCTGGATTCAATCAGATGTTTTTAAAAATCACAGCTTGTGAATACGCACACACACTTCCATCCCCACTGTCTCTTCCCTCTTCCTAGATTCACTCAGACGGTTTTAAGACTCACAGCTGGTGCACATCCACACACTTCCAGCCCCTCTGCCTCTCCACTCTTCCTGGATTCACTTAGACGGTTTAAGACTCACAGCCAGTGCACATCCACACACGTCCAGCCCCTCGGCCTCTTCCCTATTCCTGGATTCACTGAGACGGTTTTAAGACTCACAGCCGGTCCACATCCACACATTATTTCAGCACCTCAGCCTCTTCCCTCTTCTTGGATTCACTCAGATGATTTTAAGACTCACAGCCAGTGCACATCCACACACTTCCAGCCGCCCTGCCTCTTCCCTATTCCTGGATTCAATGAGACGGTTTTAAGACTCACAGCCGGTGCACATCCACACGCTTCCAGCCCGTCTGTCTCTTCCATCTTCCTGGATTCACTCAGATGTTTTTAAAAATCACAGCTTGTGAACACGCACCCACTCTTTCAGCCCCTCGGCCTTTTCCCTATTCTTGGATTCACTCAGATGGTTTTAAGACTCACAGCTGGTGCACATCCACACACTTCCAGCCGCTATGCCTCTTCCATCTTCCTGGATTCACTCAGATGTTTTTAAAAATCACAGCTGGTGCACATCCACACTCTTTCAGCCCCTCGGCCTCTTCCCTCTTCCTGGATTCACTCAGATGTTTTTAAAAATCACAGCTTGTGAACACGCACACACTCTTTCAGCCCCTCGGCCTCTTCCCTCTTCCTGGATTCACTCAAACGGATTTAAGACTCAAAGCCGGTGCACATAGACACACTTCCAGCCCCTCTGCCTCTTCTCTCTTCCTGGATTCATTCAGACGGTTTTAAGACTCACAGCCGGTGCACATCCACACACTTCCAGCCCCACTGTCTATTCCCTCTTCCTGGATTCACTCAAACGGTTTTAAGACTCATAGCTGGTGCACATCGATACACTTCCAGCCGCCCTGCGTATTCCCTATTCCTGGATTCACTGAGACGGTTTTAAGACTCACAGCCGGTGCACATCCACACACTTCCAGCCCCTCTGCCTCTTCCCTCTTCCTGGATTCATTCAGACAGTTTTCAGACTCACAGCCGTTGCACATCCACACACTTCCAGCCCCTCTGCCTCTTCCCTCTTCCTGGATTCACTCAAACGGTTTTAAGACTCACAGCCTGTGCACATCGACACACTTTCAGCCCCTCGGCCTCTTCCCTCTTCCTGGATTCACTCAAACGGATTTAAGACTCAAAGCCGGTGCACATAGATACACTTCCAGCCCCTCTGCCTCTTCTCTCTTCCTGGATTCACTCAGACGGTTTTAAGACTCACAGCTGGTGCACATCCACACACTTCCAGCCCCTCGGCCTCTTCTCTCTTCCTGGATTCATTCAGACGGTTTTAAGACTCACAGCCGGTGCACATCCACACACTTCCAGCCCCACTGTCTCTTCCCTCTTCCTGGATTCACTCAAACGGTTTTAAGACTCATAGCTGGTGCACATCGATACACTTCCAGCCGCCCTGCGTATTCCCTATTCCTGGATTCACTGAGACGATTTTAAGACTCACAGCCGGTGCACATCCACACACTTCCAGCCCCTCGGCCTCTTCCCTCTTCCTGGATTCACTCAAACGGATTTAAGACTCACAGCCGGTGCACATAGACACACTTCCAGCCCCTCTGCCTCTTCTCTCTTCCTGGATTCATTTAGACGGTTTTAAGACTCACAGCCGTTGCACATCCACACACTTCAAGCCCCTCTGCCTCTTCCCTCTTCCTGGATTCACTCAAACGGTTTTAAGACTCAAAGCCGGTGCACATAGATACACTTCCAGCCCCTCTGCCTCTTCTCTCTTCCTGGATTCACTCAGACGGTTTTAAGACTCACAGCTGGTGCACATCCACACACTTCCAGCCCCTCGGCCTCTTCCCTCTTCCTGGATTCACTCGAACGGATTTAAGACTCACAGCCGGTGCACATAGACACACTTCCAGCCCCTCTGCCTCTTCTCTCTTCCTGGATTCACTCAGACGGTTTTAAGACTCACAGGCGGTGCACATCCATACACTTCCAGCCGCCCTGCATCTTCCCTATTCCTGGATTCACTGAGATGGTTTTCAGACTCACAGCCGGTCCACATCCACACATTCTTCCAGCTCCACTGTCTCTTCCCTCTTCCTGGATTCACTCAGATGTTTTTAAGACTCACAGCCGGTGCACATCGATACATTTCCAGCCGCCCTGCGTCTTCCCTATTCCTGGATTCACTCAGATGTTTTTAAAAATCACAGCTTGTGAACACGCACACACTCTTTCAGCCCCTCGGCCTCTTCCCTCTTCCTGGATTCACTCAGATGTTTTTAAAAATCACAGCTTGTGAACACGCACACACTCTTTCAGACCCTCGGCCTCTTCCCTCTTCCTGGATTCACTCAAACGGATTTAAGACTCACAGCCGGTGCACATCCACACACTTCCAGACCCACTGTCTCTTCCATCTTCCTGGATTCACTCAGATGTTTTTAAAAATCACAGCTTGTGAACACGCACCCACTCTTTCAGCCCCTCGGCCTTTTCCCTCTTCTTGGATTCACTCAGACGGTTTTAAGACTCACAGCTGGTGCACATCCACACACTTCCAGCCCCTATGCCTCTTCCCTCTTCCTGGATTCACTCAGATGTTTTTAAAAATCACAGCTTGTGAACACGCACACACTCTTTCAGCCCCTCGGCCTCTTCCCTCTTCCTGGATTCACTCAAACGGATTTAAGACTCAAAGCCGGTGCACATAGACACACTTCCAGGCCCTCTGCCTCTTCTCTCTTCCTGGATTCATTCAGACGGTTTTAAGACTCACAGCCGGTGCACATCCACACACTTCCAACCCCTCTGCCTCTTCCCTCTTCCTGGATTCATTCAGACGGTTTTAAGACTCACAGCCGGTGCACATCCACACACTTCCAACCCCTCTGCCTCTTCCCTCTTCCTGGATTCACTCAGACAGTTTTCAGACTCACAGCCGTTGCACATCCACACACTTCCAGCCCCTCTGCCTCTTCCCTCTTCCTGGATTCACTCAAACGGTTTTAAGACTCACAGCCGGTGCACATCGACACACTTTCAGCCCCTCGGCCTCTTCCCTCTTCCTGGATTCACTCAAACGGATTTAAGACTCAAAGCCGGTGCACATAGATACACTTCCAGCCCCTCTGCCTCTTCTCTCTTCCTGGATTCACTCAGACGGTTTTAAGACTCACAGCTGGTGCACATCCACACACTTCCAGCCCCTCGGCCTCTTCTCTCTTCCTGGATTCATTCAGACGGTTTTAAGACTCACAGCCGGTGCACATCCACACACTTCCAGCCCCACTGTCTCTTCCCTCTTCCTGGATTCACTCAAACGGTTTTAAGACTCATAGCTGGTGCACATCGATACACTTCCAGCCGCCCTGCGTATTCCCTATTCCTGGATTCACTGAGACGGTTTTAAGACTCACAGCCGGTGCACATCCACACACTTCCAGCCCCTCGGCCTTTTCCCTCTTCTTGGATTCACTCAGACGGTTTTAAGACTCACAGCTGGTGCACATCCACACACTTCCAGCCCCACTGTCTCTTCCATCTTCCTGGATTCACTCAAACGGTTTTAAGACTCATAGCTGGTGCACATCGATACACTTCCAGCCACCCTGCGCCTTCCATATTCCTGGATTCACTGAGACGGTTTTAAGACTCACAGCCGGTGCACATCCACACACTTCCAGCCCCTCTGCCTCTTCCCTCTTCCTGGATTCACTCAGAGAGTTTTCAGACTCACAGCCGTTGCACATCCACACACTTCCAGCCCCTCTGCCTCTTCCCTCTTCCTGGATTCACTCAAACGGTTTTAAGACTCACAGCCGGTGCACATCCACACACTTCCAGCCCCTCGGCCTTTTCCCTCTTCTTGGATTCACTCAGACGGTTTTAAGACTCACAGCTGGTGCACATCCACACACTTCCAGCCCCTATGCCTCTTCCCTCTTCCTGGATTCACTCAGATGTTTTTAAAAATCACAGCTTGTGAACACGCACAGACTCTTTCAGCCCCTCGGCCTCTTCCCTCTTCCTGGATTCACTCAAACGGTTTTAAGACTCACAGCCTGTGCACATCGACACACTTTCAGCCCCTCGGCCTCTTCCCTCTTCCTGGATTCACTCAAACGGATTTAAGACTCAAAGCCGGTGCACATAGATACACTTCCAGCCCCTCTGCCTCTTCTCTCTTCCTGGATTCACTCAGACGGTTTTAAGACTCACAGCTGGTGCACATCCACACACTTCCAGCCCCTCGGCCTCTTCTCTCTTCCTGGATTCATTCAGACGGTTTTAAGACTCACAGCCGGTGCACATCCACACACTTCCAGCCCCACTGTCTCTTCCCTCTTCCTGGATTCACTCAAACGGTTTTAAGACTCATAGCTGGTGCACATCGATACACTTCCAGCCGCCCTGCGTATTCCCTATTCCTGGATTCACTGAGACGATTTTAAGACTCACAGCCGGTGCACATCCACACACTTCCAGCCCCTCGGCCTCTTCCCTCTTCCTGGATTCACTCAAACGGATTTAAGACTCACAGCCGGTGCACATAGACACACTTCCAGCCCCTCTGCCTCTTCTCTCTTCCTGGATTCATTCAGACGGTTTTAAGACTCACAGCCGTTGCACATCCACACACTTCAAGCCCCTCTGCCTCTTCCCTCTTCCTGGATTCACTCAAACGGTTTTAAGACTCAAAGCCGGTGCACATAGATACACTTCCAGCCCCTCTGCCTCTTCTCTCTTCCTGGATTCACTCAGACGGTTTTAAGACTCACAGCTGGTGCACATCCACACACTTCCAGCCCCTCGGCCTCTTCCCTCTTCCTGGATTCACTCGAACGGATTTAAGACTCACAGCCGGTGCACATAGACACACTTCCAGCCCCTCTGCCTCTTCTCTCTTCCTGGATTCACTCAGACGGTTTTAAGACTCACAGGCGGTGCACATCCATACACTTCCAGCCGCCCTGCATCTTCCCTATTCCTGGATTCACTGAGATGGTTTTCAGACTCACAGCCGGTCCACATCCACACATTCTTCCAGCTCCACTGTCTCTTCCCTCTTCCTGGATTCACTCAGATGTTTTTAAGACTCACAGCCGGTGCACATCGATACACTTCCAGCCGCCCTGCGTCTTCCCTATTCCTGGATTCACTCAGATGTTTTTAAAAATCACAGCTTGTGAACACGCACACACTCTTTCAGCCCCTCGGCCTCTTCCCTCTTCCTGGATTCACTCAGATGTTTTTAAAAATCACAGCTTGTGAACACGCACACACTCTTTCAGACCCTCGGCCTCTTCCCTCTTCCTGGATTCACTCAAACGGATTTAAGACTCACAGCCGGTGCACATCCACACACTTCCAGACCCACTGTCTCTTCCATCTTCCTGGATTCACTCAGATGTTTTTAAAAATCACAGCTTGTGAACACGCACCCACTCTTTCAGCCCCTCGGCCTTTTCCCTCTTCTTGGATTCACTCAGACGGTTTTAAGACTCACAGCTGGTGCACATCCACACACTTCCAGCCCCTATGCCTCTTCCCTCTTCCTGGATTCACTCAGATGTTTTTAAAAATCACAGCTTGTGAACACGCACACACTCTTTCAGCCCCTCGGCCTCTTCCCTCTTCCTGGATTCACTCAAACGGATTTAAGACTCAAAGCCGGTGCACATAGACACACTTCCAGGCCCTCTGCCTCTTCTCTCTTCCTGGATTCATTCAGACGGTTTTAAGACTCACAGCCGGTGCACATCCACACACTTCCAACCCCTCTGCCTCTTCCCTCTTCCTGGATTCACTCAGACAGTTTTCAGACTCACAGCCGTTGCACATCCACACACTTCCAGCCCCTCTGCCTCTTCCCTCTTCCTGGATTCACTCAAACGGTTTTAAGACTCACAGCCGGTGCACATCGACACACTTTCAGCCCCTCGGCCTCTTCCCTCTTCCTGGATTCACTCAAACGGATTTAAGACTCAAAGCCGGTGCACATAGATACACTTCCAGCCCCTCTGCCTCTTCTCTCTTCCTGGATTCACTCAGACGGTTTTAAGACTCACAGCTGGTGCACATCCACACACTTCCAGCCCCTCGGCCTCTTCTCTCTTCCTGGATTCATTCAGACGGTTTTAAGACTCACAGCCGGTGCACATCCACACACTTCCAGCCCCACTGTCTCTTCCCTCTTCCTGGATTCACTCAAACGGTTTTAAGACTCATAGCTGGTGCACATCGATACACTTCCAGCCGCCCTGCGTATTCCCTATTCCTGGATTCACTGAGACGGTTTTAAGACTCACAGCCGGTGCACATCCACACACTTCCAGCCCCTCGGCCTTTTCCCTCTTCTTGGATTCACTCAGACGGTTTTAAGACTCACAGCTGGTGCACATCCACACACTTCCAGCCCCACTGTCTCTTCCATCTTCCTGGATTCACTCAAACGGTTTTAAGACTCATAGCTGGTGCACATCGATACACTTCCAGCCACCCTGCGCCTTCCATATTCCTGGATTCACTGAGACGGTTTTAAGACTCACAGCCGGTGCACATCCACACACTTCCAGCCCCTCTGCCTCTTCCCTCTTCCTGGATTCACTCAGAGAGTTTTCAGACTCACAGCCGTTGCACATCCACACACTTCCAGCCCCTCTGCCTCTTCCCTCTTCCTGGATTCACTCAAACGGTTTTAAGACTCACAGCCGGTGCACATCCACACACTTCCAGCCCCTCGGCCTTTTCCCTCTTCTTGGATTCACTCAGACGGTTTTAAGACTCACAGCTGGTGCACATCCACACACTTCCAGCCCCTATGCCTCTTCCCTCTTCCTGGATTCACTCAGATGTTTTTAAAAATCACAGCTTGTGAACACGCACAGACTCTTTCAGCCCCTCGGCCTCTTCCCTCTTCCTGGATTCACTCAGATGTTTTTAAAAATCACAGCTTGTGAACACGCACACACTCTTTCAGCCCCTCAGCCTCTTCCCTCTTCCTGGATTCACTCAAACGGATTTAAGACTCACAGCCGGTGCACATCCACACACTTCCAGCCCCACTGTCTCTTCCATCTTCCTGGATTCACTCAAACGGTTTTAAGACTCATAGCTGGTGCACATCGATACACTTCGAGCCACCCTGCGCCTTCCATATTCCTGGATTCACTGAGACGGTTTTAAGACTCACAGCCGGTGCACATCCACACACTTCCAGCCCCTCTGCCTCTTCCCTCTTCCTGGATTCACTCAGAGAGTTTTCAGACTCACAGCCGTTGCACATCCACACACTTCCAGCCTCTCTGCCTCTTCCCTCTTCCTGGATTCACTCAAACGGTTTTAAGACTCACAGCCGGTGCACATCGACACACTTTCAGCCCCTCGGCCTCTTCTCTATTCCTGGATTCACTCAGACGGTTTTAAGACTCACAGGCAGTGCACATGCATACACTTCCAGCCGCCCTGCATCTTCCCTATTCCTGGATTCACTGAGACGGTTTTAAGACTCACAGCCGGTGCACATCCATATACTTCCAGCCGCCCTGCCTCTTCCCTCTTCCTGGATTCACTGAGACGGTTTAAGAAACACAGGTGGTGCACATCCACACACTTCCAGCCCCTCTGCCGCTTCCCTCTTCCTGGATTCACTTAGACGGTTTTAAGACTCACAGGCCGTGCACATCCACACACTTCCAGCCCCTCTGCCTCTTCTCTCTTCCTGGATTCACTCAGATGTTTTTAAAAATCACAGCTTGTGAACACGCACACACTCTTTCAGCCCCTCGGCCTCCTCCCGCTTCCTGGATTCACTCGAACGGTTTTAAGACTCACAGCCGGTGCACATCGACACACTTCCAGCCCCTCTGCCTCTTCTCTCTTCCTGGATTCACTCAGACAGTTTTCAGACTCACAGCTGGTGCACATCCACACACTTCCAGCCCCTCTGCCTCTTCCCTCTTCCTGGATTCACTGAGACGGTTTAAGAAACACAGGTGGTGCACATCCACACACTTCCAGCCCCTCTGCCGCTTCCCTCTTCCTGGATTCACTTAGACGGTTTTAAGACTCACAGGCCGTGCACATCCACACACTTCCAGCCCCTCTGCCTCTTCTCTCTTCCTGGATTCACTCAGATGTTTTTAAAAATCACAGCTTGTGAACACGCACACACTCTTTCAGCCCCTCGGCCTCCTCCCGCTTCCTGGATTCACTCGAACGGTTTTAAGACTCACAGCCGGTGCACATCGACACACTTCCAGCCCCTCTGCCTCTTCTCTCTTCCTGGATTCACTCAGACAGTTTTCAGACTCACAGCTGGTGCACATCCACACACTTCCAGCCCCTCTGCCTCTTCCCTCTTCCTGGATTCACTCAGAGAGTTTTCAGACTCACAGCCGTTGCACATCCACACACTTCCAGCCCCTCTGCCTCTTCTCTCTTCCTGGATTCACTCAGACGGTTTTAAGACTCACAGCTGGTGCACATCCACACACTTCCAGCCCCTCGGCCTCTTCCCTCTTCCTGGATTCACTCAGACGGTTTAAGACTCACAGGCGGTGCACATCCATACACTTCCAGCCGCCCTGCATCTTCCCTATTCCTGGATTCACTGAGACGGTTTTAAGACTCACAGCCGGTCCACATCCACACATTATTTCAGCACCTCAGCCTCTTCCCTCTTCTTGGATTCACTCAGATGATTTTAAGACTCACAGCCGGTGCACATCCACACACTTCCAGCCGCCCTGCCTCTTCCCTATTCCTGGATTCAATGAGACGGTTTTAAGACTCACAGCCGGTGCACATCCACACGCTTCCAGCCACTCTGTCTCTTCCATCTTCCTGGATTCACTCAGATGTTTTTAAAAATCACAGCTTGTGAACACGCACACACTCTTTCATCCCCTCGGCCTCTTCCCTCTCCCTGGATTCACTCAAACGGATTTAAGACTCAAAGCCGGTGCACATAGACACACTTCCAGCGCCTCTGCCTCTTCTCTCTTCCTGGATTCACTCAGACGGTTTTCAGACTCACAGATGGTGCACATCCACACACTTCCAGCCCCTCTGTCTCTTCCCTCTTTCTGGATTCACTTAGACGGTTTAAGACTCACAGGCGGTGCACTTCCACACACTTCCAGCCGCCCTGCCTCTTCCCTATTCCTAGATTCAATGAGACGGTTTTAAGACTAACAGCCGGTGCACATCGACACGCTTCCAGTCCCTCTGTCTCTTCCATCTTCCTGGATTCACTCAGATGTTTTTAAAAATCACAGCTTGTGAACACGCACCCACTCTTTCAGCCCCTTGGCCTTTTCCCTCTTCTTGGATTCACTCAGATGGTTTTAAGACTCACAGCTGGTGCACATCCACACACTTCCAGCCCCTATGCCTCTTCCCTCTTCCTGGATTCACTCAGATGTTTTTAAAAATCACAGCTTGTGAACACGCACACACTCTTTCAGCCCCTCGGCCTCTTCCCTCTTCCTGGATTCACTCAGATGTTTTTAAAAATCACAGGTTGTGAACACGCACACACTCTTTCAGCCCCTCTGCCTCTTCTCTCTTCCTGAATTCACTCAGACGGTTTTAAGACTCACAGCTGGTGCACATCCACACACTTCCAGCCCCTCGGCCTCTTCTCTCTTCCTGGATTCATTCAGACGGTTTTAAGACTCACAGCCGGTGCACATCCACACACTTCCAGCCCCACTGTCTCTTCCCTCTTCCTGGATTCACTCAAACGGTTTTAAGACTCATAGCTGGTGCACATCGATACACTTCCAGCCGCCCTGCGTATTCCCTATTCCTGGATTCACTGAGACGGTTTTAAGACTCACAGCCGGTGCACATCCAAACACTTCCAGCCCCTCTGCCTCTTCCCTCTTCCTGGATTCACTCAGACAGTTTTCAGACTCACAGCCGTTGCACATCCACACACTTCCAGCCCCTCTGCCTCTTCCCTCTTCCTGGATTCACTCAAACGGTTTTAAGACTCACAGCCGGTGCACATCGACACACTTTCAGCCCCTCGGCCTCTTCCCTCTTCCTGGATTCACTCAAACGGATTTAAGACTCAAAGCCGGTGCACATAGATACACTTCCAGCCCCTCTGCCTCTTCTCTCTTCTTGGATTCACTCAGACGGTTTTAAGACTCACAGCTGGTGCACATCCACACACTTCCAGCCCCTCGGCCTCTTCCCTCTTCCTGGATTCACTCAAACGGATTTAAGACTCACAGCCGGTGCACATAGACACACTTCCAGCCCCTCTGCCTCTTCTCTCTTCCTGGATTCACTCAGACGGTTTTAAGACTCACAGGCGGTGCACATCCATACACTTCCAGCCGCTCTGCATCTTCCCTATTCCTGGATTCACGGAGATGGTTTTAAGACTCACAGCCGGTCCACATCCACGCATTCTTCCAGCCCCACTGTCTCTTCCCTCTTCCTGGATTCACTCAGATGTTTTTAAGACTCACAGCCGGTGCACATCGATACACTTCCAGCCGCCCTGCGTCTTCCCTATTCCTGGATTCACTTAGACGGTTTTAAGACTCACAGCCTTTGCACATCCACACACTTCCAGCCCCTCTGGCTCTCCACTCTTCCTGGATTCACTCAAACGGTTTTAAGACTCACATCCGGTGCACATAGACACACTTCCAGCCCCTCGGCCTCTTCCCTCTTCCTGGATTCACTCAAACGGATTTAAGACTCAAAGCCGGTGCACATAGACACACTTCCAGCCCCTCTGCCTCTTCTCTCTTCCTGGATTTATTCAGACGGTTTTAAGACTCACAGCCGGTGCACATCCACACACTTCCAGCCCCTCTGCCTCTTCCCTATTCCTGGATTCACTGAGACGGTTTTAAGACTCACAGCCGGTGCACATCCACACACTTCCAGCCCCTCGGCCTTTTCCCTCTTCTTGGATTCACTCAGACGGTTTTAAGACTCACAGCTGGTGCACATCCACACACTTCCAGCCCCTCTGCCTCTTCCCTCTTCCTGGATTCACTCAGATGTTTTTAAAAATCACAGCTTGTGAACACGCACACACTCTTTCAGCCCCTCGGCCTCTTCCCTCTTCCTGGATTCACTCAAACGGATTTAAGACTCACAGCCGGTGCACATCCACACACTTCCAGCCCCACTGTCTCTTCCCTCTTCCTGGATTCACTCAGAGAGTTTTCAGACTCACAGCCGTTGCACATCCACACACTTCCAGCACCTCTGCCTCTTCCCTCTTCCTGGATTCACTCAAACGGTTTTAAGACTCACAGCCGGTGCACATCCACACGCTTCCAGCCCCTCTGTCTCTTCCCTCTTCCTGGATTCACTCAGATGTTTTTAAAAATCACAGCTTGTGAACACGCACCCACTCTTTCAGCCCCTCTGCCTTTTCCCTCTTCTTGGATTCACTCAGACGGTTTTAAGACTCACAGCTGGTGCACATCCACACACTTCCAGCCCCTATGCCTCTTCCCTCTTCCTGGATTCACTCAGATGTTTTTAAAAATCACAGCTTGTGAACACGCACACACTTTTTCAGCCCCTCGGCCTCTTCCCTCTTCCTGGATTCACTCAGATGTTTTTAAAAATCACAGCTTGTGAACACGCACACACTCTTTCAGCCCCTCGGCCTCTTCCCTCTTCCTGGATTCACTCAAACGGATTTAAGACTCAAAGCCGGTGCACATAGACACACTTCTAGCCCCTCTGCCTCTTCTCTCTTCCTGGATTCATTCAGACGGTTTTAAGACTCACAGCCGTTGCACATCCACACACTTCCAGCCCCTCTGCCTCTTCCCTCTTCCTGGATTCACTCAAACGGTTTTAAGACTCACAGCCTGTGCACATCGACACACTTTCAGCCCCTCGGCCTCTTCCCTCTTCCTGGATTCACTCAAACGGATTTAAGACTCAAAGCCGGTGCACATAGATACACTTCCAGCCCCTCTGCCTCTTCTCTCTTCCTGGATTCACTCAGACGGTTTTAAGACTCACAGCTGGTGCACATCCACACACTTCCAGCCCCTCGGCCTCTTCTCTCTTCCTGGATTCATTCAGACGGTTTTAAGACTCACAGCCGGTGCACATCCACACACTTCCAGCCCCACTGTCTCTTCCCTCTTCCTGGATTCACTCAAACGGTTTTAAGACTCATAGCTGGTGCACATCGATACACTTCCAGCCACCCTGCGCCTTCCCTATTCCTGGATTCACTGAGACGGTTTTAAGACTTACAGCCGGTGCACATCCACACACTTCCAGCCCCTCTGCCTCTTCCCTCTTCCTGGATTCACTCAGAGAGTTTTCAGACTCACAGCCGTTGCACATCCACACACTTCCAGCCCCTCTGTCTCTTCCCTCTTTCTGGATTCACTTAGACGGTTTAAGACTCACATCCGGTCCACATCCACACACTCTTTCAGCCCCTCGGCCTCTTCCCTCTTCCAGGATTCACTCAGATGTTTTTAAAAATCACAGCTTGTGAACACGCACACACTCTTTCAGCCCCTCGGCCTCTTCCCTCTTCCTGGATTCACTCAAACGGATTTAAGACTCACAGCCGGTGCACATCCACACACTTCCAGCCCCACTGTCTCTTCCCTCTTCCTGGATTCACTCAAACGGTTTTAAGACTCATAGCTGGTGCACATCGATACACTTCCAGCCGCCCTGCGTCTTCCCTATTCCTGGATTCACTGAGACGGTTTTAAGACTCACAGCCGGTGCACATCCACACACTTCCAGCCCCTCTGCCTCTTCCCTCTTCCTGGATTCACTCAAACGGATTTAAGACTCAAAGCCGGTGCACATAGATACACTTCCAGCCCCTCTGCCTCTTCTCTCTTCCTGGATTCACTCAGACGGTTTTAAGACTCACAGCTGGTGCACATCCACACACTTCCAGCCCCTCGGCCTCTTCCCTCTTCCTGGATTCACTCAGACGGTTTTAAGACTCACAGGCGGTGCACATCCATACACTTCCAGCCACCCTGCATCTTCCCTATTCCTGGATTCACTGAGACGGTTTTAAGACTCACATCCGGTCCACATCCACACATTCTTTCAGCCCCTCAGCCTCTTCCCTCTTCTTGGATTCACTCAGATGATTTTAAGACTCACAGCCGGTGCACATCCACACACTTCCAGCCGCCCTGCCTCTTCCCTATTCCTGGATTCAATGAGACGGTTTTAAGACTCACAGCCGGTGCACATCCACACACTTCCAGCCCCTCTGCCTCTTCCCTCTTCCTGGATTCACTCAGATGTTTTTAAAAATCACAGCTTGTGAACACACACCCACTCTTTCAGCCCCTCGGCCTTTTCCCTCTTCTTGGATTCACTCAGACGGTTTTAACACTCACAGCTGGTGCACATCCACACACTTCCAGCCCCTATGCCTCTTCCATCTTCCTGGATTCACTCAGATATTTTTAAAAATCACAGCTTGTGAACACGCACACACTCTTTCATCCCCTCGGCCTCTTCCTGGATTTACTCAAACGGATTTAAGACTCAAAGCCGGTGCACATAGACACACTTCCAGCCCCTCTGCCTCTTCCCTCTTTCTGGATAAACTTAGACGGTTTAAGACTCACAGGGGGTGCACTTCCACACACTTCCAGCCGCCCTGCCTCTTCCCTATTCCTAGATTCAATGAGACTGTTTTAAGACTCACAGCCGGTGCACATCCACACGCTTCCAGCCCCTCTGTCTCTTCCATCTTCCTGGATTCACTCAGATGTTTTTAAAAATCACAGCTTGTGAACACGCACCCACTCTTTCAGCCCCTCGGCCTTTTCCCTCTTCTTGGATTCACTCAGACGGTTTTAAGACTCACAGCTGGTGCACATCCACACACTTCCAGCCCATATGCCTCTTCCCTCTTCCTGGATTCACTCAGATGTTTTTAAAAATCACAGCTTGTGAACACGCACACACTCTTTCAGCCCCTCGGCCTCTTCCCTCTTCCTGGATTCACTCAGATGTTTTTAAAAATCACAGCTTGTGAACACGCACACACTCTTT
Organism: Natrix helvetica; assembly: GCF_964273705.1. NCBI lineage: Eukaryota > Metazoa > Chordata > Lepidosauria > Squamata > Natricidae > Natrix > Natrix helvetica. Next base: position 32,382,368 of record NC_138555.1, read on the forward strand.
CAGCCCCTCGGCCTCTTCCCTCTTCCTGGATTCACTCAAACGGATTTAAGACTCAAAGCCGGTGCACATAGACACACTTCCAGCCCCTCTGCCTCTTCTCTCTTCCTGGATTCATTCAGACGGTTTTAAGACTCACAGCCGGTGCACATCCACACACTTCCAGCCCCACTGTCTCTTCCCTCTTCCTGGATTCACTCAAACGGTTTTAAGACTCATAGCTGGTGCACATCGATACACTTCCAGCCGCCCTGCGTATTCCCTATTCCTGGATTCACTGAGACGGTTTTAAGACTCACAGCCGGTGCACATTCACACACTTCCAGCCCCTCTGCCTCTTCCCTCTTCCTGGATTCACTCAGACAGTTTTCAGACTCACAGCCGTTGCACATCCACACACTTCCAGCCCCTCTGCCTCTTCCCTCTTCCTGGATTCACTCAAACGGTTTTAAGACTCACAGCCTGTGCACATCAACACACTTTCAGCCCCTCGGCCTCTTCCCTCTTCCTGGATTCACTCAAACGGATTTAAGACTCAAAGCCGGTGCACATAGATACACTTCCAGCCCCTCTGCCTCTTCTCTCTTCCTGGATTCACTCAGACGGTTTTAAGACTCACAGCTGGTGCACATCCACACACTTCCAGCCCCTCGGCCTCTTCTCTCTTCCTGGATTCATTCAGACGGTTTTAAGACTCACAGCCGGTGCACATCCACACACTTCCAGCCCCACTGTCTCTTCCCTCTTCCTGGATTCACTCAAACGGTTTTAAGACTCATAGCTGGTGCACATCGATACACTTCCAGCCGCCCTGCGTATTCCCTATTCCTGGATTCACTGAGACGGTTTTAAGACTCACAGCCGGTGCACATCCACACACTTCCAGCCCCTCGGCCTTTTCCCTCTTCTTGGATTCACTCAGACGGTTTTAAGACTCACAGCTGGTGCACATCCACACACTTCCAGCCCCTATGCCTCTTCCCTCTTCCTGGATTCACTCAGATGTTTTTAAAAATCACAGCTTGTGAACACGCACAGACTCTTTCAGCCCCTCGGCCTCTTCCCTCTTCCTGGATTCACTCAGATGTTTTTAAAAATCACAGCTTGTGAACACGCACACACTCTTTCAGCCCCTCGGCCTCTTCCCTCTTCCTGGATTCACTCAAACGGATTTAAGACTCACAGCCGGTGCACATCCACACACTTCCAGCCCCACTGTCTGTTCCCTCTTCCTGGATTCACTCAAACGGTTTTAAGACTCATAGCTGGTGCACATCGATACACTTCCAGCCACCCTGCGCCTTCCCTATTCCTGGATTCACTGAGACGGTTTTAAGACTCACAGCCGGTGCACATCCACACACTTCCAGCCCCTCTGCCTCTTCCCTCTTCCTGTATTCACTCAGAGAGTTTTCAGACTCACAGCCGTTGCACATCCACACACTTCCAGCCCCTCTGCCTCTTCCCTCTTCCTGGATTCACTCAAACGGTTTTAAGACTCACAGCCGGTGCACATCGACACACTTTCAGCCCCTCGGCCTCTTCCCTCTTCCTGGATTCACTCAAACGGATTTAAGACTCAAAGCCGGTGCACATAGATACACTTCCAGCCCCTCTGCCTCTTCTCTCTTCCTGGATTCACTCAGACGGTTTTAAGACTCACAGCTGGTGCACATCCACACACTTCCAGCCCCTCGGCCTCTTCCCTCTTCCTGGATTCACTCAGACGGTTTTAAGACTCACAGGCGGTGCACATCCATACACTTCCAGCCGCCCTGCATCTTCCCTATTCCTGGATTCACTGAGACGGTTTTAAGACTCACAGCCGGTCCACATCCACACATTATTTCAGCACCTCAGCCTCTTCCCTCTTCTTGGATTCACTCAGATGATTTTAAGACTCACAGCCGGTGCACATCCACACACTTCCAGCCGCCCTGCCTCTTCCCTATTCCTGGATTCAATGAGACGGTTTTAAGACTCACAGCCGGTGCACATCCACACGCTTCCAGCCACTCTGTCTCTTCCATCTTCCTGGATTCACTCAGATGTTTTTAAAAATCACAGCTTGTGAACACGCACACACTCTTTCATCCCCTCGGCCTCTTCCCTCTCCCTGGATTCACTCAAACGGATTTAAGACTCAAAGCCGGTGCACATAGACACACTTCCAGCCCCTCTGCCTCTTCTCTCTTCCTGGATTCACTCAGACGGTTTTCAGACTCACAGATGGTGCACATCCACACACTTCCAGCCCCTCTGTCTCTTCCCTCTTTCTGGATTCACTTAGACGGTTTAAGACTCACAGGCGGTGCACTTCCACACACTTCCATCCGCCCTGCCTCTTCCCTATTCCTAGATTCAATGAGACGGTTTTAAGACTAACAGCCGGTGCACATCGACACGCTTCCAGCCCCTCTGTCTCTTCCATCTTCCTGGATTCACTCAGATGTTTTTAAAAATCACAGCTTGTGAACACGCACCCACTCTTTCAGCCCCTTGGCCTTTTCCCTCTTCTTGGATTCACTCAGACGGTTTTAAGACTCACAGCTGGTGCACATCCACACACTTCCAGTCCCTATGCCTCTTCCCTCTTCCTGGATTCACTCAGATGTTTTTAAAAATCACAGCTTGTGAACACGCACACACTCTTTCAGCCCCTCGGCCTCTTCCCTCTTCCTGGATTCACTCAAACGGATTTAAGACTCAAAGCCGGTGCACATAGACACACTTCCAGCCCCTCTGCCTCTTCTCTCTTCCTGGATTCATTCAGACGGTTTTAAGACTCACAGCCGGTGCACATCCACACACTTCCAGCCCCACTGTCTCTTCCCTCTTCCTGGATTCACTCAAACGGTTTTAAGACTCATAGCTGGTGCACATCGATACACTTCCAGCCGCCCTGCGTATTCCCTATTCCTGGATTCACTGAGACGGTTTTAAGACTCACAGCCGGTGCACATCCACACACTTCCAGCCCCTCTGCCTCTTCCCTCTTCCTGGATTCACTCAGACAGTTTTCAGACTCACAGCCGTTGCACATCCACACACTTCCAGCCCCTCTGCCTCTTCCCTCTTCCTGGATTCACTCAAACGGTTTTAAGACTCACAGCCTGTGCACATCGACACACTTTCAGCCCCTCGGCCTCTTCCCTCTTCCTGGATTCACTCAAACGGATTTAAGACTCAAAGCCGGTGCACATAGATACACTTCCAGCCCCTCTGCCTCTTCTCTCTTCCTGGATTCACTCAGACGGTTTTAAGACTCACAGCTGGTGCACATCCACACACTTCCAGCCCCTCGGCCTCTTCTCTCTTCCTGGATTCACTCAGATGTTTTTAAAAATCACAGCTTGTGAACACGCACCCACTCTTTCAGCCCCTCGGCCTTTTCCCTCTTCTTGGATTCACTCAGACGGTTTTAAGACTCACAGCTGGTGCACATCCACACACTTCCAGCCCCTATGCCTCTTCCCTCTTCGTGGATTCACTCAGATGTTTTTAAAAATCACAGCTTGTGAACACGCACACACTCTTTCAGCCCCTCGGCCTCTTCCCTCTTCCTGGATTCACTCAGATGTTTTTAAAAATCACAGCTTGTGAACACGCACACACTCTTTCAGCCCCTCGGCCTCTTCCCTCTTCCTGGATTCACTCAAACGGATTTAAGACTCAAAGCCGGTGCACATAAACACACTTCCAGCCCCTCTGCCTCTTCTCTCTTCCTGGATTCATTCAGACGGTTTTAAGACTCACAGCCGGTGCACATCCACACACTTCCAGCCCCACTGTCTCTTCCCTCTTCCTGGATTCACTCAAACGGTTTTAAGACTCATAGCTGGTGCACATCGATACACTTCCAGCCGCCCTGCGTATTCCCTATTCCTGGATTCACTGAGACGGTTTTAAGACTCACAGCCGGTGCACATCCACACACTTCCAGCCCCTCTGCCTCTTCCCTCTTCCTGGATTCACTCAGACAGTTTTCAGACTCACAGCCGTTGCACATCCACACACTTCCAGCCCCTCTGCCTCTTCCCTCTTCCTGGATTCACTCAAACGGTTTTAAGACTCACAGCCTGTGCACATCGACACACATTCAGCCCCTCGGCCTCTTCCCTCTTCCTGGATTCACTCAAACGGATTTAAGACTCAAAGCCGGTGCACATAGATACACTTCCAGCCCCTCTGCCTCTTCTCTCTTCCTGGATTCACTCAGACGGTTTTAAGACTCACAGCTGGTGCACATCCACAAACTTCCAGCCCCTCGGCCTCTTCTCTCTTCCTGGATTCATTCAGACGGTTTTAAGACTCACAGCCGGTGCACATCCACACACTTCCAGCCCCACTGTCTCTTCCCTCTTCCTGGATTCACTCAAACGGTTTTAAGACTCATAGCTGGTGCACATCGATACACTTCCAGCCGCCCTGCGTATTCCCTATTCCTGGATTCACTGAGACGGTTTTAAGACTCACAGCCGGTGCACATCCACACACTTCCAGCCCCTCTGCCTCTTCCCTCTTCCTGGATTCACTCAGACAGTTTTCAGACTCACAGCCGTTGCACATCCACACACTTCCAGCCCCTCTGCCTCTTCCCTCTTCCTGGATTCACTCAAACGGTTTTAAGACTCACAGCCGGTGCACATCGACACACTTTCAGCCCCTCGGACTCTTCCCTCTTCCTGGATTCATTCAAACGGATTTTAGACTCAAAGCCGGTGCACATAGATACACTTCCAGCCCCTCTGCCTCTTCTCTCTTCTTGGATTCACTCAGACGGTTTTAAGACTCACAGCTGGTGCACATCCACACACTTTCAGCCCCTCGGCCTCTTCCCTCTTCCTGGATTCACTCAAACGGATTTAAGACTCAAAGCCGGTGCACATAGATACACTTCCAGCCCCTCTGCCTCTTCTCTCTTCTTGGATTCACTCAGACGGTTTTAAGACTCACAGCTGGTGCACATCCACACACTTCCAGCCCCTCGGCCTCTTCCCTCTTCCTGGATTCACTCAAACGGATTTAAGACTCACAGCCGGTGCACATAGACACACTTCCAGCCCCTCTGCCTCTTCTCTCTTCCTGGATTCACTCAGACGGTTTTAAGACTCACAGGCGGTGCACATCCATACACTTCCAGCCGCTCTGCATCTTCCCTATTCCTGGATTCACGGAGATGGTTTTAAGACTCACAGCCGGTCCACATCCATGCATTCTTCCAGCCCCACTGTCTCTTCCCTCTTCCTGGATTCACTCAGATGTTTTTAAGACTCACAGCCGGTGCACATCGATACACTTCCAGCCGCCCTGCGTCTTCCCTATTCCTGGATTCACTTAGACGGTTTTAAGACTCACAGGCGGTGCACTTCCACACACTTCCAGCCGCCCTGCCTCTTCCCTATTCCTGGATTCACTCAGATATTTTTAAGATTCACAACCGGTGCACATCCACACACTTCCAGCCCCTCTGTCTCTTCCCTCTTTCTGGATTCACTTAGACGGTTTAAGACTCACAGGCGGTGCACTTCCACATACTTCCAGCCGCCCTGCCTCTTCCCTATTCCTGGATTCAATGAGACGGTTTTAAGACTCACAGCCGGTGCACATACACAGGCTTCCAGCCCCTCTGTCTCTTCCATCTTCCTGGATTCACTCAGATGGTTTTAAAAATCACAGCTTATGAACACGCACCCACTCTTTCAGCCCCTCGGCCTTTTCCCTCTTCTTGGATTCACTCAAACGGATTTAAGACTCAAAGCCGGTGCACATAGACACACTTCCAGCCCCTCTGCCTCTTCTCTCTTCCTGGATTCACTCAGATGTTTTTAAAAATCACAGCTTGTGAACACGCACACACTCTTTCAGCCCCTCGGCCTCTTCCCTCTTCCTGGATTCACTCAAACGGATTTAAGACTCAAAGCCGGTGCACATAGACACACTTCCAGCCCCTCTGCCTCTTCTCTCTTCCTGGATTCATTCAGACGGTTTTAAGACTCACAGCCGGTGCACATCCACACACTTCCAGCCCCTCTGCCTCTTCCCTCTTCCTGGATTCACTCAGAGAGTTTTCAGACTCACAGCCGTTGCACATCCACACACTTCCAGCCCCTCTGCCTCTTCCCTCTTCCTGGATTCACTCAAACGGTTTTAAGACTCACAGCCGGTGCACATCGACACACTTTCAGCCCCTCGGCCTCTTCCCTCTTCCTGGATTCACTCAAACGGATTTAAGACTCAAAGCCGGTGCACATAGATACACTTCCAGCCCCTCTGCCTCTTCTCTCTTCCTGGATCCACTCAGACGGTTTTAAGACTCACAGCTGGTGCACATCCACACACTTCCATCCCCTCGGCCTCTTCCCTCTTCCTGGATTCACTCAGACGGTTTTAAGACTCACAGGCGGTGCACATCCATACACTTCCAGCCGCCCTGCATCTTCCCTATTCCTGGATTCACTGAGACGGTTTTAAGACTCACATCCGGTCCACATCCACACATTCTTTCAGCCCCTCAGCCTCCTCCCTCTTCTTGGATTCACTCAGATGATTTTAAGACTCACAGCCGGTGCACATCCACACACTTCCAGCCGCCCTGCCTCTTCCCTATTCCTGGATTCAATGAGACGGTTTTAAGACTCACAGGCGGTGCACTTCCACACACTTCCAGCCGCCCTGCCTCTTCCCTATTCCTGGATTCACTCAGATATTTTTAAGATTCACAACCGGTGCACATCCACACACTTCCAGCCCCTCTGTCTCTTCTCTCTTCCTGGATTCACTCAAACGGATTTAAGACTCAAAGCCGGTGCACATAGACACACTTCCAGCCCCTCTGCCTCTTCTCTCTTCCTGGATTCATTCAGACGGTTTTAAGACTCACAGGCGGTGCACATCAATACACTTCCAGCCGCTCTGCATCTTCCCTATTCCTGGATTCACGGAGATGGTTTTAAGACTCACAGCCGGTCCACATCCACGCATTCTTCCAGCCCCACTGTCTCTTCCCTCTTCCTGGATTCACTCAGATGTTTTTAAGACTCACAGCCGGTGCACATCGATACACTTCCAGCCGCCCTGCGTCTTCCCTATTCCTGGATTCACTTAGACGGTTTTAAGACTCACAGGCGGTGCACTTCCACACACTTCCAGCCGCCCTGCCTCTTCCCTATTCCTGGATTCACTCAGATATTTTTAAGATTCACAACCGGTGCACATCCACACACTTCTAGCCCCTCTGTCTCTTCCCTCTTTCTGGATTCACTTAGACGGTTTAAGACTCACAGGCGGTGCACTTCCACATACTTCCAGCCCCTCTGCCTCTTCCCTCTTCCTGGATTCACTCAGATGTTTTTAAAAATCACAGCTTGTGAACACGCACACACTCTTTCAGCCCCTCGGCCTCTTCCCTCTTCCTGGATTCACTCAAACGGATTTAAGACTCACAGCCTTTGCACATCCACACACTTCCAGTCCCTCTGCTTCTCCACTCTTCCTGGATTCACTCAGACGGTTTAAGACTCACAGGCGGTGCACTTCCACATACTTCCAGTCGCCCTGCCTCTTCCCTATTCCTGAATTCACTGAGACGGTTTTAAGACTCACAGCCGGTGTAAATCCACACACTTCCAGCCCCTCTTTCTTTTCCCTCTTCCTGGATTCACTCAGATGTTTTTAAAAATCACAGCTTGTGAACACGCACCCACTCTTTCAGACCCTCGGCCTTTTCCCTCTTCTTGGATTCACTCAGACGGTTTTAAGACTCACAGCTGGTGCACATCCACACACTTCCAGCCCCTATGCCTCTTCCCTCTTCCTGGATTCACTCAGATGTTTTAAAAAATCACAGCTTGTGAACACGCATACACTCTTTCAGCCCCTCGGCCTCTTTCCTCTTCCTGGATTCACTCAGATGTTTTTAAAAATCACAGCTTGTGAACACGCACACACTCTTTCAGCCCCTCGGCCTCTTCCCTCTTCCTGGATTCACTCAAACGGATTTAAGACTCAAAGCCGGTGCACATAGACACACTTCCAGCCCCTCTGCCTCTTCTCTCTAACTGGATTCATTCAGACGGTTTTAAGACTCACAGGCGGTGCACATCCATACACTTCCAGCCGCTCTGCATCTTCCCTATTCCTGGATTCACGGAGATGGTTTTAAGACTCACAGCCGGTCCACATCCACGCATTCTTCCAGCCCCACTGTCTCTTCCCTCTTCCTGGATTCACTCAGATGTTTTTAAGACTCACAGCCGGTGCACATCGATACACTTCCAGCCGCCCTGCGTCTTCCCTATTCCTGGATTCACTTAGACGGTTTTAAGACTCACAGGCGGTGCACTTCCACACACTTCCAGCCGCCCTGCCTCTTCCCTATTCCTGGATTCACTCAGATATTTTTAAGATTCACAACCGGTGCACATCCACACACTTCCAGCCCCTCTGTCTCTTCCCTCTTTCTGGATTCACTTAGACGGTTTAAGACTCACAGGCTGTGCACTTCCACACACTTCCAGCCGCCCTGCCTCTTCCCTATTCCTGGATTCAATGAGACGGTTTTAAGACTCACAGCCGGTGCACATCCACACACTTCCAGCCCCTATGCCTCTTCCCTCTTCCTGGATTCACTCAGATGTTTTTAAAAATCACAGCTTGTGAACACGCACACACTCTTTCAGCCCCTCGGCCTCTTCCCTCTTCCTGGATTCACTCAGATGTTTTTAAAAATCACAGCTTGTGAACACGCACACACTCTTTCAGCCCCTCGGCCTCTTCCCTCTTCCTGGATTCACTCAAACGGATTTAAGACTCAAAGCCGGTGCACATAGACACACTTCCAGCCCCTCTGCCTCTTCTCTCTTCCTGGATTCATTCAGACGGTTTTAAGACTCACAGCCGGTGCACATCCACACACTTCCAGCCCCTCTGCCTCTTCCCTCTTCCTGGATTCACTCAGAGAGTTTTCAGACTCACAGCCGTTGCACATCCACACACTTCCAGCCCCTCTGCCTCTTCCCTCTTCCTGGATTCACTCAAACGGTTTTAAGACTCACAGCCGGTGCACATCGACACACTTTCAGCCCCTCGGCCTCTTCCCTCTTCCTGGATTCACTCAAACGGATTTAAGACTCAAAGCCGGTGCACATAGATACACTTCCAGCCCCTCTGCCTCTTCTCTCTTCCTGGATCCACTCAGACGGTTTTAAGACTCACAGCTGGTGCACATCCACACACTTCCATCCCCTCGGCCTCTTCCCTCTTCCTGGATTCACTCAGACGGTTTTAAGACTCACAGGCGGTGCACATCCATACACTTCCAGCCGCCCTGCATCTTCCCTATTCCTGGATTCACTGAGACGGTTTTAAGACTCACATCCGGTCCACATCCACACATTCTTTCAGCCCCTCAGCCTCCTCCCTCTTCTTGGATTCACTCAGATGATTTTAAGACTCACAGCCGGTGCACATCCACACACTTCCAGCCGCCCTGCCTCTTCCCTATTCCTGGATTCAATGAGACAGTTTTAAGACTCACAGCCGGTGCACATCCACACGCTTCCAGCCCCTCTGTCTCTTCCATCTTCCTGGATTCACTCAGATGTTTTTAAAAATCACAGCTTGTGAACACGCGCCCACTCTTTCAGCCCCTCGGCCTTTTCCCTCTTCTTGGATTCACTCAGACGGTTTTAAGACTCACAGCTGGTGCACATCCACACACTTCCAGCCCCTATGCCTCTTCCCTTTTCCTGGATTCTCTCAGATGTTTTTAAAAATCACAGCTTGTGAACACGCACACACTCTTTCAGCCCCTCGGCCTCTTTCCTCTTCCTGGATTCACTCAGATGTTTTTAAAAATCACAGCTTGTGAACACGCACACACTCTTTCAGCCCCTCGGCCTCTTCCCTCTTCCTGGATTCACTCAAACGGATTTAAGACTCAAAGCCGGTGCACATAGACACACTTCCAGCCCCTCTGCCTCTTCTCTCTTCCTGGATTCATTCAGACGGTTTTAAGACTCACAGACTTTGCACATCCACACACTTCCAGCCCCACTGTCTCTTCCCTCTTCCTGGATTCACTCAGACGGTTTTCAGACTCACAGATGGTGCACATCCACACACTTCCAGCCCCTCTGTCTCTTCCCTCTTTCTGGATTCACTTAGACGGTTTAAGACTCACATCCAGTCCACATCCACACACTCTTTCAGCCCCTCGGCCTCTTCCCTCTTCCTGGATTCACTCAGATGTTTTTAAAAATCACAGCTTTTGAACACGCACACACTCTTTCAGCCCCTCGGCCTCTTCCCTCTTCCTGGATTCACTCAAACGGATTTAAGACTCACAGCCGGTGCACATCCACACACTTCCAGCCCCACTGTCTCTTCCCTCTTCCTGGATTCACTCAAACGGTTTTAAGACTCATAGCTGGTGCACATCGATACACTTCCAGCCGCCCTGCGTCTTCCCTATTCCTGGATTCACTGAGACGGTTTTAAGACTCACAGCCGGTGCACATCCACACACTTCCAGCCCCTCTGCCTCTTCCCTCTTCCTGGATTCACTCAGAGAGTTTTCAGACTCACAGCCGTTGCACATCCACACACTTCCAGCCCCTCTGCCTCTTCCCTCTTCCTGGATTCACTCAAACGGTTTTAAGACTCACAGCCGGTGCACATCGACACACTTTCAGCCCCTCGGCCTCTTCCCTCTTCCTGGATTCACTCAAACGGATTTAAGACTCAAAGCCGGTGCACATAGATACACTTCCAGCCCCTCTGCCTCTTCTCTCTTCCTGGATTCACTCAGACGGTTTTAAGACTCACAGCTGGTGCACATCCACACACTTCCAGCCCCTCGGCCTCTTCCCTCTTCCTGGATTCACTCAGACGGTTTTAAGACTCACAGGCGGTGCACATCCATACACTTCCAGCCGCCCTGCATCTTCCCTATTCCTGGATTCACTGAGACGGTTTTAAGACTCACATCCGGTCCACATCCACACATTCTTTCAGCCCCTCAGCCTCTTCCCTCTTCCTGGATTCACTCAGATGTTTTTAAAAATCACAGCTTGTGAACACGAACCCACTCTTTCAGCCCCTCGGCCTTTTCCCTCTTCTTGGATTCACTCAGACGGTTTTAACACTCACAGCTGGTGCACATCCACACACTTCCAGCCCCTATGCCTCTTCCATCTTCCTGGATTCACTCAGATGTTTTTAAAAATCACAGCTTGTGAACACGCACACACTCTTTCATCCCCTCGGCCTCTTCCCTCTTCCTGGATTCACTCAAACGGATTTAAGACTCAAAGCCGGTGCACATAGACACACTTCCAGCCCCTCTGCCTCTTCTCTCTTCCTGGATTCACTCAGACGGTTTTCAGACTCACAGATGGTGCACATCCACACACTTCCAGCCCCTCTGTCTCTTCCCTCTTTCTGGATAAACTTAGACGGTTTAAGACTCACAGGGGGTGCACTTCCACACACTTCCAGCCGCCCTGCCTCTTCCCTATTCCTAGATTCAATGAGACGGTTTTAAGACTCACAGCCGGTGCACATCCACACGCTTCCAGCCCCTCTGTCTCTTCCATCTTCCTGGATTCACTCAGATGTTTTTAAAAATCACAGCTTGTGAACACGCACCCACTCTTTCAGCCCCTCGGCCTTTTCCCTCTTTTTGGATTCACTCAGACGGTTTTAAGACTCACAGCTGGTGCACATCCACACACTTCCAGCCCCTATGCCTCTTCCCTCTTCCTGGATTCACTCAGATGTTTTAAAAAATCACAGCTTGTGAACACGCATACACTCTTTCAGCCCCTCGGCCTCTTTCCTCTTCCTGGATTCACTCAGATGTTTTTAAAAATCACAGCTTGTGAACACGCACACACTCTTTCAGCCCCTCGGCCTCTTCCCTCTTCCTGGATTCACTCAAACGGATTTAAGACTCAAAGCCGGTGCACATAGACACACTTCCAGCCCCTCTGCCTCTTCTCTCTTCCTGGATTCATTCAGACGGTTTTAAGACTCACAGCCGGTGCACATCCACACACTTCCAGCCCAGCTGTCTCTTCCCTCTTCCTGGATTCACTCAAACGGTTTTAAGACTCACAGCCGGTGCACATCCACACACTTCCAGCCCAGCTGTCTCTTCCCTCTTCCTGGATTCACTCAAACGGTTTTGAGACTCATAGCTGGTGCACATCGATACACTTCCAGCCGCCCTGCGTCTTCCCTATTCCTGGATTCACTGAGACGGTTTTAAGACTCACAGCCGGTGCACATCCACACACTTCCAGCCCCTCTGCCTCTTCCCTCTTCCTGGATTCACTCAGACAGTTTTCAGACTCACAGCCGTTGCACATCCAAACACTTCCAGCCCCTCTGCCTCTTCCCTCTTCCTGGATTCACTCAAACGGTTTTAAGACTCACAGCCGGTGCACATCGACACACTTTCAGCCCCTCGGCCTCTTCCCTCTTCCTGGATTCACTCAAACGGATTTAAGACTCAAAGCCGGTGCACATAGATACACTTCCAGCCCCTCTGCCTCTTCTCTCTTCCTGGATTCACTCAGACGGTTTTAAGACTCACAGCTGGTGCACATCCACACACTTCCAGCCCCTCGGCCTCTTCCCTCTTCCTGGATTCACTCAAACGGATTTAAGACTCAAAGCCGGTGCACATAGATACACTTCCAGCCCCTCTGCCTCTTCTCTCTTCCTGGATTCACTCAGACGGTTTTAAGACTCACAGGCGGTGCACATCCATACACTTCCAGTCCCTCTGCTTCTCCACTCTTCCTGGATTCACTCAGACGGTTTAAGACTCACAGGCGGTGCACTTCCACATACTTCCAGCCCCTCTGCCTCTTCCCTCTTCCTGGATTCACTCAGATGTTTTTAAAAATCACAGCTTGTGAACACGCACACACTCTTTCAGCCCCTCGGCCTCTTCCCTCTTCCTGGATTCACTCAAACGGATTTAAGACTCACAGCCTTTGCACATCCACACACTTCCAGTCCCTCTGCTTCTCCACTCTTCCTGGATTCACTCAGACGGTTTAAGACTCACAGGCGGTGCACTTCCACATACTTCCAGTCGCCCTGCCTCTTCCCTATTCCTGAATTCACTGAGACGGTTTTAAGACTCACAGCCGGTGTAAATCCACACACTTCCAGCCCCTCTTTCTTTTCCCTCTTCCTGGATTCACTCAGATGTTTTTAAAAATCACAGCTTGTGAACACGCACCCACTCTTTCAGACCCTCGGCCTTTTCCCTCTTCTTGGATTCACTCAGACGGTTTTCAGACTCACAGCCGGTGCACTTCCATACACTTCCAGTCCCTCTGCTTCTCCACTCTTCCTGGATTCACTCAGACGGTTTAAGACTCACAGGCGGTGCACTTCCACATACTTCCAGCCGCCCTGCCTCTTCCCTATTCCTGAATTCACTGAGACGGTTTTAAGACTCACAGCCGGTGTAAATCCACACACTTCCAGCCCCTCTGTCTCTTCCCTCTTCCTGGATTCACTCAGATGTTTTTAAAAATCACAGCTTGTGAACACGCACCCACTCTTTCAGCCCCTCGGCCTTTTCCCTCTTCTTGGATTCACTCAAACGGTTTTAAGACTCACAGCCGGTGCACATCGACACACTTTCAGCCCCTCGGCCTCTTCCCTCTTCCTGGATTCACTCAAACGGATTTAAGACTCAAAGCCGGTGCACATAGATACACTTCCAGCCCCTCTGCCTCTTCTCTCTTCCTGGATTCACTCAGACGGTTTTAAGACTCACAGCTGGTGCACATCCACACACTTCCAGCCCCTCGGCCTCTTCCCTCTTCCTGGATTCACTCAGACGGTTTTAAGACTCACAGGCGGTGCACATCCATACACTTCCAGCCGCCCTGCATCTTCCTTATTCCTGGATTCACTGAGATGGTTTTAAGACTCACAGCCGGTCCACATCCACACATTCTTCCAGCCCCACTGTCTCTTCCTTCTTCCTGGATTCACTCAGATGTTTTTAAGACTCACAGCCGGTGCACATCGATAAACTTCCAGCCGCCCTGCGTCTTCCCTATTCCTGGATTCACTTAGACGGTTTTAAGACTCACAGCCTTTGCACATCCACACACTTCCAGCCCCTCTGGCTCTCCACTCTTCCTGGATTCACTCAAACGGTTTTAAGACTCACATCCGGTGCACTTCCACACACTTCCAGCCCCTTTGCCTCTTCCCTCTTCCTGGATTCACTCAAACGGTTTTAAGACTCACAGCCAGTGCACATCCACACACTTCCAGCCCCACTGTCTCTTCCCTCTTCCTGGATTCAATCAGATGTTTTTAAAAATCACAGCTTGTGAATACGCACACACACTTCCATCCCCACTGTCTCTTCCCTCTTCCTAGATTCACTCAGACGGTTTTAAGACTCACAACCGGTGCACATCCACACACTTCCAGCCCCTCTGTCTCTTCCCTCTTTCTGGATTCACTTAGACGGTTTAAGACTCACAGGCGGTGCACTTCCACACACTTCCAGCCGCCCTGCCTCTTCCCTATTCCTGGATTCAATGAGACGGTTTTAAGACTCACAGCCGGTGCAAATACACAGGCTTCCAGCCCCTCTGTCTCTTCCATCTTCCTGGATTCACTCAGATGTTTTTAAAAATCACAGCTTGTGAACACGCACCCACTCTTTCAGCCCCTCGGCCTTTTCCCTCTTCTTGGATTCACTCAAACGGATTTAAGACTCAAAGCCGGTGCACATAGACACACTTCCAGCCCCTCTGCCTCTTCTCTCTTCCTGGATTCACTCAGACGGTTTTCAGACTCACAGATGGTGCACATCCACACACTTCCAGCCCCTCTGTCTCTTCCCTCTTTCTGGATTCACTTAGACGGTTTAAGACTCACAGGCGGTGCACTTCCACACACTTCCAGCCGCCCTGCCTCTTCCCTATTCCTAGATTCAATGAGACGGTTTTAAGACTCACAGCCGGTGCACATCCACACGCTTCCAGCCCCTCTGTCTCTTCCATCTTCCTGGATTCACTCAGATGTTTTTAAAAATCACAGCTTGTGAACACGCACCCACTCTTTCAGCCCCTCGGCCTTTTCCCTCTTCTTGGATTCACTCAGACGGTTTTAAGACTCACAGCTGGTGCACATCCACACACTTCCAGCCCCTATGCCTCTTCCCTCTTCCTGGATTCACTCAGATGTTTTTAAAAATCACAGCTTGTGAACACGCACACACTCTTTCAGCCCCTCGGCCTCTTCCCTCTTCCTGGATTCACTCAGATGTTTTTAAAAATCACAGCTTGTGAACACGCACACACTCTTTCAGCCCCTCGGCCTCATCCCTCTTCCTGGATTCACTCAAACGGATTTAAGACTCAAAGCCGGTGCACATAGACACACTTCCAGCCCCTCTGCCTCTTCTCTCTTCCTGGATTCATTCAGGCGGTTTTAAGACTCACAGCCGGTGCACATCCACACACTTCCAGCCCCTCTGCCTCTTCCCTCTTCCTGGATTCACTCAAACGGTTTTAAGACTCACAGCCGGTGCACATCGACACACTTTCAGCCCCTCGGCCTCTTCCCTCTTCCTGGATTCAATCAAACGGATTTAAGACTCAAAGCCGGTGCACATAGATACACTTCCAGCCCCTCTGCCTCTTCTCTCTTCCTGGATTCACTCAGACGGTTTTCAGACTCACAGATGGTGCACATCCACACACTTCCAGCCCCTCTGTCTCTTCCCTCTTTCTGGATTCACTTAGACGGTTTAAGACTCACAGGCGGTGCACTTCCACACACTTCCAGCCGCCCTGCCTCTTCCCTATTCCTAGATTCAATGAGACGGTTTTAAGACTCACAGCCGGTGCACATCCACACGCTTCCAGCCCCTCTGTCTCTTCCATCTTCCTGGATTCACTCAGATGTTTTTAAAAATCACAGCTTGTGAACACGCACCCACTCTTTCAGCCCCTCGGCCTTTTCCCACTTCTTGGATTCACTCAGACGGTTTTAAGACTCACAGCTGGTGCACATCCACACACTTCCAGCCCCTATGCCTCTTCCCTCTTCCTGGATTCACTCAGATGTTTTTAAAAATCACAGCTTGTGAACACGCACACACTCTTTCAGCCCCTCGGCCTCTTCCCTCTTCCTGGATTCACTCAGATGTTTTTAAAAATCACAGCTTGTGAACACGCACACACTCTTTCAGCCCCTCGGCCTCTTCCCTCTTCCTGGATTCACTCAAACGGATTTAAGACTCAAAGCCGGTGCACATAGACACACTTCCAGCCCCTCTGCCTCTTCTCTCTTCCTGGATTCATTCAGGCGGTTTTAAGACTCACAGCCGGTGCACATCCACACACTTCCAGCCCCTCTGCCTCTTCCCTCTTCCTGGATTCACTCAAACGGTTTTAAGACTCACAGCCGGTGCACATCGACACACTTTCAGCCCCTCGGCCTCTTCCCTCTTCCTGGATTCAATCAAACGGATTTAAGACTCAAAGCCGGTGCACATAGATACACTTCCAGCCCCTCTGCCTCTTCTCTCTTCCTGGATTCACTCAGACGGTTTTAAGACTCACAGCTGGTGCACATCCACACACTTCCAGCCCCTTGGCCTCTTCCCTCTTCCTGGATTCACTCAGATGTTTTTAAAAATCACAGCTTGTGAACACGCACACACTCTTTCATCCCCTCGGCCTCTTCCCTCTTCCTGGATTCACTCAAACGGATTTAAGACTCAAAGCCGGTGCACATAGACACACTTCCAGCCCCTCTGCCTCTTCTCTCTTCCTGGATTCACTCAGACGGTTTTCAGACTCACAGATGGTGCACATCCACACACTTCCAGCCCCTCTGTCTCTTCCCTCTTTCTGGATAAACTTAGACGGTTTAAGACTCACAGGGGGTGCTCTTCCACACACTTCCAGCCGCCCTGCCTCTTCCCTATTCCTAGATTCAATGAGACGGTTTTAAGACTCACAGCCGGTGCACATCCACACGCTTCCAGCCCCTCTGTCTCTTCCATCTTCCTGGATTCACTCAGATGTTTTTAAAAATCACAGCTTGTGAACACGCACCCACTCTTTCAGCCCCTCGGCCTTTTCCCTCTTCTTGGATTCACTCAGACGGTTTTAAGACTCACAGCCGGTGCACATCCACACGCTTCCAGCCCCTCTGTCTCTTCCATCTTCCTGGATTCACTCAGATGTTTTTAAAAATCACAGCTTGTGAACACGCACACACTCTTTCAGCCCCTCGGCCTCTTTCCTCTTCCTGGATTCACTCAGATGTTTTTAAAAATCACAGCTTGTGAACACGCACACACTCTTTCAGCCCCTCGGCCTTTTCCCTCTTCCTGGATTCACTCAAACGGATTTAAGACTCAAAGCCGGTGCACATAGACACACTTCCAGCCCCTCTGCCTCTTCTCTCTTCCTGGATTCATTCAGACGGTTTTAAGACTCACAGCTGGTGCACATCCACACACTTCCAGCCCAGCTGTCTCTTCCCTCTTCCTGGATTCACTCAAACGGTTTTAAGACTCACAGCCGGTGCACATCCACACACTTCCAGCCCAGCTGTCTCTTCCCTCTTCCTGGATTCACTCAGATGTTTTTAAAAATCACAGCTTGTGAACACGCACCCACTCTTTCAGCCCCTCGGCCTTTTCCCTCTTCTTGGATTCACTCAAACGGTTTTAAGACTCACAGCCGGTGCACATCGACACACTTTCAGCCCCTCGGCCTCTTCCCTCTTCCTGGATTCACTCAAACGGATTTAAGACTCAAAGCCGGTGCACATAGATACACTTCCAGCCCCTCTGCCTCTTCTCTCTTCCTGGATTCACTCAGACGGTTTTAAGACTCACAGCTGGTGCACATCCACACACTTCCAGCCCCTCGGCCTCTTCCCTCTTCCTGGATTCACTCAGACGGTTTTAAGACTCACAGGCGGTGCACATCCATACACTTCCAGCCGCCCTGCATCTTCCTTATTCCTGGATTCACTGAGATGGTTTTAAGACTCACAGCCGGTCCACATCCACACATTCTTCCAGCCCCACTGTCTCTTCCTTCTTCCTGGATTCACTCAGATGTTTTTAAGACTCACAGCCGGTGCACATCGATAAACTTCCAGCCGCCCTGCGTCTTCCCTATTCCTGGATTCACTTAGACGGTTTTAAGACTCACAGCCTTTGCACATCCACACACTTCCAGCCCCTCTGGCTCTCCACTCTTCCTGGATTCACTCAAACGGTTTTAAGACTCACATCCGGTGCACTTCCACACACTTCCAGCCCCTTTGCCTCTTCCCTCTTCCTGGATTCACTCAAACGGTTTTAAGACTCACAGCCAGTGCACATCCACACACTTCCAGCCCCACTGTCTCTTCCCTCTTCCTGGATTCAATCAGATGTTTTTAAAAATCACAGCTTGTGAATACGCACACACACTTCCATCCCCACTGTCTCTTCCCTCTTCCTAGATTCACTCAGATGGTTTTAAGACTCACAACCGGTGCACATCCACACACTTCCAGCCCCTCTGTCTCTTCCCTCTTTCTGGATTCACTTAGACGGTTTAAGACTCACAGGCGGTGCACTTCCACACACTTCCAGCCGCCCTGCCTCTTCCCTATTCCTGGATTCAATGAGACGGTTTTAAGACTCACAGCCGGTGCAAATACACAGGCTTCCAGCCCCTCTGTCTCTTCCATCTTCCTGGATTCACTCAGATGTTTTTAAAAATCACAGCTTGTGAACACGCACCCACTCTTTCAGCCCCTCGGCCTTTTCCCTCTTCTTGGATTCACTCAAACGGATTTAAGACTCAAAGCCGGTGCACATAGACACACTTCCAGCCCCTCTGCCTCTTCTCTCTTCCTGGATTCACTCAGACGGTTTTCAGACTCACAGATGGTGCACATCCACACACTTCCAGCCCCTCTGTCTCTTCCCTCTTTCTGGATTCACTTAGACGGTTTAAGACTCACAGGCGGTGCACTTCCACACACTTCCAGCCGCCCTGCCTCTTCCCTATTCCTAGATTCAATGAGACGGTTTTAAGACTCACAGCCGGTGCACATCCACACGCTTCCAGCCCCTCTGTCTCTTCCATCTTCCTGGATTCACTCAGATGTTTTTAAAAATCACAGCTTGTGAACACGCACCCACTCTTTCAGCCCCTCGGCCTTTTCCCTCTTCTTGGATTCACTCAGACGGTTTTAAGACTCACAGCTGGTGCACATCCACACACTTCCAGCCCCTATGCCTCTTCCCTCTTCCTGGATTCACTCAGATGTTTTTAAAAATCACAGCTTGTGAACACGCACACACTCTTTCAGCCCCTCGGCCTCTTCCCTCTTCCTGGATTCACTCAGATGTTTTTAAAAATCACAGCTTGTGAACACGCACACACTCTTTCAGCCCCTCGGCCTCTTCCCTCTTCCTGGATTCACTCAAACGGATTTAAGACTCAAAGCCGGTGCACATAGACACACTTCCAGCCCCTCTGCCTCTTCTCTCTTCCTGGATTCATTCAGGCGGTTTTAAGACTCACAGCCGGTGCACATCCACACACTTCCAGCCCCTCTGCCTCTTCCCTCTTCCTGGATTCACTCAAACGGTTTTAAGACTCACAGCCGGTGCACATCGACACACTTTCAGCCCCTCGGCCTCTTCCCTCTTCCTGGATTCAATCAAACGGATTTAAGACTCAAAGCCGGTGCACATAGATACACTTCCAGCCCCTCTGCCTCTTCTCTCTTCCTGGATTCACTCAGACGGTTTTCAGACTCACAGATGGTGCACATCCACACACTTCCAGCCCCTCTGTCTCTTCCCTCTTTCTGGATTCACTTAGACGGTTTAAGACTCACAGGCGGTGCACTTCCACACACTTCCAGCCGCCCTGCCTCTTCCCTATTCCTAGATTCAATGAGACGGTTTTAAGACTCACAGCCGGTGCACATCCACACGCTTCCAGCCCCTCTGTCTCTTCCATCTTCCTGGATTCACTCAGATGTTTTTAAAAATCACAGCTTGTGAACACGCACCCACTCTTTCAGCCCCTCGGCCTTTTCCCACTTCTTGGATTCACTCAGACGGTTTTAAGACTCACAGCTGGTGCACATCCACACACTTCCAGCCCCTATGCCTCTTCCCTCTTCCTGGATTCACTCAGATGTTTTTAAAAATCACAGCTTGTGAACACGCACACACTCTTTCAGCCCCTCGGCCTCTTCCCTCTTCCTGGATTAACTCAGATGTTTTTAAAAATCACAGCTTGTGAACACGCACACACTCTTTCAGCCCCTCGGCCTCTTCCCTCTTCCTGGATTCACTCAAACGGATTTAAGACTCAAAGCCGGTGCACATAGACACACTTCCAGCCCCTCTGCCTCTTCTCTCTTCCTGGATTCATTCAGGCGGTTTTAAGACTCACAGCCGGTGCACATCCACACACTTCCAGCCCCTCTGCCTCTTCCCTCTTCCTGGATTCACTCAAACGGTTTTAAGACTCACAGCCGGTGCACATCGACACACTTTCAGCCCCTCGGCCTCTTCCCTCTTCCTGGATTCAATCAAACGGATTTAAGACTCAAAGCCGGTGCACATAGATACACTTCCAGCCCCTCTGCCTCTTCTCTCTTCCTGGATTCACTCAGACGGTTTTAAGACTCACAGCTGGTGCACATCCACACACTTCCAGCCCCTTGGCCTCTTCCCTCTTCCTGGATTCACTCAGATGTTTTTAAAAATCACAGCTTGTGAACACGCACACACTCTTTCATCCCCTCGGCCTCTTCCCTCTTCCTGGATTCACTCAAACGGATTTAAGACTCAAAGCCGGTGCACATAGACACACTTCCAGCCCCTCTGCCTCTTCTCTCTTCCTGGATTCACTCAGACGGTTTTCAGATTCACAGATGGTGCACATCCACACACTTCCAGCCCCTCTGTCTCTTCCCTCTTTCTGGATAAACTTAGACGGTTTAAGACTCACAGGGGGTGCTCTTCCACACACTTCCAGCCGCCCTGCCTCTTCCCTATTCCTAGATTCAATGAGACGGTTTTAAGACTCACAGCTGGTGCACATCCACACACTTCCAGCCCAGCTGTCTCTTCCCTCTTCCTGGATTCACTCAAACGGTTTTAAGACTCACAGCCGGTGCACATCCACACACTTCCAGCCCAGCTGTCTCTTCCCTCTTCCTGGATTCACTCAAACGGTTTTAAGACTCATAGCTGGTGCACATCGATACACTTCCAGCCGCCCTGCGTCTTCCCTATTCCTGGATTCACTGAGACGGTTTTAAGACTCACAGCCGGTGCACATCCACACACTTCCAGCCCCTCTGCCTCTTCCCTCTTCCTGGATTCACTCAGACAGTTTTCAGACTCACAGCCGTTGCACATCCAAACACTTCCAGCCCCTCTGCCTCTTCCCTCTTCCTGGATTCACTCAAACGGTTTTAAGACTCACAGCCGGTGCACATCGACACACTTTCAGCCCCTCGGCCTCTGCCCTCTTCCTGGATTCACTCAAACGGATTTAAGACTCAAAGCCGGTGCACATAGATAAACTTCCAGCCCCTCTGCCTCTTCTCTCTTCCTGGATTCACTCAGACGGTTTTAAGACTCACAGCTGGTGCACATCCACACACTTCCAGCCCCTCGGCCTCTTCCCTCTTCCTGGATTCACTCAAACGGATTTAAGACTCACAGCCGGTGCACATAGACACACTTCCAGCTCCTCTGCCTCTTCTCTCTTCCTGGATTCACTCAGACGGTTTTAAGACTCACAGGCGGTGCACATCCATACACTTCCAGTCCCTCTGCTTCTCCACTCTTCCTGGATTCACTCAGACGGTTTAAGACTCACAGGCGGTGCACTTCCACATACTTCCAGTCGCCCTGCCTCTTCCCTATTCCTGAATTCACTGAGACGGTTTTAAGACTCACAGCCGGTGTAAATCCACACACTTCCAGCCCCTCTGTCTCTTCCCTCTTCCTGGATTCACTCAGATGTTTTTAAAAATCACAGCTTGTGAACACGCACCCACTCTTTCAGCCCCTCGGCCTTTTCCCTCTTCTTGGATTCACTCAGACAGTTTTAACACTCACAGCTGGTGCACATCCACACACTTCCAGCCCCTATGCCTCTTCCATCTTCCTGGATTCACTCAGATGTTTTTAAAAATCACAGCTTGTGAACACGCACACACTCTTTCAGCCCCTCGGCCTCTTCCCTCTTCCTGGATTCACTCAAACGGATTTAAGACTCAAAGCCGGTGCACATAGACACACTTCCAGCCCCTCTGCCTCTTCTCTCTTCCTGGATTCACTCAGACTTTTTTCAGACTCACAGATGGTGCACATCCACACACTTCCAGCCCCTCTGTCTCTTCCCTCTTTCTGGATAAACTTAGACGGTTTAAGACTCACAGGGGGTGCACTTCCACACACTTCCAGCCGCCCTGCCTCTTCCCTATTCCTAGATTCAATGAGACGGTTTTAAGACTCACAGCCGGTGCACATCCACACGCTTCCAGCCCCTCTGTCTCTTCCATCTTCCTGGATTCACTCAGATGTTTTTAAAAATCACAGCTTGTGAACACGCACCCACTCTTTCAGCCCCTCGGCCTTTTCCCTCTTCTTGGATTCACTCAGACGGTTTTAAGACTCACAGCTGGTGCACATCCACACACTTCCAGCCCCTATGCCTCTTCCCTTTTCCTGGATTCACTCAGATGTTTTTAAAAATCACAGCTTGTGAACACGCACACACTCTTTCAGCCCCTCGGCCTCTTTCCTCTTCCTGGATTCACTCAGATGTTTTTAAAAATCACAGCTTGTGAACACGCACACACTCTTTCAGCCCCTCGGCCTCTTCCCTCTTCCTGGATTCACTCAAACGGATTTAAGACTCAAAGCCGGTGCACATAGATACACTTCCAGCCCCTCTGCCTCTTCTCTCTTCCTGGATTCACTCAGACGGTTTTAAGACTCACAGCTTGTGAACACGCACACACTCTTTCAGCCCCTCGGCCTCTTCCCTCTTCCTGGATTCACTCAAACGGATTTAAGAATCACAGCCTTTGCACATCCACACACTTCCAGTCCCTCTGCTTCTCCACTCTTCCTGGATTCACTCAGACGGTTTAAGACTCACAGGCGGTGCACTTCCACATACTTCCAGCCGCCCTGCCTCTTCCCTATTCCTGAATTCACTGAGACGGTTTTAAGACTCACAGCCGGTATAAATCCACACACTTCCAGCCCCTCTGTCTCTTCCCTCTTCCTGGATTCACTCAGATGTTTTTAAAAATCACAGCTTGTGAACACGCACCCACTCTTTCAGCCCCTCGACCTTTTCCCTCTTCTTGGATTCACTCAGACGGTTTTAAGACTCACAGCCGGTGCACATCCATACACTTCCAGCCGCCCTGCATCTTCCTTATTCCTGCATTCACTGAGATGGTTTTAAGACTCACAGCCGGTCCACATCCACACATTCTTCCAGCCCCACTGTCTCTTCCCTCTTCCTGGATTCACTCAGATGTTTTTAAGACTCACAGCCGGTGCACATCGATAAACTTCCAGCCGCCCTGCGTCTTCCCTATTCCTGGATTAACTTAGACGGTTTTAAGACTCACAGCCTTTGCACATCCACACACTTCCAGCCCCTCTGGCTCTCCACTCTTCCTTGATTCACTCAAACGGTTTTAAGACTCACATCCGGTGCACTTCCACACACTTCCAGCCCCTCTGCCTCTTCCCTCTTCCTGGATTCACTCAAACGGTTTTAAGACTCACAGCCAGTGCACATCCACACACTTCCAGCCCCACTGTCTCTTCCCTCTTCCTGGATTCAATCAGATGTTTTTAAAAATCACAGCTTGTGAATACGCACACACACTTCCATCCCCACTGTCTCTTCCCTCTTCCTAGATTCACTCAGACGGTTTTAAGACTCACAGCTGGTGCACATCCACACACTTCCAGCCCCTCTGCCTCTCCACTCTTCCTGGATTCACTTAGACGGTTTAAGACTCACAGCCAGTGCACATCCACACACTTCCAGCCCCTCGGCCTCTTCCCTCTTCTTGGATTCACTCAGATATTTTTAAGACTCACAACCAGTGCACATCCACACACTTCCAGCCCCTCTGTCTCTTCCCTCTTTCTGGATTCACTTAGACGGTTTAAGACTCACAGGCGGTGCACTTCCACACACTTCCAGCCGCCCTGCCTCTTCCCTATTCCTGGATTCAATGAGACGGTTTTAAGACTCACAGCCGGTGCACATCCACAGGCTTCCAGCCCCTCTGTCTCTTCCATCTTCCTGGATTCACTCAGATGTTTTTAAAAATCACAGCTTGTGAACACGCACCCACTCTTTCAGCCCCTCGGCCTTTTCCCTCTTCTTGGATTCACTCAAACGGATTTAAGACTCAAAGCCGGTGCACATAGACACACTTCCAGCCCCTCTGCCTCTTCTCTCTTCCTGGATTCACTCAGACGGTTTTCAGACTCACAGATGGTGCACATCCACACACTTCCAGCCCCTCTGTCTCTTCCCTCTTTCTGGATTCACTTAGACGGTTTAAGACTCACAGGCGGTGCACTTCCACACACTTCCAGCCGCCCTGCCTCTTCCCTATTCCTAGATTCAATGAGACGGTTTTAAGAGTCATAGCCGGTGCACATCCACACTTTTCCAGCCCCTCTGTCTCTTCCATCTTCCTGGATTCACTCAGATGTTTTTAAAAATCACAGCTTGTGAACACGCACCCACTCTTTCAGCCCCTCGGCCTTTTCCCTCTTCTTGGATTCACTCAGACGGTTTTAAGACTCACAGCTGGTGCACATCCACACACTTCCAGCCCCTATGCCTCTTCCCTCTTCCTGGATTCACTCAGATGTTTTTAAAAATCACAGCTTGTGAACACGCACACAATCTTTCAGCCCCTCGGCCTCTTCCCTCTTCCTGGATTCACTCAGATGTTTTTAAAAATCACAGCTTGTGAACACGCACACACTCTTTCAGCCCCTCGGCCTCTTCCCTCTTCCTGGATTCACTCAAACAGATTTAAGACTCAAAGCCGGTGCACATAGACACACTTCCAGCCCCTCTGCCTCTTCTCTCTTCCTGGATTCACTCAGACGGTTTTAAGACTCACAGCTTGTGAACACGCACACACTCTTTCAGCCCCTCGGCCTCTTCCCTCTTCCTGGATTCACTCAAACGGATTTAAGACTCACAGCCTTTGCACATCCACACAATTCCAGTCCCTCTGCTTCTCCACTCTTCCTGGATTCACTCAGACGGTTTAAGACTCACAGGCGGTGCACTTCCACATACTTCCAGTCGCCCTGCCTCTTCCCTATTCCTGAATTCACTGAGACGGTTTTAAGACTCACAGCCGGTCTAAATCCACACACTTCCAGCCCCTCTGTCTCTTCCCTCTTCCTGGATTCACTCAGATGTTTTTAAAAATCACAGCTTGTGAACACGCACCCACTCTTTCAGCCCCTCGGCCTTTTCCCTCTTCTTGGATTCACTCAGACGGTTTTAACACTTACAGCTAGTGCACATCCACACACTTCCAGCCCCTATGCCTCTTCCCTCTTCCTGGATTCACTCAGATGTTTTTAAAAATCACAGCTTGTGAACACGCACACACTCTTTCATCCCCTCGGCCTCTTCCCTCTTCCTGGATTCACTCAAACGGATTTAAGACTCAAAGCCGGTGCACATAGACACACTTCCAGCCCCTCTGCCTCTTCTCTCTTCCTGGATTCACTCAGACGGTTTTCAGACTCACAGATGGTGCACATCCACACACTTCCAGCCCCTCTGTCTCTTCCCTCTTTCTGGATAAACTTAGACGGTTTAAGACTCACAGGGGGTGCACTTCCACACACTTCCAGCCGCCCTGCCTCTTCCCTATTCCTAGATTCAATGAGACGGTTTTAAGACTCACAGCCGGTGCACATCCACACGCTTCCAGCCCCTCTGTCTCTTCCATCTTCCTGGATTCACTCAGATGTTTTTAAAAATCACAGCTTGTGAACACGGACCCACT
Organism: Natrix helvetica; assembly: GCF_964273705.1. NCBI lineage: Eukaryota > Metazoa > Chordata > Lepidosauria > Squamata > Natricidae > Natrix > Natrix helvetica. The sequence goes on from NC_138555.1 coordinate 32,408,492, forward strand.
CTTTCAGCCCCTCGGCCTTTTCCCTCTTCTTGGATTCACTCAGACGGTTTTAAGACTCACAGCTGGTGCACATCCACACACTTCCAGCCCCTATGCCTCTTCCCTTTTCCTGGATTCACTCAGATGTTTTTAAAAATCACAGCTTGTGAACACGCACACACTCTTTCAGCCCCTCGGCCTCTTTCCTCTTCCTGGATTCACTCAGATGTTTTTAAAAATCACAGCTTGTGAACACGCACACACTCTTTCAGCCCCTCGGCCTCTTCCCTCTTCCTGGATTCACTCAAACGGATTTAAGACTCAAAGCCGGTGCACATAGACACACTTCCAGCCCCTCTGCCTCTTCTCTCTTCCTGGATTCATTCAGACGGTTTTAAGACTCACAGCTGGTGCACATCCACACACTTCCAGCCCAGCTGTCTCTTCCCTCTTCCTGGATTCACTCAAACGGTTTTAAGACTCACAGCCGGTGCACATCCACACACTTCCAGCCCAGCTGTCTCTTCCCTCTTCCTGGATTCACTCAAACGGTTTTAAGACTCATAGCTGGTGCACATCGATACACTTCCAGCCGCCCTGCGTCTTCCCTATTCCTGGATTCACTGAGACGGTTTTAAGACTCACAGCCGGTGCACATCCACACACTTCCAGCCCCTCTGCCTCTTCCCTCTTCCTGGATTCACTCAGACAGTTTTCAGACTCACAGCCGTTGCACATCCAAACACTTCCAGCCCCTCTGCCTCTTCCCTCTTCCTGGATTCACTCAGACGGTTTTAAGACTCACAGCTGGTGCACATCCACACACTTCCAGCCCCTCGGCCTCTTCCCTCTTCCTGGATTCACTCAAACGGATTTAAGACTCACAGCCGGTGCACATAGACACACTTCCATCCCCTCTGCCTCTTCTCTCTTCCTGGATTCACTCAGACGGTTTTAAGACTCACAGGCGGTGCACATCCATACACTTCCAGTCCCTCTGCTTCTCCACTCTTCCTGGATTCACTCAGACGGTTTAAGACTCACAGGCGGTGCACTTCCACATACTTCCAGCCCCTCTGCCTCTTCCCTCTTCCTGGATTCACTCAGATGTTTTTAAAAATCACAGCTTGTGAACACGCCCACACTCTTTCAGCCCCTCGGCCTCTTCCCTCTTCCTGGATTCACTCAAACGGATTTAAGACTCACAGCCTTTGCACATCCACACACTTCCAGTCCCTCTGCTTCTCCACTCTTCCTGGATTCACTCAGACGGTTTAAGACTCACAGGCGGTGCACTTCCACATACTTCCAGTCGCCCTGCCTCTTCCCTATTCCTGAATTCACTGAGACGGTTTTAAGACTCACAGCCGATGTAAATCCACACACTTCCAGCCCCTCTTTCTTTTCCCTCTTCCTGGATTCACTCAGATGTTTTTAAAAATCACAGCTTGTGAACACGCACCCACTCTTTCAGACCCTCGGCCTTTTCCCTCTTCTTGGATTCACTCAGACGGTTTTAAGACTCACAGCCGGTGCACTTCCATACACTTCCAGTCCCTCTGCTTCTCCACTCTTCCTGGATTCACTCAGACGGTTTAAGACTCACAGGCGGTGCACTTCCACATACTTCCAGCCGCCCTGCCTCTTCCCTATTCCTGAATTCACTGAGACGGTTTTAAGACTCACAGCCGGTGTAAATCCACACACTTCCAGCCCCTCTGTCTCTTCCCTCTTCCTGGATTCACTCAAATGTTTTTAAAAATCACAGCTTGTGAACACGCACCCACTCTTTCAGCCCCTCGACCTTTTCCCTCTTCTTGGATTCACTCAGACGGTTTTAAGACTCACAGCCGGTGCACATCCATACACTTCCAGCCGCCCTGCATCTTCCTTATTCCTGGATTCACTGAGATGGTTTTAAGACTCACAGCCGGTCCACATCCACACATTCTTCCAGCCCCACTGTCTCTTCCCTCTTCCTGGATTCACTCAGATGTTTTTAAGACTCACAGCCAGTGCACATCGATAAACTTCCAGCCGCCCTGCGTCTTCCCTATTCCTGGATTCACTTAGACGGTTTTAAGACTCACAGCCTTTGCACATCCACACACTTCCAGCCCCTCTGGCTCTCCACTCTTCCTGGATTCACTCAAACGGTTTTAAGACTCACATCCGGTGCACTTCCACACACTTCCAGCCCCTCTGCCTCTTCCCTCTTCCTGGATTCACTCAAACGGTTTTAAGACTCACAGCCAGTGCACATCCACACACTTCCAGCCCCACTGTCTCTTCCCTCTTCCTGGATTCAATCAGATGTTTTTAAAAATCACAGCTTGTGAATACGCACACACACTTCCATCCCCACTGTCTCTTCCCTCTTCCTAGATTCACTCAGACGGTTTTAAGACTCACAGCTGGTGCACATCCACACACTTCCAGCCCCTCTGCCTCTCCACTCTTCCTGGATTCACTTAGACGGTTTAAGACTCACAACCGGTGCACATCCACACACTTCCAGCCCCTCGGCCTCTTCCCTCTTCTTGGATTCACTCAGATATTTTTAAGACTCACAACCGGTGCACATCCACACACTTCCAGCCCCTCTGTCTCTTCCCTCTTTCTGGATTCACTTAGACGGTTTAAGACTCACAGGCGGTGCACTTCCACACACTTCCAGCCGCCCTGCCTCTTCCCTATTCCTGGATTCAATGAGACGGTTTTAAGACTCACAGCCGGTGCACATCCACAGGCTTCCAGCCCCTCTGTCTCTTCCATCTTCCTGGATTCACTCAGATGTTTTTAAAAATCACAGCTTGTGAACACGCACCCACTCTTTCAGCCCCTCGGCCTTTTCCCTCTTCTTGGATTCACTCAAACGGATTTAAGACTCAAAGCCGGTGCACATAGACACACTTCCAGCCCCTCTGCCTCTTCTCTCTTCCTGGATTCACTCAGACGGTTTTCAGACTCACAGATGGTGCACATCCACACACTTCCAGCCCCTCTGTCTCTTCCCTCTTTCTGGATTCACTTAGACGGTTTAAGACTCACAGGCGGTGCACTTCCACACACTTCCAGCCGCCCTGCCTCTTCCCTATTCCTAGATTCAATGAGACGGTTTTAAGACTCACAGCCGGTGCACATCCACACTTTTCCAGCCCCTCTGTCTCTTCCATCTTCCTGGATTCACTCAGATGTTTTTAAAAATCACAGCTTGTGAACACGCACCCACTCTTTCAGCCCCTCGGCCTTTTCCCTCTTCTTGGATTCACTCAGACGGTTTTAAGACTCACAGCTGGTGCACATCCACACACTTCCAGCCCCTATGCCTCTTCCCTCTTCCTGGATTCACTCAGATGTTTTTAAAAATCACAGCTTGTGAACACGCACACAGTCTTTCAGCCCCTCGGCCTCTTCCCTCTTCCTGGATTCACTCAGATGTTTTTAAAAATCACAGCTTGTGAACACGCACACACTCTTTCAGCCCCTCGGCCTCTTCCCTCTTCCTGGATTCACTCAAACGGATTTAAGACTCAAAGCCGGTGCACATAGACACACTTCCAGCCCCTCTGCCTCTTCTCTCTTCCTGGATTCATTCAGACGGTTTTAAGACTCACAGCCGGTGCACATCCACACACTTCCAGCCCCACTGTCTCTTCCCTCTTCCTGGATTCACTCAAACGGTTTTAAGACTCATAGCTGGTGCACATCCACACACTTCCAGCCCCTCGGCCTCTTCCCTCTTCCTGGATTCACTCAAACGGATTTAAGACTCAAAGCCGGTGCACATAGACACACTTCCAGCCGCCCTGCGTATTCCCTATTCCTGGATTCACTGAGACGGTTTTAAGACTCACAGCCGGTGCACATCCACACACTTCCAGCCCCTCTGCCTCTTCCCTCTTCCTGGATTCACTCAGACAGTTTTCAGACTCACAGCCGTTGCACATCCACACACTTCCAGCCCCTCTGCCTCTTCCCTCTTCCTGGATTCACTCAAACGGTTTTAAGACTCACAGCCGGTGCACATCGACACACTTTCAGCCCCTCGGCCTCTTCCCTCTTCCTGGATTCACTCAAACGGATTTAAGACTCAAAGCCGGTGCACATAGACACACTTCCAGCCCCTCTGCCTCTTCTCTCTTCCTGGATTCATTCAGACGGTTTTAAGACTCACAGCTGGTGCACATCCACACACTTCCAGCCCAGCTGTCTCTTCCCTCTTCCTGGATTCACTCAAACGGTTTTAAGACTCACAGCCGGTGCACATCCACACACTTCCAGCCCAGCTGTCTCTTCCCTCTTCCTGGATTCACTCAAACGGTTTTAAGACTCATAGCTGGTGCACATCGATACACTTCCAGCCGCCCTGCGCCTTCCCTATTCCTGGATTCACTGAGACGGTTTTAAGACTCACAGCCGGTGCACATCCACACACTTCCAGCCCCTCTGCCTCTTCCCTCTTCCTGGATTCACTCAGACAGTTTTCAGACTCACAGCCGTTGCACATCCAAACACTTCCAGCCCCTCTGCCTCTTCCCTCTTCCTGGATTCACTCAGACGGTTTTAAGACTCACAGCTGGTGCACATCCACACACTTCCAGCCCCTCGGCCTCTTCCCTCTTCCTGGATTCACTCAAACGGATTTAAGACTCACAGCCGGTGCACATAGACACACTTCCATCCCCTCTGCCTCTTCTCTCTTCCTGGATTCACTCAGACGGTTTTAAGACTCACAGGCGGTGCACATCCATACACTTCCAGTCCCTCTGCTTCTCCACTCTTCCTGGATTCACTCAGACGGTTTAAGACTCACAGGCGGTGCACTTCCACATACTTCCAGCCCCTCTGCCTCTTCCCTCTTCCTGGATTCACTCAGATGTTTTTAAAAATCACAGCTTGTGAACACGCCCACACTCTTTCAGCCCCTCGGCCTCTTCCCTCTTCCTGGATTCACTCAAACGGATTTAAGACTCACAGCCTTTGCACATCCACACACTTCCAGTCCCTCTGCTTCTCCACTCTTCCTGGATTCACTCAGACGGTTTAAGACTCACAGGCGGTGCAGTTCCACATACTTCCAGTCGCCCTGCCTCTTCCCTATTCCTGAATTCACTGAGACGGTTTTAAGACTCACAGCCGGTGTAAATCCACACACTTCCAGCCCCTCTTTCTTTTCCCTCTTCCTGGATTCACTCAGATGTTTTTAAAAATCACAGCTTGTGAACACGCACCCACTCTTTCAGACCCTCGGCCTTTTCCCTCTTCTTGGATTCACTCAGACGGTTTTAAGACTCACAGCCGGTGCACTTCCATACACTTCCAGTCCCTCTGCTTCTCCACTCTTCCTGGATTCACTCAGACGGTTTAAGACTCACAGGCGGTGCACTTCCACATACTTCCAGCCGCCCTGCCTCTTCCCTATTCCTGAATTCACTGAGACGGTTTTAAGACTCACAGCCGGTGTAAATCCACACACTTCCAGCCCCTCTGTCTCTTCCCTCTTCCTGGATTCACTCAGATGTTTTTAAAAATCACAGCTTGTGAACACGCACCCACTCTTTCAGCCCCTCGACCTTTTCCCTCTTCTTGGATTCACTCAGACGGTTTTAAGACTCACAGCCGGTGCACATCCATACACTTCCAGCCGCCCTGCATCTTCCTTATTCCTGGATTCACTGAGATGGTTTTAAGACTCACAGCCGGTCCACATCCACACATTCTTCCAGCCCCACTGTCTCTTCCCTCTTCCTGGATTCACTCAGATGTTTTTAAGACTCACAGCCAGTGCACATCGATAAACTTCCAGCCGCCCTGCGTCTTCCCTATTCCTGGATTCACTTAGACGGTTTTAAGACTCACAGCCTTTGCACATCCACACACTTCCAGCCCCTCTGGCTCTCCACTCTTCCTGGATTCACTCAAACGGTTTTAAGACTCACATCCGGTGCACTTCCACACACTTCCAGCCCCTCTGCCTCTTCCCTCTTCCTGGATTCACTCAAACGGTTTTAAGACTCACAGCCAGTGCACATCCACACACTTCCAGCCCCACTGTCTCTTCCCTCTTCCTGGATTCAATCAGATGTTTTTAAAAATCACAGCTTGTGAATACGCACACACACTTCCATCCCCACTGTCTCTTCCCTCTTCCTAGATTCACTCAGACGGTTTTAAGACTCACAGCTGGTGCACATCCACACACTTCCAGCCCCTCTGCCTCTCCACTCTTCCTGGATTCACTTAGACGGTTTAAGACTCACAACCGGTGCACATCCACACACTTCCAGCCCCTCGGCCTCTTCCCTCTTCTTGGATTCACTCAGATATTTTTAAGACTCACAACCGGTGCACATCCACACACTTCCAGCCCCTCTGTCTCTTCCCTCTTTCTGGATTCACTTAGACGGTTTAAGACTCACAGGCGGTGCACTTCCACACACTTCCAGCCGCCCTGCCTCTTCCCTATTCCTGGATTCAATGAGACGGTTTTAAGACTCACAGCCGGTGCACATCCACAGGCTTCCAGCCCCTCTGTCTCTTCCATCTTCCTGGATTCACTCAGATGTTTTTAAAAATCACAGCTTGTGAACACGCACCCACTCTTTCAGCCCCTCGGCCTTTTCCCTCTTCTTGGATTCACTCAAACGGATTTAAGACTCAAAGCCGGTGCACATAGACACACTTCCAGCCCCTCTGCCTCTTCTCTCTTCCTGGATTCACTCAGACGGTTTTCAGACTCACAGATGGTGCACATCCACACACTTCCAGCCCCTCTGTCTCTTCCCTCTTTCTGGATTCACTTAGACGGTTTAAGACTCACAGGCGGTGCACTTCCACACACTTCCAGCCGCCCTGCCTCTTCCCTATTCCTAGATTCAATGAGACGGTTTTAAGACTCACAGCCGGTGCACATCCACACTTTTCCAGCCCCTCTGTCTCTTCCATCTTCCTGGATTCACTCAGATGTTTTTAAAAATCACAGCTTGTGAACACGCACCCACTCTTTCAGCCCCTCGGCCTTTTCCCTCTTCTTGGATTCACTCAGACGGTTTTAAGACTCACAGCTGGTGCACATCCACACACTTCCAGCCCCTATGCCTCTTCCCTCTTCCTGGATTCACTCAGATGTTTTTAAAAATCACAGCTTGTGAACACGCACACACTCTTTCAGCCCCTCGGCCTCTTCCCTCTTCCTGGATTCACTCAGATGTTTTTAAAAATCACAGCTTGTGAACACGCACACACTCTTTCAGCCCCTCGGCCTCTTCCCTCTTCCTGGATTCACTCAAACGGATTTAAGACTCAACGCCGGTGCACATAGACACACTTCCAGCCCCTCTGCCTCTTCTCTCTTCCTGGATTCATTCAGACGGTTTTAAGACTCACAGCCGGTGCACATCCACACACTTCCAGCCCCACTGTCTCTTCCCTCTTCCTGGATTCACTCAAACGGTTTTAAGACTCATAGCTGGTGCACATCCACACACTTCCAGCCCCTCGGCCTCTTCCCTCTTCCTGGATTCACTCAAACGGATTTAAGACTCAAAGCCGGTGCACATAGACACACTTCCAGCCGCCCTGCGTATTCCCTATTCCTGGATTCACTGAGACGGTTTTAAGACTCACAGCCGGTGCACATCCACACACTTCCAGCCCCTCTGCCTCTTCCCTCCTCCTGGATTCACTCAGACAGTTTTCAGACTCACAGCCGTTGCACATCCACACACTTCCAGCCCCTCTGCCTCTTCCCTCTTCCTGGATTCACTCAAACGGTTTTAAGACTCACAGCCGGTGCACATCGACACACTTTCAGCCCCTCGGCCTCTTCCCTCTTCCTGGATTCACTCAAACGGATTTAAGACTCAACGCCGGTGCACATAGATACACTTCCAGCCCCTCTGCCTCTTCTCTCTTCCTGGATTCATTCAGACGGTTTTAAGACTCACAGCTGGTGCACATCCACACACTTCCAGCCCAGCTGTCTCTTCCCTCTTCCTGGATTCACTCAAACGGTTTTAAGACTCACAGCCGGTGCACATCCACACACTTCCAGCCCAGCTGTCTCTTCCCTCTTCCTGGATTCACTCAAACGGTTTTAAGACTCATAGCTGGTGCACATCGATACACTTCCAGCCGCCCTGCGTCTTCCCTATTCCTGGATTCACTGAGACGGTTTTAAGACTCACAGCCGGTGCACATCCACACACTTCCAGCCCCTCTGCCTCTTCCCTCTTCCTGGATTCACTCAGACAGTTTTCAGACTCACAGCCGTTGCACATCCAAACACTTCCAGCCCCTCTGCCTCTTCTCTCTTCCTGGATTCACTCAGACGGTTTTAAGACTCACAGCTGGTGCACATCCACACACTTCCAGCCCCTCGGCCTCTTCCCTCTTCCTGGATTCACTCAAACGGATTTAAGACTCACAGCCGGTGCACATAGACACACTTCCAGCCCCTCTGCCTCTTCTCTCTTCCTGGATTCACTCAGACGGTTTTAAGACTCACAGGCGGTGCACATCCATACACTTCCAGTCCCTCTGCTTCTCCACTCTTCCTGGATTCACTCAGACGGTTTAAGACTCACAGGCGGTGCACTTCCACATACTTCCAGCCCCTCTGCCTCTTCCCTCTTCCTGGATTCACTCAGATGTTTTTAAAAATCACAGCTTGTGAACACGCACACACTCTTTCAGCCCCTCGGCCTCTTCCCTCTTCCTGGATTCACTCAAACGGATTTAAGACTCACAGCCTTTGCACATCCACACACTTCCAGTCCCTCTGCTTCTCCACTCTTCCTGGATTCACTCAGACGGTTTAAGACTCACAGGCGGTGCACTTCCACATACTTCCAGTCGCCCTGCCTCTTCCCTATTCCTGAATTCACTGAGACGGTTTTAAGACTCACAGCCGGTGTAAATCCACACACTTCCAGCCCCTCTTTCTTTTCCCTCTTCCTGGATTCACTCAGATGTTTTTAAAAATCACAGCTTGTGAACACGCAACCACTCTTTCAGACCCTCGGCCTTTTCCCTCTTCTTGGATTCACTCAGACGGTTTTAAGACTCACAGCCGGTGCACTTCCATACACTTCCAGTCCCTCTGCTTCTCCACTCTTCCTGGATTCACTCCGACGGTTTAAGACTCACAGGCGGTGCACTTCCACAAACTTCCAGCCGCCCTGCCTCTTCCCTATTCCTGAATTCACTGAGACGGTTTTAAGACTCACAGCCGGTGTAAATCCACACACTTCCAGCCCCTCTGTCTCTTCCCTCTTCCTGGATTCACTCAGATGTTTTTAAAAATCACAGCTTGTGAACACGCACCCACTCTTTCAGCCCCTCGACCTTTTCCCTCTTCTTGGATTCACTCAGACGGTTTTAAGACTCACAGCCGGTGCACATCCATACACTTCCAGCCGCCCTGCATCTTCCTTATTCCTGGATTCACTGAGATGGTTTTAAGACTCACAGCCGGTCCACATCCACACATTCTTCCAGCCCCACTGTCTCTTCCCTCTTCCTGGATTCACTCAGATGTTTTTAAGACTCACAGCCGGTGCACATCGATAAACTTCCAGCCACCCTGCGTCTTCCCTATTCCTGGATTCACTTAGACGGTTTTAAGACTCACAGCCTTTGCACATCCACACACTTCCAGCCCCTCTGGCTCTCCACTCTTCCTGGATTCACTCAAACGGTTTTAAGACTCACATCCGGTGCACTTCCACACACTTCCAGCCCCTCTGCCTCTTCCCTCTTCCTGGATTCACTCAAACGGTTTTAAGACTCACAGCCAGTGCACATCCACACACTTCCAGCCCCACTGTCTCTTCCCTCTTCCTGGATTCAATCAGATGTTTTTAAAAATCACAGCTTGTGAATACGCACACACACTTCCATCCCCACTGTCTCTTCCCTCTTCCTAGATTCACTCAGACGGTTTTAAGACTCACAGCTGGTGCACATCCACACACTTCCAGCCCCTCTGCCTCTCCACTCTTCCTGGATTCACTTAGACGGTTTAAGACTCACAGCCAGTGCACATCCACACACTTCCAGCCCCTCGGCCTCTTCCCTCTTCTTGGATTCACTCAGATATTTTTAAGACTCACAACCGGTGCACATCCACACACTTCCAGCCCCTCTGTCTCTTCCCTCTTTCTGGATTCACTTAGACGGTTTAAGACTCACAGGCGGTGCACTTCCACACACTTCCAGCCGCCCTGCCTCTTCCGTATTCCTGGATTCAATGAGACGGTTTTAAGACTCACAGCCGGTGCACATCCACAGGGTTCCAGCCCCTCTGTCTCTTCCATCTTCCTGGATTCACTCAGATGTTTTTAAAAATCACAGCTTGTGAACACGCACCCACTCTTTCAGCCCCTCGGCCTTTTCCCTCTTCTTGGATTCACTCAAACGGATTTAAGACTCAAAGCCGGTGCACATAGACACACTTCCAGCCCCTCTGCCTCTTCTCTCTTCCTGGATTCACTCAGACGGTTTTCAGACTCACAGATGGTGCACATCCACACACTTCCAGCCCCTCTGTCTCTTCCCTCTTTCTGGATTCACTTAGACGGTTTAAGACTCACAGGCGGTGCACTTCCACACACTTCCAGCCGCCCTGCCTCTTCCCTATTACTAGATTCAATGAGACGGTTTTAAGACTCACAGCCGGTGCACATCCACACTTTTCCAGCCCCTCTGTCTCTTCCATCTTCCTGGATTCACTCAGATGTTTTTAAAAATCACAGCTTGTGAACACGCACCCACTCTTTCAGCCCCTCGGCCTTTTCCCTCTTCTTGAATTCACTCAGACGGTTTTAAGACTCACAGCTGGTGCACATCCACACACTTCCAGCCCCTATGCCTCTTCCCTCTTCCTGGATTCACTCAGATGTTTTTAAAAATCACAGCTTGTGAACACGCACACACTCTTTCAGCCCCTATGCCTCTTCCCTCTTCCTGGATTCACTCAGATGTTTTTAAAAATCACAGCTTGTGAACACGCACACACTCTTTCAGCCCCTCGGCCTCTTCCCTCTTCCTGGATTCACTCAGATGTTTTTAAAAATCACAGCTTGTGAACACGCACACACTCTTTCAGCCCCTCGGCCTTTTCCCTCTTCCTGGATTCACTCAAATGGATTTAAGACTCACAGCCGGTGCACATCCACACACTTCCAGCCCCTCTGCCTCTTCCCTCTTCCTGGATTCACTCAGACAGTTTTCAGACTCACAGCCGTTGCACATCCACACACTTCCAGCCCCTCTGCCTCTTCCCTCTTCCTGGATTCACTCAAACGGTTTTAAGACTCACAGCCGGTGCACATCGACACACTTTCAGCCCCTCGGCCTCTTCCCTCTTCCTGGATTCACTCAAACGGATTTAAGACTCAAAGCCGGTGCACATAGATACACTTCCAGCCCCTCTGCCTCTTCTCTCTTCCTGGATTCACTCAGACGGTTTTAAGACTCACAGCTGGTGCACATCCACACACTTCCAGCCCCTCGGCCTCTTCTCTCTTCCTGGATTCATTCAATGGAGGACCATGTGGCAGCCGTGGCAAGGGGGGCATTCCACCAGGTTCGCCTGGTGTGCCAATTGCGCCCCCTACTGGACCGGAGTGCCCTGCGCACGGTCACTCATGCGCTGGTGACGTCTCGCCTGGACTACTGCAATGCCCTCTACATGGGGCTTCCCTTGGGACGCATCCGGAGACTGCAGCTAGTTCAGAACGCAGCCGCGCGGGTTATTATGGGAAGTACCCGTTACTCCCACGTAACACCTCTCCTGCGCGAGCTGCACTGGCTACCTGTAGCCTTTCGGGTGCGTTTCAAGGTATTGATCACCATCTTTAAAGCGCTCCATGGCAGAGGACCTAGTTATCTGCAGGATCGCATCCTACCACACACGTCCCTGCGACATATCCGCTCACACAGGGAGGGGCTCCTCCTGGTGCCGTCTGCTAGGCAATGCCAGCGGGCGACACCTAGGAGTAGATCCTTCTCTGTGATGGGCCCAACCCTCTGGAATGACCTCCCCCCAGACATTCGAACTACCACCGACCTCCGTTCCTTCCGGCAAAAGTTAAAGACTCACCTATTCCAATCAGCTGGCCTGGCACTTTCTTAGTTTTACCTCCCGGGATTTATTTATTTTAATTGGGTTTGGGGTTTTATAGGCTTTTAACGTATTATATTTATTATTCTATTACAGTCTCACAACCTCCTTCACCAGTATTAATTTAATTGTTTATGTATGTATTTTACAACGTATTTTAGTGACTGTACACCGCCCCGAGTCCTCTCCGGGAGAGGGGGCGGTCTATAAGTGTGAATAATAAAAAATAAATAATAATAAAAATAGACGGTTTTAAGACTCACAGCCGGTGCACATCCACACACTTCCAGCCCCACTGTCTCTTCTCTCTTCCTGGATTCACTCAAACGGTTTTAAGACTCATAGCTGGTGCACATCGATACACTTCCAGCCGCCCTGCGTATTCCCTATTCCTGGATTCACTGAGACGGTTTTAAGACTCACAGCCGGTGCACATCCACACACTTCCAGCCCCTCGGCCTTTTCCCTCTTCTTGGATTCACTCAGACGGTTTTAAGACTCACAGCTGGTGCACATCCACACACTTCCAGCCCCTATGCCTCTTCCCTCTTCCTGGATTCACTCAGATGTTTTTAAAAATCACAGCTTGTGAACACGCACACACTCTTTCAGCCCCTCGGCCTCTTCCCTCTTCCTGGATTCACTCAAACGGATTTAAGACTCACAGCCTTTGCACATCCACACACTTCCAGTCCCTCTGCTTCTCCACTCTTCCTGGATTCACTCAGACGGTTTTAAGACTCACAGGCAGTGCACATCCATACACTTCCAGCCGCCCTGCCTCTTCCCTCTTCCTGGATTCACTTTGACGGTTTTAAGACTCACAGGCGGTGCACATCCACACACTTCCAGCCCCTCTGCCTCTTCTCTCTTCCTGGATTCACTCAGATGTTTTTAAAAATCACAGCTTGTGAACACGCACCCACTCTTTCACACCCTCGGCCTTTTCCCTCTTCTTGGATTCACTCAGACGGTTTTAAGACTCACAGCCGGTGCACTTCCATACACTTCCAGTCCCTCTGCTTCTCCACTCTTCCTGGATTCACTCAGATGGTTTAAGACTCACAGGCGGTGCACTTCCACATACTTCCAGCCGCCCTGCCTCTTCCCTATTCCTGGATTCACTTTGACGGTTTTAAGACTCACAGGCGGTGCACATCCACACACTTCCAGCCCCTCTGCCTCTTCTCTCTTCCTGGATTCACTCAGATGTTTTTAAAAATCACAGCTTGTGAACACGCACCCACTCTTTCAGACCCTCGGCCTTTTCCCTCTTCTTGGATTCACTCAGACGGTTTTAAGACTCACAGCCGGTGCACTTCCATACACTTCCAGTCCCTCTGCTTCTCCACTCTTCCTGGATTCACTCAGATGGTTTAAGACTCACAGGCGGTGCACTTCCACATACTTCCAGCCGCCCTGCCTCTTCCCTATTCCTGAATTCACTGAGACGGTTTTAAGACTCACAGCCGGTGTAAATCCACACACTTCCAGCCCCTCTGTCTCTTCCCTCTTCCTGGATTCACTCAGACGTTTTTAAAAATCACAGCTTGTGAACACGCACCCACTCTTTCAGCCCCTCGACCTTTTCCCTCTTCTTGGATTCACTCAGACGGTTTTAAGACTCACAGCCGGTGCACATCCATACACTTCCAGCCGCCCTGCATCTTCCTTATTCCTGGATTCACTGAGATGGTTTTAAGACTCACAGCCGGTCCACATCCACACATTCTTCCAGCCCCACTGTCTCTTCCCTCTTCCTGGATTCACTCAGATGTTTTTAAGACTCACAGCCGGTGCACATCGATAAACTTCAAGCCGCCCTGCGTCTTCCCTATTCCTGGATTCACTTAGACGGTTTTAAGACTCACAGCCTTTGCACATCCACACACTTCCATCCCCTCTGCCTCTTCTCTCTTCCTGGATTCATTCAGACGGTTTTAAGACTCACAGCCAGTGCACATCCACACACTTCCAGCCCCACTGTCTCTTCCCTCTTCCTGGATTCAATCAGATGTTTTTAAAAATCACAGCTTGTGAATACGCACACACACTTCCATCCCGACTGTCTCTTCCCTCTTCCTAGATTCACTCAGACGGTTTTAAGACTCACAGCTGGTGCACATCCACACACTTCCAGCCCCTCTGCCTCTCCACTCTTCCTGGATTCACTTAGACGGTTTAAGACTCACAGCCAGTGCACATCCACAAACTTCCAGCCCCTCGGCCTCTTCCCTCTTCTTGGATTCACTCAGATATTTTTAAGACTCACAACCGGTGCACATCCACACACTTCCAGCCCCTCTGCCTCTCCATTCCTCCTGGATTCACTTAGACGGTTTTAAGACTCACAGACTTTGCACATCCACACACTTCCAGCCCCACTGTCTCTTCCCTCTTCCTGGATTCACTCAGACGGTTTTCAGACTCACAGATGGTGCACATCCACACACTTCCAGCCCCTCTGTCTCTTCCCTCTTTCTGGATTCACTTAGACGGTTTAAGACTCACATCCGGTCCACATCCACACACTCTTTCAGCCCCTCGGCCTCTTCCCTCTTCCTGGATTCACTCAGATGTTTTTAAAAATCACAGCTTGTGAACACGCACACACTCTTTCAGCCCCTCGACCTCTTCCCTCTTCTTGGATTCACTCAGACGGTTTTAAGACTCACAGCCGGTGCACATCCATACACTTCCAGCCGCCCTGCATCTTCCTTATTCCTGGATTCACTGAGATGGTTTTAAGACTCACAGCCGGTCCACATCCACACATTCTTCCAGCCCCACTGTCTCTTCCCTCTTCCTGGATTCACTCAGATGTTTTTAAGACTCACAGCCGGTGCACATCGATACACTTCCAGCCGCCCTGCGTCTTCCCTATTCCTGGATTCACTTAGAAGGTTTTAAGACTCACAGCCTTTGCACATCCACACACTTCCAGCCCCTCTGGCTCTCCACTCTTCCTGGATTCACTCAAACGGTTTTAAGACTCACATCCGGTGCACATAGACACACTTCCAGCCCCTCGGCCTCTTCCCTCTTCCTGGATTCACTCAAACGGATTTAAGACTCAAAGCCGGTGCACATAGACACACTTCCAGCCCCTCTGCCTCTTCTCTCCTCCTGGATTCATTCAGACGGTTTTAAGACTCACAGCCGGTGCACATCCACACACTTCCAGCCCCTCTGCCTCTTCCCTCTTCCTGGATTCACTCAAACGGTTTTAAGACTCACAGCCAGTGCACATCCACACACTTCCAGCCCCACTGTCTCTTCCCTCTTCCTAGATTCACTCAGACGGTTTTAAGACTCACAGCTGGTGCACATCCACACACTTCCAGCCCCTCTGCCTCTCCACTCTTCCTGGATTCACTTAGACGGTTTAAGATTCACAGCCAGTGCACATCCACACACTTCCAGCCCTTCGGCCTCTTCCCTCTTCTTGGATTCACTCAGATATTTTTAAGACTCACAGCCGGTGCACATCCACACACTTCCAGCCCCACTGTCTCTTCCCTCTTCCTGGATTCACTCAAACGGTTTTAAGACTCATAGCTGGTGCACATCGATACACTCCCAGCCGCCCTGCGTATTCCCTATTCCTGGATTCACTGAGACGGTTTTAAGACTCACAGCCGGTGCACATCCACACACTTCCAGCCCCTCTGCCTCTTCCCTCTTCCTGGATTCACTCAGACAGTTTTCAGACTCACAGCCGTTGCACATCCACACACTTCCAGCCCCTCTGCCTCTTCCCTCTTCCTGGATTCACTCAAACGGTTTTAAGACTCACAGCCGGAGCACATCGACACACTTTCAGCCCCTCGGCCTCTTCCCTCTTCCTGGATTCACTCAAACGGATTTAAGACTCAAAGCCGGTGCACATAGATACACTTCCAGCCCCTCTGCCTCTTCTCTCTTCCTGGATTCACTCAGACGGTTTTAAGACTCACAGCTGGTGCACATCCACACACTTCCAGCCCCTCGGCCTCTTCTCTCTTCCTGGATTCATTCAGACGGTTTTAAGACTCACAGCCGGTGCACATCCACACACTTCCAGCCCCACTGTCTCTTCCCTCTTCCTGGATTCACTCAAACGGTTTTAAGTCTCATAGCTGGTGCACATCGATACACTTCCAGCCGCCCTGCGTATTCCCTATTCCTGGATTCACTGAGACGGTTTTAAGACTCACAGCCGGTGCACATCCACACACTTCCAGCCCCTCTGCCTCTTCCCTCTTCCTGGATTCACTCAGACAGTTTTCAGACTCACAGCTGTTGCACATCCACACACTTCCAGCCCCTCTGCCTCTTCCCTCTTCCTGGATTCACTCAAACGGTATTAAGACTCACAGCCGGTGCACATCGACACACTTTCAGCCCCTCGGCCTCTTCCCTCTTCCTGGATTCACTCAAACGGATTTAAGACTCAAAGCCGGTGCACATAGATACACTTCCAGCCCCTCTGCCTCTTCTCTCTTCCTGGATTCACTCAGACGGTTTTAAGACTCACAGCTGGTGCACATCCACACACTTCCAGCCCCTCGGCCTCTTCTCTCTTCCTGGATTCATTCAGACGGTTTTAAGACTCACAGCCGGTGCACATCCACACACTTCCAGCCCCACTGTCTCTTCCCTCTTCCTGGATTCACTCAAACGGTTTTAAGTCTCATAGCTGGTGCACATCGATACACTTCCAGCCGCCCTGCATATTCCCTATTCCTGGATTCACTGAGACGGTTTTAAGACTCACAGCCGGTGCACATCCACACACTTCCAGCCCCTCTGCCTCTTCCCTCTTCCTGGATTCACTCAGACAGTTTTCAGACTCACAGCTGTTGCACATCCACACACTTCCAGCCCCTCTGCCTCTTCCCTCTTCCTGGATTCACTCAAACGGTTTTAAGACTCACAGCCGGTGCACATCGACACACTTTCAGCCCCTCGGCCTCTTCCCTCTTCCTGGATTCACTCAAACGGATTTAAGACTCAAAGCCGGTGCACATAGATACACTTCCAGCCCCTCTGCCTCTTCTCTCTTCCTGGATTCACTCAGACGGTTTTAAGACTCACAGCTGGTGCACATCCACACACTTCCAGCCCCTCGGCCTCTTCCCTCTTCCTGGATTCACTCAAACAGATTTAAGACTCACAGCCGGTGCACATAGACACACTTCCAGCCCCTCTGCCTCTTCTCTCTTCCTGGATTCACTCAGACGGTTTTAAGACTCACAGGCGGTGCACATCCATACACTTCCAGCCCCTCTGGCTCTCCACTCTTCCTGGATTCACTCAAACGGTTTTAAGATCACATCCGGTGCACATAGACACACTTCCAGCCCCTCGGCCTCTTCCCTCTTCCTGGATTCACTCAAACGGATTTAAGACTCAAAGCCGGTGCACATAGACACACTTCCAGCCCCTCTGCCTCTTCTCTCTTCCTGGATTCATTCAGACGGTTTTAAGACTCACAGCCGGTGCACATCCACACACTTCCAGCCCCTCTGCCTCTTCCCTCTTCCTGGATTCACTCAAACGGTTTTAAGACTCACAGCCAGTGCACATCCACACACTTCCAGCCCCACTGTCTCTTCCCTCTTCCTGGATTCAATCAGATGTTTTTAAAAATCACAGCTTGTGAATACGCACACACACTTCCATCCCCACTGTCTCTTCTCTCTTCCTAGATTCACTCAGACGGTTTTAAGACTCACAGCTGGTGCACATCCACACACTTCCAGCCCCTCTGCCTCTTCCCTCTTCCTGGATTCACTCAAACGGATTTAAGACTCAAAGCCGGTGCACATAGACACACTTCCAGCCCCTCTGCCTCTTCTCTCTTCCTGGATTCATTCAGACGGTTTTAAGACTCACAGCCGGTGCACATCCACACACTTCCAGCCCCTCTGCCTCTTCCCTCTTCCTGGATTCACTCAAACGGTTTTAAGACTCACAGCCAGTGCACATCCACACACTTCCAGCCCCACTGTCTCTTCCCTCTTCCTAGATTCACTCAGACGATTTTAAGACTCACAGCTGGTGCACATCCACACACTTCCAGCCCCTCTGCCTCTCCACTCTTCCTGGATTCACTTAGACGGTTTAAGACTCACAGCCAGTGCACATCCACACACTTCCAGCCCCTCGGCCTCTTCCCTCTTCTTGGATTCACTCAGATATTTTTAAGACTCACAACCGGTGCACATCCACACACTTCCAGCCCCTCTGCCTCTCCATTCCTCCTGGATTCACTTAGACGGTTTTAAGACTCACAGACTTTGCACATCCACACACTTCCAGCCCCACTGTCTCTTCCCTCTTCCTGGATTCACTCAGACAGTTTTCAGACTCACATCCGGTGCACATCCACACACTTACAGTCCCACTGTCTCTTCCCTCTTCCTGGATTCACTCAGACGGTTTTCAGACTCACAGATGATGCACATCCACACACTTCCAGCCCCTCTGTCTCTTCCCTCTTTCTGGATTCACTTAGACGGTTTAAGACTCACATCCGGTCCACATCCACACACTCTTTCAGCCCCTCGGCCTCTTCCCTCTTCCTGGATTCACTCAGATGTTTTTAAAAATCACAGCTTGTGAACACGCACACACTCTTTCAGCCCCTCGACCTCTTCCCTCTTCCTGGATTCACTCAAACGGATTTAAGACTCACAGCCGGTGCACATCCACACACTTCCAGCCCCACTGTCTCTTCCCTCTTCCTGGATTCACTCAAACGGTTTTAAGACTCATAGCTGGTGCACATCGATACACTTCCAGCCGCCCTGCGTCTTCCCTATTCCTGGATTCACTGAGACGGTTTTAAGACTCACAGCCGGTGCACATCCACACACTTCCAGCCCCTCTGCCTCTTCCCTCTTCCTGGATTCACTGAGAGAGTTTTCAGACTCACAGCCGTTGCACATCCACACACTTCCAGCCACTCTGCCTCTTCCCTCTTCCTGGATTCACTCAAACGGTTTTAAGACTCACAGCCGGTGCACATCGACACACTTTCAGCCCCTCGGCCGCTTCCCTCTTCCTGGATTCACTCAAACGGATTTAAGACTCAAAGCCGGTGCACATAGATACACTTCCAGCCCCTCTGCCTCTTCTCACTTCCTGGATTCACTCAGACGGTTTTAAGACTCACAGCTGGTACACATCCACACACTTCCAGCCCCTCGGCCTCTTCCCTCTTCCTGGATTCACTCAGACGGTTTTAAGACTCACAGGCGGTGCACATCCATACACTTCCAGCCGCCCTGCATCTTCCCTATTCCTGGATTCACTGAGACGGTTTTAAGACTCACATCCGGTCCACATCCACACATTCTTTCAGCCCCTCAGCCTCTTCCCTCTTCTTGGATTCACTCAGATGATTTTAAGACTCACAGCCGGTGCACATCCACACACTTCCAGCCGCCCTGCCTCTTCCCTATTCCTGGATTCAATGAGACGGTTTTAAGACTCACAGCCGGTGCACATCCACACACTTCCAGCCCCTCTGCCGCTTCCCTCTTCCTGGATTCACTCAGATGTTTTTAAAAATCACAGCTTGTGAACACGCACCCACTCTTTCAGCCCCTCGGCCTTTTCCCTCTTCTTGGATTCACTCAGACGGTTTTAACACTCACAGCTGGTGCACATCCACACACTTCCAGCCCCTATGCCTCTTCCATCTTCCTGGATTCACTCAGATGTTTTTAAAAATCACAGCTTGTGAACACGCACACACTCTTTCATCCCCTCGGCCTCTTCCCTCTTCCTGGATTCACTCAAACGGATTTAAGACTCAAAGCCGGTGCACATAGACACACTTCCAGCCCCTCTGCCTCTTCTCTCTTCCTGGATTCACTCAGACGGTTTTCAGACTCACAGATGGTGCACATCCACACACTTCCAGCCCCTCTGTCTCTTCCCTCTTTCTGGATAAACTTAGACGGTTTAAGACTCACAGGGGGTGCACTTCCACACACTTCCAGCCGCCCTGCCTCTTCCCTATTCCTAGATTCAATGAGACGGTTTTAAGACTCACAGCCGGTGCACATCCACACGCTTCCAGCCCCTCTGTCTCTTCCATCTTCCTGGATTCACTCAGATGTTTTTAAAAATCACAGCTTGTGAACACGCACACACTCTTTCATCCCCTCGGCCTCTTCCCTCTTCCTGGATTCACTCAAACGGATTTAAGACTCAAAGCCGGTGCACATAGACACACTTCCAGCCCCTCTGCCTCTTCTCTCTTCCTGGATTCACTCAGACGGTTTTCAGACTCACAGATGGTGCACATCCACACACTTCCAGCCCCTCTGTCTCTTCCCTCTTTCTGGATAAACTTAGACGGTTTAAGACTCACAGGGGGTGCACTTCCACACACTTCCAGCCGCCCTGCCTCTTCCCTATTCCTAGATTCAATGAGACGGTTTTCAGACTCACAGATGGTGCACATCCACACACTTCCAGCCCCTCTGTCTCTTCCCTCTTTCTGGATAAACTTAGACGGTTTAAGACTCACAGGGGGTGCACTTCCACACACTTCCAGCCGCCCTGCCTCTTCCCTATTCCTAGATTCAATGAGACGGTTTTAAGACTCACAGCCGGTGCACATCCACACGCTTCCAGCCCCTCTGTCTCTTCCATCTTCCTGGATTCACTCAGATGTTTTTAAAAATCACAGCTTGTGAACACGCACCCACTCTTTCAGCCCCTCGGCCTTTTCCCTCTTCTTGGATTCACTCAGACGGTTTTAAGACTCACAGCTGGTGCACATCCACACACTTCCAGCCCCTATGCCTCTTCCTGGATTCACTCAGATGTTTTTAAAAATCACAGCTTGTGAACACGCACACACTCTTTCAGCCCCTCGGCCTCTTTCCTCTTCCTGGATTCACTCAGATGTTTTTTAAAATCACAGCTTGTGAACACGCACACACTCTTTCAGCCCCTCGGCCTCTTCCCTCTTCCTGGATTCACTCAAACGGATTTAAGACTCAAAGCCGGTGCACATAGACACACTTCCAGCCCCTCTGCCTCTTCTCTCTTCCTGGATTCATTCAGACGGTTTTAAGACTCACAGCCGGTGCACATCCACACACTTCCAGTCGCCCTGCCTCTTCCCTATTCCTGAATTCACTGAGACGGTTTTAAGACTGACAGCCGGTGTAAATCCACACACTTCCAGCCCCTCTTTCTTTTCCCTCTTCCTGGATTCACTCAGATGTTTTTAAAAATCACAGCTTGTGAACACGCACCCACTCTTTCAGACCCTCGGCCTTTTCCCTCTTCTTGGATTCACTCAGACGGTTTTAAGACTCACAGCCGGTGCACTTCCATACACTTCCAGTCCCTCTGCTTCTCCACTCTTCCTGGATTCACTCAGACGGTTTAAGACTCACAGGCGGTGCACTTCCACATACTTCCAGCCGCCCTGCCTCTTCCCTATTCCTGAATTCACTGAGACGGTTTTAAGACTCACAGCCGGTGTAAATCCACACACTTCCAGCCCCTCTGTCTCTTCCCTCTTCCTGGATTCACTCAGATGTTTTTAAAAATCACAACTTGTGAACACGCACCCACTCTTTCAGCCCCTCGACCTTTTCCCTCTTCTTGGATTCACTCAGACGGTTTTAAGACTCACAGCCGGTGCACATCCATACACTTCCAGCCGCCCTGCATCTTCCTTATTCCTGGATTCACTGAGATGGTTTTAAGACTCACAGCCGGTCCACATCCACACATTCTTCCAGCCCCACTGTCTCTTCCCTCTTCCTGGATTCACTCAGATGTTTTTAAGACTCACAGCCGGTGCACATCGGTAAACTTCCAGCCGCCCTGCGTCTTCCCTATTCCTGGATTCACTTAGACGGTTTTAAGACTCACAGCCTTTGCACATCCACACACTTCTAGCCCCTCTGGCTCTCCACTCTTCCTGGATTCACTCAAACGGTTTTAAGACTCACATCCGGTGCACTTCCACACACTTCCAGCCCCTCTGCCTCTTCCCTCTTCCTGGATTCACTCAAACGGTTTTAAGACTCACAGCCAGTGCACATCCACACACTTCCAGCCCCACTGTCTCTTCCCTCTTCCTGGATTCATTCAGATGTTTTTAAAAATCACAGCTTGTGAATACGCACACACACTTCCATCCCCACTGTCTCTTCCCTCTTCCTAGATTCACTCAGACGGTTTTAAGACTCACAGCTGGTGCACATCCACACACTTCCAGCCCCTCTGCCTCTCCATTCCTCCTGGATTCACTTAGACGGTTTTAAGACTCACAGACTTTGCACATCCACACACTTCCAGCCCCACTGTCTCTTCCCTCTTCCTGGATTCACTCAGACGGTTTTCAGACTCATAGATGGTGCACATCCACACACTTCCAGCCCCTCTGTCTCTTCCCTCTTTCTGGATAAACTTAGACGGTTTAAGACTCACAGGCGGTGCACTTCCACACACTTCCAGCCGCCCTGCCTCTTCCCTATTCCTAGATTCAATGAGACGGTTTTAAGACTCACAGCCGGTGCACATCCACACGCTTCCAGCCCCTCTGTCTCTTCCATCTTCCTGGATTCACTCAGATGTTTTTAAAAATCACAGCTTGTGAACACGCACCCACTCTTTCAGCCCCTCGGCCTTTTCCCTCTTCTTGGATTCACTCAGACGGTTTTAAGACTCACAGCTGGTGCACATCCACACACTTCCAGCCCCTATGCCTCTTCCCTCTTCCTGGATTCACTCAGATGTTTTTAAAAATCACAGCTTGTGAACACGCACACACTCTTTCAGCCCCTCGGCCTCTTTCCTCTTCCTGGATTCACTCAGATGTTTTTTAAAATCACAGCTTGTGAACTCGCACACACTCTTTCAGCCCCTCGGCCTCTTCCCTCTTCCTGGATTCACTCAAACGGATTTAAGACTCAAAGCCGGTGCACATAGACACACTTCCAGCCCCTCTGCCTCTTCTCTCTTCCTGGATTCATTCAGACGGTTTTAAGACTCACAGCCGGTGCACATCCACACACTTCCAGTCGCCCTGCCTCTTCCCTATTCCTGAATTCACTGAGACGGTTTTAAGACTGACAGCCGGTGTAAATCCACACACTTCCAGCCCCTCTTTCTTTTCCCTCTTCCTGGATTCACTCAGATGTTTTTAAAAATCACAGCTTGTGAACACGCACCCACTCTTTCAGACCCTCGGCCTTTTCCCTCTTCTTGGATTCACTCAGACGGTTTTAAGACTCACAGCCGGTGCACTTCCATACACTTCCAGTCCCTCTGCTTCTCCACTCTTCCTGGATTCACTCAGACGGTTTAAGACTCACAGGCGGTGCACTTCCACATACTTCCAGCCGCCCTGCCTCTTCCCTATTCCTGAATTCACTGAGACGGTTTTAAGACTCACAGCCGGTGTAAATCCACACACTTCCAGCCCCTCTGTCTCTTCCCTCTTCCTGGATTCACTCAGATGTTTTTAAAAATCACAACTTGTGAACACGCACCCACTCTTTCAGCCCCTCGACCTTTTCCCTCTTCTTGGATTCACTCAGACGGTTTTAAGACTCACAGCCGGTGCACATCCATACACTTCCAGCCGCCCTGCATCTTCCTTATTCCTGGATTCACTGAGATGGTTTTAAGACTCACAGCCGGTCCACATCCACACATTCTTCCAGCCCCACTGTCTCTTCCCTCTTCCTGGATTCACTCAGATGTTTTTAAGACTCACAGCCGGTGCACATCGATAAACTTCCAGCCGCCCTGCGTCTTCCCTATTCCTGGATTCACTTAGACGGTTTTAAGACTCACAGCCTTTGCACATCCACACACTTCCAGCCCCTCTGGCTCTCCACTCTTCCTGGATTCACTCAAACGGTTTTAAGACTCACATCCGGTGCACTTCCACACACTTCCAGCCCCTCTGCCTCTTCCCTCTTCCTGGATTCACTCAAACGGTTTTAAGACTCACAGCCAGTGCACATCCACACACTTCCAGCCCCACTGTCTCTTCCCTCTTCCTGGATTCATTCAGATGTTTTTAAAAATCACAGCTTGTGAATACGCACACACACTTCCATCCCCACTGTCTCTTCCCTCTTCCTAGATTCACTCAGACGGTTTTAAGACTCACAGCTGGTGCACATCCACACACTTCCAGCCCCTCTGCCTCTCCATTCCTCCTGGATTCACTTAGACGGTTTTAAGACTCACAGACTTTGCACATCCACACACATCCAGCCCCACTGTCTCTTCCCTCTTCCTGGATTCACTCAGACGGTTTTCAGACTCATAGATGGTGCACATCCACACACTTCCAGCCCCTCTGTCTCTTCCCTCTTTCTGGATTCACTTAGACGGTTTAAGACTCACAGGCGGTGCACTTCCACACACTTCCAGCCGCCCTGCCTCTTCCCTATTCCTGGATTCAATGAGACGGTTTTAAGACTCACAGCCGGTGCACATCCACAGGCTTCCAGCCCCTCTGTCTCTTCCATCTTCCTGGATTCACTTAGATGTTTTTAAAAATCACAGCTTGTGAACACGCACACACTCTTTCAGCCCCTCGGCCTCTTCCCTCTTCCTGGATTCACTCAAACGGATTTAAGACTCACAGCCGGTGCACATCCACACACTTCCAGCCCCACTGTCTCTTCCCTCTTCCTGGATTCACTCAAACGGTTTTAAGACTCATAGCTGGTGCACATCGATACACTTCCAGCCGCCCTGCGTCTTCCCTATTCCTGGATTCACTGAGATGGTTTTAAGACTCACAGGCGGTGCACATCCACACACTTCCAGCCCCTCTGCCTCTTCCCTCTTCCTGGATTCACTCAGAGAGTTTTCAGACTCACAGCCGTTGCACATCCACACACTTCCAGCCCCTCTGCCTCTTCCCTCTTCCTGGATTCACTCAAACGGTTTTAAGACTCACAGCCGGTGCACATCGACACACTTTCATCCCCTCGGCCTCTTCCCTCTTCCTGGATTCACTCAAACGGATTTAAGACTCAAAGCCGGTGCACATAGATACACTTCCAGCCCCTCGGCCTCTTCCGTCTTCCTGGATTCACTCAGACGGTTTTAAGACTCACAGGCGGTGCACATCCATACACTTCCAGCCGCCCTGCATCTTCCCTATTCCTGGATTCACTGAGACGGTTTTAAGACTCACAGCCGGTCCACATCCACACATTCTTTCAGCCCCTCAGCCTCTTCCCTGTTCTTGGATTCACTCAGATGATTTTAAGACTCACAGCCGGTGCACATCCACACACTTCCAGCCGCCCTGCCTCTTTCCTATTCCTGGATTTAATGAGACGGTTTTAAGACTCACAGCCGGTGCACATCCACACGCTTCCAGCCCCTCTGTCTCTTCCATCTTAGTAGATTCACTCAGATGTTTTTAAAAATCACAGCTTGTGAACACGCACCCACTCTTTCAGCCCCTCGGCCTTTTCCCTCTTCTTGGATTCACTCAGACAGTTTTAAGACTCACAGCTGGTGCACATCCACAAACTTCCAGCCCCTATGCCTCTTCCATCTTCCTGGATTCACTCAGATGTTTTTAAAAATCACAGCTTGTGAACACGAACCCACTCTTTCAGCCCCTCGGCCTTTTCCCTCTTCTTGGATTCACTCAGACGGTTTTAAGACTCACAGCTGGTGCACATCCACACACTTCCAGCCCCTATGCCTCTTCCCTCTTCCTGGATTCACTCAGATGTTTTTAAAAATCACAGCTTGTGAACACGCACACACTCTTTCAGCCCCTCGGCCTCTTCCCTCTTCCTGGATTCACTTAGATGTTTTTAAAAATCACAGCTTGTGAACACGCACACACTCTTTCAGCCCCTCGGCCTCTTCCCTCTTCCTGGATTCACTCAAACGGATTTAAGACTCACAGCCGGTGCACATCCACACACTTCCAGCCCCACTGTCTCTTCCCTCTTCCTGGATTCACTCAAACGGTTTTAAGACTCATAGCTGGTGCACATCGATACACTTCCAGCCGCCCTGCGTCTTCCCTATTCCTGGATTCACTGAGACGGTTTTAAGACTCACAGGCGGTGCACATCCACACACTTCCAGCCCCTCTGCCTCTTCCCTCTTCCTGGATTCACTCAGAGAGTTTTCAGACTCACAGCCGTTGCACATCCACACACTTCCAGCCCCTCTGCCTCTTCCCTCTTCCTGGATTCACTCAAACGGTTTTAAGACTCACAGCCGGTGCACATCGACACACTTTCAGCCCCTCGGCCTCTTCCCTCTTCCTGGATTCACTCAAACGGATTTAAGACTCAAAGCCGGTGCACATAGATACACTTCCAGCCCCTCGGCCTCTTCCCTCTTCCTGGATTCACTCAGACGGTTTTAAGACTCACAGCCGGTGCACATCCACACACTTCCAGCCGCCCTGCCTCTTCCCTATTCCTGGATTCAATGAGACGGTTTTAAGACTCACAGCCGGTGCACATCCACACGCTTCCAGCCCCTCTGTCTCTTCCATCTTCCTGGATTCACTCAGATGTTTTTAAAAATCACAGCTTGTGAACACGCACCCACTCTTTCAGCCCCTCGGCCTTTTCCCTCTTCTTGGATTCACTCAGACGGTTTTAAGACTGACAGCCGGTGTAAATCCACACACTTCCAGCCCCTCTTTCTTTTCCCTCTTCCTGGATTCACTCAGATGTTTTTAAAAATCACAGCTTGTGAACACGCACCCACTCTTTCAGACCCTCGGCCTTTTCCCTCTTCTTGGATTCACTCAGACGGTTTTAAGACTCACAGCCGGTGCACTTCCATACACTTCCAGTCCCTCTGCTTCTCCACTCTTCCTGGATTCACTCAGACGGTTTAAGACTCACAGGCGGTGCACTTCCACATACTTCCAGCCGCCCTGCCTCTTCCCTATTCCTGAATTCACTGAGACGGTTTTAAGACTCACAGCCGGTGTAAATCCACACACTTCCAGCCCCTCTGTCTCTTCCCTCTTCCTGGATTCACTCAGATGTTTTTAGAAATCACAACTTGTGAACACGCACCCACTCTTTCAGCCCCTCGACCTTTTCCCTCTTCTTGGATTCACTCAGACGGTTTTAAGACTCACAGCCGGTGCACATCCATACACTTCCAGCCGCCCTGCATCTTCCTTATTCCTGGATTCACTGAGATGGTTTTAAGACTCACAGCCGGTCCACATCTACACATTCTTCCAGCCCCACTGTCTCTTCCCTCTTCCTGGATTCACTCAGATGTTTTTAAGACTCACAGCCGGTGCACATCGATAAACTTCCAGCCGCCCTGCGTCTTCCCTATTCCTGGATTCACTTAGACGGTTTTAAGACTCACAGCCTTTGCACATCCACACACTTCCAGCCCCTCTGGCTCTCCACTCTTCCTGGATTCACTCAAACGGATTTAAGACTCACAGCCGGTGCACATCCACACACTTCCAGCCCCACTGTCTCTTCCCTCTTCCTGGATTCACTCAAACGGTTTTAAGACTCACAGCCAGTGCACATCCACACACTTCCAGCCCCACTGTCTCTTCCCTCTTCCTGGATTCATTCAGATGTTTTTAAAAATCACAGCTTGTGAATACGCACACACACTTCCATCCCCACTGTCTCTTCCCTCTTCCTAGATTCACTCAGACGGTTTTAAGACTCACAGCTGGTGCACATCCACACACTTCCAGCCCCTCTGCCTCTCCATTCCTCCTGGATTCACTTAGACGGTTTTAAGACTCACAGACTTTGCACATCCACACACTTCCAGCCCCACTGTCTCTTCCCTCTTCCTGGATTCACTCAGACGGTTTTCAGACTCATAGATGGTGCACATCCACACACTTCCAGCCCCTCTGTCTCTTCCCTCTTTCTGGATTCACTTAGACGGTTTAAGACTCACAGGCGGTGCACTTCCACACACTTCCAGCCGCCCTGCCTCTTCCCTATTCCTGGATTCAATGAGACGGTTTTAAGACTCACAGCCGGTGCACATCCACAGGCTTCCAGCCCCTCTGTCTCTTCCATCTTCCTGGATTCACTTAGATGTTTTTAAAAATCACAGCTTGTGAACACGCACACACTCTTTCAGCCCCTCGGCCTCTTCCCTCTTCCTGGATTCACTCAAACGGATTTAAGACTCACAGCCGGTGCACATCCACACACTTCCAGCCCCACTGTCTCTTCCCTCTTCCTGGATTCACTCAAACGGTTTTAAGACTCATAGCTGGTGCACATCGATACACTTCCAGCCGCCCTGCGTCTTCCCTATTCCTGGATTCACTGAGATGGTTTTAAGACTCACAGGCGGTGCACATCCACACACTTCCAGCCCCTCTGCCTCTTCCCTCTTCCTGGATTCACTCAGAGAGTTTTCAGACTCACAGCCGTTGCACATCCACACACTTCCAGCCCCTCTGCCTCTTCCCTCTTCCTGGATTCACTCAAACGGTTTTAAGACTCACAGCCGGTGCACATCGACACACTTTCAGCCCCTCGGCCTCTTCCCTCTTCCTGGATTCACTCAAACGGATTTAAGACTCAAAGCCGGTGCACATAGATACACTTCCAGCCCCTCGGCCTCTTCCGTCTTCCTGGATTCACTCAGACGGTTTTAAGACTCACAGGCGGTGCACATCCATACACTTCCAGCCGCCCTGCATCTTCCCTATTCCTGGATTCACTGAGACGGTTTTAAGACTCACAGCCGGTCCACATCCACACATTCTTTCAGCCCCTCAGCCTCTTCCCTGTTCTTGGATTCACTCAGATGATTTTAAGACTCACAGCCGGTGCACATCCACACACTTCCAGCCGCCCTGCCTCTTTCCTATTCCTGGATTTAATGAGACGGTTTTAAGACTCACAGCCGGTGCACATCCACACGCTTCCAGCCCCTCTGTCTCTTCCATCTTAGTGGATTCACTCAGATGTTTTTAAAAATCACAGCTTGTGAACACGCACCCACTCTTTCAGCCCCTCGGCCTTTTCCCTCTTCTTGGATTCACTCAGACAGTTTTAAGACTCACAGCTGGTGCACATCCACACACTTCCAGCCCCTATGCCTCTTCCATCTTCCTGGATTCACTCAGATGTTTTTAAAAATCACAGCTTGTGAACACGAACCCACTCTTTCAGCCCCTCGGCCTTTTCCCTCTTCTTGGATTCACTCAGACGGTTTTAAGACTCACAGCTGGTGCACATCCACACACTTCCAGCCCCTATGCCTCTTCCCTCTTCCTGGATTCACTCAGATGTTTTTAAAAATCACAGCTTGTGAACACGCACACACTCTTTCAGCCCCTCGGCCTCTTCCCTCTTCCTGGATTCACTTAGATGTTTTTAAAAATCACAGCTTGTGAACACGCACACACTCTTTCAGCCCCTCGGCCTCTTCCCTCTTCCTGGATTCACTCAAACGGATTTAAGACTCACAGCCGGTGCACATCCACACACTTCCAGCCCCACTGTCTCTTCCCTCTTCCTGGATTCACTCAAACGGTTTTAAGACTCATAGCTGGTGCACATCGATACACTTCCAGCCGCCCTGCGTCTTCCCTATTCCTGGATTCACTGAGACGGTTTTAAGACTCACAGGCGGTGCACATCCACACACTTCCAGCCCCTCTGCCTCTTCCCTCTTCCTGGATTCACTCAGAGAGTTTTCAGACTCACAGCCGTTGCACATCCACACACTTCCAGCCCCTCTGCCTCTTCCCTCTTCCTGGATTCACTCAAACGGTTTTAAGACTCACAGCCGGTGCACATCGACACACTTTCAGCCCCTCGGCCTCTTCCCTCTTCCTGGATTCACTCAAACGGATTTAAGACTCAAAGCCGGTGCACATAGATACACTTCCAGCCCCTCGGCCTCTTCCCTCTTCCTGGATTCACTCAGACGGTTTTAAGACTCACAGCCGGTGCACATCCACACACTTCCAGCCGCCCTGCCTCTTCCCTATTCCTGGATTCAATGAGACGGTTTTAAGACTCACAGCCGGTGCACATCCACACGCTTCCAGCCCCTCTGTCTCTTCCATCTTCCTGGATTCACTCAGATGTTTTTAAAAATCACAGCTTGTGAACACGCACCCACTCTTTCAGCCCCTCGGCCTTTTCCCTCTTCTTGGATTCACTCAGACGGTTTTAAGACTGACAGCCGGTGTAAATCCACACACTTCCAGCCCCTCTTTCTTTTCCCTCTTCCTGGATTCACTCAGATGTTTTTAAAAATCACAGCTTGTGAACACGCACCCACTCTTTCAGACCCTCGGCCTTTTCCCTCTTCTTGGATTCACTCAGACGGTTTTAAGACTCACAGCCGGTGCACTTCCATACACTTCCAGTCCCTCTGCTTCTCCACTCTTCCTGGATTCACTCAGACGGTTTAAGACTCACAGGCGGTGCACTTCCACATACTTCCAGCCGCCCTGCCTCTTCCCTATTCCTGAATTCACTGAGACGGTTTTAAGACTCACAGCCGGTGTAAATCCACACACTTCCAGCCCCTCTGTCTCTTCCCTCTTCCTGGATTCACTCAGATGTTTTTAGAAATCACAACTTGTGAACACGCACCCACTCTTTCAGCCCCTCGACCTTTTCCCTCTTCTTGGATTCACTCAGACGGTTTTAAGACTCACAGCCGGTGCACATCCATACACTTCCAGCCGCCCTGCATCTTCCTTATTCCTGGATTCACTGAGATGGTTTTAAGACTCACAGCCGGTCCACATCCACACATTCTTCCAGCCCCACTGTCTCTTCCCTCTTCCTGGATTCACTCAGATGTTTTTAAGACTCACAGCCGGTGCACATCGATAAACTTCCAGCCGCCCTGCGTCTTCCCTATTCCTGGATTCACTTAGACGGTTTTAAGACTCACAGCCTTTGCACATCCACACACTTTTAGCCCCTCTGGCTCTCCACTCTTCCTGGATTCACTCAAACGGATTTAAGACTCACAGCCGGTGCACATCCACACACTTCCAGCCCCACTGTCTCTTCCCTCTTCCTGGATTCACTCAAACGGTTTTAAGACTCACAGCCAGTGCACATCCACACACTTCCAGCCCCACTGTCTCTTCCCTCTTCCTGGATTCATTCAGATGTTTTTAAAAATCACAGCTTGTGAATACGCACACACACTTCCATCCCCACTGTCTCTTCCCTCTTCCTAGATTCACTCAGACGGTTTTAAGACTCACAGCTGGTGCACATCCACACACTTCCAGCCCCTCTGCCTCTCCATTCCTCCTGGATTCACTTAGACGGTTTTAAGACTCACAGACTTTGCACATCCACACACTTCCAGCCCCACTGTCTCTTCCCTCTTCCTGGATTCACTCAGACGGTTTTCAGACTCATAGATGGTGCACATCCACACACTTCCAGCCCCTCTGTCTCTTCCCTCTTTCTGGATTCACTTAGACGGTTTAAGACTCACAGGCGGTGCACTTCCACACACTTCCAGCCGCCCTGCCTCTTCCCTATTCCTGGATTCAATGAGACGGTTTTAAGACTCACAGCCGGTGCACATCCACAGGCTTCCAGCCCCTCTGTCTCTTCCATCTTCCTGGATTCACTTAGATGTTTTTAAAAATCACAGCTTGTGAACACGCACACACTCTTTCAGCCCCTCGGCCTCTTCCCTCTTCCTGGATTCACTCAAACGGATTTAAGACTCACAGCCGGTGCACATCCACACACTTCCAGCCCCACTGTCTCTTCCCTCTTCCTGGATTCACTCAAACGGTTTTAAGACTCATAGCTGGTGCACATCGATACACTTCCAGCCGCCCTGCGTCTTCCCTATTCCTGGATTCACTGAGATGGTTTTAAGACTCACAGGCGGTGCACATCCACACACTTCCAGCCCCTCTGCCTCTTCCCTCTTCCTGGATTCACTCAGAGAGTTTTCAGACTCACAGCCGTTGCACATCCACACACTTCCAGCCCCTCTGCCTCTTCCCTCTTCCTGGATTCACTCAAACGGTTTTAAGACTCACAGCCGGTGCACATCGACACACTTTCAGCCCCTCGGCCTCTTCCCTCTTCCTGGATTCACTCAAACGGATTTAAGACTCAAAGCCGGTGCACATAGATACACTTCCAGCCCCTCGGCCTCTTCCGTCTTCCTGGATTCACTCAGACGGTTTTAAGACTCACAGGCGGTGCACATCCATACACTTCCAGCCGCCCTGCATCTTCCCTATTCCTGGATTCACTGAGACGGTTTTAAGACTCACAGCCGGTCCACATCCACACATTCTTTCAGCCCCTCAGCCTCTTCCCTGTTCTTGGATTCACTCAGATGATTTTAAGACTCACAGCCGGTGCACATCCACACACTTCCAGCCGCCCTGCCTCTTTCCTATTCCTGGATTTAATGAGACGGTTTTAAGACTCACAGCCGGTGCACATCC
Organism: Natrix helvetica; assembly: GCF_964273705.1. Taxonomy (NCBI): domain Eukaryota; kingdom Metazoa; phylum Chordata; class Lepidosauria; order Squamata; family Natricidae; genus Natrix; species Natrix helvetica. The sequence continues at coordinate 32,441,038 of NC_138555.1, forward strand.
ACACGCTTCCAGCCCCTCTGTCTCTTCCATCTTAGTGGATTCACTCAGATGTTTTTAAAAATCACAGCTTGTGAACACGCACCCACTCTTTCAGCCCCTCGGCCTTTTCCCTCTTCTTGGATTCACTCAGACAGTTTTAAGACTCACAGCTGGTGCACATCCACACACTTCCAGCCCCTATGCCTCTTCCATCTTCCTGGATTCACTCAGATGTTTTTAAAAATCACAGCTTGTGAACACGAACCCACTCTTTCAGCCCCTCGGCCTTTTCCCTCTTCTTGGATTCACTCAGACGGTTTTAAGACTCACAGCTGGTGCACATCCACACACTTCCAGCCCCTATGCCTCTTCCCTCTTCCTGGATTCACTCAGATGTTTTTAAAAATCACAGCTTGTGAACACGCACACACTCTTTCAGCCCCTCGGCCTCTTCCCTCTTCCTGGATTCACTTAGATGTTTTTAAAAATCACAGCTTGTGAACACGCACACACTCTTTCAGCCCCTCGGCCTCTTCCCTCTTCCTGGATTCACTCAAACGGATTTAAGACTCACAGCCGGTGCACATCCACACACTTCCAGCCCCACTGTCTCTTCCCTCTTCCTGGATTCACTCAAACGGTTTTAAGACTCATAGCTGGTGCACATCGATACACTTCCAGCCGCCCTGCGTCTTCCCTATTCCTGGATTCACTGAGACGGTTTTAAGACTCACAGGCGGTGCACATCCACACACTTCCAGCCCCTCTGCCTCTTCCCTCTTCCTGGATTCACTCAGAGAGTTTTCAGACTCACAGCCGTTGCACATCCACACACTTCCAGCCCCTCTGCCTCTTCCCTCTTCCTGGATTCACTCAAACGGTTTTAAGACTCACAGCCGGTGCACATAGACACACTTTCAGCCCCTCGGCCTCTTCCCTCTTCCTGGATTCACTCAAACGGATTTAAGACTCAAAGCCGGTGCACATAGATACACTTCCAGCCCCTTGGCCTCTTCCCTCTTCCTGGATTCACTCAGACGGTTTTAAGACTCACAGCCGGTGCACATCCACACACTTCCAGCCGCCCTGCCTCTTCCCTATTCCTGGATTCAATGAGACGGTTTTAAGACTCACAGCCGGTGCACATCCACACGCTTCCAGCCCCTCTGTCTCTTCCATCTTCCTGGATTCACTCAGATGTTTTTAAAAATCACAGCTTGTGAACACGCACCCACTCTTTCAGCCCCTCGGCCTTTTCCCTCTTCTTGGATTCACTCAGACGGTTTTAAGACTCACAGCTGGTGCACATCCACACACTTCCAGCCCCTATGCCTCTTCCATCTTCCTGGATTCACTCAGATGTTTTTAAAAATCACAGCTTGTGAACACGCACACACTCTTTCATCCCCTCGGCCTCTTCCCTCTTCCTGGATTCACTCAAACGGATTTAAGACTCAAAGCCGGTGCACATAGACACACTTCCAGTCCCTCTGCCTCTTCTCTCTTCCTGGATTCACTCAGACGGTTTTCAGACTCACAGATGGTGCACATCCACACACTTCCAGCCCCTCTGTCTCTTCCCTCTTTCTGGATTCACTTAGACGGTTTAAGACTCACAGGCGGTGCACTTCCACACACTTCCAGCCGCCCTGCCTCTTCCCTATTGCTAGATTCAATGAGACGGTTTTAAGACTCACAGCCGGTGCCCATCCACACGCTTCCAGCCCCTCTGTCTCTTCCATCTTCCTGGATTCACTCAGATGTTTTTAAAAATCACAGCTTGTGAACACGCACCCACTCTTTCAGCCCCTCGGCCTTTTCCCTCTTCTTGGATTCACTCAGACGGTTTTAAGACTCACAGCTGGTGCACATCCACACACTTCCAGCCCCTATGCCTCTTCCCTCTTCCTGGATTCACTCAGAAGTTTTTAAAAATCACAGCTTGTGAACACGCACACACTCTTTCAGCCCCTCGGCCTCTTCCCTCTTCCTGGATTCACTCAGATGTTTTTAAAAATCACAGCTTGTGAACCCGGACACACTCTTTCAGCCCCTCGGCCTCTTCCCTCTTCCTGGATTCACTCAAACGGATTTAAGACTGATAGCCGGTGCACATAGACACACTTCCAGCCCCTCTGCCTCTTCTCTCTTCCTGGATTCATTCAGACGGTTTTAAGACTCACAGCCGGTGCACATCCACACACTTCCAGCCCCACTGTCTCTTCCCTCTTCCTGGATTCACTCAAACGGTTTTAAGACTCATAGCTGGGGTACATCGATACACTTCCAGCCGCCCTGCGTCTTCCCTATTCCTGGATTCACTGAGACGGTTTTGAGACTCACAGCCGGTGCACATCCACACACTTCCAGCCCCTCTGCCTCTTCCCTCTTCCTGGATTCACTCAGACAGTTTTCAGACTCAAAGCCGTTGCACATCCACACACTTCCAGCCCCTCTGCCTCTTCCCTCTTCCTGGATTCACTCAAACGGTTTTAAGACTCACAGCCGGTGCACATTGACACACTTTCAGCCCCTCGGCCTCTTCCCTCTTCCTGGATTCACTCAAACGGATTTAAGACTCAAAGCCGGTGCACATAGATAAACTTCCAGCCCCTCTGCCTCTTCTCTCTTCCTGGATTCACTCAGACGGTTTTAAGACTCACAGCTGGTGCACATCCACACACTTCCAGCCCCTCGGCCTCTTCCCTCTTCCTGGATTCACTCAAACGGATTTAAGACTCACAGCCGGTGCACATAGACACACTTCCAGCCCCTCTGCCTCTTCTCTCTTCCTGGATTCACTCAGACGGTTTTAAGACTCACAGGCGGTGCACATCCATACACTTCCAGCCGCCCTGCATCTTCCCTATTCCTGGATTCACAGAGACGGTTTTAAGACTCACAGCCGGTCCACATCCACACATTCTTTCAGCCCCTCAGCCTCTTCCCTCTTCTTGGATTCACTCAGACGGTTTTAAGACTCACAGCCGGTGCACATCGACACACTTCCAGCCCCTCTGCCTCTTCTCTCTTCCTGGATTCACTCAGACGGTTTTAAGACTCACAGCCGGTGCACATCGACACAATTCAAGCCCCTCTGCCTCTTCTCTCTTCCTGGATTCACTCAGACGGTTTTAAGACTCACAGCCGGTGCACATCCACACACTTCAAGTCCCTCTGCCTCTTCCCGGTTCCTGGATTCACTCAGATGTTTTTAAAAATCACAGCTTGTGAACACGCACACACACTTCCAGCCCCACTGTCTCTCCCCTCTTCCTAGATTCACTCAGACGGTTTTCAGACTCACAGCCGGTGCACATCCACACGCTTCCAGCCCCTCTGTCTCTTCCATCTTCCTGGATTCACTCAGATGTTTTTAAAAATCACAGCTTGTGAACACGCACCCACTCTTTCAGCCCCTCGGCCTTTTCCCTCTTCTTGGATTCACTCAGACAGTTTTAAGACTCACAGCTGGTGCACATCCACACACTTCCAGCCCCTATGCCTCTTCCATCTTCCTGGATTCACTCAGATGTTTTTAAAAATCACAGCTTGTGAACACGAACCCACTCTTTCAGCCCCTCGGCCTTTTCCCTCTTCTTGGATTCACTCAGACGGTTTTAAGACTCACAGCTGGTGCACATCCACACACTTCCAGCCCCTATGCCTCTTCCCTCTTCCTGGATTCACTCAGATGTTTTTAAAAATCACAGCTTGTGAACACGCACACACTCTTTCAGCCCCTCGGCCTCTTCCCTCTTCCTGGATTCACTTAGATGTTTTTAAAAATCACAGCTTGTGAACACGCACACACTCTTTCAGCCCCTCGGCCTCTTCCCTCTTCCTGGATTCACTCAAACGGATTTAAGACTCACAGCCGGTGCACATCCACACACTTCCAGCCCCACTGTCTCTTCCCTCTTTCTGGATAAACTTAGACGGTTTAAGACTCACAGGCGGTGCACTTCCACACACTTCCACCCGCCCTGCCTCTTCCCTATTCCTAGATTCAATGAGACGGTTTTAAGACTCACAGCCGGTGCACATCCACAGGCTTCCAGCCCCTCTGTCTCTTCCATCTTCCTGGATTCACTCAGATGTTTTTAAAAATCACAGCTTGTGAACACGCACCCACTCTTTCAGCCCCTCGGCCTTTTCCCTCTTCTTGGATTCACTCAGACGGTTTTAAGACTCACAGCTGGTGCACATCCACACACTTCCAGCCCCTATGCCTCTTCCCTCTTCCTGGATTCACTCAGATGTTTTTAAAAATCACAGCTTGTGAACACGCACACACTCTTTCAGCCCCTCGGCCTCTTCCCTCTTCCTGGATTCACTCAAACGGATTTAAGACTCAAAGCCGGTGCACATAGACACACTTCCAGCCCCTCTGCCTCTTCTCTCTTCCTGGATTCATTCAGACGGTTTTAAGACTCACAGCCGGTGCACATCCACATACTTCCAGCCCCTCTTTCTTTTCCCTCTTCCTGGATTCACTCAGATGTTTTTAAAAATCACAGCTTGTGAACACGCACCCACTCTTTCAGACCCTCGGCCTTTTCCCTCTTCTTGGATTCACTCAGACGGTTTTAAGACTCACAGCCGGTGCACTTCCATACACTTCCAGTCCCTCTGCTTCTCCACTCTTCCTGGATTCACTCAGACGGTTTAAGACTCACAGGCGGTGCACTTCCACATACTTCCAGCCGCCCTGCCTCTTCCCTATTCCTGAATTCACTGAGACGGTTTTAAGACTCACAGCCGGTGTAAATCCACACACTTCCAGCCCCTCTGTCTCTTCCCTCTTCCTGGATTCACTCAGATGTTTTTAAAAATCACAACTTGTGAACACGCACCCACTCTTTCAGCCCCTCGACCTTTTCCCTCTTCTTGGATTCACTCAGACGGTTTTAAGACTCACAGCCGGTGCACATCCATACACTTCCAGCCGCCCTGCATCTTCCTTATTCCTGGATTCACTGAGATGGTTTTAAGACTCACAGCCGGTCCACATCCACACATTCTTCCAGCCCCACTGTCTCTTCCCTCTTCCTGGATTCACTCAGATGTTTTTAAGACTCACAGCCGGTGCACATCGATAAACTTCCAGCCGCCCTGCGTCTTCCCTATTCCTGGATTCACTTAGACGGTTTTAAGACTCACAGCCTTTGCACATCCACACACTTCCAGCCCCTCTGGCTCTCCACTCTTCCTGGATTCACTCAAACGGTTTTAAGACTCACATCCGGTGCACTTCCACACACTTCCAGCCCCTCTGCCTCTTCCCTCTTCCTGGATTCACTCAAACGGTTTTAAGACTCACAGCCAGTGCACATCCACACACTTCCAGCCCCACTGTCTCTTCCCTCTTCCTGGATTCATTCAGATGTTTTTAAAAATCACAGCTTGTGAATACGCACACACACTTCCATCCCCACTGTCTCTTCCCTCTTCCTAGATTCACTCAGACGGTTTTAAGACTCACAGCTGGTGCACATCCACACACTTCCAGCCCCTCTGCCTCTCCATTCCTCCTGGATTCACTTAGACGGTTTTAAGACTCACAGACTTTGCACATCCACACACTTCCAGCCCCACTGTCTCTTCCCTCTTCCTGGATTCACTCAGACGGTTTTCAGACTCATAGATGGTGCACATCCACACACTTCCAGCCCCTCTGTCTCTTCCCTCTTTCTGGATTCACTTAGACGGTTTAAGACTCACAGGCGGTGCACTTCCACACACTTCCAGCCGCCCTGCCTCTTCCCTATTCCTGGATTCAATGAGACGGTTTTAAGACTCACAGCCGGTGCACATCCACAGGCTTCCAGCCCCTCTGTCTCTTCCATCTTCCTGGATTCACTTAGATGTTTTTAAAAATCACAGCTTGTGAACACGCACACACTCTTTCAGCCCCTCGGCCTCTTCCCTCTTCCTGGATTCACTCAAACGGATTTAAGACTCACAGCCGGTGCACATCCACACACTTCCAGCCCCACTGTCTCTTCCCTCTTCCTGGATTCACTCAAACGGTTTTAAGACTCATAGCTGGTGCACATCGATACACTTCCAGCCGCCCTGCGTCTTCCCTATTCCTGGATTCACTGAGATGGTTTTAAGACTCACAGGCGGTGCACATCCACACACTTCCAGCCCCTCTGCCTCTTCCCTCTTCCTGGATTCACTCAGAGAGTTTTCAGACTCACAGCCGTTGCACATCCACACACTTCCAGCCCCTCTGCCTCTTCCCTCTTCCTGGATTCACTCAAACGGTTTTAAGACTCACAGCCGGTGCACATCGACACACTTTCAGCCCCTCGGCCTCTTCCCTCTTCCTGGATTTACTCAAACGGATTTAAGACTCAAAGCCGGTGCACATAGATACACTTCCAGCCCCTCGGCCTCTTCCGTCTTCCTGGATTCACTCAGACGGTTTTAAGACTCACAGGCGGTGCACATCCATACACTTCCAGCCGCCCTGCATCTTCCCTATTCCTGGATTCACTGAGACGGTTTTAAGACTCACAGCCGGTCCACATCCACACATTCTTTCAGCCCCTCAGCCTCTTCCATGTTCTTGGATTCACTCAGATGATTTTAAGACTCACAGCCGGTGCACATCCACACACTTCCAGCCGCCCTGCCTCTTTCCTATTCCTGGATTTAATGAGACGGTTTTAAGACTCACAGCCGGTGCACATCCACACGCTTCCAGCCCCTCTGTCTCTTCCATCTTAGTAGATTCACTCAGATGTTTTTAAAAATCACAGCTTGTGAACACGCACCCACTCTTTCAGCCCCTCGGCCTTTTCCCTCTTCTTGGATTCACTCAGACAGTTTTAAGACTCACAGCTGTTGCACATCCACAAACTTCCAGCCCCTATGCCTCTTCCATCTTCCTGGATTCACTCAGATGTTTTTAAAAATCACAGCTTGTGAACACGAACCCACTCTTTCAGCCCCTCGGCCTTTTCCCTCTTCTTGGATTCACTCAGACGGTTTTAAGACTCACAGCTGGTGCACATCCACACACTTCCAGCCCCTATGCCTCTTCCCTCTTCCTGGATTCACTCAGATGTTTTTAAAAATCACAGCTTGTGAACACGCACACACTCTTTCAGCCCCTCGGCCTCTTCCCTCTTCCTGGATTCACTTAGATGTTTTTAAAAATCACAGCTTGTGAACACGCACACACTCTTTCAGCCCCTCGGCCTCTTCCCTCTTCCTGGATTCACTCAAACGGATTTAAGATTCACAGCCGGTGCACATCCACACACTTCCAGCCCCACTGTCTCTTCCCTCTTCCTGGATTCACTCAAACGGTTTTAAGACTCATAGCTGGTGCACATCGATACACTTCCAGCCGCCCTGCGTCTTCCCTATTCCTGGATTCACTGAGACGGTTTTAAGACTCACAGGCGGTGCACATCCACACACTTCCAGCCCCTCTGCCTCTTCCCTCTTCCTGGATTCACTCAGAGAGTTTTCAGACTCACAGCCGTTGCACATCCACACACTTCCAGCCCCTCTGCCTCTTCCCTCTTCCTGGATTCACTCAAACGGTTTTAAGACTCACAGCCGGTGCACATCGACACACTTTCAGCCCCTCGGCCTCTTCCCTCTTCCTGGATTCACTCAAATGGATTTAAGACTCAAAGCCGGTGCACATAGATACACTTCCAGCCCCTCGGCCTCTTCCCTCTTCCTGGATTCACTCAGACGGTTTTAAGACTCACAGCCGGTGCACATCCACACACTTCCAGCCGCCCTGCCTCTTCCCTATTCCTGGATTCAATGAGACGGTTTTAAGACTCACAGCCGGTGCACATCCACACGCTTCCAGCCCCTCTGTCTCTTCCATCTTCCTGGATTCACTCAGATGTTTTTAAAAATCACAGCTTGTGAACACACACCCACTCTTTCAGCCCCTCGGCCTTTTCCCTCTTCTTGGATTCACTCAGACGGTTTTAAGACTGACAGCCGGTGTAAATCCACACACTTCCAGCCCCTCTTTCTTTTCCCTCTTCCTGGATTCACTCAGATGTTTTTAAAAATCACAGCTTGTGAACACGCACCCACTCTTTCAGACCCTCGGCCTTTTCCCTCTTCTTGGATTCACTCAGACGGTTTTAAGACTCACAGCCGGTGCACTTCCATACACTTCCAGTCCCTCTGCTTCTCCACTCTTCCTGGATTCACTCAGACGGTTTAAGACTCACAGGCGGTGCACTTCCACATACTTCCAGCCGCCCTGCCTCTTCCCTATTCCTGAATTCACTGAGACGGTTTTAAGACTCACAGCCGGTGTAAATCCACACACTTCCAGCCCCTCTGTCTCTTCCCTCTTCCTGGATTCACTCAGATGTTTTTAGAAATCACAACTTGTGAACACGCACCCACTCTTTCAGCCCCTCGACCTTTTCCCTCTTCTTGGATTCACTCAGACGGTTTTAAGACTCACAGCCGGTGCACATCCATACACTTCCAGCCGCCCTGCATCTTCCTTATTCCTGGATTCACTGAGATGGTTTTAAGACTCACAGCCGGTCCACATCCACACATTCTTCCAGCCCCACTGTCTCTTCCCTCTTCCTGGATTCACTCAGATGTTTTTAAGACTCACAGCCGGTGCACATCGATAAACTTCCAGCCGCCCTGCATCTTCCCTATTCCTGGATTCACTTAGACGGTTTTAAGACTCACAGCCTTTGCACATCCACACACTTCCAGCCCCTCTGGCTCTCCACTCTTCCTGGATTCACTCAAACGGATTTAAGACTCACAGCCGGTGCACATCCACACACTTCCAGCCCCACTGTCTCTTCCCTCTTCCTGGATTCACTCAAACGGTTTTAAGACTCACAGCCAGTGCACATCCACACACTTCCAGCCCCACTGTCTCTTCCCTCTTCCTGGATTCATTCAGATGTTTTTAAAAATCACAGCTTGTGAATACGCACACACACTTCCATCCCCACTGTCTCTTCCCTCTTCCTAGATTCACTCAGACGGTTTTAAGACTCACAGCTGGTGCACATCCACACACTTCCAGCCCCTCTGCCTCTCCATTCCTCCTGGATTCACTTAGACGGTTTTAAGACTCACAGACTTTGCACATCCACACACTTCCAGCCCCACTGTCTCTTCCCTCTTCCTGGATTCACTCAGACGGTTTTCAGACTCATAGATGGTGCACATCCACACACTTCCAGCCCCTCTGTATCTTCCCTCTTTCTGGATTCACTTAGACGGTTTAAGACTCACAGGCGGTGCACTTCCACACACTTCCAGCCGCCCTGCCTCTTCCCTATTCCTGGATTCAATGAGACGGTTTTAAGACTCACAGCCGGTGCACATCCACAGGCTTCCAGCCCCTCTGTCTCTTCCATCTTCCTGGATTCACTTAGATGTTTTTAAAAATCACAGCTTGTGAACACGCACACACTCTTTCAGCCCCTCGGCCTCTTCCCTCTTCCTGGATTCACTCAAACGGATTTAAGACTCACAGCCGGTGCACATCCACACACTTCCAGCCCCACTGTCTCTTCCCTCTTCCTGGATTCACTCAAACGGTTTTAAGACTCATAGCTGGTGCACATCGATACACTTCCAGCCGCCCTGCGTCTTCCCTATTCCTGGATTCACTGAGACGGTTTTAAGACTCACAGGCGGTGCACATCCACACACTTCCAGCCCCTCTGCCTCTTCCCTCTTCCTGGATTCACTCAGAGAGTTTTCAGACTCACAGCCGTTGCACATCCACACACTTCCAGCCCCTCTGCCTCTTCCCTCTTCCTGGATTCACTCAAACGGTTTTAAGACTCACAGCCGGTGCACATCGACACACTTTCAGCCCCTCGGCCTCTTCCCTCTTCCTGGATTCACTCAAACGGATTTAAGACTCAAAGCCGGTGCACATAGATACACTTCCAGCCCCTCGGCCTCTTCCGTCTTCCTGGATTCACTCAGACGGTTTTAAGACTCACAGGCGGTGCACATCCATACACTTCCAGCCGCCCTGCATCTTCCCTATTCCTGGATTCACTGAGACGGTTTTAAGACTCACAGCCGGTCCACATCCACACATTCTTTCAGCCCCTCAGCCTCTTCCCTGTTCTTGGATTCACTCAGATGATTTTAAGACTCACAGCCGGTGCACATCCACACACTTCCAGCCGCCCTGCCTCTTTCCTATTCCTGGATTTAATGAGACGGTTTTAAGACTCACAGCCGGTGCACATCCACACGCTTCCAGCCCCTCTGTCTCTTCCATCTTAGTGGATTCACTCAGATGTTTTTAAAAATCACAGCTTGTGAACACGCACCCACTCTTTCAGCCCCTCGGCCTTTTCCCTCTTCTTGGATTCACTCAGACAGTTTTAAGACTCACAGCTGGTGCACATCCACACACTTCCAGCCCCTATGCCTCTTCCATCTTCCTGGATTCACTCAGATGTTTTTAAAAATCACAGCTTGTGAACACGAACCCACTCTTTCAGCCCCTCGGCCTTTTCCCTCTTCTTGGATTCACTCAGACGGTTTTAAGACTCACAGCTGGTGCACATCCACACACTTCCAGCCCCTATGCCTCTTCCCTCTTCCTGGATTCACTCAGATGTTTTTAAAAATCACAGCTTGTGAACACGCACACACTCTTTCAGCCCCTCGGCCTCTTCCCTCTTCCTGGATTCACTTAGATGTTTTTAAAAATCACAGCTTGTGAACACGCACACACTCTTTCAGCCCCTCGGCCTCTTCCCTCTTCCTGGATTCACTCAAACGGATTTAAGACTCACAGCCGGTGCACATCCACACACTTCCAGCCCCACTGTCTCTTCCCTCTTCCTGGATTCACTCAAACGGTTTTAAGACTCATAGCTGGTGCACATCGATACACTTCCAGCCGCCCTGCGTCTTCCCTATTCCTGGATTCACTGAGACGGTTTTAAGACTCACAGGCGGTGCACATCCACACACTTCCAGCCCCTCTGCCTCTTCCCTCTTCCTGGATTCACTCAGAGAGTTTTCAGACTCACAGCCGTTGCACATCCACACACTTCCAGCCCCTCTGCCTCTTCCCTCTTCCTGGATTCACTCAAACGGTTTTAAGACTCACAGCCGGTGCACATCGACACACTTTCAGCCCCTCGGCCTCTTCCCTCTTCCTGGATTCACTCAAACGGATTTAAGACTCAAAGCCGGTGCACATAGATACACTTCCAGCCCCTCGGCCTCTTCCCTCTTCCTGGATTCACTCAGACGGTTTTAAGACTCACAGCCGGTGCACATCCACACACTTCCAGCCGCCCTGCCTCTTCCCTATTCCTGGATTCAATGAGACGGTTTTAAGACTCACAGCCGGTGCACATCCACACGCTTCCAGCCCCTCTGTCTCTTCCATCTTCCTGGATTCACTCAGATGTTTTTAAAAATCACAGCTTGTGAACACGCACCCACTCTTTCAGCCCCTCGGCCTTTTCCCTCTTCTTGGATTCACTCAGACGGTTTTAAGACTCACAGCTGGTGCACATCCACACACTTCCAGCCCCTATGCCTCTTCCATCTTCCTGGATTCACTCAGATGTTTTTAAAAATCACAGCTTGTGAACACGCACACACTCTTTCATCCCCTCGGCCTCTTCCCTCTTCCTGGATTCACTCAAACGGATTTAAGACTCAAAGCCGGTGCACATAGACACACTTCCAGTCCCTCTGACTCTTCTCTCTTCCTGGATTCACTCAGACGGTTTTCAGACTCACAGATGGTGCACATCCACACAATTCCAGCCCCTCTGTCTCTTCCCTCTTTCTGGATTCACTTAGACAGTTTAAGACTCACAGGCGGTGCACTTCCACACACTTCCAGCCGCCCTGCCTCTTCCCTATTGCTAGATTCAATGAGACGGTTTTAAGACTCACAGCCGGTGCCCATCCACACGCTTCCAGCCCCTCTGTCTCTTCCATCTTCCTGGATTCACTCAGATGTTTTTAAAAATCACAGCTTGTGAACACGCACCCACTCTTTCAGCCCCTCGGCCTTTTCCCTCTTCTTGGATTCACTCAGACGGTTTTAAGACTCACAGCTGGTGCACATCCACACACTTCCAGCCCCTATGCCTCTTCCCTCTTCCTGGATTCACTCAGATGTTTTTAAAAATCACAGCTTGTGAACACGCACACACTCTTTCAGCCCCTCGGCCTCTTCCCTCTTCCTGGATTCACTTAGATGTTTTTAAAAATCACAGCTTGTGAACACGCACACACTCTTTCAGCCCCTCGGCCTCTTCCCTCTTCCTGGATTCACTCAAACGGATTTAAGACTCACAGCCGGTGCACATCCACACACTTCCAGCCCCACTGTCTCTTCCCTCTTCCTGGATTCACTCAAACGGTTTTAAGACTCATAGCTGGTGCACATCGATACACTTCCAGCCGCCCTGCGTCTTCCCTATTCCTGGATTCACTGAGACGGTTTTAAGACTCACAGGCGGTGCACATCCACACACTTCCAGCCCCTCTGCCTCTTCCCTCTTCCTGGATTCACTCAGAGAGTTTTCAGACTCACAGCCGTTGCACATCCACACACTTCCAGCCCCTCTGCCTCTTCCCTCTTCCTGGATTCACTCAAACGGTTTTAAGACTCACAGCCGGTGCACATCGACACACTTTCAGCCCCTCGGCCTCTTCCCTCTTCCTGGATTCACTCAAACGGATTTAAGACTCAAAGCCGGTGCACATAGATACACTTCCAGCCCCTCGGCCTCTTCCCTCTTCCTGGATTCACTCAGACGGTTTTAAGACTCACAGCCGGTGCACATCCACACACTTCCAGCCGCCCTGCCTCTTCCCTATTCCTGGATTCAATGAGACGGTTTTAAGACTCACAGCCGGTGCACATCCACACGCTTCCAGCCCCTCTGTCTCTTCCATCTTCCTGGATTCACTCAGATGTTTTTAAAAATCACAGCTTGTGAACACGCACCCACTCTTTCAGCCCCTCGGCCTTTTCCCTCTTCTTGGATTCACTCAGACGGTTTTAAGACTCACAGCTGGTGCACATCCACACACTTCCAGCCCCTATGCCTCTTCCATCTTCCTGGATTCACTCAGATGTTTTTAAAAATCACAGCTTGTGAACACGCACACACTCTTTCATCCCCTCGGCCTCTTCCCTCTTCCTGGATTCACTCAAACGGATTTAAGACTCAAAGCCGGTGCACATAGACACACTTCCAGTCCCTCTGACTCTTCTCTCTTCCTGGATTCACTCAGACGGTTTTCAGACTCACAGATGGTGCACATCCACACAATTCCAGCCCCTCTGTCTCTTCCCTCTTTCTGGATTCACTTAGACAGTTTAAGACTCACAGGCGGTGCACTTCCACACACTTCCAGCCGCCCTGCCTCTTCCCTATTGCTAGATTCAATGAGACGGTTTTAAGACTCACAGCCGGTGCCCATCCACACGCTTCCAGCCCCTCTGTCTCTTCCATCTTCCTGGATTCACTCAGATGTTTTTAAAAATCACAGCTTGTGAACACGCACCCACTCTTTCAGCCCCTCGGCCTTTTCCCTCTTCTTGGATTCACTCAGACGGTTTTAAGACTCACAGCTGGTGCACATCCACACACTTCCAGCCCCTATGCCTCTTCCCTCTTCCTGGATTCACTCAGAAGTTTTTAAAAATCACAGCTTGTGAACACGCACACACTCTTTCAGCCCCTCGGCCTCTTCCCTCTTCCTGGATTCACTCAGATGTTTTTAAAAATCACAGCTTGTGAACCCGGACACACTCTTTCAGCCCCTCGGCCTCTTCCCTCTTCCTGGATTCACTCAAACGGATTTAAGACTGATAGCCGGTGCACATAGACACACTTCCAGCCCCTCTGCCTCTTCTCTCTTCCTGGATTCATTCAGACGGTTTTAAGACTCACAGCCGGTGCACATCCACACACTTCCAGCCCCACTGTCTCTTCCCTCTTCCTGGATTCACTCAAACGGTTTTAAGACTCATAGCTGGGGTACATCGATACACTTCCAGCCGCCCTGCGTCTTCCCTATTCCTGGATTCACTGAGACGGTTTTGAGACTCACAGCCGGTGCACATCCACACACTTCCAGCCCCTCTGCCTCTTCCCTCTTCCTGGATTCACTCAGACAGTTTTCAGACTCAAAGCCGTTGCACATCCACACACTTCCAGCCCCTCTGCCTCTTCCCTCTTCCTGGATTCACTCAAACGGTTTTAAGACTCACAGCCGGTGCACATTGACACACTTTCAGCCCCTCGGCCTCTTCCCTCTTCCTGGATTCACTCAAACGGATTTAAGACTCAAAGCCGGTGCACATAGATAAACTTCCAGCCCCTCTGCCTCTTCTCTCTTCCTGGATTCACTCAGACAGTTTTAAGACTCACAGCTGGTGCACATCCACACACTTCCAGCCCCTCGGCCTCTTCCCTCTTCCTGGATTCACTCAAACGGATTTAAGACTCACAGCCGGTGCACATAGACACACTTCCAGCCCCTCTGCCTCTTCTCTCTTCCTGGATTCACTCAGACGGTTTTAAGACTCACAGGCGGTGCACATCCATACACTTCCAGCCGCCCTGCATCTTCCCTATTCCTGGATTCACAGAGACGGTTTTAAGACTCACAGCCGGTCCACATCCACACATTCTTTCAGCCCCTCAGCCTCTTCCCTCTTCTTGGATTCACTCAGACGGTTTTAAGACTCACAGCCGGTGCACATCGACACACTTCCAGCCCCTCTGCCTCTTCTCTCTTCCTGGATTCACTCAGACGGTTTTAAGACTCACAGCCGGTGCACATCGACACAATTCAAGCCCCTCTGCCTCTTCTCTCTTCCTGGATTCACTCAGACGGTTTTAAGACTCACAGCCGGTGCACATCCACACACTTCAAGTCCCTCTGCCTCTTCCCGGTTCCTGGATTCACTCAGATGTTTTTAAAAATCACAGCTTGTGAACACGCACACACACTTCCAGCCCCACTGTCTCTCCCCTCTTCCTAGATTCACTCAGACGGTTTTAAGACTCACAGCCGGTGCACATCGACACACTTCCAGCCCCTCTGCCTCTTCTCTCTTCCTGGATTCACTCAGACGGTTTTAAGACTCACAGCCGGTGCACATCGACACAATTCAAGCCCCTCTGCCTCTTCTCTCTTCCTGGATTCACTCAGACGGTTTTAAGACTCACAGCCGGTGCACATCCACACACTTCAAGTCCCTCTGCCTCTTCCCGGTTCCTGGATTCACTCAGATGTTTTTAAAAATCACAGCTTGTGAACACGCACACACACTTCCAGCCCCACTGTCTCTCCCCTCTTCCTAGATTCACTCAGACGGTTTTCAGACTCACAGCCGGTGCACATCCACACGCTTCCAGCCCCTCTGTCTCTTCCATCTTCCTGGATTCACTCAGATGTTTTTAAAAATCACAGCTTGTGAACACGCACCCACTCTTTCAGCCCCTCGGCCTTTTCCCTCTTCTTGGATTCACTCAGACAGTTTTAAGACTCACAGCTGGTGCACATCCACACACTTCCAGCCCCTATGCCTCTTCCATCTTCCTGGATTCACTCAGATGTTTTTAAAAATCACAGCTTGTGAACACGAACCCACTCTTTCAGCCCCTCGGCCTTTTCCCTCTTCTTGGATTCACTCAGACGGTTTTAAGACTCACAGCTGGTGCACATCCACACACTTCCAGCCCCTATGCCTCTTCCCTCTTCCTGGATTCACTCAGATGTTTTTAAAAATCACAGCTTGTGAACACGCACACACTCTTTCAGCCCCTCGGCCTCTTCCCTCTTCCTGGATTTACTCAAACGGATTTAAGACTCAAAGCCGGTGCACATAGACACACTTTCAGCCCCTCGGCCTCTTCCCTCTTCCTGGATTCACTCAAACGGATTTAAGACTCAAAGCCGGTGCACATAGATACACTTCCAGCCCCTCTGCCTCTTCTCTCTTCCTGGATTCACTCAGACGGTTTTAAGACTCACAGCTGGTGCACATCCACACACTTCCAGCCCCTCGGCCTCTTCCCTCTTCCTGGATTCACTCAAACGGATTTAAGACTCACAGCCGGTGCACATAGACACACTTCCAGCCCCTCTGCCTCTTCTCTCTTCCTGGATTCACTCAGACGGTTTTAAGACTCACAGGCGGTGCACATCCATACACTTCCAGCCGCCCTGCATCTTCCCTATTCCTGGATTCACTGAGACGGTTTTAAGACTCACAGCCGGTCCACATCCACACATTCTTTCAGCCCCTCAGCCTCTTCCCTCTTCTTGGATTCACTCAGACGGTTTTAAGACTCACAGCCGGTGCACATCGACACACTTCCAGCCCCTCTGCCTCTTCTCTCTTCCTGGATTCACTCAGTCGGTTTTAAGACTCACAGCCGGTGCAAATCGACACAATTCAAGCCCCTCTGCCTCTTCTCTCTTCCTGGATTCACTCAGACGGTTTTAAGACTCACAGCCGGTGCACATCCACACACTTCAAGTCCCTCTGCCTCTTCCCGGTTCCTGGATTCACTCAGATGTTTTTAAAAATCACAGCTTGTGAACACGCACACACACTTCCAGCCCCACTGTCTCTCCCCTCTTCCTAGATTCACTCACACGGTTTTCAGACTCACAGCCGGTGCACATCCACACGCTTCCAGCCCCTCTGTCTCTTCCATCTTCCTGGATTCACTCAGATGTTTTTAAAAATCACAGCTTGTGAACACGCACCCACTCTTTCAGCCCCTCGGCCTTTTCCCTCTTCTTGGATTCACTCAGACAGTTTTAAGACTCACAGCTGGTGCACATCCACACACTTCCAGCCCCTATGCCTCTTCCATCTTCCTGGATTCACTCAGATGTTTTTAAAAATCACAGCTTGTGAACACGAACCCACTCTTTCAGCCCCTCGGCCTTTTCCCTCTTCTTGGATTCACTCAGACGGTTTTAAGACTCACAGCTGGTGCACATCCACACACTTCCAGCCCCTATGCCTCTTCCCTCTTCCTGGATTCACTCAGATGTTTTTAAAAATCACAGCTTGTGAACACGCACACACTCTTTCAGCCCCTCGGCCTCTTCCCTCTTCCTGGATTCACTCAAACGGATTTAAGACTCAAAGCCGGTGCACATAGACACACTTTCAGCCCCTCGGCCTCTTCCCTCTTCCTGGATTCACTCAAACGGATTTAAGACTCAAAGCCGGTGCACATAGATACACTTCCAGCCCCTCTGCCTCTTCTCTCTTCCTGGATTCACTCAGACGGTTTTAAGACTCACAGCTGGTGCACATCCACACACTTCCAGCCCCTCGGCCTCTTCCCTCTTCCTGGATTCACTCAAACGGATTTAAGACTCACAGCCGGTGCACATAGACACACTTCCAGCCCCTCTGCCTCTTCTCTCTTCCTGGATTCACTCAGACGGTTTTAAGACTCACAGGCGGTGCACATCCATACACTTCCAGCCGCCCTGCATCTTCCCTATTCCTGGATTCACTGAGACGGTTTTAAGACTCACAGCCGGTCCACATCCACACATTCTTTCAGCCCCTCAGCCTCTTCCCTCTTCTTGGATTCACTCAGACGGTTTTAAGACTCACAGCCGGTGCACATCGACACAATTCAAGCCCCTCTGCCTCTTCTCTCTTCCTGGATTCACTCAGACGGTTTTAAGACTCACAGCCGGTGCACATCCACACACTTCAAGTCCCTCTGCCTCTTCCCGGTTCCTGGATTCACTCAGATGTTTTTAAAAATCACAGCTTGTGAACACGCACACACACTTCCAGCCCCACTGTCTCTCCCCTCTTCCTAGATTCACTCAGACGGTTTTCAGACTCACAGCTGGTGCACATCCACACACTTCCAGCCCCTCTGCCTCTCCACTCTTCCTGGATTCAATCAGATGTTTTTAAAAATCACAGCTTGTGAACAAGCACACACACTTCCAGCCCCACTGTCTCTTCCCTCTTCCTAGATTCACTCAGACGATTTTAAGACTCACAGCTGGTGCACATCCACACACTTCCAGCCCCTCTGCCTCTTCCCTCTTCCTGGATTCACTCAGATGTTTTTAAAAATCACAGCTTGTGAACACGCACACACTCTTTCAGCCCCTCGGCCTCTTCCCTCTTCCTGGATTCACTCAAACCGGATGTAAGACTCACAGCCGGTGCACATAGACACACTTTCAGCCCCTCTGCCTCTTCTCTCTTCCTGGATTCACTCAGACGGTTTTAAGTCTCACAGCCGGTGCACTTCCATACACTTCCAGCCGCCCTGCATCTTCCCTATTCCTGTATTCACTGAGACGGTTTTAAGACTCACAGCCGGTCCACATCCACACATTCTTTCAGCCCCTCGGGCTCTTCCCTCTTCTTGGATTCACTCAGATGTTTTTAAGACTCACAGCCGGTGCACATCCACACACTTCCAGCCCCTCTGCCTCTCCATTCTTCCTGGATTCACACAGACGGTTTTCAGACTCACAGATGGTGCACATCCACACACTTCCAGCCCCTCTGTCTCTTCCCTCTTTCTGGATTCACTTAGACGGTTTAAGACTCACAGGCGGTGCACTTCCACACACTTCCAGCTGCCCTGCCTCTTCCCTATTCCTGGATTCAATGAGACGGTTTTAAGACTCACAGCCTGTGCACATCCACACGCTTCCAGCCCCTCTGTCTCTTCCATCTTCCTGGATTCACTCAGATGTTTTTAAAAATCACAGCTTGTGAACACGCACCCACTCTTTCAGCCCCTCGGCCTTTTCCCTCTTCTTGGATTCACACAGACGGTTTTAAGACTCACAGCTGGTGCACATCCACACACTTCCCGCCACACTGTCTCTTCTCTCTTCCTGGATTCACTCAGACGGTTTTCAGACTCACAGCCGGTGCACATCCACACACTTCCAGCCCCTTTGCCTCTTCCCTCTTCCTGGATTCACTTAGACGGTTTAAGACTCACAGGCGGTGCACATGCACACACTTCCAGCCCCTCTGCCTCTTCCCTCTTCCTGGATTCACTCAGATGTTTTTAAAAATCACAGCTTGTGAACATGCACGAACTCTTTCAGCCCCTCGGCCTCTTCCCTCTTCTTGGATTCACACAGACGGTTTTAAGACTCACAGCTGGTGCACATCCACAAACTTCCCGCCACACTGTCTCTTCCCTCTTCCTGGATTCACTCAAACGGTTTTAAGACTCACAGCCGGTGCACATCCATACACTTCCAGCCGCCCTGCCTCTTCCCTCTTCCTGGATTCACTCAGAGGGTTTAAGAAACACAGGCGGTGCACATCCACACACTTCCTGGACCTCTGCCTCTCCTCTCTTCCTGGATTCACTCAGACGGTTTTCAGACTCACAGCCGGTGCACATCCACACACTTCCAGCCCCTCTGCCTCTTCCCTCTTCCTGGATTCACTCAGACAGTTTTCAGACTCACAGCCGTTGCACTTCCACACACTTCCAGCCCCTCTGCCTCTTCCCACTTCCTGGATTCACTCAGAGGGTTTAAGAAACACAGGCGGTGCACATCCACACACTTCCTGGACCTCTGCCTCTCCTCTCTTCCTGGATTCACTCAGACGGTTTTCAGACTCACAGCCGGTGCACATCCACACACTTCCAGCCCCTCTGCCTCTTCCCTCTTCCTGGATTCACTCAGATGTTTTTAAAAATCACAGCTTGTGAAGACGCACACACTCTTTCATCCCCTCGGCCTCCTTCCTCTTCCTGGATTCACTCAAACGGTTTTAGGACTCACAGCGGGTGCACATCGACACACTTCCAGCCCCTCTGCCTCTTCTCTCTTCCTGGATTCACTCAGACAGTTTTAAGACTCACAGCTGGTGCACATCCACACACTTCCTGCCACACTGTCTCTTCCCTCTTCCTGGATTCACTCAAACGGTTTTAAGACTCGCAGCCGGTGCACATCCATACACTTCCAGCCGCCCTGCCTCTTCCCTCTTCCTGGATTCACTCAGACGGTTTTCAGACTCACAGCCGGTGCACATCCACACACTTCCAGCCCCTCTCCCTCTTCCCTCTTCCTGGATTCACTCAGACAGTTTTCAGACTCACAGCCGTTGCACATCCACACGCCTCCAGCCCCTCTGCCTCTTCCCTCTTCCTGGATTCACTCAGATGTTTTTAAAAATCACAGCTTGTGAACACGCACACACTCTATCAGCCCCTCGGGCTCCTCCATCTTCCTGGATTCACTCAAACGGTTTTAAGACTCATAGCCGGTGCACATCGACACACTTCCAGCCCCTCTGCCTCTTCTCTTTTCCTGGATTCACTCAGACGGTTTTAAGACTCACAGGCAGTGCACATCCATACACTTCCAGCCGCCCTGCATCTTCCCTATTCCTGGATTCACTGAGACGGTTTTAAGACTCACAGCCGGTGTACATCCACACACTTCCAGCCCCTCTGCCTCTTCCCTCTTCCTGGATTCACTCAGATGTTTTTAAAAATCACAGCTTGTGAAGACGCACACACTCTTTCATCCCCTCGGCCTCCTCCCTCTTCCTGGATTCACTCAAACGGTTTTAAGACTCACAGCCGGTGAACATCGACAAACTTCCAGCCCCTCTGCCTCTTCTCTCTTCCTGGATTCACTTAGACGGTTTTAAGACTCACAGGCAGTGCACATCCATACACTTCCAGCCGCCCTGCATCTTCCTTCTTCCTGGATTTACATAGACGGTTTAAGACTCACAGGCACTGCACATCCACACACTTCCAGCCGCCCTGCCTCTTCCCTCTTCCTGGATTCACTGAGACGATTTTAAGACTCACAGCCGGTGCACATCCACACACTTCCAGCCCCTCTGTCTCTTCCCTCTTCCTGGATTCACTCAGAAGTTTTTTTTAAAATCACAGCTTGTGAACACGCACGCACTCTTTCAGCACCTCGGCCTCTTCACTCTTCTTGTATTCACACAGACGGTTTTAAGACTCACAGCCGGTGCACATCGACACACTTCCATCCCCTCTGCCTCTTCTCTCTCCCTGGATTCACTCAGACAGTTTTCAGACTCACAGCTGGTGCACATCCACACACTTCCTGGACCTCTGCGTCTTCTCTCTTCCTGGATTCACTCAGACGGTTTTCAGACTCACAGCCGGTGCACATCCACACACTTCCAGCCCCTCTGCCTCTTCCCTCTTCCTGGATTCACTTAGACGGTTTAAGACTCACAGGCGTTGCACATGCACACACTTCCAGCCCCTCTGCCTCTTCCCTCTTCCTGGATTCACTCAGATGTTTTTAAAAATCACAGCTTGTGAAGACGCACACACTCTTTCATCCCCTCGGCCTCCTCCCTCTTCCTGGATTCACTCAAACGGTTTTAAGACTCACAGCCGGTGCACATCGACACACTTCCATCCCCTCTGCCTCTTCTCTCTTCCTGGATTCACTCAGACAGTTTTCAGACTCACAGCTGGTGCACATCCACACACTTCCTGCCACACTGTCTCTTCCCTCTTCCTGGATTCACTCAAACGGTTTTAAGACTCACAGCCGGTGCACATCCATACACTTCCAGCCGCCCTGCCTCTTCCCTCTTCCTGGATTCACTCAGACGGTTTTCAGACTCACAGCCGGTGCACATCCACACACTTCCAGCCCCTCTCCCTCTTCCCTCTTCCTGGATTCACTCAGACAGTTTTCAGACTCACAGCCGTTGCACATCCACACACTTCCAGCCCCTCTGCCTCTTCCCTCTTCCTGGATTCACTCAGATGTTTTTAAAAATCACAGCTTGTGAAGACGCACACACTCTTTCATCCCCTCGGCCTCCTCCCTCTTCCTGGATTCACTCAAACGGTTTTAAGACTCACAGCCGGTGCACATCGACACACTTCCAGCCCCTCTGCCTCTTCTCTCTTCCTGGATTCACTCAGACGGTTTTCAGACTCACAGCCAGTGCACATCCACACACTTCCAGCCCCTCTGCCTCTTCCCTCTTCCTGGATTCACTTAGACGGCTTAAGACTCACAGGCGTTGCACATGCACACACTTCCAGCCCCTCTGCCTCTTCCCTCTTCCTGGATTCACTCAGATGTTTTTTAAAATCACAGCTTGTGAAGACGCACACACTCTTTCATCCCCTCGGCCTCCTCCCTCTTCCTGGATTCACTCAAACGGTTTTAAGACTCACAGCCGGTGCACATCGACACACTTCCAGCCCCTCTGCCTCTTCTCTCTTCCTGGATTCACTCAGACGGTTTTAAGACTCACAGCCGGTGCACATCCACACACTTCCTGCCACACTGTCTCTTCCCTCTTCCTGGATTCACTCAAACGGTTTTCAGACTCACAGCCGGTGCACATCCACACACTTCCAGCCCCTCTGCCTCTTCCCTCTTCCTGGATTCACTCAGACGGTTTAAGAAACACAGGCGGTGCACATCCACACACTTCCTGGACCTCTGCCTCTTCTCTCTTCCTGGATTCACTCAGATGGTTTTCAGACTCACAGCTGGTGCACATCCACACACTTCCCGCCACACTGTCTCTTCCCTCTTCCTGGATTCACTGAAACGGTTTTAAGACTCACAGCCGGTGCACATCCATACACTTCCAGCCGCCCTGCCTCTTCCCTCTTCCTGGATTCACTCAGACGGTTTTCAGACTCACAGCCGGTGCACATCCATACACTTCCAGGCGCCCTGCCTCTTCCCTCTTCCTGGATTCACTCAGACAGTTTTCAGACTCACAGCCGTTGCACATCCACATACTTCCAGCCCCTCTGCCTCTTCTCTCTTCCTGGATTCACTCAGACGGTTTTTTTAAAATCACAGCTTGTGAACACGCACGCACTCTTTCAGCCCCTCGGCCTCTTCCCTCTTCTTGTATTCACACAGACGGTTTTAAGACTCACAGCCGGTGCACATCGACACACTTCCACCCTCTCTGCCTCTTCTCTCTTCCTGGATTCACTCAGACAGTTTTCAGACTCACAGCTGGTGCACATCCACACATTTCATGGACCTCTGCGTCTTCTCTCTTCCTGGATTCACTCAGACGGTTTTCAGACTCACAGCCGGTGCACATCCACACACTTTCAGCCCCTCTGCCTCTTCCCTCTTCCTGGATTCACTTAGACGGTTTAAGACTCACAGGCGTTGCACATGCACACACTTCCAGCCCCTCTGCCTCTTCCCTCTTCCTGGATTCACTCAGATGTTTTTAAAAATCACAGCTTGTGAACACGCACGCACTCTTTCAGCCCCTCGGCCTCTTCCCTCTTCTTGGATTCACTCAGACGGTTTTAAGACTCACAGCTGGTGCACATCCACACACTTCCCGGCACACTGTCTCTTCCCTCTTCCTGGATTCACTCAAACGGTTTTAAGACTCACAGCCGGTGCACATCCATACACTTCCAGCCGCCCTGCCTCTTCCCTATTCCTGGATTCATTGAGATGTTTTTAAAAATCACAGCTTGTGAACACGCAGACACTCTTTCAGCCCCTCGGCCTCCTCCCTCTTCCTGGATTCACTCAAACGGTTTTAAGACTCACAGCCGGTGCACATCCACACACTTCCAGCCCCTCTGCCTCTTCCCTCTTCCTGGATTCACTTAGACGGTTTAAGAAACACAGGCGGTGCACATCCACACACTTCCTGGACCTCTGCCTCTTCTCTCTTCCTGGATTCACTCAGACGGTTTTAAGACTCACAGCCAGTGCACATCGACACACTTCCAGCCCCTCTGCCTCTTCTCTTTTCCTGGATTCACTCAGACGGTTTTAAGACTCACAGGCAGTGCACATCCATACACTTCCAGCCGCCCTGCATCTTCCCTATTCCTGGATTCACTGAGACGGTTTTAAGACTCACAGCCGGTGCACATCCACACACTTCCAGCCCCTCTGCCTCTTCCCTCTTCCTGGATTCACTTTGACGGTTTTAAGACTCACAGGCGGTGCACATCCACACACTTCCAGCCCCTCTGCCTCTTCTCTCTTCCTGGATTCACTCAGATGTTTTTAAAAATCACAGCTTGTGAACACGCAGACACTCTTTCAGCCCCTCGGCCTCCTCCCTCTTCCTGGATTCACTCAAACGGTTTTAAGACTCACAGCCGGTGCACATCGACACACTTCCTCCCCTCTGCCTCTTCTCTCTTCCTGGATTCACTCAGACAGTTTTCAGACTCACAGCTGGTGCACATCCACACACTTCCAGCCCCTCTGCCTCTTCCCTCTTCCTGGATTCACTCAGATGTTTTTAAAAATCACAGCTTGTGAAGACGCACACACTCTTTCATCCCCTCGGCCTCCTCCCTCTTCCTGGATTCACTCAAACGGTTTTAAGACTCACAGCCGGTGCACATCGACACACTTCCATCCCCTCTGCCTCTTCTCTCTTCCTGGATTCACTCAGACAGTTTTCAGACTCACAGCCGGTGCACATCCACACACTTCCTGCCACACTGTCTCTTCCCTCTTCCTGGATTCACTCAAACGGTTTTAAGACTCACAGCCGGTGCACATCCATACACTTCCAGCCGCCCTGCCTCTTCCCTCTTCCTGGATTCACTCAGACGGTTTTCAGACTCACAGCCGGTGCACATCCACACACTTCCAGCCCCTCTCCCTCTTCCCTCTTCCTGGATTCACTCAGACAGTTTTCAGACTCACAGCCGTTGCACATCCACACACTTCCAGCCCCTCTGCCTCTTCTCTCTTCCTGGATTCACTCAGACAGTTTTCAGACTCACAGCCGGTGCACATCCACACACTTCCTGCCACACTGTCTCTTCCCTCTTCCTGGATTCACTCAAACGGTTTTCAGACTCACAGCCGGTGCACATCCACACACTTCCAGCCCCTCTGCCTCTTCCCTCTTCCTGGATTCACTCAGACGGTTTAAGAAACACAGGCGGTGCACATCCACACACTTCCTGGACCTCTGCCTCTTCTCTCTTCCTGGATTCACTCAGATGGTTTTCAGACTCACAGCTGGTGCACATCCACACACTTCCCGCCACACTGTCTCTTCCCTCTTCCTGGATTCACTGAAACGGTTTTAAGACTCACAGCCGGTGCACATCCATACACTTCCAGCCGCCCTGCCTCTTCCCTCTTCCTGGATTCACTCAGACGGTTTTCAGACTCACAGCCGGTGCACATCCATACACTTCCAGGCGCCCTGCCTCTTCCCTCTTCCTGGATTCACTCAGACAGTTTTCAGACTCACAGCCGTTGCACATCCACATACTTCCAGCCCCTCTGCCTCTTCTCTCTTCCTGGATTCACTCAGACGGTTTTTTTAAAATCACAGCTTGTGAACACGCACGCACTCTTTCAGCCCCTCGGCCTCTTCCCTCTTCTTGTATTCACACAGACGGTTTTAAGACTCACAGCCGGTGCACATCGACACACTTCCATCCCCTCTGCCTCTTCTCTCTTCCTGGATTCACTCAGACAGTTTTCAGACTCACAGCCGGTGCACATCCACACACTTTCAGCCCCTCTGCGTCTTCCCTCTTCCTGGATTCACTCAGATGTTTTTAAAAATCACAGCTTGTGAACACGCACGCACTCTTTCAGCCCCTCGGCCTCTTCCCTCTTCTTGGATTCACTCAGACGGTTTTAAGACTCACAGCTGGTGCACATCCACACACTTCCCGGCACACTGTCTCTTCCCTCTTCCTGGATTCACTCAAACGGTTTTAAGACTCACAGCCGGTGCACATCCATACACTTCCAGCCGCCCTGCCTCTTCCCTATTCCTGGATTCATTGAGATGTTTTTAAAAATCACAGCTTGTGAACACGCAGACACTCTTTCAGCCCCTCGGCCTCCTCCCTCTTCCTGGATTCACTCAAACGGTTTTAAGACTCACAGCCGGTGCACATCCACACACTTCCAGCCCCTCTGCCTCTTCCCTCTTCCTGGATTCACTTAGACGGTTTAAGAAACACAGGCGGTGCACATCCACACACTTCCTGGACCTCTGCCTCTTCTCTCTTCCTGGATTCACTCAGACGGTTTTAAGACTCACAGCCAGTGCACATCGACACACTTCCAGCCCCTCTGCCTCTTCTCTTTTCCTGGATTCACTCAGACGGTTTTAAGACTCACAGGCAGTGCACATCCATACACTTCCAGCCGCCCTGCATCTTCCCTATTCCTGGATTCACTGAGACGGTTTTAAGACTCACAGCCGGTGCACATCCACACACTTCCAGCCCCTCTGCCTCTTCCCTCTTCCTGGATTCACTTTGACGGTTTTAAGACTCACAGGCGGTGCACATCCACACACTTCCAGCCCCTCTGCCTCTTCTCTCTTCCTGGATTCACTCAGATGTTTTTAAAAATCACAGCTTGTGAACACGCAGACACTCTTTCAGCCCCTCGGCCTCCTCCCTCTTCCTGGATTCACTCAAACGGTTTTAAGACTCACAGCCGGTGCACATCGACACACTTCCTCCCCTCTGCCTCTTCTCTCTTCCTGGATTCACTCAGACAGTTTTCAGACTCACAGCTGGTGCACATCCACACACTTCCAGCCCCTCTGCCTCTTCCCTCTTCCTGGATTCACTCAGATGTTTTTAAAAATCACAGCTTGTGAAGACGCACACACTCTTTCATCCCCTCGGCCTCCTCCCTCTTCCTGGATTCACTCAAACGGTTTTAAGACTCACAGCCGGTGCACATCGACACACTTCCATCCCCTCTGCCTCTTCTCTCTTCCTGGATTCACTCAGACAGTTTTCAGACTCACAGCCGGTGCACATCCACACACTTCCTGCCACACTGTCTCTTCCCTCTTCCTGGATTCACTCAAACGGTTTTAAGACTCACAGCCGGTGCACATCCATACACTTCCAGCCGCCCTGCCTCTTCCCTCTTCCTGGATTCACTCAGACGGTTTTCAGACTCACAGCCGGTGCACATCCACACACTTCCAGCCCCTCTGCCTCTTCCCTCTTCCTGGATTCACTCAGATGTTTTTAAAAATCACAGCTTGTGAACACGCACACACTCTTTCAGCCCCTCGGGCTCCTCCATCTTCCTGCATTCACTCAAACGGTTTTAAGACTCACAGCCGGTGCACATCGACACACTTCCAGCCCCTCTGCCTCTTCTCTTTTCCTGGATTCACTCAGACGGCTTTAAGACTCACAGGCAGTGCACATCCATACACTTCCAGCCCCTCTGCCTCTTCCCTCTTCCTGGATTCACTCAGATGTTTTTAAAAATCACAGCTTGTGAACACGCACGCACTCTTTCAGCCCCTCGGCCTCTTCCCTCTTCTTGGATTCACTCAGACGGTTTTAAGACTCACAGCTGGTGCACATCCACACACTTCCCGGCACACTGTCTCTTCCCTCTTCCTGGATTCACTCAAACTGTTTTAAGACTCACAGCCGGTGCACATCCATACACTTCCAGCCGCCCTGCCTCTTCCCTATTCCTGGATTCATTGAGATGTTTTTAAAAATCACAGCTTGTGAACACGCAGACACTCTTTCAGCCCCTCGGCCTCCTCCCTCTTCCTGGATTCACTCAAACGGTTTTAAGACTCACAGCCGGTGCACTTCCACACACTTCCAGCCCCTCTGCCTCTTCCCTCTTCCTGGATTCACTTAGACGGTTTAAGAAACACAGGCGGTGCACATCCACACACTTCCTGGACCTCTGCCTCTTCTCTCTTCCTGGATTCACTCAGACGGTTTTAAGACTCACAGCCGGTGCACATCGACACACTTCCAGCCCCTCTGCCTCTTCTCTTTCCCTGGATTCACTCAGACGGTTTTAAGACTCACAGGCAGTGCACATCCATACACTTCCAGCCGCCCTGCATCTTCCCTATTCCTGGATTCACTGAGACGGTTTTAAGACTCACAGCCGGTGCACATCCACACACTTCCAGCCCCTCTGCCTCTTCCCTCTTCCTGGATTCACTTTGACGGTTTTAAGACTCACAGGCGGTGCACATCCACACACTTCCAGCCCCTCTGCCTCTTCTCTCTTCCTGGATTCACTCAGATGTTTTTAAAAATCACAGCTTGTGAAGACGCACACACTCTTTCATCCCCTCGGCCTCCTCCCTCTTCCTGGATTCACTCAAACGGTTTTAAGACTCACAGCCGGTGCACATCGACACACTTCCTCCCCTCTGCCTCTTCTCTCTTCCTGGATTCACTCAGACAGTTTTCAGACTCACAGCTGGTGCACATCCACACACTTCCAGCCCCTCTGCCTCTTCCCTCTTCCTGGATTCACTCAGATGTTTTTAAAAATCACAGCTTGTGAAGACGCACACACTCTTTCATCCCCTCGGCCTCCTCCCTCTTCCTGGATTCACTCAAACGGTTTTAAGACTCACAGCTGGTGCACATCGACACACTTCCATCCCCTCTGCCTCTTCTCTCTTCCTGGATTCACTCAGACAGTTTTCAGACTCACAGCTGGTGCACATCCACACACTTCCTGCCACACTGTCTCTTCCCTCTTCCTGGATTCACTCAAACGGTTTTAAGACTCACAGCCGGTGCACATCCATACACTTCCAGCCGCCCTGCCTCTTCCCTCTTCCTGGATTCACTCAGACGGTTTTCAGACTCACAGCCGGTGCACATCCACACACTTCCAGCCCCTCTCCCTCTTCCCTCTTCCTGGATTCACTCAGACAGTTTTCAGACTCACAGCCGTTGCACATCCACACACTTCCAGCCCCTCTGCCTCTTCCCTCTTCCTGGATTCACTCAGATGTTTTTAAAAATCACAGCTTGTGAACACGCACACACTCTTTCAGCCCCTCGGGCTCCTCCATCTTCCTGCATTCACTCAAACGGTTTTAAGACTCACAGCCGGTGCACATCGACACACTTCCAGCCCCTCTGCCTCTTCTCTTTTCCTGGATTCACTCAGACGGCTTTAAGACTCACAGGCAGTGCACATCCATACACTTCCAGCCGCCCTGCATCTTCCCTATTCCTGGATTCACTGAGACGGTTTTAAGACTCACAGCCGGTGCACATCCACACACTTCCAGCCCCTCTGCCTCTTCCCTCTTCCTGGATTCACTCAGATGTTTTTAAAAATCACAGCTTGTGAAGACGCACACACTCTTTCATCCCCTCGGCCTCCTCCCTCTTCCTGGATTCACTCATACGGTTTTCAGACTCACAGCCGGTGCACATCCACACACTTCCAGCCCCTCTGCCACTTCCCTCTTCCTGGATTCACTGAGACGGTTTTAAGACTCACAGCCCGTGCACATCGACACACTTCCAGCCCCTCTGCCTCTTCTCTCTTCCTGGATTCACTCATATGGTTTTCAGACTCACAGCCGGTGCACATCCACACACTTCCAGCCCCTCGGCCTCCTCCCTCTTCCTGGATTCACTCAAACGGTTTTAAGATTCACAGCCGGTGCACATCGACACACTTTCAGCCCCTCGGCCTCCTCCCTCTTCCTGGATTCACTCAAACGGTTTTAAGACTCACAGCCGGTGCACATCGACACACTTTCAGCCCCTCGGCCTCCTCCCTCTTCCTGGATTCACTCAAACGGTTTTAAGATTCACAGCCGGTGCACATCCATACACTTCTAGCCGCCCTGCCTCTTCCCTCTTCCTGGATTCACTCAGACGGTTTTCAGACTCACAGCCGGTGCACATCCACACACTTCCAGCCCCTCTGCCTCTTCCCTCTTCCTGGATTCACTCAGACGGTTTAAGAAACACAGGCAGTGCACATCCACACACTTCCTGGACCTCTGCCTCTTCTCTCTTCCTGGATTCACTCAGATGGTTTTCAGACTCACAGCTGGTGCACATCCACACACTTCCCGCCACACTGTCTCTTCCCTCTTCCTGGATTCACTGAAACGGTTTTAAGACTCACAGCCGGTGCACATCCATACACTTCCAGCCGCCCTGCCTCTTCCCTCTTCCTGGATTCACTCAGACGGTTTTCAGACTCACAGCCGGTGCACATCCATACACTTCCAGGCGCCCTGCCTCTTCCCTCTTCCTGGATTCACTCAGACAGTTTTCAGACTCACAGCCGTTGCACATCCACATACTTCCAGCCCCTCTGCCTCTTCCCTCTTCCTGGATTCACTCAGATGTTTTTAAAAATCACAGCTTGTGAAGACGCACACACTCTTTCATCCCCTCGGCCTCCTCCCTCTTCCTGGATTCACTCAAACGGTTTTAAGACTAACAGCCGGTGAACATCGACACACTTCCAGCCCCTCTGCCTCTTCTCTCTTCCTGGATTCACTTAGACGGTTTTAAGACTCACAGGCAGTGCACATCCATACACTTCCAGCCGCCCTGCATCTTCCCTCTTCCTGGATTTACATAGACGCTTTAAGACTCACAGGCACTGCACATCCACACACTTCCAGCCGCCCTGCCTCTTCCCTATTCCTGGATTCACTCAGAAGTTTTTTTTAAAATCACAGCTTGTGAACACGAACGCACTCTTTCAGCCCCTCGGCCTCTTCCCTCTTCTTGTATTCACACAGACGGTTTTAAGACTCACAGCCGGTGCACATCGACACACTTCCATCCCCTCTGCCTCTTGTCTCTTCCTGGATTCACTCAGACAGTTTTCAGACTCACAGCTGGTGCACATCCACACACTTCCTGGACCTCTGCGTCTTCTCTCTTCCTGGATTCACTCAGACGGTTTTCAGACTCACAGCCGGTGCACATCCACACACTTTCAGCCCCTCTGCCTCTTCCCTCTTCCTGGATTCACTTAGACGGTTTAAGACTCACAGGCGTTGCACATCCACACACTTCCAGCCCCTCTGCCTCTTCCCTCTTCCTGGATTCACTCAGATGTTTTTAAAAATCACAGCTTGTGAACACGCACGCACTCTTTCAGCCCCTCGGCCTCTTCCCTCTTCTTGGATTCACTCAGACGGTTTTAAGACTCACAGCTGGTGCACATCCACACACTTCCCGGCACACTGTCTCTTCCCTCTTCCTGGATTCACTCAAACGGTTTTAAGACTCACAGCCGGTGCACATCCATACACTTTCAGCCGCCCTGCCTCTTCCCTATTCCTGGATTCATTGAGATGTTTTTAAAAATCACAGCTTGTGAACACGCAGACACTCTTTCAGCCCCTCGGCCTCCTCCCTCTTCCTGGATTCACTCAAACGGTTTTAAGACTCACAGCCGGTGCACATCCACACACTTCCAGCCCCTCTGCCTCTTCCCTCTTCCTGGATTCACTTAGACGGTTTAAGAAACACAGGCGGTGCACATCCACACACTTCCTGGACCTCTGCCTCTTCTCTCTTCCTGGATTCACTCAGACGGTTTTAAGACTCACAGCCGGTGCACATCGACACACTTCCAGCCCCTCTTCCTCTTCTCTTTTCCTGGATTCACTCAGACGGTTTTAAGACTCACAGGCAGTGCACATCCATACACTTCCAGCCGCCCTGCATCTTCCCTATTCCTGGATTCACTGAGACGGTTTTAAGACTCACAGCCGGTGCACATCCACACACTTCCAGCCCCTCTGCCTCTTCCCTCTTCCTGGATTCACTTTGACGGTTTTAAGACTCAGAGGCGGTGCACATCCACACACTTCCAGCCCCTCTGCCTCTTCTCTCTTCCTGGATTCACTCAGATGTTTTTAAAAATCACAGCTTGTGAACTCGCAGACACTCTTTCAGCCCCTCGGCCTCCTCCCTCTTCCTGGATTCACTCAAACGGTTTTAAGACTCACAGCCGGTGCACATCGACACACTTCCTCCCCTCTGCCTCTTCTCTCTTCCTGGATTCACTCAGACAGTTTTCAGACTCACAGCTGGTGCACATCCACACACTTCCTGCCACACTGTCTCTTCCCTCTTCCTGGATTCACTCAGATGGTTTTCAGACTCACAGCCGGTGCACATCCATACACTTCCAGCCCCTCTGCCTCTTCCCTCTTCCTGGATTCACTCAGACGGTTTAAGAAACACAGGCGGTGCACATCCACACACTTCCTGGACCTCTGCCTCTTCTCTCTTCCTGGATTCACTCAGATGGTTTTCAGACTCACAGCTGGTGCACATCCACACACTTCCCGCCACACTGTCTCTTCCCTCTTCCTGGATTCACTCAAACGGTTTTAAGACTCACAGCCGGTGCACATCCATACACTTCCAGCCGCCCTGCCTCTTCCTTCTTCCTGGATTCACTCAGACGGTTTTCAGACTCACAGCCGGTGCACATCCATACACTTCCAGCCGCCCTGCCTCTTCCCTCTTCCTGGATTCACTTAGACGGTTTAAGACTCACAGCCGGTGCACATCCACACACTTCCAGCCCCTCTGCCTCTTCCCTCTTCCTGGATTCACTTAGACGGTTTAAGACTCACAGGCGTTGCACATGCACACACTTCCAGCCCCTCTGCCTCTTCCCTCTTCCTGGATTCACTCAGATGTTTTTAAAAATCACAGCTTGTGAAGACGCACACACTCTTTCATCCCCTCGGCCTCCTCCCTCTTCCTGGATTCACTCAAACGGTTTTAAGACTCACAGCCGGTGCACATCGACACACTTCCAGCCCCTCTGCCTCTTCTCTCTTCCTGGATTCACTCAGACGGTTTTAAGACTTAGAGCCGGTGCACATCGACACACTTCAAGCCCCTCTGCCTCTTCTCTCTTCCTGGATTCACTCAGACGGTTTTAAGACTCACAGGCAGTGCACATCCATACACTTCCAGCCGCCCTGCCTCTTCCCTCTTCCTGGATTCACTTTGACGGTTTTAAGACTCACAGGCGGTGCACATCCACACACTTCCAGCCCCTCTGCCTCTTCTCTCTTCCTGGATTCACTCAGATGTTTTTAAAAATCACAGCTTGTGAACACGCAGACACTCTTTCAGCCCCTCGGCCTCCTCCCTCTTCCTGGATTCACTCAAACGGTTTTAAGACTCACAGCCGGTGCACAGCGACACACTTCCTCCCCTCTGCCTCTTCTCTCTTCCTGGATTCACTCAGACAGTTTTCAGACTCACAGCTAGTGCACATCCACACACTTCCTGCCACACTGTCTCTTCCCTCTTCCTGGATTCACTCAAACGGTTTTAAGACTCACAGCCGGTGCACATCGACACACTTCCAGCCCCTCTGCCTCTTCTCTCTTCCTGGATTCACTCAGACGGTTTTAAGACTCAGAGCCGGTGCACATCGACACACTTCAAGCCCCTCTGCCTCTTCTCTCTTCCTGGATTCACTCAGACGGTTTTAAGACTCACAGGCAGTGCACATCCATACACTTCCAGCCGCCCTGCATCTTCCCTATTCCTGGATTCACTGAGACGGTTTTAAGACACACAGCCGGTGCACATCCATACACTTCCAGCCGCTCTGCCTTTTCCCTCTTCCTGGATTCTCTCAGACGGTTTTCAGACTCACAGCCAATTGCACATCCACACACTTCCAGCCCTTCTGCCTCTTCCCTCTTCCTGGATTCACTCAGATGTTTTTAAAAATCACACCTTGTGAACACGCACACACTCTTTCAGCCCCTCGGCCTCCTCCTTCTTCCTGGATTCACTCAAATGGTTTTAAGACTCAAAGCCGGTGCACATCGACACACTTCCAGCCCCTCTGCCTCTTCTCTCTTCCTGGATTCACTCAGACGGTTTTCAGACTCACAGCCGGTGCACATCCATACACTTCCAGCCGCCCTGCCTCTTCCCTCTTCCTGGATTCACATAGACGGTTTAAGACTCACAGGAACTGCACATCCACACACTTCCAGCCGCCCTGCCCCTTCCCTATTCCTGGATTCACTGAGACGGTTTTAAGACTCACAGCCGGTGCACATTCACACACTACCAGTCCCTCTGCCTCTCCCCTCTTCCTGGATTCACTCAGACGGTTTTAAGACTCACAGCCGGTGCACATCCATACACTTCCAGCCGCCCTGCCTCTTCCCTCTTCCTGGATTCACTCAGACAGTTTTCAGACTCACAGCCGTTGAACATCCACACACTTACAGCCCCTCTGCCTCTTCCCTCTTCCTGGATTCACTCAGATGGTTTAAGAAACACAGGCGGTGCACATCGACACACTTCCTGGACCTCTGCCTCTTCTCTCTTCCTGGATTCACTCATATGGTTTTCAGACTCACAGCTGGTGCACATCCACACACTTCCCGCCACACTGTCTCTTCCCTCTTCCTGGATTCACTCAAACTGTTTTAAGACTCACAGCCGGTGCACATCCATACACTTCCAGCCGCCCTGCCTCTTCCCTCTTCCTGGATTCACTCAGACGGTTTTCAGACTCACAGCCGGTGCACATCCACACACTTCCAGCCCCTCTGCCTCTTCCCTCTTCCTGGATTCACTCAAACGGTTAAAGAAACACAGGCGGTGCACATCCACACACTTCCTGGACCTCTGCCTCTTCTCTCTTCCTGGATTCACTCAGACGGTTTTCAGACTCACAGCCGGTGCACATCCACACACTTCCAGCCCCTCTGCCTCTTCCCTCTTCCTGGATTCACTTAGACGGTTTAAGACTCACAGGCGTTGCACATGCACACACTTCCAGCCCCTCTGCCTCTTCCCTCTTCCTGGATTCACTCAGATGTTTTTAAAAATCACAGCTTGTGAAGACGCACACACTCTTTCATCCCCTCGGCCTCCTCCCTCTTCCTGGATTCACTCAAACGGTTTTAAGACTCACAGCCGGTGCACATCGACACACTTCCAGCCCCTCTGCCTCTTCTCTCTTCCTGGATTCACTCAGACAGTTTTCAGACTCACAGGCGGTGCACATCCATACACTTCCAGCCGCCCTGCCTCTTCCCTCTTCCTGGATTCACTCAGACGGTTTAAGAAACACAGGCGGTGCACATCCACACACTTCCTGGACCTCTGCCTCTTCTCTCTTCCTGGATTCACTCAGATGGTTTTCAGACTCACAGCTGGTGCACATCCACACACTTCCCGCCACACTGTCTCTTCCCTCTTCCTGGATTCACTCAAACGGTTTTAAGACTCACAGCCGGTGCACATCCATACACTTCCAGCCGCCCTGCCTCTTCCCTCTTCCTGGATTCACTCAGACGGTTTTCAGACTCACAGCCGGTGCAGATCCATACACTTCCAGCCGCCCTGCCTCTTCTCTCTTCCTGGATTCACTCAGACGGTTTTCAGACTCACAGCCGGTGCACATCCACACACTTCCAGCCCCTCTGCCTCTTCCCTCTTCCTGGATTCACTTAGACGGTTTAAGACTCACAGGCGTTGCACATGCACACACTTCCAGCCCCTCTGCCTCTTCCCTCTTCCTGGATTCACTCAGATGTTTTTAAAAATCACAGCTTGTGAAGACGCACACACTCTTTCATCCCCTCGGCCTCCTCCCTCTTCCTGGATTCACTCAAACGGTTTTAAGACTCACAGCCGGTGCACATCGACACACTTCCAGCCCCTCTGCCTCTTCTCTCTTCCTGGATTCACTCAGACGGTTTTAAGACTTAGAGCCGGTGCACATCGACACACTTCAAGCCCCTCTGCCTCTTCTCTCTTCCTGGATTCACTCAGACGGTTTTAAGACTCACAGGCAGTGCACATCCATACACTTCCAGCCGCCCTGCCTCTTCCCTCTTCCTGGATTCACTTTGACGGTTTTAAGACTCACAGACGGTGCACATCCACACACTTCCAGCCCCTCTGCCTCTTCTCTCTTCCTGGATTCACTCAGATGTTTTTAAAAATCACAGCTTGTGAACACGCAGACACTCTTTCAGCCCCTCGGCCTCCTCCCTCTTCCTGGATTCACTCAAACGGTTTTAAGACTCACAGCCGGTGCACAGCGACACACTTCCTCCCCTCTGCCTCTTCTCTCTTCCTGGATTCACTCAGACGGTTTTCAGACTCACAGCTGGTGCACATCCACACACTTCCTGCCACACTGTCTCTTCCCTCTTCCTGGATTCACTCAAACGGTTTTAAGACTCACAGCCGGTGCACATCCACACACTTCCAGCCCCTCTGCCTCTTCCCTCTTCCTGGATTCACTCAAACGGTTTAAGAAACACAGGCGGTGCACATCCACACACTTCCTGGACCTCTGCCTCTTCTCTCTTCCTGGATTCACTCAGACGGTTTTCAGACTCACAGCCGGTGCACATCCACACACTTCCAGCCCCTCTGCCTCTTCCCTCTTCCTGGATTCACTCAAACGGTTTAAGAAACACAGGCGGTGCACATCCACACACTTCCTGGACCTCTGCCTCTTCTCTCTTCCTGGATTCACTCAGACGGTTTTCAGACTCACAGCCGGTGAACATCCACACACTTCCAGCCCCTCTGCCTCTTCCCTCTTCCTGGATTCACTTAGACGGTTTAAGACTCACAGGCGTTGCACATGCACACACTTCCAGCCCCTCTGCCTCTTCCCTCTTCCTGGATTCACTCAGATGTTTTTAAAAATCACAGCTTGTGAAGACGCACACACTCTTTCATCCCCTCGGCCTCCTCCCTCTTCCTGGATTCACTCAAACGGTTTTAAGACTCACAGCCGGTGCACATCGACACACTTCCAGCCCCTCTGCCTCTTCTCTCTTCCTGGATTCACTCAGACAGTTTTCAGACTCACAGGCGGTGCACATCCATACACTTCCAGCCGCCCTGCCTCTTCCCTCTTCCTGGATTCACTCAGATGGTTTTCAGACTCACAGCCGGTGCACATCCATACACTTCCAGCCCCTCTGCCTCTTCCCTCTTCCTGGATTCACTCAGACGGTTTAAGAAACACAGGCGGTGCACATCCACACACTTCCTGGACCTCTGCCTCTTCTCTCTTCCTGGATTCACTCAGATGGTTTTCAGACTCACAGCTGGTGCACATCCACACACTTCCCGCCACACTGTCTCTTCCCTCTTCCTGGATTCACTCAAACGGTTTTAAGACTCACAGCCGGTGCACATCCATACACTTCCAGCCGCCCTGCCTCTTCCCTCTTCCTGGATTCACTCAGACGGATTTCAGACTCACAGCCGGTGCACATCCACACACTTCCAGCCCCTCTGCCTCTTCCCTCTTCCTGGATTCACTTAGACGGTTTAAGACTCACAGGCGTTGCACATGCACACACTTCCAGCCCCTCTGCCTCTTCCCTCTTCCTGGATTCACTCAGATGTTTTTAAAAATCACAGCTTGTGAAGACGCACACACTCTTTCATCCCCTCGGCCTCCTCCCTCTTCCTGGATTCACTCAAACGGTTTTAAGACTCACAGCCGGTGCACATCGACACACTTCAAGCCCCTCTGCCTCTTCTCTCTTCCTGGATTCACTCAGACGGTTTTAAGACTCACAGGCAGTGCACATCCATACACTTCCAGCCGCCCTGCCTCTTCCCTCTTCCTGGATTCACTTTGACGGTTTTAAGACTCACAGGCGGTGCACATCCACACACTTCCAGCGCCTCTGCCTCTTCTCTCTTCCTGGATTCACTCAGATGTTTTTAAAAATCACAGCTTGTGAACACGCAGACACTCTTTCAGCCCCAAGGCCTCCTCCCTCTTCCTGGATTCACTCAAACGGTTTTAAGACTCACAGCCGGTGCACAGCGACACACTTCCTCCCCTCTGCCTCTTCTCTCTTCCTGGATTCACTCAGACAGTTTTCAGACTCACAGCTGGTGCACATCCACACACTTCCTGCCACACTGTCTCTTCCCTCTTCCTGGATTCACTCAAACGGTTTTAAGACTCACAGCCGGTGCACATCGACACACTTCCAGCCCCTCTGCCTCTTCTCTCTTCCTGGATTCACTCAGACGGTTTTAAGACTCACAGCCGGTGCACATCGACACACTTCAAGCCCCTCTACCTCTTCCCTCTTCCTGGATTCTCTCAGACGGTTTTCAGACTCACAGCCGGTGCACATCCATACACTTCCAGCCGCCCTGCCTCTTCCCTCTTCCTGGATTCACATAGACGGTTTAAGACTCACAGGAACTGCACATCCACACACTTCCAGCCGCCCTGCCCCTTCCCTATTCCTGGATTCACTGAGACGGTTTTAAGACTCACAGCCGG
Source organism: Natrix helvetica (assembly GCF_964273705.1). Lineage (NCBI taxonomy): Eukaryota > Metazoa > Chordata > Lepidosauria > Squamata > Natricidae > Natrix > Natrix helvetica. The sequence continues at coordinate 32,479,120 of NC_138555.1, forward strand.
TGCACATTCACACACTACCAGTCCCTCTGCCTCTCCCCTCTTCCTGGATTCACTCAGACGGTTTTAAGACTCACAGCCGGTGCACATCCATACACTTCCAGCCGCCCTGCCTCTTCCCTCTTCCTGGATTCACTCAGATGGTTTTCAGACTCACAGCCGGTGCACATCCATACACTTCCAGCCGCCCTGCCTCTTCCCTCTTCCTGGATTCACTCAGACAGTTTTCAGACTCACAGCCGTTGCACATCCACACACTTCCAGCCCCTCTGCCTCTTCCCTCTTCCTGGATTCACTCAGACGGTTTTAGAAAGACAGGCGGTGCACATCCACACACTTCCTGGACCTCTGCCTCTTCTCTCTTCCTGGATTCACTCATATGGTTTTCAGACTCACAGCTGGTGCACATCCACACACTTCCCGCCACACTGTCTCTTCCCTCTTCCTGGATTCACTCAAACTGTTTTAAGACTCACAGCCGGTGCACATCCATACACTTCCAGCCGCCCTGCCTCTTCCCTCTTCCTGGATTCACTCAGACGGTTTTCAGACTCACAGCCGGTGCACATCCACACACTTCCAGCCCCTCTGCCTCTTCCCTCTTCCTGGATTCACTCAAACGGTTTAAGAAACACAGGCGGTGCACATCCACACACTTCCTGGACCTCTGCCTCTTCTCTCTTCCTGGATTCACTCAGACGGTTTTCAGACTCACAGCCGGTGCACATCCACACACTTCCAGCCCCTCTGCCTCTTCCCTCTTCCTGGATTCACTTAGACGGTTTAAGACTCACAGGCGTTGCACATGCACACACTTCCAGCCCCTCTGCCTCTTCCCTCTTCCTGGATTCACTCAGATGTTTTTAAAAATCACAGCTTGTGAAGACGCACACACTCTTTCATCCCCTCGGCCTCCTCCCTCTTCCTGGATTCACTCAAACGGTTTTAAGACTCACAGCCTGTGCACATCGACACACTTCCAGCCCCTCTGCCTCTTCTCTCTTCCTGGATTCACTCAGACGGTTTTAAGACTCAGAGCCGGTGCACATCGACACACTTCAAGCCCCTTTGCCTCTTCTCTCTTCCTGGATTCACTCAGACGGTTTTAAGACTCACAGGCAGTGCACATCCATACACTTCCAGCCGCCCTGCATCTTCCCTATTCCTGGATTCACTGAGACGGTTTTAAGACTCACAGCCGGTGCACATCCACACACTTCTAGCCCCTCTGCCTCTCCTCTCTTCCTGGATTCACTTAGACGGTTTTAAGACTCACAGCCGGTGCACATCCATACACTTCCAGCCGCCCTGCCTCTTCCCTCTTCCTGAATTCACTCAGACGGTTTTCAGACTCACAGCCGGTGCACATCCACACACTTCCAGCCCCTCTGCCTCTTCCCTCTTCCTGGATTCACTCAGACGGTTTAAGAAACACAGGCGGTGCACATCCACACACTTCCTGGACATCTGCCTCTTCTCTCTTCCTGGATTCACTCAGACGGTTTTCAGACTCACAGCCGGTGCACATCCACACACTTCCAGCCCCTCTGCCTCTTCCCTCTTCCTGGATTCACTTAGACGGTTTAAGACTCACAGGCGTTGCACATGCACACACTTCCAGCCCCTCTGCCTCTTCCCTCTTCCTGGATTCACTCAGATGTTTTAAAAAATCACAGCTTGTGAAGACGCACACACTCTTTCAGCCCATCGGCCTCCTCCCTCTTCCTGGATTCACTCAAACGGTTTTAAGACTCACAGCCGGTGCACATCGAAACACTTCCAGCCCCTCTGCCTCTTCTCTCTTCCTGGATTCACTCAGACGGTTTTAAGACTCACAGCCGGTGCACATCGACACACTTCAAGCCCCTCTGCCTCTTCTCTCTTCCTGGATTCACTCAGACGGTTTTAAGACTCACAGGCAGTGCACATCCATACACTTCCAGCTGCCCTGCATCTTCCCTCTTCCTGGATTCACATAGACGGTTTAAGACTCACAGGCACTGCACATCCACACACTTCCAGCCGCCCTGCCTCTTCCCTATTCCTGGATTCAATGAGACGGTTTTAAGACTAACAGCCGGTGCACATCTACACACTTCCAGCCCCTCTGCCTCTTCTGTCTTCCTGGATTCACTCAGATGTTTTTAAAAATCACAGCTTGTGAACACGCACGCACTCTTTCAGCCCCTCGGCCTCTTCCCTCTTCTTGGATTCACACAGACGGTTTTAAGACTCACAGCTGGTGCACATCCACACACTTCCAGCCCCTCTGCCTCTTCTCTCTTCCTGGATTCACTCAGACGGTTTTAAGACTCACAGGCAGTGCACATCCACACACTTCCAGCCGCCCTGCCTCTTCCCTATTCCTGGATTCAATGAGACGGTTTTAAGACTAACAGCCGGTGCACATCCACACACTTCCAGCCCCTCTGCCTCTTCCCTCTTCCTGGGTTCACTCAGACAGTTTAAAGACTCACAGCCGGTGCACATCCATACACTTCCAGCCGCCCTGCCTCTTCCCTCTTCCTGGATTCACTCAGACGGTTTTCAGACTCACAGCCGGTGCACATCCATACACTTACAGCCGCCCTGCCTCTTCCCTCTTCCTGGATTCACTCAGACAGTTTTCAGACTCACAGCCGTTGCACATCCACACACTTCCAGCCCCTCTGCCTCTTCCCTCTTCCTGGATTCACTCAGACGGTTTAAGAAACACAGGAGGTGCACATCCACACACTTCCTGGACATCTGCCTCTTCTCTCTTCCTGGATTCACTCAGACAGTTTTAAGACTCACAGCCGGTGCACATCCACACACTTCCAGCCCCTCTGCCTCTTCCCTCTTCCTGGATTCACTTAGACGGTTTAAGACTCACAGCCGGTGCACATCCATACACTTCCAGCCGCCCTGCCTCTTCCCTCTTCCTGGATTCACTCAGACAGTTTTCAGACTCACAGCCGTTGCACATCCACACACTTCCAGCCCCTCTGCCTCTTCCCTCTTCCTGGATTCACTCAGACGGTTTAAGAAACACAGGCGGTGCACATCCACACACTTCCTGGACCTCTGCCTCTTCTCTCTTCCTGGATTCACTCAGATGGTTTTCATACTCACAGCTGGTGCACATCCACACACTTCCCGCCACACTGTTCTCTTCCCTCTTCCTGGATTCACTCAAACGGTTTTAAGACTCACAGCCGGTGCACATCCATACACTTCCAGCCGCCCTGCCTCTTCCCTCTTCCTGGATTCACTCAAACGGTTTTAAGACTCACAGCTGGTGCACATCGACACACTTCCAGCCCCTCTGCCTCTTCTCTCTTCCTGGATTCACTCAGACAGTTTTCAGACTCACAGCTGGTGCACATCCACACACTTTCTGCCACACTGTCTCTTCCCTCTTCCTGGATTCACTCAAACGGTTTTCAGACTCACAGCCGGTGCACATCCATACACTTCCAGCCGCCCTGCCTCTTCCCTCTTCCTGGATTCACTCAGACGGTTTTCAGACTCACAGCCGGTGCACATCCACACACTTCCAGCCCCTCTGCCTCTTCCCTCTTCCTGGATTCACTCAGACGGTTTAAGAAACACAGGCGGTGCACATCCACACACTTCCTGGACCTCTGCCTCTTCTCTCTTCCTGGATTCACTCAGACAGTTTTCAGACTCACAGCCGGTGCACATCGACACACTTCCAGCCCCTCTGCCTCTTCTCTCTTCCTGGATTCACTCAGACGGTTTTAAGACTCACAGCCGGTGCACATCGACACACTACAAGCCCCTCTGCCTCTTCTCTCTTCCTGGATTCACTCAGACGGTTTTAAGGCTCACAGGCAGTGCACATCCATACACTTCCAGCCGCCCTGCATCTTCCCTATTCCTGGATTCACTGAGACGGTTTTAAGACTCACAGCCGGTGCACATCCACACACTTCCAGCCCCTCTGCCTCTTCCCTCTTCCTGGATTCACTTAGACGGTTTTAAGACTCACAGGCGGTGCACATCCACACACTTCCAGCACCTCTGCCTCTTCTGTCTTCCTGGATTCACTCAGATGTTTTTAAAAATCACAGCTTGTGAACACGCACACACTCTTTCAGCCCCTCGGCCTCCTCCATTTTCCTGGATTCACTCAAACGGTTTTAAGACTCACAGCTGGTGCACATCGACACACTTCCAGCCCCTCTGCCTCTTCTCTCTTCCTGGATTCACTCAGACAGTTTTCAGACTCACAGCTGGTGCACATCCACACACTTCCTGCCACACTGTCTCTTCCCTCTTCCTGGATTCACTCAAACGGTTTTCAGACTCACAGCCGGTGCACATCCATACACTTCCAGCCGCCCTGCCTCTTCCCTCTTCCTGGATTCACTCAGACGGTTTTCAGACTCACAGCCGGTGCACATCCACACACTTCCAGCCCCTCTGCCTCTTCCCTCTTCCTGGATTCACTCAGACGGTTTAAGAAACACAGGCGGTGCACATCCACACACTTCCTGGACCTCTGCCTCTTCTCTCTTCCTGGATTCACTCAGACAGTTTTCAGACTCACAGCCGGTGCACATCGACACACTTCCAGCCCCTCTGCCTCTTCTCTCTTCCTGGATTCACTCAGACGGTTTTAAGACTCACAGCCGGTGCACATCGACACACTACAAGCCCCTCTGCCTCTTCTCTCTTCCTGGATTCACTCAGACGGTTTTAAGGCTCACAGGCAGTGCACATCCATACACTTCCAGCCGCCCTGCATCTTCCCTATTCCTGGATTCACTGAGACGGTTTTAAGACTCACAGCCGGTGCACATCCACACACTTCCAGCCCCTCTGCCTCTTCCCTCTTCCTGGATTCACTTAGACGGTTTTAAGACTCACAGGCGGTGCACATCCACACACTTCCAGCACCTCTGCCTCTTCTGTCTTCCTGGATTCACTCAGATGTTTTTAAAAATCACAGCTTGTGAACGCGCACACACTCTATCAGCCCCTCGGCCTCCTCCATTTTCCTGGATTCACTCAAACGGTTTTGAGACTCACAGCCGGTGCACATCCACACACTTCCAGCCCCTCTGCCTCTTCTCTCTTCCTGGATTCACTCAGACGGTTTTAAGACTCAGAGCCGGTGCACATCGACACACTTCAAGCCCCTCTGCCTCTTCTCTCTTCCTGGATTCACTCAGACGGTTTTAAGACTCACAGGCAGTGCACATCCATACACTTCCAGCTGCCCTGCATCTTCCCTCTTCCTGGATTCACATAGACGGTTTAAGACTCACACGCACTGCACATCCACACACTTCCAGCCGCCCTGCCTCTTCCCTATTCCTGGATTCACTGAGACGGTTTTAAGACTCACAGCCGGTGCACCTCCACACACTTCCAGCCCCTCTGTCTCTTCCCTCTTCCTGGATTCACTCAGATGTTTTTAAAAATCACAGCTTGTGAACACGCACGCACTCTTTCAGCCCCTCGGCCTCTTCCCTCTTCTTGGATTCACACAGACGGTTTTAAGACTCACAGCTGGTGCACATCCACACACTTCCCGCCACACTGTCTCTTCCCTATTCCTGGATTCACTCAAACGGTTTTAAGACTCACAGCCGGTGCACATCCATACACTTCCAGCCGCCCTGCCTCTTCCCTCTTCCTGGATTCACTCAGACGGTTTTAAGACTCACAGGCGGTGCACATCCACACACTTCCAGCCCCTCTGCCTCTTCTGTCTTCCTGGATTCACTCAGATGTTTTTAAAAATCACAGCTTGTGAACACGCACACACTCTTTCAGCCCCTCGGCCTCCTCCATTTTCCTGGATTCACTCAAACGGTTTTAAGACTCACAGCTGATGCACATCGACACACTTCCAGCCCCTCTGCCTCTTCTCTCTTCCTGGATTCACTCAGACAGTTTTCAGACTCACAGCTGGTGCACATCCACACACTTCCTGCCACACTGTCTCTTCCCTCTTCCTGGATTCACTCAAACGGTTTTCAGACTCACAGCCGGTGCACATCCATACACTTCCAGCCGCCCTGCCTCTTCCCTCTTCCTGGATTCACTCAGACGGTTTTCAGACTCACAGCCGGTGCACATCCACACACTTCCAGCCCCTCTGCCTCTTCCCTCTTCCTGGATTCACTCAGACGGTTTAAGAAACACAGGCGGTGCACATCCACACACTTCCTGGACCTCTGCCTCTTCTCTCTTCCTGGATTCACTCAGACAGTTTTCAGACTCACAGCCGGTGCACATCCACACACTTCCAGCCCCTCGGCCTCCTCCCTCTTCCTGGATTCACTCAAACGGTTTTAAGACTCACAGCCGGTGCACATCGACACACCTCCAGCCCCTCTGCCTCTTCTCTCTTCCTGGATTCACTCAGACGGTTTTAAGACTCACAGCCGGTGCACATCGACAAACTACAAGCCCCTCTGCCTCTTCTCTCTTCCTGGATTCACTCAGACGGTTTTAAGGCTCACAGGCAGTGCACATCCATACACTTCCAGCCGCCCTGCATCTTCCCTATTCCTGGATTCACTGAGACGGTTTTAAGACTCACAGCCGGTGCACATCCACACACTTCCAGCCCCTCTGCCTCTTACCTCTTCCTGGATTCACTTAGACGGTTTTAAGACTCACAGGCGGTGCACATCCACACACTTCCAGCACCTCTGCCTCTTCTGTCTTCCTGGATTCACTCAGATGTTTTTAAAAATCACAGCTTGTGAACGCGCACACACTCTATCAGCCCCTCGGCCTCCTCCATTTTCCTGGATTCACTCAAACGGTTTTGAGACTCACAGCCGGTGCACATCCACACACTTCCAGCCCCTCTGCCTCTTCTCTCTTCCTGGATTCACTCAGACGGTTTTAAGACTCACAGGCAGTGCACATCCATACACTTCCAGCTGCCCTGCATCTTCCCTCTTCCTGGATTCACATAGACGGTTTAAGACTCACAGGCACTGCACATCCATACACTTCCAGCCGCCCTGCATCTTCCCTATTCCTGGATTCACTGAGACGGTTTTAAGACTCACAGCCGGTGCACATCCACACACTTCCAGCCCCTCTGCCTCTTCCCTCTTCCTGGATTCACTTAGACGGTTTTAAGACTCACAGGCGGTGCACATCCACACACTTCCAGCACCTCTGCCTCTTCTGTCTTCCTGGATTCACTCAGATGTTTTTAAAAATCACAGCTTGTGAACGCGCACACACTCTATCAGCCCCTCGGCCTCCTCCATTTTCCTGGATTCACTCAAACGGTTTTGAGACTCACAGCCGGTGCACATCCACACACTTCCAGCCCCTCTGCCTCTTCTCTCTTCCTGGATTCACTCAGACGGTTTTAAGACTCAGAGCCGGTGCACATCGACACACTTCAAGCCCCTCTGCCTCTTCTCTCTTCCTGGATTCACTCAGACGGTTTTAAGACTCACAGGCAGTGCACATCCATACACTTCCAGCTGCCCTGCATCTTCCCTCTTCCTGGATTCACATAGACGGTTTAAGACTCACACGCACTGCACATCCACACACTTCCAGCCGCCCTGCCTCTTCCCTATTCCTGGATTCACTGAGACGGTTTTAAGACTCACAGCCGGTGCACCTCCACACACTTCCAGCCCCTCTGTCTCTTCCCTCTTCCTGGATTCACTCAGATGTTTTTAAAAATCACAGCTTGTGAACACGCACGCACTCTTTCAGCCCCTCGGCCTCTTCCCTCTTCTTGGATTCACACAGACGGTTTTAAGACTCACAGCTGGTGCACATCCACACACTTCCCGCCACACTGTCTCTTCCCTATTCCTGGATTCACTCAAACGGTTTTAAGACTCACAGCCGGTGCACATCCATACACTTCCAGCCGCCCTGCCTCTTCCCTCTTCCTGGATTCACTCAGACGGTTTTAAGACTCACAGGCGGTGCACATCCACACACTTCCAGCCGCCCTGCCTCTTCCCTCTTCCTGGATTCACTCAGACGGTTTTCAGACTCACAGCCGGTGCACATCCACACACTTCCAGCCCCTCTGCCTCTTCCCTCTTCCTGGATTCACTCAGACGGTTTAAGAAACACAGGCGGTGCACATCCACACACTTCCTGGACCTCTGCCTCTTCTCTCTTCCTGGATTCACTCAGACAGTTTTCAGACTCACAGCCGGTGCACATCCATACACTTCCATCCCCTCTTCCTCTTCCCTCTTCCTGGATTCACTCAGACGGTTTAAGAAACACAGGCGGTGCACATCCACACACTTCCAGCCCCTCTGCCTCTTCCCTCTTCCTGGATTCACTCAGATGTTTTTAAAAATCACAGCTTGTGAACACACACACACTCTTTCAGCCCCTCAGCCTCCTCCCTCTTCCTGGATTCACTCAAACGGTTTTCAGACTCACAGCCGGTGCACATCCATACACTTCCAGCCACCCTGCGTCTTCCCTATTCCTGGATTCACTGAGACGGTTTAAGACTCACAGCCGGTGAACATCCACACACTTCCAGCCCCTCTGCCTCTTCCCTCTTCCTGGATTCACTGAGACGGTTTTAAGACTCACAGCCGGTGAACATCCACACACTTCCAGCCCCTCTGCCTCTTTCCTCTTCCTGGATTCACTCAGACAGTTTTCAGACTCACAGCCGGTGCACATCCACACACTTCCAGCCCCTCTGCCTCTTCCCTCTTCCTGGATTCACTTAGACGGTTTAAGACTCACAGGCACTGCACATGCACAAACTTCCAGCCGCCCTGCCTCTTCCCTCTTCCTGGATTCACTCAGATGTTTTTAAAAATCACAGCTTGTGAACACGCACACACTCTTTCAGCCCCTCGGCCTCCTCCCTCTTCCTGGATTCACTCAAACGGTTTTAAGACTCACAGCCGGTGCACATCGACACACTTCCAGCCGCCCTGCCTCTTCCCTCTTCCTGGATTCACTCAGACGGTTTTCAGACTCACAGCCGGTGCACATCCATACACTTCCAGCCACCCTGCGTCTTCCCTATTCCTGGATTCACTGAGACGGTTTTAAGACTCACAGCCGGTGAACATCCACACACTTCCAGCCCCTCTGCCTCTTCCCTCTTCCTGGATTCACTCAGACAGTTTTCAGACTCACAGCCGGTGCACATCCACACACTTCCAGCCCCTCTGCCTCTTCCCTCTTCCTGGATTCACTTAGACGGTTTAAGACTCACAGGCACTGCACATGCACACACTTCCAACCGCCCTGCCTCTTCCCTCTTCCTGGATTCACTCAGATGTTTTTAAAAATCACAGCTTGTGAACACGCACGCACTCTTTCAGCCCCTCGGCCTCTTCCCTCTTCTTGGATTCACTCAGACGGTTTTACGACTCACAGCTGGTGCACATCCACACACTTCCCGGCACACTGTCTCTTCCCTCTTCCTGGATTCACTCAAACGGTTTTAAGACTCACAGCCGGTGCACATCCATACACTTCCAGCCGCCCTGCCTCTTCCCTATTCCTGGATTCATTGAGATGTTTTTAAAAATCACAGCTTGTGAACACGCAGACACTCTTTCAGCCCCTCGGCCTCCTCCCTCTTCCTGGATTCACTCAAACGGTTTTAAGACTCACAGCCGGTGCACATCGACACACTTCCAGCCGCCCTGCCTCTTCCCTCTTCCTGGATTCACTCAGACGGTTTTCAGACTCACAGCCGGTGCACATCCATACACTTCCAACCACCCTGCGTCTTCCCTATTCCTGGATTCACTGAGACGGTTTTAGGACTCACAGCCGGTGAACATCCACACACTTCCAGCCCCTCTGCCTCTTCCCTCTTCCTGGATTCACTCAGAGAGTTTTCAGACTCACAGCCGGTGCACATCCACACACTTCCAGCCCCTCTGCCTCTTTCCTCTTCCTGGATTCACTTAGACGGTTTAAGACTCACAGGCACTGCACATGCACACACTTCCAGCCGCCCTGCCTCTTCCCTCTTCCTGGATTCACTCAGATGTTTTTAAAAATCACAGCTTGTGAACACGCACACACACTTCCAGCCCCTCTGCCTCTTCCCTCTTCCTGGATTCACTTAGACGGTTTAAGAAACACAGGCGGTGCACATCCACACACTTCCTGGACCTCTGCCTCTTCTCTCTTCCTGGATTCACTCAGACGGTTTTCAGACTCACAGCCGGTGCACATCCACAAACTTTCAGCCCCTCTGCCTCTTCCCTCTTCCTGGATTCACTTAGATGGTTTAAGACTCACAGGCGGTGCACATGCACACACTTCCAGCCCCTCTGCCTCTTCTCTCTTCCTGGATTCACTCAGACGGTTTTAAGTCTCACAGGCAGTGCACATCCATACACTTCCAGCCGCCCTGCATCTTCCCTATTCCTGGATTCACTGAGATGTTTTTAAAAATCACAGCTTGTGAACACGCACAAACTCTTTCAGCCCCTCGGCCTCCTCCCTCTTCCTGGATTCACTCAAACGGTTTTAAGACTCACAGCCGGTGCACATCCACACACTTCCAGCCCCTCTGCCTCTTCCCTCTTCCTGGATTCACTCAGACAGTTTTCAGACTCACAGCCGTTGCACATCCACACACTTCCAGCCCCTCTTCCTCTTCCCTCTTCCTGGATTCACTCAGACGGTTTTAAGACTCACAGCCGGTGCACATCCACACACTTCCAGCCCCTCTGCCTCTTCCCTCTTCCTGGATTCACTCAGACAGTTTTCAGACTCACAGCCGTTGCACATCCACACACTTCCAGCCCCTCTTCCTCTTCCCTCTTCCTGGATTCACTCAGACGGTTTAAGAAACACAGGCCGTGCACATCCACACACTTCCTGGACCTCTGCCTCTTCTCTCTTCCTGGATTCACTCAGACAGTTTTCAGACTCACAGCCGGTGCACATCCATACACTTCCATCCGCCCTGCATCTTCCCTATTCCTGGATTCACTGAGATGTTTTTAAAAATCACAGCTTGTGAACACGCACACACTCTTTCAGCCCCTCGGCCTCCTCCCTCTTCCTGGATTCACTCAGACGGTTTTAAGACTCACAGCCGGTGCACATCGACACACTTCCAGCCCCTCTGCCTCTTCTCTCTTCCTGGATTCACTCAGACAGTTTTCAGACTAACAGCTGGTGCACATCCACACACTTCCTGCCGCCCTGCCTCTTCCCTATTCCTGGATTCATTGAGATGTTTTTAAAAATCACAGCTTGTGAACACGCAGACACTCTTTCAGCCCCTCGGCCTCCTCCCTCTTCCTGGATTCACTCAAACGGTTTTAAGACTCACAGCCGGTGCACATCGACACACTTCCAGCCGCCCTGCCTCTTCCCTCTTCCTGGATTCATTCAGACGGTTTTCAGACTCACAGCCGGTGCACATCCATACACTTCCAGCCACCCTGCGTCTTCCCTATTCCTGGATTCACTGAGACGGTTTTAGGACTCACAGCCGGTGAACATCCACACACTTCCAGCCCCTCTGCCTCTTCCCTCTTCCTGGATTCACTCAGACAGTTTTCAGACTCACAGCCGGTGCACATCCACACACTTCCAGCCCCTCTGCCTCTTTCCTCTTCCTGGATTCACTTAGACGGTTTAAGACTCACAGGCACTGCACATGCACACACTTCCAGCCGCCCTGCCTCTTCCCTCTTCCTGGATTCACTCAGATGTTTTTAAAAATCACAGCTTGTGAACACGCACACACACTTCCAGCCCCTCTGCCTCTTCCCTCTTCCTGGATTCACTTAGACGGTTTAAGAAACACAGGCGGTGCACATCCACACACTTCCTGGACCTCTGCCTCTTCTCTCTTCCTGGATTCACTCAGACGGTTTTCAGACTCACAGCCGGTGCACATCCACAAACTTCCAGCCCCTCTGCCTCTTCCCTCTTCCTGGATTCACTTAGATGGTTTAAGACTCACAGGCGGTGCACATGCACACACTTCCAGCCCCTCTGCCTCTTCTCTCTTCCTGGATTCACTCAGACGGTTTTAAGTCTCACAGGCAGTGCACATCCATACACTTCCAGCCGCCCTGCATCTTCCCTATTCCTGGATTCACTGAGATGTTTTTAAAAATCACAGCTTGTGAACACGCACAAACTCTTTCAGCCCCTCGGCCTCCTCCCTCTTCCTGGATTCACTCAAACGGTTTTAAGACTCACAGCCGGTGCACATCCACACACTTCCAGCCCCTCTGCCTCTTCCCTCTTCCTGGATTCACTCAGACAGTTTTCAGACTCACAGCCGTTGCACATCCACACACTTCCAGCCACTCTTCCTCTTCCCTCTTCCTGGATTCACTCAGACGGTTTTAAGACTCACAGCCGGTGCACATCCACACACTTCCAGCCCCTCTGCCTCTTCCCTCTTCCTGGATTCACTCAGACAGTTTTCAGACTCACAGCCGTTGCACATCCACACACTTCCAGCCCCTCTTCCTCTTCCCTCTTCCTGGATTCACTCAGACGGTTTAAGAAACACAGGCCGTGCACATCCACACACTTCCTGGACCTCTGCCTCTTCTCTCTTCCTGGATTCACTCAGACAGTTTTCAGACTCACAGCCGGTGCACATCCATACACTTCCATCCGCCCTGCATCTTAACTATTCCTGGATTCACTGAGATGTTTTTAAAAATCACAGCTTGTGAACACGCACACACTCTTTCAGCCCCTCGGCCTCCTCCCTCTTCCTGGATTCACTCAGACGGTTTTAAGACTCACAGCCGGTGCACATCGACACACTTCCAGCCCCTCTGCCTCTTCTCTCTTCCTGGATTCACTCAGACAGTTTTCAGACTAACAGCTGGTGCACATCCACACACTTCCTGCCACACTGTCTCTTCCCTCTTCCTGGATTCACTCAAACGGTTTTCAGACTCACAGCCGGTGCACATCCACACACTTCCAGCCCCTCTGCCTCTTCCCTCTTCCTGGATTCACTTAGACGGTTTTAAGACTCACAGGCGGTGCACATCCACACACTTCCAGCCCCTCTGCCTCTTCTCTCTTCCTGGATTCACTCAGATGTTTTTAAAAATCACAGCTTGTGAACACGCACACACTCTTTCAGCCCCTCGGCCTCCTCCCTCTTCCTGGATTCACTCAAACGGTTTTAAGACTCACAGCCGGTGCACATCCACACACTTCCAGCCCCTCTGCCTCTTCCCTCTTCCTGGATTCACTCAGACAGTTTTCAGACTCACAGGCGGTGCACATCCTCACACTTCCAGCCCCTCTGCCTCTTCTCTCTTCCTGGATTCACTCAGACGGTTTTAAGACTCACAGGCAGTGCACATCCATACACTTCTAGCCGCCCTGCATCTTCCCTATTCCTGGATTCACTGAGACGGTTTTAAGACTCACAGCCGGTGCACATCGACACACTTCCAGCCCCTCTGCCTCTTCTCTCTTCATGGATTCACTCAGACAGTTTTCAGACTCACAGCTGTTGCACATCCACACACTTCCTGCCACACTGTCTCTTCCCTCTTCCTGGATTCACTCAAACGGTTTTAAGACTCACAGCCGGTGCACATCCATACACTTCCAGACGCCCTGCCTCTTCCCTCTTCCTGGATTCACTCAGACAGTTTTCAGACTCACAGGCGGTGCACATCCACACACTTCCAGCCCCTCTGCCTCTTCTCTCTTCCTGGATTCACTCAGATGTTTTTAAAAATCACAGCTTGTGAACACGAACACACTCTTTCAGCCCCTCGGCCTCCTCCCAATTCCGGGATTCACTCAAACGGTTTTAAGACTCACAGCCGGTGCACATCCATACACTTCCAGACGCCCTGCCTCTTCCCTCTTCCTGGATTCACTCAGACGGTTTTCAGACTCACAGCCGGTGCACATCCACACACTTCCAGACGCCCTGCCTCTTCCCTCTTCCTGGATTCACTCAGACGGTTTTCAGACTCACAGCCGGTGCACATCCACACACTTCTAGCCCCTCTGCCTCTCCTCTCTTCCTGGATTCACTCAGACGGTTTTATGACACACAGCCGGTGCACATCCATACACTTCCAGCCGCCCTGCCTCTTCCCTCTTCCTGGATTCTCTCAGACGGTTTTCAGACTCACAGCCAATTGCACATCCACACACTTCCAGCCTTTCTGCCTCTTCCCTCTTCCTGGATTCACGCAGATGTTTTTAAAAATCACAGCTTGTGAACACGCACACACTCTTTCAGCCCCTCGGCCTCCTCCTTCTTCCTGGATTCACTCAAATGGTTTTAAGACTCAAAGCCGGTGCACATCGACACACTTCCAGCCCCTCTGCCTCTTCTCTCTTCCTGGATTCACTCAGACGGTTTTCAGACTCACAGTCGGTGCACATCCATACACTTCCAGCCGCCCTGCATCTTCCCTATTCCTGGATTCACTGAGATGTTTTTAAAAATCACAGCTTGTGAACACGCACACACTCTTTCAGCCCCTCGGCCTCCTCCCTCTTCCTGGATTCACTCAGACGGTTTTAAGACTCACAGCCGGTGCACATCGACACACTTCCAGCCCCTCTGCCTCTTCTCTCTTCCTGGATTCACTCAGACAGTTTTCAGACTAACAGCTGGTGCACATCCACACACTTCCTGCCACACTGTCTCTTCCCTCTTCCTGGATTCACTCAAACGGTTTTCAGACTCACAGCCGGTGCACATCCACACACTTCCAGCCCCTCTGCCTCTTCCCTCTTCCTGGATTCACTTAGACGGTTTTAAGACTCACAGGCGGTGCACATCCACACACTTCCAGCCCCTCTGCCTCTTCTCTCTTCCTGGATTCACTCAGATGTTTTTAAAAATCACAGCTTGTGAACACGCACACACTCTTTCAGCCCCTCGGCCTCCTCCCTCTTCCTGGATTCACTCAAACGGTTTTAAGACTCACAGCCGGTGCACATCCACACACTTCCAGCCCCTCTGCCTCTTCCCTCTTCCTGGATTCACTCAGACAGTTTTCAGACTCACAGGCGGTGCACATCCACACACTTCCAGCCCCTCTGCCTCTTCTCTCTTCCTGGATTCACTCAGACGGTTTTAAGACTCACAGGCAGTGCACATCCATACACTTCTAGCCGCCCTGCATCTTCCCTATTCCTGGATTCACTGAGACGGTTTTAAGACTCACAGCCGGTGCACATCGACACACTTCCAGCCCCTCTGCCTCTTCTCTCTTCATGGATTCACTCAGACAGTTTTCAGACTCACAGCTGTTGCACATCCACACACTTCCTGCCACACTGTCTCTTCCCTCTTCCTGGATTCACTCAAACGGTTTTAAGACTCACAGCCGGTGCACATCCATACACTTCCAGACGCCCTGCCTCTTCCCTCTTCCTGGATTCACTCAGACAGTTTTCAGACTCACAGGCGGTGCACATCCACACACTTCCAGCCCCTCTGCCTCTTCTCTCTTCCTGGATTCACTCAGATGTTTTTAAAAATCACAGCTTGTGAACACGCACACACTCTTTCAGCCCCTCGGCCTCCTCCCAATTCCGGGATTCACTCAAACGGTTTTAAGACTCACAGCCGGTGCACATCCATACACTTCCAGACGCCCTGCCTCTTCCCTCTTCCTGGATTCACTCAGACGGTTTTCAGACTCACAGCCGGTGCACATCCACACACTTCCAGACGCCCTGCCTCTTCCCTCTTCCTGGATTCACTCAGACGGTTTTCAGACTCACAGCCGGTGCACATCCACACACTTCTAGCCCCTCTGCCTCTCCTCTCTTCCTGGATTCACTCAGACGGTTTTATGACACACAGCCGGTGCACATCCATACACTTCCAGCCGCCCTGCCTCTTCCCTCTTCCTGGATTCTCTCAGACGGTTTTCAGACTCACAGCCAATTGCACATCCACACACTTCCAGCCTTTCTGCCTCTTCCCTCTTCCTGGATTCACGCAGATGTTTTTAAAAATCACAGCTTGTGAACACGCACACACTCTTTCAGCCCCTCGGCCTCCTCCTTCTTCCTGGATTCACTCAAATGGTTTTAAGACTCAAAGCCGGTGCACATCGACACACTTCCAGCCCCTCTGCCTCTTCTCTCTTCCTGGATTCACTCAGACGGTTTTCAGACTCACAGTCGGTGCACATCCATACACTTCCAGCCGCCCTGCCTCTTCCCTCTTCCTGGATTCACATAGACGGTTTTCAGACTCACAGATGGTGCACATCCACACACTTCCAGCCGCCCTGCCTCTTCCCTCTTCCTGGATTCACTCAGATGTTTTTAAAAATCACAGCTTGTGAACACGCACGCACTCTTTCAGCCCCTCGGCCTCTTCCCTCTTCTTGGATTCACACAGACGGTTTTAAGACTCACAGCTGGTGCACATCCACACACTTCCCGCCACACTGTCTCTTCCCTCTTCCTGGATTCACTCAAACGGTTTTAAGACTCACAGCCGGTGCACATCCATACACTTCCAGCCGCCCTGCCTCTTCCCTCTTCCTGGATTCACTCAGACGATTTTCAGACTCATAGCCGGTGCACATCCACACACTTCCAGCCCCTCTGCCTCTTCCCTCTTCCTGGATTCACTCAGACGGTTTAAGAAACACAGGCGCTGCACATCCACACACTTCCTGGACCTCTGCCTCTTCTGTCTTCCTGGATTCACTCAGACGGTTTTCAGACTCACAGCCGGTGCACATCCACACACTTCCAGCCCCTCTGCCTCTTCCCTCTTCCTGGATTCACTTAGACGGTTTAAGACTCACAGGCGTTGCACATGCACACACTTCCAGCCCCTCTGCCTCTTCCCTCTTCCTGGATTCTCTCAGACGGTTTTCAGACTCACAGCCAATTGCACATCCACACACTTCTAGCCCTTCTGCCTCTTCCCTTTTCCTGGATTCACATAGACGGTTTAAGACTCACAGGCACTGCACATCCACACACTTCCAGCCGTCCTGCCTCTTCCCTATTCCTGGATTCACTGAGACGGTTTTAAGAATCACAGCCGTTGCACGTCCACACACTTCCAGCCCCTCTGCCTCTTCTCTCTTCCTGGATTCACTCAGACAGTTTTCAGACTCACAGCTGGTGCACATCCACACACTTCCTGCCACACTGTCTCTTCCCTCTTCCTGGATTCACTCAAACGGTTTTCAGACTCACAGCCGGTGCACATCCACACACTTCCAGCCCCTCTGCCTCTTCCTTCTTCCTGGATTCACTCAGTCAGTTTTCAGACTCACAGGCGGTGCACATCCACACACTTCCAGCCCCTCTGCCTCTTCTCTCTTCCTGGATTCACTCAGATGTTTTTAAAAATCACAGCTTGTGAACACGCACACACTCTTTCAGCCCCTCGGCCTCCTGCCAATTCCGGGATTCACTCAAACGGTTTTAAGACTCACAGCCGGTGCACATCCACACACTTCTAGCCCCTCTGCCTCTCCTCTCTTCCTGGATTCACTCAGACGGTTTTAAGACTCACAGCCGGTGCACATCCACACACTTCCAGCCGCCCTGCCTCTTCCCTCTTCCTGCATTCTCTCAGACGGTTTTCAAACTCACAGCCAATTGCACATCCACACACTTCCAGCCCTTCTCCCTCTTCCCTCTTCCTGGATTCACTCAGATGTTTTTAAAAATCACAGCTTGTGAACACGCACACACTCTTTCAGCCCCTCGGCCTCCTCCTTCTTCCTGGATTCACTCAAATGGTTTTAAGACTCAAAGCCGGTGCACATCGACACACTTCCAGCTCCTCTGCCTCTTCTCTCTTCCTGGATTCACTCAGACGGTTTTCAGACTCACAGTCGGTGCACATCCATACACTTCCAGCCGCCCTGCCTCTTCCCTCTTCCTGGATTCACATAGACGGTTTTCAGACTCACAGATGGTGCACATCCACACACTTCCAGCCGCCCTGCCTCTTCCCTCTTCCTGGATTCTCTCAGACGGTTTTCAGACTCACAGCCAATTGCACATCCACACACTTCCAGCCTTTCTGTCTCTTCCCTCTTCCTGAATTCACTCAGATGTTTTTAAAAATCACAGCTTGTGAACACGCACGCACTCTTTCAGCCCCTCGGCCTCTTCCCTCTTCTTGGATTCACACAGACGGTTTTAAGACTCACAGCTGGTGCACATCCACACACTTCCCGCCACACTGTCTCTTCCCTCTTCCTGGATTCACTCAAACGGTTTTAAGACTCACAGCCGGTGCACATCCATACACTTCCAGCCGCCCTGCCTCTTCCCTCTTCCTGGATTCACTCAGACGATTTTCAGACTCATAGCCGGTGCACATCCACACACTTCCAGCCCCTCTGCCTCTTCCCTCTTCCTGGATTCACTCAGACGGTTTAAGAAACACAGGCGTTGCACATGCACACACTTCCAGCCCCTCTGCCTCTTCCCTCTTCCTGGATTCTCTCAGACGGTTTTCAGACTCACAGCCAATTGCACATCCACACACTTCCTGGACCTCTGCCTCTTCTGTCTTCCTGGATTCACTCAGACGGTTTTCAGACTCACAGCCGGTGCACATCCACACACTTCCAGCCCCTCTGCCTCTTCCCTCTTCCTGGATTCACTGAGACGGTTTTAAGACTCACAGCCGGTGCACATCCACACACTTCCAGCCCCTCTGCCTCTTCTCTCTTCCTGGATTCACTCAGACAGTTTTCAGACTCACAGCTGGTGCACATCCACACACTTCCAGCCCCTCTGCCTCTTCCCTCTTCCTGGATTCACTTAGACGGTTTAAGACTCACAGGCGTTGCACATGCACACACTTCCAGCCCCTCTGCCTCTTCCCTCTTCCTGGATTCTCTCAGACGGTTTTCAGACTCACAGCCAATTGCACATCCACACACTTCCTGGACCTCTGCCTCTTCCCTTTTCCTGGATTCACATAGACGGTTTAAGACTCACAGGCACTGCACATCCACACACTTCCAGCCGTCCTGCCTCTTCCCTATTCCTGGATTCACTCAGACAGTTTTCAGTCTCACAGCTGGTGCACATCCACACACTTCCTGCCACACTGTCTCTTCCCTCTTCCTGGATTCACTCAAACGGTTTTCAGACTCACAGCCGGTGCACATCCACACACTTCCAGCCCCTCTGCCTCTTCCTTCTTCCTGGATTCACTCAGTCAGTTTTCAGACTCACAGGCGGTGCACATCCACACACTTCCAGCCCCTCTGCCTCTTCTCTCTTCCTGGATTCACTCAGATGTTTTTAAAAATCACAGCTTGTGAACACGCACACACTCTTTCAGCCCCTCGGCCTCCTGCCAATTCCGGGATTCACTCAAACGGTTTTAAGACTCACAGCCGGTGCACATCCACACACTTCTAGCCCCTCTGCCTCTCCTCTCTTCCTGGATTCACTCAGACGGTTTTAAGACACACAGCCGGTGCACATCCATACACTTCCAGCCGCCCTGCCTCTTCCCTCTTCCTGCATTCTCTCAGACGGTTTTCAAACTCACAGCCAATTGCACATCCACACACTTCCAGCCCTTCTCCCTCTTCCCTCTTCCTGGATTCACTCAGATGTTTTTAAAAATCACAGCTTGTGAACACGCACACACTCTTTCAGCCCCTCGGCCTCCTCCTTCTTCCTGGATTCACTCAAATGGTTTTAAGACTCAAAGCCGGTGCACATCGACACACTTCCAGCTCCTCTGCCTCTTCTCTCTTCCTGGATTCACTCAGACGGTTTTCAGACTCACAGTCGGTGCACATCCATACACTTCCAGCCGCCCTGCCTCTTCCCTCTTCCTGGATTCACATAGACGGTTTTCAGACTCACAGCCAATTGCACATCCACACACTTCCAGCCTTTCTGTCTCTTCCCTCTTCCTGGATTCACTCAGATGTTTTTAAAAATCACAGCTTGTGAACACGCACGCACTCTTTCAGCCCCTCGGCCTCTTCCCTCTTCTTGGATTCACACAGACGGTTTTAAGACTCACAGCTGGTGCACATCCACACACTTCCCACCACACTGTCTCTTCCCTCTTCCTGGATTCACTCAAACGGTTTTAAGACTCACAGCCGGTGCACATCCATACACTTCCAGCCGCCCTGCCTCTTCCCTCTTCCTGGATTCACTCAGACGATTTTCAGACTCACAGCCGGTGCACATCCACACACTTCCAGCCCCTCTGCCTCTTCCCTCTTCCTGGATTCACTCAGACGGTTTAAGAAACACAGGCGGTGCACATCCACAAACTTCCTGGACCTCTGCCTCTTCTGTCTTCCTGGATTCACTCAGACGGTTTTCAGACTCACAGCCGGTGCACATCCACACACTTCCAGCCCCTCTGCCTCTTCCCTCTTCCTGGATTCACTTAGACGGTTTAAGACTCACAGGCGTTGCACATGCACACACTTCCAGCCCCTCTGCCTCTTCCCTCTTCCTGGATTCTCTCAGACGGTTTTCAGACTCACAGCCAATTGCACATCCACACACTTCTAGCCCTTCTGCCTCTTCCCTTTTCCTGGATTCACATAGACGGTTTAAGACTCACAGGCACTGCACATCCACACACTTCCAGTCGTCCTGCCTCTTCCCTATTCCTGGATTCACTGAGACGGTTTTAAGAATCACAGCCGGTGCACATCCACACACTTCCAGCCCCTCTGCCTCTTCTCTCTTCCTGGATTCACTCAGACAGTTTTCAGACTCACAGCTGGTGCACATCCACACACTTCCTGCCACACTGTCTCTTCCCTCTTCCTGGATTCACTCAAACGGTTTTCAGACTCACAGCCGGTGCACATCCACACACTTCCAGCCCCTCTGCCTCTTCCTTCTTCCTGGATTCACTCAGTCAGTTTTCAGACTCACAGGCGGTGCACATCCACACACTTCCAGCCCCTCTGCCTCTTCTCTCTTCCTGGATTCACTCAGATGTTTTTAAAAATCACAGCTTGTGAACACGCACACACTCTTTCAGCCCCTCGGCCTCCTGCCAATTCCGGGATTCACTCAAACGGTTTTAAGACTCACAGCCGGTGCACATCCACACACTTCTAGCCCCTCTGCCTCTCCTCTCTTCCTGGATTCACTCAGACGGTTTTAAGACACACAGCCGGTGCACATCCATACACTTCCAGCCGCCCTGCCTCTTCCCTCTTCCTGCATTCTCTCAGACGGTTTTCAAACTCACAGCCAATTGCACATCCACACACTTCCAGCCCTTCTCCCTCTTCCCTCTTCCTGGATTCACTCAGATGTTTTTAAAAATCACAGCTTGTGAACACGCACACACTCTTTCAGCCCCTCGGCCTCCTCCTTCTTCCTGGATTCACTCAAATGGTTTTAAGACTCAAAGCCGGTGCACATCGACACACTTCCAGCCCCTCTGCCTCTTCTCTCTTCCTGGATTCACTCAGACGGTTTTCAGACTCACAGCCGGTGCACATCCATACACTTCCAGCCGCCCTGCCTCTTCCCTCTTCCTGGATTCACTCAGATGTTTTTAAAAATCACACCTTGTGAACACGCACGCACTCTTTCAGCCCCTCGGCCTCTTCCCTCTTCTTGGATTCACTCAGACGGTTTTAAGACTCACAGCTGGTGCACATCCACACACTTCCCGCCACACTGTCTCTTCCCTCTTCCTGGATTCACTCAAACGGTTTTAAGACTCACAGCCGGTGCACATCCATACACTTCCAGCCGCCCTGCCTCTTCCCTCTTCCTGGATTCACTCAGACGGTTTTCAGACTCACAGCCGGTGCACATCCACACACTTCCAACCCCTCTGCCTCTTCCCTCTTCCTGGATTCACTCTGACAGTTTTCAGACTCACAGCCGTTGCACATCCACACACTTCCAGCCCCTCTTCCTCTTCCGTCTTCCTGGATTCACTCAAACGGTTTAAGAAACACAGGGAGTGCACATCCACACACTTCCTGGACCTCTGCCTCTTCTCTCTTCCTGGATTCACTCAGACAGTTTTCAGACTCACAGCCGGTGCACATCCACAAACTTCCAACCACACAGCCGGTGCACATCCATACACTTCCAGCCGCCCTGCCTCTTCCCTCTTCCTGCATTCTCTCAGACGGTTTTCAGACTCACAGCCAATTGCACATCCACACACTTCCAGCCCTTCTCCCTCTTCCCTCTTCCTGGATTCACTCAGATGTTTTTAAAAATCACAGCTTGTGAACACGCACACACTCTTTCAGCCCCTCGGTCTCCTCCTTCTTCCTGGATTCACTCAGACGGTTTTCAGACTCTCAGCCGGTGCACATCCATACACTTCCAGCCGCCCTGCCTCTTCCCTCTTCCTTGATTCACTCAGATGTTTTTAAAAATCACAGCTTGTGAACACGCACGCACTCTTTCAGCCCCTCGGCCTCTTCCCTCTTCTTGGATTCACTCAGACGGTTTTAAGACTCACAGCTGGTGCACATCCACACACTTCCCGCCACACTGTCTCTTCCCTCTTCCTGGATTCACTCAAACGGTTTTAAGACTCACAGCCGGTGCACATCCATACACTTCCAGCCGCCCTGCCTCTTCACTCTTCCTGGATTCACTCAGACGGTTTTCAGACTCACAGCCGGTGCACATCCACACACTTCCAACCCCTCTGCCTCTTCCCTCTTCCTGGATTCACTCAGACAGTTTTCAGACTCACAGCCGTTGCACATCCACACACTTCCAGCCCCTCTTCCTCTTCCCTCTTCCTGGATTCACTCAGACGGTTTAAGAAACACAGGCAGTGCACATCCACACACTTCCTGGACCTCTGCCTCTTCTCCCTTCCTGGATTCACTCAGACAGTTTTCAGACTCACAGCCGGTGCACATCCACAAACTTCCAACCCCTCTGCCTCTTCCCTCTTCCTGGATTCACTTAGACGGTTTAAGACTCACAGGCGGTGCACATGCACACACTTCCAGCCCCTCTGCCTCTTCCCTCTTCCTGGATTCACTCAGATGTTTTTAAAAATCACAGCTTGTGAACACGCACACACTCTTTCAGCCCCTCGGCCTCCTCCCTCTTCCTGGATTCACTCAGACGGTTTTAAGACTCACAGGCAGTGCACATCCATACACTTCTAGCCACCCTGCATCTTCCCTATTCCTGGATTCACTGAGACGGTTTTAAGACTCACAGCCGGTGCACATCGACACACTTCCAGCCCCTCTGCCTCTTCTCTCTTCCTGGATTC
Source organism: Natrix helvetica (assembly GCF_964273705.1). Lineage (NCBI taxonomy): Eukaryota > Metazoa > Chordata > Lepidosauria > Squamata > Natricidae > Natrix > Natrix helvetica. Next base: position 32,502,299 of record NC_138555.1, read on the forward strand.
ACTCAGACAGTTTTCAGACTCACAGCTGGTGCACATCCACACACTTCTAGCCCCTCTGCCTCTCCTCTCTTCCTGGATTCACTCAGACGGTTTTAAGACACACAGCCGGTGCACATCCATACACTTCCAGCCGCCCTGCCTCTTCCCTCTTCCTGCATTCTCTCAGACGGTTTTCAGACTCACAGCCAATTGCACATCCACACACTTCCAGCCCTTCTCCCTCTTCCCTCTTCCTGGATTCACTCAGATGTTTTTAAAAATCACAGCTTGTGAACACGCACACACTCTTGCAGCCCCTCGGCCTCCTCCTTCTTCCTGGATTCACTCAAATGGTTTTAAGACTCAAAGCCGGTGCACATCGACACACTTCCAGCCCCTCTGCCTCTTCTCTCTTCCTGGATTCACTCAGACGGTTTTCAGACTCACAGCCGGTGCACATCCATACACTTCCAGCCCCTCTGTCTCTTCCCTCTTCCTGTATTCACTCAGATGTTTTTAAAAATCACAGCTTGTGAAAACGCACGCACTCTTTCAGCCCCTCGGCCTCTTCCCTCTTCTTGGATTCACTCAGACGGTTTTAAGACTCACAGCTGGTGCACATCCACACACTTCCCGCCACACTGTCTCTTCCCTCTTCCTGGATTCACTCAAACGGTTTTAAGACTCACAGATGGTGCACATCCACACACTTCCCGCCACACTGTCTCTTCCCTCTTCCTGGATTCACTCAAACGGTTTTAAGACTCACAGCCGGTGCACATCCATACACTTACAGCCGCCCTGCCTCTTCCCTCTTCCTGGATTCACTCAGACGGTTTTCAGACTCACAGCCGGTGCACATCCACACACTTCCACCCCCTCTGCCTCTTCCCTCTTCCTGGATTCACTCAGACAGTTTTCAGACTCACAGCCGGTGCACATCCACACACTTCCAGCCTCTCTTCCTCTTCCCTCTTCCTGAATTCAATCAGACGGTTTAAGAAACACAGGCAGTGCACATCCACACACTTCCTGGACCTCTGCCTCTTCTCTCTTCCTGGATTCACTCAGACGGTTTTAAAAATCACAGCTTGTGAAGACGCACACACTCTTTCATCCCCTCGGCCTCCTCCCTCTTCCTGGATTCACTCAAACGGTTTTAAGACTCACAGCCAGTGCACATCGACACACTTCCAGCCCCTCTGCTTCTTCTCTCTTTCTGGATTCACTCAGACGGTTTTAAGACTCACAGCCGGTGCACATCGACACGCTTCAAGCCCACCTGCCTCTTCTCTCTTCCTGGATTCACTCAGACAGTTTTCAGACTCATAGCCGGTGCACATCCATACACTTCCAGCCGCCCTGCCTCTTCCCTCTTCCTGGATTCTCTCAGACGGTTTTCAGACTCACAGCCAATTGCACATCCACACACTTCCAGCCCTTCTGCCTCTTCCCTCTTCCTGGATTCACTCAGATGTTTTTAAAAATCACACCTTGTGAACACGCACACACTCTTTCAGCCCCTCGGCCTCCTCCTTCTTCCTGGATTCACTCAGACGGTTTTCAGACTCACAGCCGGTGCACATCCATACACTTCCAGCCGCCCTGCCTCTTCCCTCTTCCTGGATTCTCTCAGACGGTTTAAGACTCACAGCCGGTGCACATGCACACACTTCCAGCCCCTCTGCCTCTTCCCTCTTCCTGGATTCACTCAGATGTTTTTAAAAATCACAGCTTGTGAAGACGCACACACTGTTTCATCCCCTCGGCCTCCTCCCTCTTCCTGGATTCACTCAAACGGTTTTAAGACTCACAGCCGGTGCACATCGACACACTTCCAGCCCCTCTGCCTCTTCTCTCTTCCTGGATTCACTGAGACGGTTTTAAGACTCACAGCCGGTGCACATCCACACACTTCCAGCCCCTCTGCCTCTTCCCTCTTCCTGGATTCACTTTGACGGTTTTAAGACTCACAGGCGGTGCACATCCACACACTTCCAGCCCCTCTGCCTCTTCTCTCTTCCTGGATTCACTCAGATGTTTTTAAAAATCACAGCTTGTGAACACGCACACACTCTTTCAGCCCCTCGGCCTCCTGCCAATTCCGGGATTCACTCAAACGGTTTTAAGACTCACAGCCGGTGCACATCCACACACTTCTAGCCCCTCTGCCTCTCCTCTCTTCCTGGATTCACTCAGACGGTTTTAAGACACACAGCCGGTGCACATCCATACACTTCCAGCCGCCCTGCCTCTTCCCTCTTCCTGCATTCTCTCAGACGGTTTTCAAACTCACAGCCAATTGCACATCCACACACTTCCAGCCCTTCTCCCTCTTCCCTCTTCCTGGATTCACTCAGATGTTTTTAAAAATCACAGCTTGTGAACACGCACACACTCTTTCAGCCCCTCGGCCTCCTCCTTCTTCCTGGATTCACTCAAATGGTTTTAAGACTCAAAGCCGGTGCACATCGACACACTTCCAGCCCCTCTGCCTCTTCTCTCTTCCTGGATTCACTCAGACGGTTTTCAGACTCACAGCCGGTGCACATCCATACACTTCCAGCCGCCCTGCCTCTTCCCTCTTCCTGGATTCACTCAGATGTTTTTAAAAATCACAGCTTGTGAACACGCACGCACTCTTTCAGCCCCTCGGCCTCTTCCCTCTTCTTGGATTCACTCAGACGGTTTTAAGACTCACAGCTGGTGCACATCCACACACTTCCCGCCACACTGTCTCTTCCCTCTTCCTGGATTCACTCAAACGGTTTTAAGACTCACAGCCGGTGCACATCCATACACTTCCAGCCGCCCTGCCTCTTCCCTCTTCCTGGATTCACTCAGACGGTTTTCAGACTCACAGCCGGTGCACATCCACACACTTCCAACCCCTCTGCCTCTTCCCTCTTCCTGGATTCACTCTGACAGTTTTCAGACTCACAGCCGTTGCACATCCACACACTTCCAGCCCCTCTTCCTCTTCCGTCTTCCTGGATTCACTCAAACGGTTTAAGAAACACAGGGAGTGCACATCCACACACTTCCTGGACCTCTGCCTCTTCTCTCTTCCTGGATTCACTCAGACAGTTTTCAGACTCACAGCCGGTGCACATCCACAAACTTCCAACCACACAGCCGGTGCACATCCATACACTTCCAGCCGCCCTGCCTCTTCCCTCTTCCTGCATTCTCTCAGACGGTTTTCAGACTCACAGCCAATTGCACATCCACACACTTCCAGCCCTTCTCCCTCTTCCCTCTTCCTGGATTCACTCAGATGTTTTTAAAAATCACAGCTTGTGAACACGCACACACTCTTTCAGCCCCTCGGCCTCTTCTCTTTTCCTGGATTCACTCAGATGTTTTTAAAAATCACAGCTTGTGAACACGCACACACTCTTTCAGCCCCTCGGCCTCCTCCCTCTTCCTGGATTCACTCAAACGGTTTTAAGACTCACAGCCAGTGCACATCGACACACTTCCAGCCCCTCTGCCTCTTCTCTCTTCCTGGATTCACTCAGACAGTTTTCAGACTCACAGCCGGTGCACATCCACACACTTCCAACCCCTCTGCCTCTTCCCTCTTCCTGGATTCACTTAGACGGTTTAAGACTCACAGGCGGTGCACATGCACACACTTCCAGCCCCTCTTCCTCTTCCCTCTTCCTGAATTCACTCAGACGGTTTAAGAAACACAGGCAGTGCACATCCACACACTTCCTGGACCTCTGCCTCTTCTCTCTTCCTGGATTCACTCAGACAGTTTTCAGACTCACAGCCGGTGCACATCCACAAACTTCCAACCCCTCTGCCTCTTCCCTCTTCCTGGATTCACTTAGACGGTTTAAGACTCACAGGCGGTGCACATGCACACACTTCCAGCCCCTCTGCCTCTTCTCTCTTCCTGGATTCACTCAGACGGTTTTAAGACTCACAGGCAGTGCACATCCATACACTTCTAGCCGCCCTGCATCTTCCCTATTCCTGGATTCACTGAGACGGTTTTAAGACTCACAGCCGGTGCACATCGACACACTTCCAGCCCCACTGCCCCTTCTCTCTTCATGGATTCACTCAGATAGTTTTCAGACTCACAGCTGGTGCACATCCACACACTTCCTGCCACACTGTCTCTTCCCTCTTCCTGGATTCACTCAAACGGTTTTAAGACTCACAGCCGGTGCACATCCATACACTTCCAGACGCCCTGCCTCTTCCCTCTTCCTGGATTCACTCAGACGGTTTTCAGACTCACAGCCGGTGCACATCCACACACTTCCAGCCCCTCTGCCTCTTCCCTCTTCCTGGATTCACTCAGACAGTTTTCAGACTCACAGGCGGTGCACATCCACACACTTCCAGCCCCTCTGCCTCTTCTCTCTTCCTGGATTCACTCAGATGTTTTTAAAAATCACAGCTTGTGAACACGCACACACTCTTTCAGCCCCTCGGCCTCCTCCCAATTCCTGGATTCACTCAGACGGTTTTATGACACACAGCCGGTGCACATCCACACACCTCCAGCCCTTCTGCCTCTTCTCTTTTCCTGGATTCACTCAGATGTTTTTAAAAATCACAGCTTGTGAAGACGCACACACTGTTTCATCCCCTCGGCCTCCTCCCTCTTCCTGGATTCACTCAAACGGTTTTAAGACTCACAGCCGGTGCACATCGACACACTTCCAGCCCCTCTGCCTCTTCTCTCTTCCTGGATTCACTGAGACGGTTTTAAGACTCACAGCCGGTGCACATCCACACACTTCCAGCCCCTCTGCCTCTTCCCTCTTCCTGGATTCACTTTGACGGTTTTAAGACTCACAGGCGGTGCACATCCACACACTTCCAGCCCCTCTGCCTCTTCTCTTTTCCTGGATTCACTCAGATGTTTTTAAAAATCACAGCTTGTGAACACGCACACACTCTTTCAGCCCCTCGGCCTCCTCCCTCTTCCTGGATTCACTCAAACGGTTTTAAGACTCACAGCCAGTGCACATCGACACACTTCCAGCCCCTCTGCCTCTTCTCTCTTCCTGGATTCACTCAGACAGTTTTCAGACTCACAGCCGGTGCACATCCACACACTTCCAACCCCTCTGCCTCTTCCCTCTTCCTGGATTCACTTAGACGGTTTAAGACTCACAGGCGGTGCACATGCACACACTTCCAGCCCCTCTTCCTCTTCCCTCTTCCTGAATTCACTCAGACGGTTTAAGAAACACAGGCAGTGCACATCCACACACTTCCTGGACCTCTGCCTCTTCTCTCTTCCTGGATTCACTCAGACAGTTTTCAGACTCACAGCCGGTGCACATCCACAAACTTCCAACCCCTCTGCCTCTTCCCTCTTCCTGGATTCACTTAGACGGTTTAAGACTCACAGGCGGTGCACATGCACACACTTCCAGCCCCTCTGCCTCTTCTCTCTTCCTGGATTCACTCAGACGGTTTTAAGACTCACAGGCAGTGCACATCCATACACTTCTAGCCGCCCTGCATCTTCCCTATTCCTGGATTCACTGAGACGGTTTTAAGACTCACAGCCGGTGCACATCGACACACTTCCAGCCCCTCTGCCCCTTCTCTCTTCATGGATTCACTCAGATAGTTTTCAGACTCACAGCTGGTGCACATCCACACACTTCCTGCCACACTGTCTCTTCCCTCTTCCTGGATTCACTCAAACGGTTTTAAGACTCACAGCCGGTGCACATCCATACACTTCCAGACGCCCTGCCTCTTCCCTCTTCCTGGATTCACTCAGACGGTTTTCAGACTCACAGCCGGTGCACATCCACACACTTCCAGCCCCTCTGCCTCTTCCCTCTTCCTGGATTCACTCAGACAGTTTTCAGACTCACAGGCGGTGCACATCCACACACTTCCAGCCCCTCTGCCTCTTCTCTCTTCCTGGATTCACTCAGATGTTTTTAAAAATCACAGCTTGTGAACACGCACACACTCTTTCAGCCCCTCGGCCTCCTCCCAATTCCTGGATTCACTCAGACGGTTTTATGACACACAGCCGGTGCACATCCACACACCTCCAGCCCTTCTGCCTCTTCCCTCTTCCTGGATTCACTCAGATGTTTTTAAAAATCACAGCTTGTGAACACGCACACACTCTTTCAGCCCCTCGGCCTCCTCCTTCTTCCTGGATTCACTCAAATGGTTTTAAGACTCAAAGCCGGTGCACATCGACACACTTCCAGCCCCTCTGCCTCTTCTCTCTTCCTGGATTCACTCTGACGGTTTTCAGACTCACAGCCGGTGCACATCCACACACTTCCAGCCCCTCTGCCTCTTCCCTCTTCCTGGATTCACTCAGACAGTTTTCAGACTCACAGGCGGTGCACATCCACACACTTCCAGCCCCTCTGCCTCTTCTCTCTTCCTGGATTCACTCAGACGGTTTTAAGACTCACAGGCAGTGCACATCCATACACTTCTAGCCGCCCTGCATCTTCCCTATTCCTGGATTCACTGAGACGGTTTTAAGACTCACAGCCGGTGCACATCGAAACACTTCCAGCCCCTCTGCCTCTTCTCTCTTCATGGATTCACTCAGACAGTTTTCAGACTCACAGCTGTTGCACATCCACACACTTCCTGCCACACTGTCTCTTCCCTCTTCCTGGATTCACTCAAACGGTTTTAAGACTCACAGCCGGTGCACATCCATACACTTCCAGACGCCCTGCCTCTTCCCTCTTCCTGGATTCACTCAGACAGTTTTCAGACTCACAGGCGGTGCACATCCACACACTTCCAGCCCCTCTGCCTCTTCTCTCTTCCTGGATTCACTCAGATGTTTTTAAAAATCACAGCTTGTGAACACGCACACACTCTTTCAGCCCCTCGGCCTCCTCCCAATTCCGGGATTCACTCAAACGGTTTTAAGACTCACAGCCGGTGCACATCCATACACTTCCAGACGCCCTGCCTCTTCCCTCTTCCTGGATTCACTCAGACGGTTTTCAGACTCACAGCCGGTGCACATCCACACACTTCCAGACGCCCTGCCTCTTCCCTCTTCCTGGATTCACTCAGACGGTTTTCAGACTCACAGCCGGTGCACATCCACACACTTCTAGCCCCTCTGCCTCTCCTCTCTTCCTGGATTCACTCAGACGGTTTTATGACACACAGCCGGTGCACATCCATACACTTCCAGCCGCCCTGCCTCTTCCCTCTTCCTGGATTCTCTCAGACGGTTTTCAGACTCACAGCCAATTGCACATCCACACACTTCCAGCCTTTCTGCCTCTTCCCTCTTCCTGGATTCACGCAGATGTTTTTAAAAATCACAGCTTGTGAACACGCACACACTCTTTCAGCCCCTCGGCCTCCTCCTTCTTCCTGGATTCACTCAAATGGTTTTAAGACTCAAAGCCGGTGCACATCGACACACTTCCAGCCCCTCTGCCTCTTCTCTCTTCCTGGATTCACTCAGACGGTTTTCAGACTCACAGTCGGTGCACATCCATACACTTCCAGCCGCCCTGCATCTTCCCTATTCCTGGATTCACTGAGATGTTTTTAAAAATCACAGCTTGTGAACACGCACACACTCTTTCAGCCCCTCGGCCTCCTCCCTCTTCCTGGATTCACTCAGACGGTTTTAAGACTCACAGCCGGTGCACATCGACAAACTTCCAGCCCCTCTGCCTCTTCCCTCTTCCTGGATTCACTTAGACGGTTTTAAGACTCACAGGCGGTGCACATCCACACACTTCCAGCCCCTCTGCCTCTTCTCTCTTCCTGGATTCACTCAGATGTTTTTAAAAATCACAGCTTGTGAACACGCACACACTCTTTCAGCCCCTCGGCCTCCTCCCTCTTCCTGGATTCACTCAAACGGTTTTAAGACTCACAGCCGGTGCACATCCACACACTTCCAGCCCCTCTGCCTCTTCCCTCTTCCTGGATTCACTCAGACAGTTTTCAGACTCACAGGCGGTGCACATCCACACACTTCCAGCCCCTCTGCCTCTTCTCTCTTCCTGGATTCACTCAGACGGTTTTAAGACTCACAGGCAGTGCACATCCATACACTTCTAGCCGCCCTGCATCTTCCCTATTCCTGGATTCACTGAGACGGTTTTAAGACTCACAGCCGGTGCACATCGACACACTTCCAGCCCCTCTGCCTCTTCTCTCTTCATGGATTCACTCAGACAGTTTTCAGACTCACAGCTGTTGCACATCCACACACTTCCTGCCACACTGTCTCTTCCCTCTTCCTGGATTCACTCAAACGGTTTTAAGACTCACAGCCGGTGCACATCCATACACTTCCAGACGCCCTGCCTCTTCCCTCTTCCTGGATTCACTCAGATGTTTTTAAAAATCACAGCTTGTGAACACGCACACACTCTTTCAGCCCCTCGGCCTCCTCCCAATTCCGGGATTCACTCAAACGGTTTTAAGACTCACAGCCGGTGCACATCCATACACTTCCAGACGCCCTGCCTCTTCCCTCTTCCTGGATTCACTCAGACGGTTTTCAGACTCACAGCCGGTGCACATCCACACACTTCCAGACGCCCTGCCTCTTCCCTCTTCCTGGATTCACTCAGACGGTTTTCAGACTCACAGCCGGTGCACATCCACACACTTCTAGCCCCTCTGCCTCTCCTCTCTTCCTGGATTCACTCAGACGGTTTTATGACACACAGCCGGTGCACATCCATACACTTCCAGCCGCCCTGCCTCTTCCCTCTTCCTGGATTCTCTCAGACGGTTTTCAGACTCACAGCCAATTGCACATCCACACACTTCCAGCCTTTCTGCCTCTTCCCTCTTCCTGGATTCACGCAGATGTTTTTAAAAATCACAGCTTGTGAACACGCACACACTCTTTCAGCCCCTCGGCCTCCTCCTTCTTCCTGGATTCACTCAAATGGTTTTAAGACTCAAAGCCGGTGCACATCGACACACTTCCAGCCCCTCTGCCTCTTCTCTCTTCCTGGATTCACTCAGACGGTTTTCAGACTCACAGTCGGTGCACATCCATACACTTCCAGCCGCCCTGCCTCTTCCCTCTTCCTGGATTCACATAGACGGTTTTCAGACTCACAGCCAATTGCACATCCACACACTTCCAGCCTTTCTGTCTCTTCCCTCTTCCTGAATTCACTCAGATGTTTTTAAAAATCACAGCTTGTGAACACGCACGCACTCTTTCAGCCCCTCGGCCTCTTCCCTCTTCTTGGATTCACACAGACGGTTTTAAGACTCACAGCTGGTGCACATCCACACACTTCCCGCCACACTGTCTCTTCCCTCTTCCTGGATTCACTCAAACGGTTTTAAGACTCACAGCCGGTGCACATCCATACACTTCCAGCCGCCCTGCCTCTTCCCTCTTCCTGGATTCACTCAGACGATTTTCAGACTCATAGCCGGTGCACATCCACACACTTCCAGCCCCTCTGCCTCTTCCCTCTTCCTGGATTCACTCAGACGGTTTAAGAAACACAGGCGGTGCACATCCACACACTTCCTGGACCTCTGCCTCTTCTGTCTTCCTGGATTCACTCAGACGGTTTTCAGACTCACAGCCGGTGCACATCCACACACTTCCAGCCCCTCTGCCTCTTCCCTCTTCCTGGATTCACTTAGACGGTTTAAGACTCACAGGCGTTGCACATGCACACACTTCCAGCCCCTCTGCCTCTTCCCTCTTCCTGGATTCTCTCAGACGGTTTTCAGATTCACAGCCAATTGCACATCCACACACTTCTAGCCCTTCTGCCTCTTCCCTTTTCCTGGATTCACATAGACGGTTTAAGACTCACAGGCACTGCACATCCACACACTTCCAGCCGTCCTGCCTCTTCCCTATTCCTGGATTCACTGAGACGGTTTTAAGAATCACAGCCGTTGCACATCCACACACTTCCAGCCCCTCTGCCTCTTCTCTCTTCCTGGATTCACTCAGACAGTTTTCAGACTCACAGCTGGTGCACATCCACACACTTCCTGCCACACTGTCTCTTCCCTCTTCCTGGATTCACTCAAACGGTTTTCAGACTCACAGCCGGTGCACATCCACACACTTCCAGCCCCTCTGCCTCTTCCTTCTTCCTGGATTCACTCAGTCAGTTTTCAGACTCACAGGCGGTGCACATCCACACACTTCCAGCCCCTCTGCCTCTTCTCTCTTCCTGGATTCACTCAGATGTTTTTAAAAATCACAGCTTGTGAACACGCACACACTCTTTCAGCCCCTCCGCCTCCTGCCAATTCCGGGATTCACTCAAACGGTTTTAAGACTCACAGCCGGTGCACATCCACACACTTCTAGCCCCTCTGCCTCTCCTCTCTTCCTGGATTCACTCAGACGGTTTTAAGACACACAGCCGGTGCACATCCATACACTTCCAGCCGCCCTGCCTCTTCCCTCTTCCTGCATTCTCTCAGACGGTTTTCAAACTCACAGCCAATTGCACATCCACACACTTCCAGCCCTTCTCCCTCTTCCCTCTTCCTGGATTCACTCAGATGTTTTTAAAAATCACAGCTTGTGAACACGCACACACTCTTTCAGCCCCTCGGCCTCCTCCTTCTTCCTGGATTCACTCAAATGGTTTTAAGACTCAAAGCCGGTGCACATCGACACACTTCCAGCTCCTCTGCCTCTTCTCTCTTCCTGGATTCACTCAGACGGTTTTCAGACTCACAGTCGGTGCACATCCATACACTTCCAGCCGCCCTGCCTCTTCCCTCTTCCTGGATTCACATAGACGGTTTTCAGACTCACAGCCAATTGCACATCCACACACTTCCAGCCTTTCTGTCTCTTCCCTCTTCCTGGATTCACTCAGATGTTTTTAAAAATCACAGCTTGTGAACACGCACGCACTCTTTCAGCCCCTCGGCCTCTTCCCTCTTCTTGGATTCACACAGACGGTTTTAAGACTCACAGCTGGTGCACATCCACACACTTCCCACCACACTGTCTCTTCCCTCTTCCTGGATTCACTCAAACGGTTTTAAGACTCACAGCCGGTGCACATCCATACACTTCCAGACGCCCTGCCTCTTCCCTCTTCCTGGATTCACTCAGACGGTTTTCAGACTCACAGCCGGTGCACATCCACACACTTCCAGACGCCCTGCCTCTTCCCTCTTCCTGGATTCACTCAGACGGTTTTCAGACTCACAGCCGGTGCACATCCACACACTTCTAGCCCCTCTGCCTCTCCTCTCTTCCTGGATTCACTCAGACGGTTTTATGACACACAGCCGGTGCACATCCATACACTTCCAGCCGCCCTGCCTCTTCCCTCTTCCTGGATTCTCTCAGACGGTTTTCAGACTCACAGCCAATTGCACATCCACACACTTCCAGCCTTTCTGCCTCTTCCCTCTTCCTGGATTCACGCAGATGTTTTTAAAAATCACAGCTTGTGAACACGCACACACTCTTTCAGCCCCTCGGCCTCCTCCTTCTTCCTGGATTCACTCAAATGGTTTTAAGACTCAAAGCCGGTGCACATCGACACACTTCCAGCCCCTCTGCCTCTTCTCTCTTCCTGGATTCACTCAGACGGTTTTCAGACTCACAGTCGGTGCACATCCATACACTTCCAGCCGCCCTGCCTCTTCCCTCTTCCTGGATTCACATAGACGGTTTTCAGACTCACAGATGGTGCACATCCACACACTTCCAGCCGCCCTGCCTCTTCCCTCTTCCTGGATTCACTCAGATGTTTTTAAAAATCACAGCTTGTGAACACGCACGCACTCTTTCAGCCCCTCGGCCTCTTCCCTCTTCTTGGATTCACACAGACGGTTTTAAGACTCACAGCTGGTGCACATCCACACACTTCCCGCCACACTGTCTCTTCCCTCTTCCTGGATTCACTCAAACGGTTTTAAGACTCACAGCCGGTGCACATCCATACACTTCCAGCCGCCCTGCCTCTTCCCTCTTCCTGGATTCACTCAGACGATTTTCAGACTCATAGCCGGTGCACATCCACACACTTCCAGCCCCTCTGCCTCTTCCCTCTTCCTGGATTCACTCAGACGGTTTAAGAAACACAGGCGGTGCACATCCACACACTTCCTGGACCTCTGCCTCTTCTGTCTTCCTGGATTCACTCAGACGGTTTTCAGACTCACAGCCGGTGCACATGCACACACTTCCAGCCCCTCTGCCTCTTCCCTCTTCCTGGATTCACTTAGACGGTTTAAGACTCACAGCCAATTGCACATCCACACACTTCTAGCCCTTCTGCCTCTTCCCTTTTCCTGGATTCACATAGACGGTTTAAGACTCACAGGCACTGCACATCCACACACTTCCAGCCGTCCTGCCTCTTCCCTATTCCTGGATTCACTGAGACGGTTTTAAGAATCACAGCCGTTGCACGTCCACACACTTCCAGCCCCTCTGCCTCTTCTCTCTTCCTGGATTCACTCAGACAGTTTTCAGACTCACAGCTGGTGCACATCCACACACTTCCTGCCACACTGTCTCTTCCCTCTTCCTGGATTCACTCAAACGGTTTTCAGACTCACAGCCGGTGCACATCCACACACTTCCAGCCCCTCTGCCTCTTCCTTCTTCCTGGATTCACTCAGTCAGTTTTCAGACTCACAGGCGGTGCACATCCACACACTTCCAGCCCCTCTGCCTCTTCTCTCTTCCTGGATTCACTCAGATGTTTTTAAAAATCACAGCTTGTGAACACGCACACACTCTTTCAGCCCCTCGGCCTCCTGCCAATTCCGGGATTCACTCAAACGGTTTTAAGACTCACAGCCGGTGCACATCCACACACTTCTAGCCCCTCTGCCTCTCCTCTCTTCCTGGATTCACTCAGACGGTTTTAAGACTCACAGCCGGTGCACATCCACACACTTCCAGCCGCCCTGCCTCTTCCCTCTTCCTGCATTCTCTCAGACGGTTTTCAAACTCACAGCCAATTGCACATCCACACACTTCCAGCCCTTCTCCCTCTTCCCTCTTCCTGGATTCACTCAGATGTTTTTAAAAATCACAGCTTGTGAACACGCACACACTCTTTCAGCCCCTCGGCCTCCTCCTTCTTCCTGGATTCACTCAAATGGTTTTAAGACTCAAAGCCGGTGCACATCGACACACTTCCAGCTCCTCTGCCTCTTCTCTCTTCCTGGATTCACTCAGACGGTTTTCAGACTCACAGTCGGTGCACATCCATACACTTCCAGCCGCCCTGCCTCTTCCCTCTTCCTGGATTCACATAGACGGTTTTCAGACTCACAGCCAATTGCACATCCACACACTTCCAGCCTTTCTGTCTCTTCCCTCTTCCTGGATTCACTCAGATGTTTTTAAAAATCACAGCTTGTGAACACGCACGCACTCTTTCAGCCCCTCGGCCTCTTCCCTCTTCTTGGATTCACACAGACGGTTTTAAGACTCACAGCTGGTGCACATCCACACACTTCCCACCACACTGTCTCTTCCCTCTTCCTGGATTCACTCAAACGGTTTTAAGACTCACAGCCGGTGCACATCCATACACTTCCAGCCGCCCTGCCTCTTCCCTCTTCCTGGATTCACTCAGACGATTTTCAGACTCACAGCCGGTGCACATCCACACACTTCCAGCCCCTCTGCCTCTTCCCTCTTCCTGGATTCACTCAGACGGTTTAAGAAACACAGGCGGTGCACATCCACAAACTTCCTGGACCTCTGCCTCTTCTGTCTTCCTGGATTCACTCAGACGGTTTTCAGACTCACAGCCGGTGCACATCCACACACTTCCAGCCCCTCTGCCTCTTCCCTCTTCCTGGATTCACTTAGACGGTTTAAGACTCACAGGCGTTGCACATGCACACACTTCCAGCCCCTCTGCCTCTTCCCTCTTCCTGGATTCACTGAGACGGTTTTAAGACTCACAGTCGGTGCACATCCATACACTTCCAGCCGCCCTGCATCTTCCCTATTCCTGGATTCACTGAGATGTTTTTAAAAATCACAGCTTGTGAACACGCACACACTCTTTCAGCCCCTCGGCCTCCTCCCTCTTCCTGGATTCACTCAGACGGTTTTAAGACTCACAGCCGGTGCACATCGACAAACTTCCAGCCCCTCTGCCTCTTCCCTCTTCCTGGATTCACTTAGACGGTTTTAAGACTCACAGGCGGTGCACATCCACACACTTCCAGCCCCTCTGCCTCTTCTCTCTTCCTGGATTCACTCAGATGTTTTTAAAAATCACAGCTTGTGAACACGCACACACTCTTTCAGCCCCTCGGCCTCCTCCCTCTTCCTGGATTCACTCAAACGGTTTTAAGACTCACAGCCGGTGCACATCCACACACTTCCAGCCCCTCTGCCTCTTCCCTCTTCCTGGATTCACTCAGACAGTTTTCAGACTCACAGGCGGTGCACATCCACACACTTCCAGCCCCTCTGCCTCTTCTCTCTTCCTGGATTCACTCAGACGGTTTTAAGACTCACAGGCAGTGCACATCCATACACTTCTAGCCGCCCTGCATCTTCCCTATTCCTGGATTCACTGAGACGGTTTTAAGACTCACAGCCGGTGCACATCGACACACTTCCAGCCCCTCTGCCTCTTCTCTCTTCATGGATTCACTCAGACAGTTTTCAGACTCACAGCTGTTGCACATCCACACACTTCCTGCCACACTGTCTCTTCCCTCTTCCTGGATTCACTCAAACGGTTTTAAGACTCACAGCCGGTGCACATCCATACACTTCCAGACGCCCTGCCTCTTCCCTCTTCCTGGATTCACTCAGATGTTTTTAAAAATCACAGCTTGTGAACACGCACACACTCTTTCAGCCCCTCGGCCTCCTCCCAATTCCGGGATTCACTCAAACGGTTTTAAGACTCACAGCCGGTGCACATCCATACACTTCCAGACGCCCTGCCTCTTCCCTCTTCCTGGATTCACTCAGACGGTTTTCAGACTCACAGCCGGTGCACATCCACACACTTCCAGACGCCCTGCCTCTTCCCTCTTCCTGGATTCACTCAGACGGTTTTCAGACTCACAGCCGGTGCACATCCACACACTTCTAGCCCCTCTGCCTCTCCTCTCTTCCTGGATTCACTCAGACGGTTTTATGACACACAGCCGGTGCACATCCATACACTTCCAGCCGCCCTGCCTCTTCCCTCTTCCTGGATTCTCTCAGACGGTTTTCAGACTCACAGCCAATTGCACATCCACACACTTCCAGCCTTTCTGCCTCTTCCCTCTTCCTGGATTCACGCAGATGTTTTTAAAAATCACAGCTTGTGAACACGCACACACTCTTTCAGCCCCTCGGCCTCCTCCTTCTTCCTGGATTCACTCAAATGGTTTTAAGACTCAAAGCCGGTGCACATCGACACACTTCCAGCCCCTCTGCCTCTTCTCTCTTCCTGGATTCACTCAGACGGTTTTCAGACTCACAGTCGGTGCACATCCATACACTTCCAGCCGCCCTGCCTCTTCCCTCTTCCTGGATTCACATAGACGGTTTTCAGACTCACAGCCAATTGCACATCCACACACTTCCAGCCTTTCTGTCTCTTCCCTCTTCCTGAATTCACTCAGATGTTTTTAAAAATCACAGCTTGTGAACACGCACGCACTCTTTCAGCCCCTCGGCCTCTTCCCTCTTCTTGGATTCACACAGACGGTTTTAAGACTCACAGCTGGTGCACATCCACACACTTCCCGCCACACTGTCTCTTCCCTCTTCCTGGATTCACTCAAACGGTTTTAAGACTCACAGCCGGTGCACATCCATACACTTCCAGCCGCCCTGCCTCTTCCCTCTTCCTGGATTCACTCAGACGATTTTCAGACTCATAGCCGGTGCACATCCACACACTTCCAGCCCCTCTGCCTCTTCCCTCTTCCTGGATTCACTCAGACGGTTTAAGAAACACAGGCGGTGCACATCCACACACTTCCTGGACCTCTGCCTCTTCTGTCTTCCTGGATTCACTCAGACGGTTTTCAGACTCACAGCCGGTGCACATCCACACACTTCCAGCCCCTCTGCCTCTTCCCTCTTCCTGGATTCACTTAGACGGTTTAAGACTCACAGGCGTTGCACATGCACACACTTCCAGCCCCTCTGCCTCTTCCCTCTTCCTGGATTCTCTCAGACGGTTTTCAGATTCACAGCCAATTGCACATCCACACACTTCTAGCCCTTCTGCCTCTTCCCTTTTCCTGGATTCACATAGACGGTTTAAGACTCACAGGCACTGCACATCCACACACTTCCAGCCGTCCTGCCTCTTCCCTATTCCTGGATTCACTGAGACGGTTTTAAGAATCACAGCCGTTGCACATCCACACACTTCCAGCCCCTCTGCCTCTTCTCTCTTCCTGGATTCACTCAGACAGTTTTCAGACTCACAGCTGGTGCACATCCACACACTTCCTGCCACACTGTCTCTTCCCTCTTCCTGGATTCACTCAAACGGTTTTCAGACTCACAGCCGGTGCACATCCACACACTTCCAGCCCCTCTGCCTCTTCCTTCTTCCTGGATTCACTCAGTCAGTTTTCAGACTCACAGGCGGTGCACATCCACACACTTCCAGCCCCTCTGCCTCTTCTCTCTTCCTGGATTCACTCAGATGTTTTTAAAAATCACAGCTTGTGAACACGCACACACTCTTTCAGCCCCTCCGCCTCCTGCCAATTCCGGGATTCACTCAAACGGTTTTAAGACTCACAGCCGGTGCACATCCACACACTTCTAGCCCCTCTGCCTCTCCTCTCTTCCTGGATTCACTCAGACGGTTTTAAGACACACAGCCGGTGCACATCCATACACTTCCAGCCGCCCTGCCTCTTCCCTCTTCCTGCATTCTCTCAGACGGTTTTCAAACTCACAGCCAATTGCACATCCACACACTTCCAGCCCTTCTCCCTCTTCCCTCTTCCTGGATTCACTCAGATGTTTTTAAAAATCACAGCTTGTGAACACGCACACACTCTTTCAGCCCCTCGGCCTCCTCCTTCTTCCTGGATTCACTCAAATGGTTTTAAGACTCAAAGCCGGTGCACATCGACACACTTCCAGCTCCTCTGCCTCTTCTCTCTTCCTGGATTCACTCAGACGGTTTTCAGACTCACAGTCGGTGCACATCCATACACTTCCAGCCGCCCTGCCTCTTCCCTCTTCCTGGATTCACATAGACGGTTTTCAGACTCACAGCCAATTGCACATCCACACACTTCCAGCCTTTCTGTCTCTTC
Organism: Natrix helvetica; assembly: GCF_964273705.1. NCBI lineage: Eukaryota > Metazoa > Chordata > Lepidosauria > Squamata > Natricidae > Natrix > Natrix helvetica. The sequence continues at coordinate 32,519,510 of NC_138555.1, forward strand.
CCTCTTCCTGGATTCACTCAGATGTTTTTAAAAATCACAGCTTGTGAACACGCACGCACTCTTTCAGCCCCTCGGCCTCTTCCCTCTTCTTGGATTCACACAGACGGTTTTAAGACTCACAGCTGGTGCACATCCACACACTTCCCACCACACTGTCTCTTCCCTCTTCCTGGATTCACTCAAACGGTTTTAAGACTCACAGCCGGTGCACATCCATACACTTCCAGACGCCCTGCCTCTTCCCTCTTCCTGGATTCACTCAGACGGTTTTCAGACTCACAGCCGGTGCACATCCACACACTTCCAGACGCCCTGCCTCTTCCCTCTTCCTGGATTCACTCAGACGGTTTTCAGACTCACAGCCGGTGCACATCCACACACTTCTAGCCCCTCTGCCTCTCCTCTCTTCCTGGATTCACTCAGACGGTTTTATGACACACAGCCGGTGCACATCCATACACTTCCAGCCGCCCTGCCTCTTCCCTCTTCCTGGATTCTCTCAGACGGTTTTCAGACTCACAGCCAATTGCACATCCACACACTTCCAGCCTTTCTGCCTCTTCCCTCTTCCTGGATTCACGCAGATGTTTTTAAAAATCACAGCTTGTGAACACGCACACACTCTTTCAGCCCCTCGGCCTCCTCCTTCTTCCTGGATTCACTCAAATGGTTTTAAGACTCAAAGCCGGTGCACATCGACACACTTCCAGCCCCTCTGCCTCTTCTCTCTTCCTGGATTCACTCAGACGGTTTTCAGACTCACAGTCGGTGCACATCCATACACTTCCAGCCGCCCTGCCTCTTCCCTCTTCCTGGATTCACATAGACGGTTTTCAGACTCACAGATGGTGCACATCCACACACTTCCAGCCGCCCTGCCTCTTCCCTCTTCCTGGATTCACTCAGATGTTTTTAAAAATCACAGCTTGTGAACACGCACGCACTCTTTCAGCCCCTCGGCCTCTTCCCTCTTCTTGGATTCACACAGACGGTTTTAAGACTCACAGCTGGTGCACATCCACACACTTCCCGCCACACTGTCTCTTCCCTCTTCCTGGATTCACTCAAACGGTTTTAAGACTCACAGCCGGTGCACATCCATACACTTCCAGCCGCCCTGCCTCTTCCCTCTTCCTGGATTCACTCAGACGATTTTCAGACTCATAGCCGGTGCACATCCACACACTTCCAGCCCCTCTGCCTCTTCCCTCTTCCTGGATTCACTCAGACGGTTTAAGAAACACAGGCGGTGCACATCCACACACTTCCTGGACCTCTGCCTCTTCTGTCTTCCTGGATTCACTCAGACGGTTTTCAGACTCACAGCCGGTGCACATGCACACACTTCCAGCCCCTCTGCCTCTTCCCTCTTCCTGGATTCACTTAGACGGTTTAAGACTCACAGCCAATTGCACATCCACACACTTCTAGCCCTTCTGCCTCTTCCCTTTTCCTGGATTCACATAGACGGTTTAAGACTCACAGGCACTGCACATCCACACACTTCCAGCCGTCCTGCCTCTTCCCTATTCCTGGATTCACTGAGACGGTTTTAAGAATCACAGCCGTTGCACGTCCACACACTTCCAGCCCCTCTGCCTCTTCTCTCTTCCTGGATTCACTCAGACAGTTTTCAGACTCACAGCTGGTGCACATCCACACACTTCCTGCCACACTGTCTCTTCCCTCTTCCTGGATTCACTCAAACGGTTTTCAGACTCACAGCCGGTGCACATCCACACACTTCCAGCCCCTCTGCCTCTTCCTTCTTCCTGGATTCACTCAGTCAGTTTTCAGACTCACAGGCGGTGCACATCCACACACTTCCAGCCCCTCTGCCTCTTCTCTCTTCCTGGATTCACTCAGATGTTTTTAAAAATCACAGCTTGTGAACACGCACACACTCTTTCAGCCCCTCGGCCTCCTGCCAATTCCGGGATTCACTCAAACGGTTTTAAGACTCACAGCCGGTGCACATCCACACACTTCTAGCCCCTCTGCCTCTCCTCTCTTCCTGGATTCACTCAGACGGTTTTAAGACTCACAGCCGGTGCACATCCACACACTTCCAGCCGCCCTGCCTCTTCCCTCTTCCTGCATTCTCTCAGACGGTTTTCAAACTCACAGCCAATTGCACATCCACACACTTCCAGCCCTTCTCCCTCTTCCCTCTTCCTGGATTCACTCAGATGTTTTTAAAAATCACAGCTTGTGAACACGCACACACTCTTTCAGCCCCTCGGCCTCCTCCTTCTTCCTGGATTCACTCAAATGGTTTTAAGACTCAAAGCCGGTGCACATCGACACACTTCCAGCTCCTCTGCCTCTTCTCTCTTCCTGGATTCACTCAGACGGTTTTCAGACTCACAGTCGGTGCACATCCATACACTTCCAGCCGCCCTGCCTCTTCCCTCTTCCTGGATTCACATAGACGGTTTTCAGACTCACAGCCAATTGCACATCCACACACTTCCAGCCTTTCTGTCTCTTCCCTCTTCCTGGATTCACTCAGATGTTTTTAAAAATCACAGCTTGTGAACACGCACGCACTCTTTCAGCCCCTCGGCCTCTTCCCTCTTCTTGGATTCACACAGACGGTTTTAAGACTCACAGCTGGTGCACATCCACACACTTCCCACCACACTGTCTCTTCCCTCTTCCTGGATTCACTCAAACGGTTTTAAGACTCACAGCCGGTGCACATCCATACACTTCCAGCCGCCCTGCCTCTTCCCTCTTCCTGGATTCACTCAGACGATTTTCAGACTCACAGCCGGTGCACATCCACACACTTCCAGCCCCTCTGCCTCTTCCCTCTTCCTGGATTCACTCAGACGGTTTAAGAAACACAGGCGGTGCACATCCACAAACTTCCTGGACCTCTGCCTCTTCTGTCTTCCTGGATTCACTCAGACGGTTTTCAGACTCACAGCCGGTGCACATCCACACACTTCCAGCCCCTCTGCCTCTTCCCTCTTCCTGGATTCACTTAGACGGTTTAAGACTCACAGGCGTTGCACATGCACACACTTCCAGCCCCTCTGCCTCTTCCCTCTTCCTGGATTCTCTCAGACGGTTTTCAGACTCACAGCCAATTGCACATCCACACACTTCTAGCCCTTCTGCCTCTTCCCTTTTCCTGGATTCACATAGACGGTTTAAGACTCACAGGCACTGCACATCCACACACTTCCAGCCGTCCTGCCTCTTCCCTATTCCTGGATTCACTGAGACGGTTTTAAGAATCACAGCCGGTGCACATCCACACACTTCCAGCCCCTCTGCCTCTTCTCTCTTCCTGGATTCACTCAGACAGTTTTCAGACTCACAGCTGGTGCACATCCACACACTTCCTGCCACACTGTCTCTTCCCTCTTCCTGGATTCACTCAAACGGTTTTCAGACTCACAGCCGGTGCACATCCACACACTTCCAGCCCCTCTGCCTCTTCCTTCTTCCTGGATTCACTCAGTCAGTTTTCAGACTCACAGGCGGTGCACATCCACACACTTCCAGCCCCTCTGCCTCTTCTCTCTTCCTGGATTCACTCAGATGTTTTTAAAAATCACAGCTTGTGAACACGCACACACTCTTTCAGCCCCTCGGCCTCCTGCCAATTCCGGGATTCACTCAAACGGTTTTAAGACTCACAGCCGGTGCACATCCACACACTTCTAGCCCCTCTGCCTCTCCTCTCTTCCTGGATTCACTCAGACGGTTTTAAGACACACAGCCGGTGCACATCCATACACTTCCAGCCGCCCTGCCTCTTCCCTCTTCCTGCATTCTCTCAGACGGTTTTCAAACTCACAGCCAATTGCACATCCACACACTTCCAGCCCTTCTCCCTCTTCCCTCTTCCTGGATTCACTCAGATGTTTTTAAAAATCACAGCTTGTGAACACGCACACACTCTTTCAGCCCCTCGGCCTCCTCCTTCTTCCTGGATTCACTCAAATGGTTTTAAGACTCAAAGCCGGTGCACATCGACACACTTCCAGCCCCTCTGCCTCTTCTCTCTTCCTGGATTCACTCAGACGGTTTTCAGACTCACAGCCGGTGCACATCCATACACTTCCAGCCGCCCTGCCTCTTCCCTCTTCCTGGATTCACTCAGATGTTTTTAAAAATCACAGCTTGTGAACACGCACGCACTCTTTCAGCCCCTCGGCCTCTTCTCTCTTCTTGGATTCACTCAGACGGTTTTAAGACTCACAGCTGGTGCACATCCACACACTTCCCGCCACACTGTCTCTTCCCTCTTCCTGGATTCACTCAAACGGTTTTAAGACTCACAGCCGGTGCACATCCATACACTTCCAGCCGCCCTGCCTCTTCCCTCTTCCTGGATTCACTCAGACGGTTTTCAGACTCACAGCCGGTGCACATCCACACACTTCCAACCCCTCTGCCTCTTCCCTCTTCCTGGATTCACTCTGACAGTTTTCAGACTCACAGCCGTTGCACATCCACACACTTCCAGCCCCTCTTCCTCTTCCGTCTTCCTGGATTCACTCAAACGGTTTAAGAAACACAGGCAGTGCACATCCACACACTTCCTGGACCTCTGCCTCTTCTCTCTTCCTGGATTCACTCAGACAGTTTTCAGACTCACAGCCGGTGCACATCCACAAACTTCCAACCACACAGCCGGTGCACATCCATATACTTCCAGCCGCCCTGCCTCTTCCCTCTTCCTGCATTCTCTCAGACGGTTTTCAGACTCACAGCCAATTGCACATCCACACACTTCCAGCCCTTCTCCCTCTTCCCTCTTCCTGGATTCACTCAGATGTTTTTAAAAATCACAGCTTGTGAACACGCACACACTCTTTCAGCCCCTCGGCCTCCTCCTTCTTCCTGGATTCACTCAGACGGTTTTCAGACTCTCAGCCGGTGCACATCCATACACTTCCAGCCGCCCTGCCTCTTCCCTCTTCCTGGATTCACTCAGATGTTTTTAAAAATCACAGCTTGTGAACACGCACGCACTCTTTCAGCCCCTCGGCCTCTTCCCTCTTCTTGGATTCACTCAGACGGTTTTAAGACTCACAGCTGGTGCACATCCACACACTTCCCGCCACACTGTCTCTTCCCTCTTCCTGGTTCACTCAGACGGTTTTCAGACTCTCAGCCGGTGCACATCCATACACTTCCAGCCGCCCTGCCTCTTCACTCTTCCTGGATTCACTCAGACGGTTTTCAGACTCACAGCCGGTGCACATCCACACACTTCCAACCCCTCTGCCTCTTCCCTCTTCCTGGATTCACTCAGACAGTTTTCAGACTCACAGCCGTTGCACATCCACACACTTCCAGCCCCTCTTCCTCTTCCCTCTTCCTGGATTCACTCAGACGGTTTAAGAAACACAGGCAGTGCACATCCACACACTTCCTGGACCTCTGCCTCTTCTCCCTTCCTGGATTCACTCAGACAGTTTTCAGACTCACAGCCGGTGCACATCCACAAACTTCCAACCCCTCTGCCTCTTCCCTCTTCCTGGATTCACTTAGACGGTTTAAGACTCACAGGCGGTGCACATGCACACACTTCCAGCCCCTCTGCCTCTTCCCTCTTCCTGGATTCACTCAGATGTTTTTAAAAATCACAGCTTGTGAACACGCACACACTCTTTCAGCCCCTCGGCCTCCTCCCTCTTCCTGGATTCACTCAGACGGTTTTAAGACTCACAGGCAGTGCACATCCATACACTTCTAGCCACCCTGCATCTTCCCTATTCCTGGATTCACTGAGACGGTTTTAAGACTCACAGCCGGTGCACATCGACACACTTCCAGCCCCTCTGCCTCTTCTCTCTTCCTGGATTCACTCAGACAGTTTTCAGACTCACAGCTGGTGCACATCCACACACTTCTAGCCCCTCTGCCTCTCCTCTCTTCCTGGATTCACTCAGACGGTTTTAAGACACACAGCCGGTGCACATCCATACACTTCCAGCCGCCCTGCCTCTTCCCTCTTCCTGCATTCTCTCAGACGGTTTTCAGACTCACAGCCAATTGCACATCCACACACTTCCAGCCCTTCTCCCTCTTCCCTCTTCCTGGATTCACTCAGATGTTTTTAAAAATCACAGCTTGTGAACACGCACACACTCTTTCAGCCCCTCGGCCTCCTCCTTCTTCCTGGATTCACTCAAATGGTTTTAAGACTCAAAGCCGGTGCACATCGACACACTTCCAGCCCCTCTGCCTCTTCTCTCTTCCTGGATTCACTCAGACGGTTTTCAGACTCACAGCCGGTGCACATCCATACACTTCCAGCCCCTCTGTCTCTTCCCTCTTCCTGTATTCACTCAGATGTTTTTAAAAATCACAGCTTGTGAAAACGCACGCACTCTTTCAGCCCCTCGGCCTCTTCCCTCTTCTTGGATTCACTCAGACGGTTTTAAGACTCACAGCTGGTGCACATCCACACACTTCCCGCCACACTGTCTCTTCCCTCTTCCTGGATTCACTCAAACGGTTTTAAGACTCACAGCTGGTGCACATCCACACACTTCCCGCCACACTGTCTCTTCCCTCTTCCTGGATTCACTCAAACGGTTTTAAGACTCACAGCCGGTGCACATCCATACACTTACAGCCGCCCTGCCTCTTCCCTCTTCCTGGATTCACTCAGACGGTTTTCAGACTCACAGCCGGTGCACATCCACACACTTCCACCCCCTCTGCCTCTTCCCTCTTCCTGGATTCACTCAGACAGTTTTCAGACTCACAGCCGGTGCACATCCACACACTTCCAGCCTCTCTTCCTCTTCCCTCTTCCTGAATTCAATCAGACGGTTTAAGAAACACAGGCAGTGCACATCCACACACTTCCTGGACCTCTGCCTCTTCTCTCTTCCTGGATTCACTCAGACGGTTTTAAAAATCACAGCTTGTGAAGACGCACACACTCTTTCATCCCCTCGGCCTCCTCCCTCTTCCTGGATTCACTCAAACGGTTTTAAGACTCACAGCCGGTGCACATCGACACACTTCCAGCCCCTCTGCTTCTTCTCTCTTTCTGGATTCACTCAGACGGTTTTAAGACTCACAGCCGGTGCACATCGACACGCTTCAAGCCCACCTGCCTCTTCTCTCTTCCTGGATTCACTCAGACGGTTTTAAGACTCACAGGCAGTGCACATCCATACACTTCCAGCCGCCCTGAATCTTTCCTATTCCTGGATTCACTGAGACGGTTTTAAGACTCACAGCCGGTGCACATCCACACACTTCCAGCCCCTCTGCCTCTTCCCTCTTCCTGGATTCACTCAGATGTTTTTAAAAATCACAGCTTGTGAACACGCACACACACTTTCAGCCCCTCGGCCTCCTCCTTCTTCCTGGATTCACTCAAATGGTTTTCAGACTCAAAGCCGGTGCACATCGACACACTTCCAGCGCCTCTGCCTCTTCTCTCTTCCTGGATTCACTCAGACAGTTTTCAGACTCATAGCCGGTGCACATCCATACACTTCCAGCCGCCCTGCCTCTTCCCTCTTCCTGGATTCTCTCAGACGGTTTTCAGACTCACAGCCAATTGCACATCCACACACTTCCAGCCCTTCTGCCTCTTCCCTCTTCCTGGATTCACTCAGATGTTTTTAAAAATCACACCTTGTGAACACGCACACACTCTTTCAGCCCCTCGGCCTCCTCCTTCTTCCTGGATTCACTCAGACGGTTTTCAGACTCACAGCCGGTGCACATCCATACACTTCCAGCCGCCCTGCCTCTTCCCTCTTCCTGGATTCTCTCAGACGGTTTAAGACTCACAGCCGGTGCACATGCACACACTTCCAGCCCCTCTGCCTCTTCCCTCTTCCTGGATTCACTCAGATGTTTTTAAAAATCACAGCTTGTGAAGACGCACACACTGTTTCATCCCCTCGGCCTCCTCCCTCTTCCTGGATTCACTCAAACGGTTTTAAGACTCACAGCCGGTGCACATCGACACACTTCCAGCCCCTCTGCCTCTTCTCTCTTCCTGGATTCACTGAGACGGTTTTAAGACTCACAGCCGGTGCACATCCACACACTTCCAGCCCCTCTGCCTCTTCCCTCTTCCTGGATTCACTTTGACGGTTTTAAGACTCACAGGCGGTGCACATCCACACACTTCCAGCCCCTCTGCCTCTTCTCTTTTCCTGGATTCACTCAGATGTTTTTAAAAATCACAGCTTGTGAACACGCACACACTCTTTCAGCCCCTCGGCCTCCTCCCTCTTCCTGGATTCACTCAAACGGTTTTAAGACTCACAGCCAGTGCACATCGACACACTTCCAGCCCCTCTGCCTCTTCTCTCTTCCTGGATTCACTCAGACAGTTTTCAGACTCACAGCCGGTGCACATCCACACACTTCCAACCCCTCTGCCTCTTCCCTCTTCCTGGATTCACTTAGACGGTTTAAGACTCACAGGCGGTGCACATGCACACACTTCCAGCCCCTCTTCCTCTTCCCTCTTCCTGAATTCACTCAGACGGTTTAAGAAACACAGGCAGTGCACATCCACACACTTCCTGGACCTCTGCCTCTTCTCTCTTCCTGGATTCACTCAGACGGTTTTCAGACTCACAGCCGGTGCACATCCACACACTTCCAGCTGCCCTGCGTCTTCCCTATTCCTGGATTCACTGAGACGGTTTTAAGACTCACAGCCGGTGCACATCGACACACTTCCAGCCCCTCTGCCCCTTCTCTCTTCATGGATTCACTCAGATAGTTTTCAGACTCACAGCTGGTGCACATCCACACACTTCCTGCCACACTGTCTCTTCCCTCTTCCTGGATTCACTCAGATGTTTTTAAAAATCACAGCTTGTGAACACGCACACACTCTTTCAGCCCCTCCGCCTCCTCCCTCTTCCTGGATTCACTCAGACAGTTTTAAGACTCACAGCTGGTGCACATCCACAAACTTCCTGCCACACTGTCTCTTCCCTCTGCCTGGATTCACTCAAACCGTTTTAAGACTCACAGCCGATGCACATCCATACATTTCCAGAAGCCCTGCCTCTTCCCTCTTCCTGGATTCACTCAGACGGTTTAAGAAACACAGGCGGTGCACATCCACACACTTCCTGGACCTCTGCCTCTTCTCTCTTCCTGGATTCACTCAGACAGTTTTCAGACTCACAGCCGGTGCACATCGACACACTTCAGGCCCCTCTGCCTCTTCTCTCTTACTGGATTCACTTAGACAGTTTTCAGACTCACAGCTGGTGCACATCCACACACTTCCTGCCACACTGCCTCTTCCCTCTTCCTGGATTCACTTAGACGGTTTTAAGACTCACAGGCGGTGCACATCCACACACTTCCAGCACCTCTGCCTCTTCTGTCTTCCTGGATTCACTCAGATGTTTTTAAAAATCACAGCTTGTGAACACGCACACACTCTTTCAGCCCCTCGGCCTCCTCCATTTTCCTGGATTCACTCAAACGGTTTTAAGACTCACAGCTGGTGCACATCGACACACTTCCAGCCCCTCTGCCTCTTCTCTCTTCCTGGATTCACTCAGACGGTTTTCAGACTCACAGCTGGTGCACATCCACACACTTCCTGCCACACTGTCTCTTCCCTCTTCCTGGATTCACTCAAACGGTTTTCAGACTCACAGCCGGTGCACATCCATACACTTCCAGCCGCCCTGCCTCTTCCCTCTTCCTGGATTCACTCAGACGGTTTTCAGACTCACAGCCGGTGCACATCCACACACTTCCAGCCCCTCTGCCTCTTCCCTCTTCCTGGATTCACTCAGACGGTTTAAGAAACGCAGGCGGTGCACATCCACACACTTCCTGGACCTCTGCCTCTTCTCTCTTCCTGGATTCACTCAGACAGTTTTCAGACTCACAGCCGGTGCACATCGACACACTTCCAGCCCCTCTGCCTCTTCTCTCTTCCTGGATTCACTCAGACGGTTTTAAGACTCACAGCCGGTGCACATCGACACACTACAAGCCCCTCTGCCTCTTCTCTCTTCCTGGATTCACTCAGACGGTTTTAAGGCTCACAGGCAGTGCACATCCATACACTTCCAGCCGCCCTGCATCTTCCCTATTCCTGGATTCACTGAGACGGTTTTAAGACTCACAGCCGGTGCACATCCACACACTTCCAGCCCCTCTGCCTCTTCCCTCTTCCTGGATTCACTTAGACGGTTTTAAGACTCACAGGCGGTGCACATCCACACACTTCCAGCACCTCTGCCTCTTCTGTCTTCCTGGATTCACTCAGATGTTTTTAAAAATCACAGCTTGTGAACGCGCACACACTCTATCAGCCCCTCGGCCTCCTCCATTTTCCTGGATTCACTCAAACGGTTTTGAGACTCACAGCCGGTGCACATCCACACACTTCCAGCCCCTCTGCCTCTTCTCTCTTCCTGGATTCACTCAGACGGTTTTAAGACTCACAGGCAGTGCACATCCATACACTTCCAGCTGCCCTGCATCTTCCCTCTTCCTGGATTCACATAGACGGTTTAAGACTCACAGGCACTGCACATCCACACACTTCCAGCCGCCCTGCCTCTTCCCTATTCCTGGATTCACTGAGACGGTTTTAAGACTCACAGCCGGTGCACCTCCACACACTTCCAGCCCCTCTGTCTCTTCCCTCTTCCTGGATTCACTCAGATGTTTTTAAAAATCACAGCTTGTGAACACGCACGCACTCTTTCAGCCCCTCGGCCTCTTCCCTCTTCTTGGATTCACACAGACGGTTTTAAGACTCACAGCTGGTGCACATCCACACACTTCCCGCCACACTGTCTCTTCCCTATTCCTGGATTCACTCAAACGGTTTTAAGACTCACAGCCGGTGCACATCCATACACTTCCAGCCGCCCTGCCTCTTCCCTCTTCCTGGATTCACTCAGACAGTTTTAAGACTCACAGGCGGTGCACATCCACACACTTCCAGCCCCTCTGCCTCTTCTGTCTTCCTGGATTCACTCAGATGTTTTTAAAAATCACAGCTTGTGAACACGCACACACTCTTTCAGCCCCTCGGCCTCCTCCATTTTCCTGGATTCACTCAAACGGTTTTAAGACTCACAGCTGGTGCACATCGACACACTTCCAGCCCCTCTGCCTCTTCTCTCTTCCTGGATTCACTCAGACAGTTTTCAGACTCACAGCTGGTGCACATCCACACACTTCCTGCCACACTGTCTCTTCCCTCTTCCTGGATTCACTCAAACGGTTTTCAGACTCACAGCCGGTGCACATCCATACACTTCCAGCCGCCCTGCCTCTTCCCTCTTCCTGGATTCACTCAGACGGTTTTCAGACTCACAGCCGGTGCACATCCACACACTTCCAGCCCCTCTGCCTCTTCCCTCTTCCTGGATTCACTCAGACGGTTTAAGAAACACAGGCGGTGCACATCCACACACTTCCTGGACCTCTGCCTCTTCTCTCTTCCTGGATTCACTCAGACGGTTTTCAGACTCACAGCCGGTGAACATCCACACACTTCCAGCCCCTCGGCCTCCTCCCTCTTCCTGGATTCACTCAAACGGTTTTAAGACTCACAGCCGGTGAACATCGACACACTTCCAGCCCCTCTGCCTCTTCTCTCTTCCTGGATTCACTCAGACGGTTTTAAGACTCACAGCCGGTGCACATCGACACACTACAAGCCCCTCTGCCTCTTCTCTCTTCCTGGATTCACTCAGACGGTTTTAAGGCTCACAGGCAGTGCACATCCATACACTTCCAGCCGCCCTGCATCTTCCCTATTCCTGGATTCACTGAGACGGTTTTAAGACTCACAGCCGGTGCACATCCACACACTTCCAGCCCCTCTGCCTCTTACCTCTTCCTGGATTCACTTAGACGGTTTTAAGACTCACAGGCGGTGCACATCCACACACTTCCAGCACCTCTGCCTCTTCTGTCTTCCTGGATTCACTCAGATGTTTTTAAAAATCACAGCTTGTGAACGCGCACACACTCTATCAGCCCCTCGGCCTCCTCCATTTTCCTGGATTCACTCAAACGGTTTTGAGACTCACAGCCGGTGCACATCCACACACTTCCAGCCCCTCTGCCTCTTCTCTCTTCCTGGATTCACTCAGACGGTTTTAAGACTCAGAGCCGGTGCACATCGACACACTTCAAGCCCCTCTGCCTCTCTCTTCCTGGATTCACTCAGACGGTTTTAAGACTCACAGGCAGTGCACATCCATACACTTCCAGCTGCCCTGCATCTTCCCTCTTCCTGGATTCACATAGACGGTTTAAGACTCACAGGCACTGCACATCCACACACTTCCAGCCGCCCTGCCTCTTCCCTATTCCTGGATTCACTGAGACGGTTTTAAGACTCACAGCCGGTGCACCTCCACACACTTCCAGCCCCTCTGTCTCTTCCCTCTTCCTGGATTCACTCAGATGTTTTTAAAAATCACAGCTTGTGAACACGCACGCACTCTTTCAGCCCCTCGGCCTCTTCCCTCTTCTTGGATTCACACAGACGGTTTTAAGACTCACAGCTGGTGCACATCCACACACTTCCCGCCACACTGTCTCTTCCCTATTCCTGGATTCACTCAAACGGTTTTAAGACTCACAGCCGGTGCACATCCATACACTTCCAGCCGCCCTGCCTCTTCCCTCTTCCTGGATTCACTCAGACGGTTTTCAGACTCACAGCCGGTGCACATCCACAAACTTCCAGCCCCTCTGCCTCTTCCCTCTTCCTGGATTCACTCAGACGGTTTAAGAAACACAGGCGGTGCACATCCACACACTTCCTGGACCTCTGCCTCTTCTCTCTTCCTGGATTCACTCAGACGGTTTTCAGACTCACAGCCGGTGCACATCCACACACTTCCAGCCCCTCTGCCTCTTCCCTCTTCCTGGATTCACTTAGATGGTTTAAGACTCACAGGCGGTGCACATCCACACACTTCCAGCCCCTCTGCCTCTTCCCTCTTCCTGGATTCGCTTAGACGGTTTAAGACTCACAGGCACTGCACATGCACAAACTTCCAGCCGCCCTGCCTCTTCCCTCTTCCTGGATTCACTCAGATGTTTTTAAAAATCACAGCTTGTGAACACGCACACACTCTTTCAGCCCCTCGGCCTCCTCCCGCTTCCTGGATTCACTCGAACGGTTTTAAGACTCACAGCCGGTGCACATCGACACACTTCCAGCCCCTCTGCCTCTTCTCTCTTCCTGGATTCACTCAGACAGTTTTCAGACTCACAGCTGGTGCACATCCACACACTTCCAGCCCCTCTGCCTCTTCCCTCTTCCTGGATTCACTTAGACGGTTTAAGACTCACAGGCGGTGCACATGCACTCACTTCCAGCCCCTCTGCCTCTTCCCTCTTCCTGGATTCACTCAGATGTTTTTAAAAATCACAGCTTGTGAACACGCACGAACTCTTTCAGCCCCTCGGCCTCTTCCCTCTTCTTGGATTCACACAGACGGTTTTAAGACTCACAGCTGGTGCACATCCACACACTTCCCGCTACACTGTCTCTTCCCTCTTCCTGGATTCACTCAAACGGTTTTAAGACTCACAGCCGGTGCACATCCATACACTTCCATCCCCTCTTCCTCTTCCCTCTTCCTGGATTCACTCAGACGGTTTAAGAAACACAGGCGGTGCACATCCACACACTTCCAGCCCCTCTGCCTCTTCCCTCTTCCTGGATTCACTCAGATGTTTTTAAAAATCACAGCTTGTGAACACACACACACTCTTTCAGCCCCTCAGCCTCCTCCCTCTTCCTGGATTCACTCAAACGGTTTTCAGACTCACAGCCGGTGCACATCCATACACTTCCAGCCACCCTGCGTCTTCCCTATTCCTGGATTCACTGAGACGGTTTAAGACTCACAGCCGGTGAACATCCACACACTTCCAGCCCCTCTGCCTCTTCCCTCTTCCTGGATTCACTGAGACGGTTTTAAGACTCACAGCCGGTGAACATCCACACACTTCCAGCCCCTCTGCCTCTTTCCTCTTCCTGGATTCACTCAGACAGTTTTCAGACTCACATCCGGTGCACATCCACACACTTCCAGCCCCTCTGCCTCTTCCCTCTTCCTGGATTCACTTAGACGGTTTAAGACTCACAGGCACTGCACATGCACAAACTTCCAGCCGCCCTGCCTCTTCCCTCTTCCTGGATTCACTCAGATGTTTTTAAAAATCACAGCTTGTGAACACGCACACACTCTTTCAGCCCCTCGGCCTCCTCCCTCTTCCTGGATTCACTCAAACGGTTTTAAGACTCACAGCCGGTGCACATCGACACACTTCCAGCCGCCCTGCCTCTTCCCTCTTCCTGGATTCACTCAGACGGTTTTCAGACTCACAGCCGGTGCACATCCATACACTTCCAGCCACCCTGCGTCTTCCCTATTCCTGGATTCACTGAGACGGTTTTAAGACTCACAGCCGGTGAACATCCACACACTTCCAGCCCCTCTGCCTCTTCCCTCTTCCTGGATTCACTCAGACAGTTTTCAGACTCACAGCCGATGCACATCCACACACTTCCAGCCCCTCTGCCTCTTCCCTCTTCCTGGATTCACTTAGACGGTTTAAGACTCACAGGCACTGCACATGCACACACTTCCAGCCGCCCTGCCTCTTCCCTCTTCCTGGATTCACTCAGATGTTTTTAAAAATCACAGCTTGTGAACACGCACGCACTCTTTCAGCCCCTCGGCCTCTTCCCTCTTCTTGGATTCACTCAGACGGTTTTATGACTCACAGCTGGTGCACATCCACACACTTCCCGGCACACTGTCTCTTCCCTCTTCCTGGATTCACTCAAACGGTTTTAAGACTCACAGCCGGTGCACATCCATACACTTCCAACCGCCCTGCCTCTTCCCTATTCCTGGATTCATTGAGATGTTTTTAAAAATCACAGCTTGTGAACACGCAGACACTCTTTCAGCCCCTCGGCCTCCTCCCTCTTCCTGGATTCACTCAAACGGTTTTAAGACTCACAGCCGGTGCACATCGACACACTTCCAGCCGCCCTGCCTCTTCCCTCTTCCTGGATTCACTCAGACGGTTTTCAGACTCACAGCCGGTGCACATCCATACACTTCCAGCCACCCTGCGTCTTCCCTATTCCTGGATTCACTGAGACGGTTTTAGGACTCACAGCCGGTGAACATCCACACACTTCCAGCCCCTCTGCCTCTTCCCTCTTCCTGGATTCACTCAGACAGTTTTCAGACTCACAGCCGGTGCACATCCACACACTTCCAGCCCCTCTGCCTCTTTCCTCTTCCTGGATTCACTTAGACGGTTTAAGACTCACAGGCACTGCACATGCACACACTTCCAGCCGCCCTGCCTCTTCCCTCTTCCTGGATTCACTCAGATGTTTTTAAAAATCACAGCTTGTGAACACGCCCGCACTCTTTCAGCCCCTCGGCCTCTTCCCTCTTCTTGGATTCACTCAGACGGTTTTAAGACTCACAGCTGGTGCACATCCACACACTTCCCGGCACACTGTCTCTTCCCTCTTCCTGGATTCACTCAAACGGTTTTAAGACTCACAGCCGGTGCACATCCATACACTTCCAGCCGCCCTGCCTCTTCCCTATTCCTGGATTCATTGAGATGTTTTTAAAAATCACAGCTTGTGAACACGCAGACACTCTTTCAGCCCCTCGGCCTCCTCCCTCTTCCTGGATTCACTCAAACGGTTTTAAGACTCACAGCCGGTGCACATCCACACACTTCCAGCCCCTCTGCCTCTTCCCTCTTCCTGGATTCACTTAGACGGTTTAAGAAACACAGGCGGTGCACATCCACACACTTCCTGGACCTCTGCCTCTTCTCTCTTCCTGGATTCACTCAGACGGTTTTCAGACTCACAGCCGGTGCACATCCACAAACTTCCAGCCCCTCTGCCTCTTCCCTCTTCCTGGATTCACTTAGATGGATTAAGACTCACAGGCGGTGCACATGCACACACTTCCAGCCCCTCTGCCTCTTCTCTCTTCCTGGATTCACTCAGACGGTTTTAAGTCTCACAGGCAGTGCACATCCATACACTTCCAGCCGCCCTGCATCTTCCCTATTCCTGGATTCACTGAGATGTTTTTAAAAATCACAGCTTGTGAACACGCACAAACTCTTTCAGCCCCTCGGCCTCCTCCCTCTTCCTGGATTCACTCAAACGGTTTTAAGACTCACAGCCGGTGCACATCCACACACTTCCAGCCCCTCTGCCTCTTCCCTCTTCCTGGATTCACTCAGACAGTTTTCAGACTCACAGCCGTTGCACATCCACACACTTCCAGCCCCTCTTCCTCTTCCCTCTTCCTGGATTCACTCAGACGGTTTTAAGACTCACAGCCGGTGCACATCCACACACTTCCAGCCCCTCTGCCTCTTCCCTCTTCCTGGATTCACTCAGACAGTTTTCAGACTCACAGCCGTTGCACATCCACACACTTCCAGCCCCTCTGCCTCTTCTCTCTTCCTGGATTCACTCAGACAGTTTTCAGACTAACAGCTGGTGCACATCCACACACTTCCTGCCACACTGTCTCTTCCCTCTTCCTGGATTCACTCAAACGGTTTTAAGACTCACAGCCGGTGCACATCCACACACTTCCAGCCCCTCTGCCTCTTCCCTCTTCCTGGATTCACTTAGACGGTTTTAAGACTCACAGGCGGTGCACATCCACACACTTCCAGCCCCTCTGCCTCTTCTCTCTTCCTGGATTCACTCAGATGTTTTTAAAAATCACAGCTTGTGAACACGCACACACTCTTTCAGCCCCTCGGCCTCCTCCCTCTTCCTGGATTCACTCAAACGGTTTTAAGACGCACAGCCGGTGCACATCCACACACTTCCAGCCCCTCTGCCTCTTCCCTCTTCCTGGATTCACTCAGACAGTTTTCAGACTCACAGGCGGTGCACATCCACACACTTCCAGCCCCTCTGCCTCTTCTCTCTTCCTGGATTCACTCAGACGGTTTTAAGACTCACAGGCAGTGCACATCCATACACTTCTAGCCGCCCTGCATCTTCCCTATTCCTGGATTCACTGAGACGGTTTTAAGACTCACAGCCGGTGCACATCGACACACTTCCAGCCCCTCTGCCTCTTCTCTCTTCATGGATTCACTCAGACAGTTTTCAGACTCACAGCTGTTGCACATCCACACACTTCCTGCCACACTGTCTCTTCCCTCTTCCTGGATTCACTCAAACGGTTTTAAGACTCACAGCCGGTGCACATCCATACACTTCCAGACGCCCTGCCTCTTCCCTCTTCCTGGATTCACTCAGACGGTTTTCAGACTCACAGCCGGTGCACATCCACACACTTCCAGACGCCCTGCCTCTTCCCTCTTCCTGGATTCACTCAGAGGGTTTTCAGACTCACAGCCGGTGCACATCCACACACTTCTAGCCCCTCTGCCTCTCCTCTCTTCCTGGATTCACTCAGACGGTTTTATGACACACAGCCGGTGCACATCCATACACTTCCAGACGCCCTGCCTCTTCCCTCTTCCTGGATTCTCTCAGACGGTTTTCAGACTCACAGCCAATTGCACATCCACACACTTCCAGCCTTTCTGCCTCTTCCCTGTTCCTGGATTCACGCAGATGTTTTTAAAAATCACAGCTTGTGAACACGCACACACTCTTTCAGCCCCTCGGCCTCCTCCTTCTTCCTGGATTCACTCAAATGGTTTTAAGACTCAAAGCCGGTGCACATCGACACACTTCCAGCCCCTCTGCCTCTTCTCTCTTCCTGGATTCACTCAGACGGTTTTCAGACTCACAGTCGGTGCACATCCATACACTTCCAGCCGCCCTGCCTCTTCCCTCTTCCTGGATTCACATAGACGGTTTTCAGACTCACAGATGGTGCACATCCACACACTTCCAGCCGCCCTGCCTCTTCCCTCTTCCTGGATTCTCTCAGACGGTTTTCAGACTCACAGCCAATTGCACATCCACACACTTCCAGCCTTTCTGTCTCTTCCCTCTTCCTGGATTCACTCAGATGTTTTTAAAAATCACAGCTTGTGAACACGCACGCACTCTTTCAGCCCCTCGGCCTCTTCCCTCTTCTTGGATTCACACAGACGGTTTTAAGACTCACAGCTGGTGCACATCCACACACTTCCCGCCACACTGTCTCTTCCCTCTTCCTGGATTCACTCAAACGGTTTTAAGACTCACAGCCGGTGCACATCCATACACTTCCAGCCGCCCTGCCTCTTCCCTCTTCCTGGATTCACTCAGACGATTTTCAGACTCATAGCCGGTGCACATCCACACACTTCCAGCCCCTCTGCCTCTTCCCTCTTCCTGGATTCACTCAGACGGTTTAAGAAACACAGGCGGTGCACATCCACACACTTCCTGGACCTCTGCCTCTTCTGTCTTCCTGGATTCACTCAGACGGTTTTCAGACTCACAGCCGGTGCACATCCACACACTTCCAGCCCCTCTGCCTCTTCCCTCTTCCTGGATTCACTTAGACGGTTTAAGACTCACAGGCGTTGCACATGCACACACTTCCAGCCCCTCTGCCTCTTCCCTCTTCCTGGATTCTCTCAGACGGTTTTCAGACTCACAGCCAATTGCACATCCACACACTTCTAGCCCTTCTGCCTCTTCCCTTTTCCTGGATTCACATAGACGGTTTAAGACTCACAGGCACTGCACATCCACACACTTCCAGCCGTCCTGCCTCTTCCCTATTCCTGGATTCACTGAGACGGTTTTAAGAATCACAGCCGTTGCACGTCCACACACTTCCAGCCCCTCTGCCTCTTCTCTCTTCCTGGATTCACTCAGACAGTTTTCAGACTCACAGCTGGTGCACATCCACACACTTCCTGCCACACTGTCTCTTCCCTCTTCCTGGATTCACTCAAACGGTTTTCAGACTCACAGCCGGTGCACATCCACACACTTCCAGCCCCTCTGCCTCTTCCTTCTTCCTGGATTCACTCAGTCAGTTTTCAGACTCACAGCCGGTGCACATCCACACACTTCCAGCCCCTCTGCCTCTTCTCTCTTCCTGGATTCACTCAGATGTTTTTAAAAATCACAGCTTGTGAACACGCACACACTCTTTCAGCCCCTCGGCCTCCTGCCAATTCCGGGATTCACTCAAACGGTTTTAAGACTCACAGCCGGTGCACATCCACACACTTCTAGCCCCTCTGCCTCTCCTCTCTTCCTGGATTCACTCAGACGGTTTTAAGACACACAGCCGGTGCACATCCATACACTTCCAGCCGCCCTGCCTCTTCCCTCTTCCTGCATTCTCTCAGACGGTTTTCAAACTCACAGCCAATTGCACATCCACACACTTCCAGCCCTTCTCCCTCTTCCCTCTTCCTGGATTCACTCAGATGTTTTTAAAAATCACAGCTTGTGAACACGCACACACTCTTTCAGCCCCTCGGCCTCCTCCTTCTTCCTGGATTCACTCAAATGGTTTTAAGACTCAAAGCCGGTGCACATCGACACACTTCCAGCTCCTCTGCCTCTTCTCTCTTCCTGGATTCACTCAGACGGTTTTCAGACTCACAGTCGGTGCACATCCATACACTTCCAGCCGCCCTGCCTCTTCCCTCTTCCTGGATTCACATAGACGGTTTTCAGACTCACAGATGGTGCACATCCACACACTTCCAGCCGCCCTGCCTCTTCCCTCTTCCTAGATTCTCTCAGACGGTTTTCAGACTCACAGCCAATTGCACATCCACACACTTCCAGCCTTTCTGTCTCTTCCCTCTTCCTGGATTCACTCAGATGTTTTTAAAAATCACAGCTTGTGAACACGCACGCACTATTTCAGCCCCTCGGCCTCTTCCCTCTTCTTGGATTCACACAGACGGTTTTAAGACTCACAGCTGGTGCACATCCACACACTTCCCGCCACACTGTCTCTTCCCTCTTCCTGGATTCACTCAAACGGTTTTAAGACTCACAGCCGGTGCACATCCATACACTTCCAGCCGCCCTGCCTCTTCCCTCTTCCTGGATTCACTCAGACAGTTTTCAGACTCACAGCCGGTGCACATCCACACACTTCCAGCCCCTCTGCCTCTTCCCTCTTCCTGGATTCACTCAGACAGTTTTCAGACTCACAGCTGGTGCACATCCACACACTTCCTGGACCTCTGCCTCTTCTCTCTTCCTGGATTCACTCAGACGGTTTTCAGACTCACAGCCGGTGCAGATCCACACACTTCCAGCCCCTCTGCCGCTTCCCTCTTCCTGGATTCATTTAGACAGTTTAAGACTCACAGGCGTTGCACATGCACACACTTCCAGCCCCTCTGCCTCTTCCCTGTTCCTGGATTCACTCAGATGTTTTTAAAAATCACAGCTTGTGAAGACGCACACACTCTTTCATCCCCTCGGCCTCCTCCCTCTTCCTGGATTCACTCAAACGGTTTTAAGACTCACAGCCGGTGCACATCGACACACTTCCAGCCCCTCTGCCTCTTCTCTCTTCCTGGATTCACTCAGACGGTTTTAAGACTCACAGCCGGTGCACATCAACAAACTTCAAGCCCCTCTGCCTCTTCTCTCTTCCTGGATTCACTCAGACGGTTTTAAGACTCACAGGCAGTGCACATCCATACACTTCCAGCCGCCCTGCATCTTCCCTATTCCTGGATTCACTCAAACGGTTTTAAGACTCACAGCCGGTGCACATCCACACACTTCCAGCCCCTCTGCCGCTTCCCTCTTCCTGGATTCACTTAGACGGTTTTAAGACTCACAGCCGGTGCAGATCCACACACTTCCAGCGCCTCTGCAGCTTCCCTCTTCCTGGATTCACTCAGACGGTTTAAGAAACACAGGCGGTGCACATCCACACACTTCCTGGACCTCTGCCTCTTCTCTCTTCCTGGATTCACTCAGACGGTTTTAAGACTCACAGCCGGTGCACATCCACACACTTCCAGCCCCTCTGCCGCTTCCCTCTTCCTGGATTCATTTAGACAGTTTAAGACACACAGGCGTTGCACATGCACACACTTCCAGCCCCTCTCCCTCTTCCCTCTTCCTGGATTCACTCAGATGTTTTTAAAAATCACAGCTTGTGAACACGCACACACTCTTTCAGCCCCTCGGCCTCCTCCCTCTTCCTGGATTCACTCAAACGGTTTTAAGACTCACAGCCGGTGCACATCGACACACTTCCAGCCCCTCTGCCTCTTCTCTCTTCCTGGATTCACTCAGACAGTTTTCAGACTCACAGCTGGTGCACATCCACACACTTCCTGCCACACTGTCTCTTCCCTCTTACTGGATTCACTCAAACTGTTTTAAGACTCACAGCCGGTGCACATCCATAAACTTCCAGCCGCCCTGCCTCTTCCATTTTCCTAGATTCACTCAGACGGTTTTCAGACTCACAGCCAATTGCACATCCACACACTTCCAGCCGCCCTGCCTCTTCCCTCTTCCTGGAGTCTCTCAGACGATTTTCAGACTCACAGCCAATTGCACATCCACACACTTCCAGCCCCTCTGCCTCTTCCCTCTTCCTGGATTCACTCAGACGGTTTAAGAAACACAGGCGGTGCACATCCACACACTTCCTCGACCTCTGCCTCTTCTCTCTTCCTGGATTCACTTAGACGGTTTTCAGACTCACAGCCGGTGCACATCCACACCCTTCCAGCCCCTCTGCCTCTTCCCTCTTCCTGGATTCACTTAGACGGTTTAAGAAACACAGGCGGTGCACATCCACACACTTCCTCGACCTCTGCCTCTTCTCTCTTCCTGGATTCACTTAGACGGTTTTCAGACTCACAGCCGGTGCACATCCACACCCTTCCAGCCCCTCTGCCTCTTCCCTCTTCCTGGATTCACTTAGACGGTTTAAGACTCACAGGCGTTGCACATGCACACACTTCCAGCCCCTCTGCCTCTTCCCTCCTCCTGAATTCACTCAGATGTTTTTAAAAATCACAGCTTGTGAAGTCGCACACACTCTTTCATCCCCTCGGCCTCCTCCCTCTTCCTGGATTCACTCAAACGGTTTTAAGACTTACAGCCGGTGCACATCGACACACTTCCAGCCCCTCTGCCTCTTCTCTCTTCCTGGATTCACTCAGACGGTTTTAAGACTCACAGCCGGTGCACATCGACACACTTCAAGCCCCTCTGCCTCTTCTCTCTTCCTGGATTCACTCAGACGGTTTTAACACTCACAGGCAGTGCACATCCATACACTTCCAGCCGCCCTGCATCTTCCCTATTCCTGGATTCACTGAGACGGTTTTAAGACTCACAGCCGGTGCACATCCACACACTTCCAGCCCCTCTGCCTGTTCCCTCTTTCTGGATTCACTTAGACGGTTTTAAGACTCACAGGCGGTGCACATCTACACACTTCCAGCCCCTCTGCCTCTTATCTCTTCCTGGATTCACTCAGATGTTTTTAAAAATCACAGCTTGTGAACACGCACACACTCTTTCAGCCCCTCGGCCTCCTCCCTCTTCCTGGATTCACTCAAACGGTTTTAAGACTCACAGCCGGTGCACATCGACACACTTCCAGCCCCTCTGCCTCTTCTCTCTTCCTGGATTCACTCAGATGGTTTTAAGACTCACAGCCGGTGCACATCCACACACTTCCAGCCCCTATGCCTCTTCCCTCTTCCTGGATTCACTCAGACGGTTTTAAGACTCACAGCCGGTGCACATCCATACACTTCCAGCCCCTCTGCCGCTTCCCTCTTCCTGGATTCACTCAGACGGTTTATGAAACACAGGCGGTGCACATCCACACACTTCCTAGACCTCTGCCTCTTCTCTCTTCCTGGATCCACTCAGACGGTTTTAAGACTCACAGTCGGTGCACATCCACACACTTCCAGCCCCTCTGCCGCTTCCCTCTTCCTGGATTCATTTAGACAGTTTAAGACTCACAGGCGTTGCACATGCACACACTTCCAGCCCCTCTGCCTCTTCCCTCTTCCTGGATTCACTCAGATGTTTTTAAAAATCACAGCTTGTGAAGACGCACAAACTCTTTCATCCCCTCGGCCTCCTCCCTCTTCCTGGATTCACTCAAACGGTTTTACGACTCACAGCCGGTGCATATCGACACACTTCCAGCCCCTCTGCCTCTTCTCTCTTCCTGGATTCACTCAGACGGTTTTAAGACTCACAGCAGGTGCACATCGACACGCTTCAAGCCCACCTGCCTCTTCTCTCTTCCTGGATTCACTTAGACGGTTTTAAGACTCACAGGCGGTGCACATCCACACACTTCCAGCCCCTCGGCCTCCTCCCAATTCCGGGATTCACTCAAACGGTTTTAAGACTCACAGCCGGTGCACATCAACACACTTCAAGCCCCTCTGCCTCTTCTCTCTTCCTGGATTCACTCAGACGGTTTTAAGACTCACAGGCAGTGCACATCCATACACTTCCAGCCGCCCTGCATCTTCCCTATTCCTGGATTCACTGAGGCGGTTTGAAGACTCACAGCCGGTGCACATCCACACACTTCCAGCCCCTCTGCCTCTTCCCTCTTCCTGGAATCACTTAGACGGTTTTAAGACTCACAGCCGGTGCACATCGACACACTTCCAGCCCCTCTGCCTCTTCTCTCTTCCTGGATTCACTCAGACGGTTTTAAGACTCACAGCAGGTGCACATCGACACGCTTCAAGCCCACCTGCCTCTTCTCTCTTCCTGGATTCACTTAGACGGTTTTAAGACTCACAGGCGGTGCACATCCACACACTTCCAGCCCCTCGGCCTCCTCCCAATTCCGGGATTCACTCAAACGGTTTTAAGACTCACAGGCGGTGCACATCCACACACTTCCAGCCCCTCTGCCTCTTCCCTGTTCCTGGATTCACTCAGATGTTTTTAAAAATCACAGCTTGTGAACACGCACACACTCTTTCAGCCCCTCGGCCTCCTCCCTCTTCCTGGATTCACTCAAACGGTTTTAAGACTCACAGCCGGTGCACATCGACACACTTCCAGCCCCTCTGCCTCTTCTCTCTTCCTGGATTCACTCAGACAGTTTTCAGACTCACAGCTGGTGCACATCCACACACTTCCTGCCACACTGTCTCTTCCCTCTTCCTGGATTCACTCAAACTGTTTTAAGACTCACAGCCGGTGCACATCCATACACTTCCAGCTGCCCTGCCTCTTCCCTCTTCCTGGATTCACTCAGACGGTTTTCAGACTCACAGCCAATTGCACATCCACACACTTCCACCCGCCCTGCCTCTTCCCTCTTCCTGGAGTCTCTCAGACGGTTTTAAGACTCACAGCCAATTGCACATCCACACACTTCCAGCCCCTCTGCCTCTTCCCTCTTCCTGGATTCACTCAGACGGTTTAAGAAACACAGGCAGTGAACATCCACACACTTCCTCGACCTCTGCCTCTTCTCTCTTCCTGGATTCACTCAGACAGTTTTCAGACTCACAGCCGGTGCACATCCACACCCTTCCATCCCCTCTGCCTCTTCCCTCCTCCTGGATTCACTCAGATGTTTTTAAAAATCACAGCTTGTGAAGACGCACACACTCTTTCATCCCCTCGGCCTCCTCCCTCTTCCTGGATTCACTCAAACGGTTTTAAGACTCACAGCCGGTGCACATCGACACACTTCCAGCCCCTCTGCATCTTCCCTATTCCTGGATTCACTGAGATGGTTTTAAGACTCACAGCCGGTGCACATCCACACACTTCCAGCCGCTCTGCCTCTTCCCTATTCCTGGATTCACTGAGACGGTTTTAAGACTCACAGCCGGTGCACATCGACACACTTCCAGCCCCTCTGCCTCTTCTCTCTGCCTGGATTCACTCAGATGTTTTTAAAAATCACAGCTTGTGAACACGCACACATTTATTCAGCCCCTCGGCCTCCTCCCTCTTCCTGGATTCACTCAAACGGTTTGAAGACTCACAGGCAGTGCACATCCACACACTTCCACCCCCTCTGCCTCTTCCCTCTTCCTGGATTCACTCAGATGTTTTGGCCCTGTCTAATCATGTTATATACAAGGCTAGACCTACTACAGCTACGAGATTCCCCCCTCTCGCAGCTATGGCCTCCTGCCCTTTCAAGGGCCCACCTTGAGGACGGGTTCATTAACCCAGAGAGGTGGAGGAAGCGCACGTTAAGGGGTTTTTTAATTAAATGTTTTTTAAAAGTTGTAAGGGGTTATAAGGATGGGGGGGGGAGGGGTTGTAGGGATGGGGGGGGGGAACCGGTTAGGAGGGATGGAAGAGCCAGGCACCTAGGTGTGGTCGAAAGAGGAGGGAGCGGAGTGGGGGAGGAGAGGGAAGATAGCATTCCTGTGCAGGGCTCCTTAATACCAACGGTCGTGGGGAGGGGCAGGTGCGAGGACAGTTTAAGAGCGGGTAGTCGGTTGGGAGACCGGGGTTTTTGGTCATTCCCGGTCGTTTGTACCAACCCCTGCATACTAGGTGGTCAGGATCTACAGACCCAAGGCCTGAGACTGCTGTTATGCAACGCGAGGTCCGTTGTTAATAAGGCCCCCCTCATCCACGATCTAATTTTGGAGGGGGAGCCGGACCTCGCCGGAATAACCGAGACCTGGTTGGGCCACGAGGGAGGTCTACCCCTTGTGGAAATGTGCCCGCCAGGTTATCGAGCATTTCACCAGCCTCGGGCCCAGGGAAGGGGCGGCGGGGTAGCAGTGATTATCCGGGAAGACTTAGAGCCGAGAGAGTTCACCGTGCCGCAGACATCCGGGTGTGAGTCCCTCGTCGTGAGATGGGGCCCAGGGAGGCAGTTGGGCCTGCTGATAGTATACCTGGCTCCTCGCTATACTTCAGCGGCCCTGCCCGAACTCCTTGAGCTGATCTCATCGGTGGCGGTTGAGACCCCCAAACTTTTAGTGATGGGGGATTTTAATCTGCCGTCGATGGGAGAAGCGTCTGAGGGGGTTCGGGAGTTCATGGCTTCCATGACAGCCATGGACCTGACCCAGTTAATTCAGGGCCCTACTCACGAGGGAGGCCACACCCTGGACCTTGTTTTCGTCTCTGGCCAGTGGACGAGTGATCTGGGAAGAGGGGATCTAGACATTATTCCCCTGTCATGGTCGGATCACTCACTTCTCCGGCTGGACTTCCCTGGTGCTACCCCCCGCCGCGAGGAGGCGGAACTGGAAGGCATTAGATGGTTCCGCCCCAAGCGCCTGATGGAACCGGATAGGTTCCAGACGGAACTTGGGCCACCTCCTGTGGACCTGACCCGCCCCCGAGTGGAGGACCTGGTAGACGCATGGAATAGTGCGACTACCGGGGCCCTAGACCGGGTGGCGCCTTTGCGGCCTCTCCTGCGGCGACGAACCACCCTGGCACCTTGGTTTACCGAGGAGCTAAGGGTGATGAAACGCCACAAGAGACGCCTAGAGAGTCGTTGGAGATCCTCCCGTTCCGAATTTGACCGAGCACAGGCACGAGCCTATTTGAAGACGTACCTTGTGACATTAAGAGCGGCCAAATGTCAACATTGTGCCGCTCTTATTGCGTCTGCAGATAACCGCCCTGCCGCCCTGTTTCGGGTGACCCGCTCTCTCTTGTTTGAGAGACCACGGGAAGCCCCACTACAGGGCAGAGCAGAGGAGTTTGGGAAATATCTACAGGACAAAGTCGCTCAAATCCGGATGGGATGGGCCCCTTTCAGTGGTTCAGTAGAGACGCCCGTGGCGAGTCTTGAGGGACTGCTTTGGGAGGAGTTTGACTCGGTTGCCATCGAGGATTTGGACAGGTTGCGTGGACGTCTGCGACCCACCACATGTTTATTGGACCCGTGTCCCTCCTGGCTTGTACTGGAATCCTGGGAGGTTACGCGTGACTGGCTCCTTGGCCTGGTGAACGCCTCGCTGGGTGAGGGGTCTCTTCCGGCCGCCTTGAAAGAGGCGGTGGTGAGGCCCCTGCTCAAGAAGCCTTCCCTGGACCCAACGGACCTAGTCAATTATCGTCCAGTCTCCAACCTTCCTTTTTTAGCGAAGGTTGTAGAGAGTGTGGTGGTACAGCAGTTCCCACGTCACCTGGAGGAAAATGATTATCTAGACCCGCGCCAGTCCGGCTTCCGACCCGGGCACAGCATGGAGACGGCCTTGGTCGCATTGGTTGATGATCTCTGGAGGGCCAGAGATAGGGGTTGTTCCTCTATCCTGGTCCTATTAGATCTCTCGGCGGCGTTCGATACCATCGACCATGGTATCCTGTTGCACCGGCTAGAGGGGCTAGGAGTCAGGGGCACCGTTTTACGGTGGTTTGGCTCCTACCTCTCTGATCGGACGCAACGTGTGTTGGCAGGGGAGCAGAGTTCGACCCGGAGGCCACTCACATGTG
The DNA here is from genome assembly GCF_964273705.1 of Natrix helvetica. Lineage (NCBI taxonomy): Eukaryota > Metazoa > Chordata > Lepidosauria > Squamata > Natricidae > Natrix > Natrix helvetica. Next base: position 32,546,877 of record NC_138555.1, read on the forward strand.
GAGTGCCACAGGGATCGGTGCTCTCGCCTCTCCTGTTCAACACATATATGAAACCGCTGGGCGAGATCATCCGTGGTTTTGGGGTGGGATATCATCTGTATGCTGATGATACTCAGCTATACATTTCCACCCCGAACCACCCCAATGAGGCCGTCGAAATGATGTCCCGGTGTCTGGAGGCCGTACGGGTCTGGATGGATGGCAACCGACTAAAACTCAACCCTTCCAAGACGGAGTGGCTGTGGCTTCCGGCCTCCCGGTTCAACCAGGTGCTTCCATCTCTGGCCATCGGGGGCGTCCAACTAGCCCCCATGGAACAGGTGCGCAATTTGGGCGTCCTCCTGGATGCCCGGCTGTCCATGGATGATCATGTAACAGCCGTGGCAAGGGGGGCGTTCCATCAGGTTAGCCTGATGCGCCAATTGCGCCCCTTATTGGACCGGGATGCCCTACGCACAGTCACCCATGCGCTAGTGACGTCTCGCCTGGATTACTGCAATGCTCTCTACATGGAGCTTCCCTTGAGATGCACTCGGAGACTACAGTTGGTCCAGAATGCGGCCGCGCGGGTGATTATGGGGAGGACTAGATACTCCCCTGTAACACCTCTCCTGCGCGAGCTGCACTGGCTTCCTGTGGTCTACCGAGTGCGTTTCAAGGTTTTGATTATGATCTTTAAAGCGCTTCATGGCACAGGGCCTAGTTATATGCAGGATCGCATCCTGCCCCACACATCCCTACGACCAATTCGCTCACACAGAGAGGGACTTCTCCGGGTGCCGTCCGCCAAACAGTGCCGGGGGGCGACACCCAGGAGCAGAGCCTTCTCTGTGATGGGCCCAGCCCTGTGGAATGACCTCCCCCGTGACATCAGGATCACTTCCGATCTCCGCTCCTTCCGTGTACAGCTGAAGACCCACCTCTTTCAATTATCTGGCCTGGCTCAATCGTAATTTTTCTCTTATTCCTCCTAACTGTTTTTTAAATTGTCTTTAAATATTAATTCTTAATTGCATATTGGGTTTTTACAATTGGGGTATTTTAATGCTGATTTTTAACTGTCTAAATGATGAAATTTGTTACCTCCTCCGTGTATGTGTGTTTTGTATTTATGTACGTTTATGTGCTGTTATTTATCTTCTATGTTTTATGCTCCATTGTACGCCGCCCCGAGTCCAACTTGGAAAGGGAGCGGCTAATAAATCCAAATTATTATTATTATTATTATTATTATTATTAAAAATCACAGCTTGTGAACACGCACACACTCTTTCAGCCCCTCGACCTTCTCCCAATTCCGGGATTCTCTCAAACGGTTTTAAGACTCACAGCCGGTGCACATCCACACACTTCCAGCCGCCCTGCGTCTTCCCTATTCCTGGATTCACTGAGACGGTTTTAAGACTCACAGCCGGTGCACATCCACACACTTCCAGCCCCTCTCACTCTTCCCTCTTCCTGGATTCACTTAGATGGTTTTCAGACTCACAGATGGTGCACATCCACACACTTCCATCCCCTCTGCCTCTTCTCTCTTCCTGGATTCACTCAGACGGTTTTAAAAATCACAGCTTGTGAACACGCACACACTCTTTCAGCCCCTCGGCCTCCTCCCTCTTCCTGGATTCACTCAAACGGTTTTAAGACTCATAGCCGGTGTACATCCACACACTTCCAGCCCCTCTGCCTCTTCCCTCTTCCTGGATTCACTCAGATGTTTTTAAAAATCACAGCTTGTGAACACGCACACACTCTTTCAGCCGCTCGGCCTCCTCCCAATTCCGGGATTCACTCAAACGGTTTTAAGACTCACAGCCGGTGCACATCCATACACTTCTAGCACCTCTGCCTCTTCTCTCTTCCTGGATTCACTCAGACGGTTTTAAGACTCACAGCCGGTGCACATCCACACACTTCCAGCCCCTCTGCCTCTTCCCTCTTCCTGGATTCACTTAGAAGGTATAAGAATCACAGGCAGTGAACATCCACACACTTCCAGCACCTCTGCCTCTTCCCTCTTCCTGGATTCACTCAGATGTTTTTAAAAATCACAGCTTGTGAACACGCACACACTCTTTCAGCCCCTCGGCCTCCTCCCAATTCCGGGATTCACTCAAACGGTTTTAAGACTCACAGCCGGTGCACATCCACACACTTCCAGCCGCCCTGCGTCTTCCCTATTCCTTGATTCACTGAGACGGTTTTAAGACTCACAGCCGGTGCACATCCACACACTTCCAGCCCCTCGGCCTCCTCCTTCTTCCTGGATTCACTCAAACGGATTTAAGACTCACAGCCGGTGCACATAGACACACGTCCAGCCCCTCTGCCTCTTCTCTCTTCCTGGATTCACTCAGACGGTTTTAAGACTCACAGCCGGTGCACATCCATACACTTCCAGCCGCCCTGCGTCTTCCCTATTCCTGGATTCACTGAGACAGTTTTAAGACTCACAGCCAGTGCACATCCACACACTTCCAGCCCCACTGTCTCTTCCGTCTTCCTGGATTCACTCAAACGGTTTTAAGACTCACAGCCGTTGCACATCCATACACTTCCAGCCGCGCTGCCTCTTCCCTCTTCCTGGATTCACTCAGACGGTTTTCAGACTCACAGCCGGTGCACATCCACACACTTTCAGCCCCTCTGCCTCTTCCCTCTTCCTGGATTAACTCAGACAGTTTTCAGACTCACAGCCGGTGCACATCCGCACACTTCCAGCCCCTCTGCCTCTTCCCTCTTCCTGGATTCACTCAGACGGTTTTCAGACTCACAGATGGTGCACATCCACACACTTCCAGCCCCTCTGCCTCTTCCCTCTTCCTGAATTCACTTAGACGGTTTAAGACTCACAGGCGGTGCACATCCACACACTTCCAGCCCCTCTGCCTCTTCCCTCTTCCTGGATTCATTCAGATGTTTTTAAAAATCACAGCTTGTGAACACGTATACAATCTTTCAGCCCCTCGGCCTCCTCCCTCTTCCTGGATCACTCAAACGGATTTAAGACTCACAGCCAGTGCACATAGACACACTTCCAGCCCCTCTGCCTCTTCCCTCTTCCTGGATTCACTCAGACAGTTTTCAGACTCACAGCCGGTGCACATCCGCACACTTCCAGCCCCTCGGCCTCCTCCCTCTTCCTGGATTCACTCAGACGGTTTTCAGACTCACAGCCGGTGCACATCCACACACTTCCAGCTGCCCTGCGTCTTCCCTATTCCTGGATTCACTGTGACGGTTTTAAGACTCACAGCCGGTGCACATCCACACACTTCCAGCCCCTCTCACTCTTCACTCTTCCTGGATTCACTTAGACGGTTTTCAGACTCACAGATGGTGCACATCCACACACTTCCAGCCCCTCTGCCTCTTCCCTCTTCCTGGATTCACTTAGACGGTTTAAGACTCACAGGCGGTGGACATCGAAGCACTTCCAGCCCCTCTGCCTCTTCTCTCTTCCTGGATTCACTCAGATGTTTTTAAAAATCACAGCTTGTGAACACGCACACAATCTTTCAGCCCCTCGGCCTCCTCCCTCTTCCTGGATTCACTCAAACGGATTTAAGACTCACAGCCGGTGCACATAGACACACATCCATCCCCTCTGCCTCTTCTCTCTTCCTGGATTCACTCAGACGGTTTTCAGACTCACAGCCGGTGCACATCTATACACTTCCAGCCGCTCTGCATCTTCCCTATTCCTGGATTCACTGAGATGGTTTTAAGACTCATAGCCGGTGTACATCCACACACTTCCAGCCCCTCTGCCTCTTCCTCTTCCTGGATTCACTTAGACGGTTTAAGAATCACAGGCGGTGCACATCCACACACTTCCAGCCCCTCTGCCTCTTCCCTCTTCCTGGATTCACTCAGATGTTTTTAAAAATCACAGCTTGTGAACACGCACACACTCTTTCAGCCCCTCGGCCTCCTCCCAATTCCGGGATTCACTCAAACGGTTTTAAGACTCACAGCCGGTGCACATCCACACACTTCCTGCCGCCCTGCGTCTTCCCTATTCCTGGATTCACTGAGCCGGTTTTAAGACTCACAGCCGGTGCACATCCACACACTTCCAGCCCCTCTGCCTCTTACCTCTTCCTGGATTCACTTAGACGGTTTAAGACTCACAGGCGGTGCACATCGACACACTTCCAGCCCCTCTGCCTCTTCTCTCTTCCTGGATTCACTCAGATGTTTTTAAAAATCACAGCTTGTGAACACGCACACAATCTTTCAGCCCCTCGGCCTCCTCCTTCTTCCTGGATTCACTCAAACGGATTTAAGACTCACAGCCGGTGCACATAGACACACGTCCAGCCCCTCTGCCTCTTCTCTCTTCCTGGATTCACTCAGACGGTTTTAAGACTCACAGCCGGTGCACATCCATACACTTCCAGCCGCTCTGCATCTTCCCTATTCCTGGATTCACTGAGACGGTTTTAAGACTCACAGCCGGTGCACATCGACACAGTTCCAGCCACTCTCCCTCTTAACTCTTCCTGGATTCACTCAGATGTTTTTAAAAATCACAGCTTGTGAACACGCACACACTCTTTCAGCCCCTCGGCCTCCTCCCTCTTCCTGGATTCACTCAAACGGTTTTAAGACTCACAGCCGGTGCACATCCACACACTTCCAGCCCCTCTGCCTCTTCCCTCTTCCTGGATTCACTTAGACGGTTTAAGACTCACAGGCGGTGCACATCGACACACTTCCAGCCCCTCTGCCTCTTCTCTCTTCCTGGATTCACTCAGATGTTTTTAAAAATCACAGCTTGTGAACACGCACACAATCTTTCAGCCCCTCGGCCTCCTCCTTCTTCCTGGATTCACTCAAACGGATTTAAGACTCACAGCCGGTGCACATAGACACACGTCCAGCCCCTCTGCCTCTTCTCTCTTCCTGGATTCACTCAGACGGTTTTAAGACTCACAGCCGGTGCACATCCATACACTTCCAGCCGCTCTGCATCTTCCCTATTCCTGGATTCACTGAGACGGTTTTAAGACTCACAGCCGGTGCACATCGACACACTTCCAGCCACTCTCCCTCTTAACTCTTCCTGGATTCACTCAGATGTTTTTAAAAATCACAGCTTGTGAACACGCACACACTCTTTCAGCCCCTCGGCCTCCTCCCTCTTCCTGGATTCACTCAAACGGTTTTAAGACTCACAGCCGGTGCACATCCACACACTTCCAGCCCCAATGTCTCTTCCGTCTTCCTGGATTCACTCAAACGGTTTTAAGACTCACAGCCGTTGCACATCCATACACTTCCAGCCGCGCTGCCTCTTCCCTCTTCCTGGATTCACTCAGACGGTTTTCAGACTCACAGCCGGTGCACATCCATACACTTCCAGCCGCCCTGCGTCTTCCCTCTTCCTGGATTCACTGAGACAGTTTTAAGACTCACAGCCAGTGCAAATCCACACACTTCCAGCCCCTCTGCCTCTTCCCTCTTCCTGGATTCACTCAGACGGTTTTCAGACTCACAGATGGTGCACATCCACACACTTCCAGCCCCTCTGCCTCTTCCCTCTTCCTGGATTCACTTAGACGGTTTAAGACTCACAGGCGGTGCACATCCACACACTTCCAGCCCCTCTGCCTCTTCCCTCTTCCTGGATTCACTCAGATGTTTTTAAAAATCACAGCTTGTGAACACGTATACAATCTTTCAGCCCCTCGGCCTCCTCCCTCTTCCTGGATCACTCAAACGGATTTAAGACTCACAGCCGGTGCACATAGACACACTTCCAGCCCCTCTGCCTCTTCCCTCTTCCTGGATTCACTCAGACAGTTTTCAGACTCACAGCCGGTGCACATCCGCACACTTCCAGCCCCTCAGCCTCCTCCCTCTTCCTGGATTCAATCAAACGGATTTAAGACTCACAGCCGGTGCACATAGACACACTTCCAGCCCCTCTGCCTCTTCTCTCTTCCTGGATTCACTCAGACGGTTTTAAGAATCACAGCCGGTGCACATCCATACACTTCCAGCCGCTCTGCATCTTCCCTATTCCTGGATTCACTGAGACAGTTTTAAGACTCACAGCCAGTGCACATCCACACACTTCCAGCCCCTCTGCCTCTTCCCTCTTCCTGGATTCACTTAGACGGTTTAAGACTCACAGGCGGTGCACATCCACACACTTCCAGCCCCTCTGCCTCTTCCCTCTTCCTGGATTCACTCAGATGTTTTTAAAAATCACAGCTTGTGAACACGTATACAATCTTTCAGCCCCTCGGCCTCCTCCCTCTTCCTGGATCACTCAAACAGATTTAAGACTCACAGCCGGTGCACATAGACACACTTCCAGCCCCTCTGCCTCTTCCCTCTTCCTGGATTCACTCAGAGAGTTTTCAGACTCACAGCCGGTGCACATCCGCACACTTCCAGCCCCTCTGCCTCTTCCCTCTTCCTGGATTCACTCAGACAGTTTTCAAACTCACAGCCGTTGCACATCCACACACTTACAGTCCCTCGGCCTCTTCCCTCTTCTTGGATTCACTCAGACGGTTTTAACACTCACAGCTGGTGCACATCCACACACTTCCAGCCACTCTTCCTCTTCCCTCTTCCTGGATTCACTCGGACAGTTTTCAGACTCACAGCCGGTGCACATCGACACACTTCCAGCCCCTCTGCCTCTACCCTCTTCCTGGATTCACTCAGATGTTTTTAAAAATCACAGCTTGTGAACACGCACACACTCTTTCAGCCCCTTGGCCTCCTCCCTCTTCCTGGATTAACTCAAACGGTTTTAAGACTCATAGCCGGTGTACATCCACACACTTCCAGCCCCTCTGCCTCTTCCTCTTCCTGGATTCACTTAGACGGTTTAAGAATCACAGGCGGTGCACATCCACACACTTCCAGCCCCTCTGCCTCTTCCCTCTTCCTGGATTCACTCAGATGTTTTTAAAAATCCCAGCTTGTGAACACGCACACACTCTTTCAGCCCCTCGGCCTCCTCCCAATTCCGGGATTCACTCAAACGGTTTTAAGACTCACAGCCGGTGCACATCCATACACTTCTAGCACCTCTGCCTCTTCTCTCTTCCTGGATTCACTCAGACGGTTTTAAGACTCACAGCTGGTGCACATCCACACACTTCCAGCCCCTCTGCCTCTTCCCTCTTCCTGGATTCACTTAGAAGGTATAAGAATCACAGGCAGTGAACATCCACACACTTCCAGCCCCTCTGCCTCTTCCCTCTTCCTGGATTCACTCAGATGTTTTTAAAAATCACAGCTTGTGAACACGCACACACTCTTTCAGCCCCTCGGCCTCCTCCCAATTCCGGGATTCACTCAAACGGTTTTAAGACTCACAGCCGGTGCACATCCACACACTTCCAGCCCCTCTGCATCTTCCCTCTTCCTGGATTCACTTAGACGGTTTAAGACTCACAGGCGGTGCACATCGACACACTTCCAGCCCCTCTGCCTCTTCTCTCTTCCTGGATTCACTCAGATGTTTTTAAAAATCACAGCTTGTGAACACGCACACAATCTTTCAGCCCCTCGGCCTCCTCCTTCTTCCTGGATTCACTCAAACGGATTTAAGACTCACAGCCGGTGCACATAGACACACGTCCAGCCGCTCTGCATCTTCCCTATTCCTGGATTCACTGAGACGGTTTTAAGACTCACAGTCGGTGCACATCGACACACTTCCAGCCACTCTCCCTCTTAACTCTTCCTGGATTCACTCAGATGTTTTTAAAAATCACAGCTTGTGAACACGCACACACTCTTTCAGCCCCTCGGCCTCCTCCCTCTTCCTGGATTCACTCAAACGGTTTTAAGACTCACAGCCGGTGCACATCCACACACTTCCAGCCCCTCTGCCTCTTCCCTCTTCCTGGATTCACTTAGACGGTTTAAGAATCACAGGCGGTGCACATCCACACACTTCCAGCCCCTCTGCCTCTTCCCTCTTCCTGGATTCACTCAGATGTTTTTAAAAATCACAGCTTGTGAACACGCACACACTCTTTCAGCCCCTCGGCCTCCTCCCTCTTCCTGGATTCACTCAAACGGTTTTAAGACTCACAGCCGGTGAACATCCACACACTTCCAGCCCCTCTGCCTCTTCCCTCTTCCTGGATTCACTTAGACGGTTTAAGAATCACAGGCGGTGCACATCCACACACTTCCAGCCCCTCTGCCTCTTCTCTCTTCCTGGATTCACTCAGACGGTTTTAAGACTCACAGCCGGTGCACATCCATACACTTCCAACCGCCCTGCCCCTACCCTCTTCCTGGATTCTCTCAGACGGTTTTCAGACTCACAGCCAATTGCACATCCACACACTTCCAGCCCCAATGTCTCTTCCGTCTTCCTGGATTCACTCAAACGGTTTTAAGACTCACAGCCTGTGCACATCCACACACTTCCAGCCCCTCTGCCTCTTCCCTCTTCCTGGATTCACTCAGATGTTTTTAAAAATCACAGCTTGTGAACACGTATACAATCTTTCAGCCCCTCAGCCTCCTCCCTCTTCCTGGATTCAATCAAACGGTTTTAAGAATCACAGCCGGTGCACATCCATACACTTCCAGCCCCTCTGCCTCTTCCCTCTTCCTGGATTCACTCAGACAGTTTTCAGACTCACAGCCGGTGCACATCCGCACACTTCCAGCCCCTCAGCCTCCTCCCTCTTCCTGGATTCAATCAAACGGATTTAAGACTCACAGCCGGTGCACATAGACACACTTCCAGCCGCTCTGCATCTTCTCTCTTCCTGGATTCACTCAGACGGTTTTAAGAATCACAGCCGGTGCACATCCATACACTTCCAGCCGCTCTGCATCTTCCCTATTCCTGGATTCACTGAGACAGTTTTAAGACTCACAGCCAGTGCACATCCACACACTTCCAGCCCCAATGTCTCTTCCGTCTTCCTGGATTCACTCTAACGGTTTTAAGACTCACAGCCGTTGCACATCCATACACTTCCAGCCGCGCTGCCTCTTCCCTCTTCCTGGATTCACTCAGACGGTTATCAGACTCACAGCCGGTGCACATCCATACACTTCCAGCCGCCCTGCGTCTTCCCTATTCCTGGATTCACTGAGACAGTTTTAAGACTCACAGCCGGTGCACATCCACACACTTCCAGCCCCACTGTCTCTTCCGTCTTCCTGGATTCACTCAGACGGTTTTCAGACTCACAGCCGGTGCACATCCACACACTTTCAGCCCCTCTGCCTCTTCCCTCTTCCTGGATTAACTCAGACAGTTTTCAGACTCACAGCCGGTGCACATCCACACACTTCCAGCCCCTCTGCCTCTTCCCTCTTCCTGGATTCACTCAGACGGTTTTCAGACTCACAGATGGTGCACTTCCACACACTTCCAGCCCCTCTGCCTCTTCCCTCTTCCTGGATTCACTCAAACGGTTTTAAGACTCACAGCCGGTGCACATCCACACACTTCCAGCCCCTCTGCCTCTTCCCTCTTCCTGGATTCACTCAGATGTTTTTAAAAATCACAGCTTGTGAACACGTATACAATCTTTCAGCCCCTCGGCCTCCTCCCTCTTCCTGGATCACTCAAACGGATTTAAGACTCACAGCCGGTGCACATAGACACACTTCCAGCCCCTCTGCCTCTTCCCTCTTCCTGGATTCACTCAGACAGTTTTCAGACTCACAGCCGGTGCACATCCGCACACTTCCAGCCCCTCAGCCTCCTCCCTCTTCCTGGATTCAATCAAACGGATTTAAGACTCACAGCCGGTGCACATAGACACACTTCCAGCCCCTCTGCCTCTTCTCTCTTCCTGGATTCACTCAGACGGTTTTCAGACTCACAGCCGGTGCACATCCACACACTTCCAGCTGCCCTGCGTCTTCCCTATTCCTGGATTCACTGTGATGGTTATAAGACTCACAGCCGGTGCACATCCACACACTTCCAGCCCCTCTCACTCTTCCTTCTTCCTGGATTCACTTAGACGGTTTTCAGACTCACAGATGGTGCACATCCACACACTTCCAGCCCCTCTGCCTCTTCCCTCTTCCTGGATTCACTTAGACGGTTTAAGACTCACAGGTGGTGCACATCGACACACTTCCAGCCCCTCTGCCTCTTCTCTCTTCCTGGATTCACTCAGATGTTTTTAAAAATCACAGCTTGTGAACACGCACACAATCGTTCAGCCCCTCGGCCTCCTCCCTCTTCCTGGATTCACTCAAACGGATTTAAGACTCACAGACGGTGCACATAGACACACTTCCAGCCCCTCTGCCTCATCTCTCTTCCTGGATTCACTCAGACGGTTTTAAGACTCACAGCTGGTGCACATCCATACACTTCCAGCCGCTCTGCATCTTCCCTATTCCTGGATTCACTCAGACAGTTTTCAGACTCACAGCCGGTGCACATCCGCACACTTCCAGCCCCACTGTCTCTTCCGTCTTCCTGGATTCACTCAAACGGTTTTAAGACTCACAGCCGTTGCACATCCATACACTTCCAGCCGCGCTGCCTCTTCCCTCTTCCTGGATTCACTCAGACGGTTTTCAGACTCACAGCCGGTGCACATCCACACACTTCCAGCCCCTCTGCCTCTTCCCTCTTCCTGGATTCACTTAGACGGTTTAAGACTCACAGGCGGTGCACATCCAAACACTTCCAGCCCCTCTGCCTCTTCCCTCTTCCTGGATTCACTCAGATGTTTTTAAAAATCACAGCTTGTGAACACGTATACAATCTTTCAGCCCCTCGGCCTCCTCCCTCTTCCTGGATTCACTCAGACAGTTTTCAGACTCACAGCCGTTGCACATCCACACACTTACAGTCCCTCGGCCTCTTCCCTCTTCTTGGATTCACTCAGACGGTTTTAACACTCACAGCTGGTGCACATCCACACAATTCCAGCCCCTCTGCCTCTTCCCTCTTCCTGGATTCACTCGGACAGTTTTCAGACTCACAGCCGGTGCACATCCACACACTTCCAGCCCCTCTGCCTCTTCCCTCTTCCTGGATTCACTCAGATGTTTTTAAAAATCACAGCTTGTGAACACGCACACACTCTTTCAGCCCCTCGGCCTCCTCCCTCTTCCTGGATTCACTCAGACTGTTTTCAGACTCACAGCCGGTGCACATCCACACACTTCCAGCCGCTCTGCGTCTTCCCTATTCCTGGATTCACTGAGACGGTTTTAAGACTCACAGCCGGTGCACATCCACACACTTCCAGCCCCTCTCACTCTTCCCTCTTCCTGGATTCACTTAGACGGTTTTCAGACTCACAGCTGGTGCACATCCACACACTTCCAGCCCCTCTGCCTCTTCCCTCTTCCTGGATTCACTTAGACGGTTTAAGACTCACAGGCGGTGCACATCGACACACTTCCAGCCCCTCTGCCTCTTCTCTCTTCCTGGATTCACTCAGATGTTTTTAAAAATCACAGCTTGTGAACACGCACACAATCGTTCAGCCCCTCGGCCTCCTCCCTCTTCCTGGATTCACTCAAATGGATTTAAGACTCACAGCCGGTGCACATAGACACACTTCCAGCCCCTCTGCCTCATCTCTCTTCCTGGATTCACTCAGACGGTTTTAAGACTCACAGCCGGTGCACATCCATACACTTCCAGCCGCTCTGCATCTTCCCTATTCCTGGATTCACTGAGACGGTTTTAAGACTCACAGCCGGTGCACATCGACACACTTCAAGCCCCTCTGCCTCTTCTCTCTTCCTGGATTCACTCAGATGTTTTTAAAAATCACAGCTTGTGAACACGCACACAATCTTTCAGCCCCTCGGCCTCCTCCCTCTTCCTGGATTCACTCAGACGGTTTTCAGACTCACAGCCGGTGCACATCCACACACTTCCAGCCGCCCTGCGTCTTCCCTCTTCCTGGATTCACTGAGACTGTTTTAAGACTCACAGCCGGTGCACATCCACACACTTCCAGCCCCTCTCACTCTTCCCTCTTCCTGGATTCACTTAGACGGTTTTCAGACTCACAGATGGTGCACATCCACACACTTCCAGCCCCTCTGCCTCTTCCCTCTTCCTGGATTCACTCAGATGTTTTTAAAAATCACAGCTTGTGAACACGCACACAATCGTTCAGCCCCTCGGCCTCCTCCCTCTTCCTGGATTCACTCAAACGGTTTGAAGACTCACAGCCGGTGCACATCCACACACTTCCAGCCCCTCTGCCTCTTCCCTCTTCCTGGATTCACTCAGATGTTTTTAAAAATCACAGCTTGTGAACACGCACACACTCTTTCAGCCCCTCGACCTCCTCCCAATTCCGGGATTCTCTCAAACGGTTTTAAGACTCACAGCCGGTGCACATCCATACACTTCTAGCACCTCTGCCTCTTCTCTCTTCCTGGATTCTCTCAGACGGTTTTCAGACTCACAGCCGGTGCACATCGACACACTTCCAGCACCTCTGCCTCATCTCTCTTCCTGGATTCACTCAGACGGTTTTAAGACTCACAGCCGGTGCACATCCATACACTTCCAGCCGCTCTGCATCTTCCCTATTCCTGGATTCACTGAGACAGTTTTAAAACTCACAGCCGGTGCACATCGACACACTTCCAGCCCCTCTGCCTCTTCTCTCTTCCTGGATTCACTCAGATGTTTTTAAAAATCACAGCTTGTGAACACGCACACACTCTTTCAGCCCCTCGGCCTCCTCCCTCTTCCTGGATTCACTCAAACGGTTTGAAGACTCACAGGCGGTGCACATCCACACACTTCCAGCCCCTCTGCCTCTTCCCTCTTCCTGGATTCACTCAGATGTTTTTAAAAATCACAGCTTGTGAACACGCACACACTCTTTCAGCCCCTCGGCCTCCTCCCTCTTCCTGCATTCACTCAGACGGTTTTCAGACTCACAGCCGGTGCACATCCACACACTTCCAGCCGCCCTGCGTCTTCCCTATTCCTGGATTCACTGAGACTGTTTTAAGACTCACAGCCGGTGCACATCGACACACTTCCAGCCCCTCTGCCTCTTCTCTCTTCCTGGATTCACTTAGACGGTTTTCAGACTCACAGCTGGTGCACATCCACACACTTCCAGCCCCTCTGCCTCTTTCCTCTTCCTGGATTCACTTAGACGGTTTAAGACTCACAGGCGGTGCACATCGACACACTTCCAGCCCCTCTGCCTCTTCTCTCTTCCTGGATTCACTCAGATGTTTTTAAAAATCACAGCTTGTGAACACGCACACAATCGTTCAGCCCCTCGGCCTCCTCCCTCTTCCTGGATTCACTCAAACGGATTTAAGACTCACAGCCGGTGCAGATAGACACACTTCCAGCCCCTCTGCCTCATCTCTCTTCCTGGATTCACTCAGACGGTTTTAAAAATCACAGCTTGTGAACACGCACACATTCTTTCAGCCCCTCGGACTCCTCCCACTTCCTGGATTCACTCAAACGGTTTGAAGACTCACAGGCAGTGCACATCCACACACTTCCAGCCCCTCTGCCTCTTCCCTCTCCCTGGATTCACTCAGATGTTTTTAAAAATCACAGCTTGTGAACACGCACACAATCTTTCAGCCCCTCGGCCTCCTCCCTCTTCCTGGATTCACTCAGACGGTTTTCAGACTCACAGCCGGTGCACATCCACACACTTCCAGCCGCCCTGCATCTTCCCTCTTCCTGGATTCACTGAGACTGTTTTAAGACTCACAGCCGGTGCACATCCACACACTTCCAGCCCCTCTCACTCTTCCCTCTTCCTGGATTCACTTAGACGGTTTTCAGACTCACAGATGGTGCACATCCACACACTTCCAGCCCCTCTGCCTCTTCCCTCTTCCTGGATTCACTCAGATGTTTTTAAAAATCACAGCTTGTGAACACGCACACAATCGTTCAGCCCCTCGGCCTCCTCCCTCTTCCTGGATTCACTCAAACGGATTTAAGACTCACAGCCGGTGCACATAGACACACTTCCAGCCCCTCTGCCTCATCTCTCTTCCTGGATTCACTCAGTCGGTTTTAAGACTCACAGCCGGTGCACATCCATACACTTCCAGCCGCTCTGCATCTTGCCTATTCCTGGATTCACTGAGACAGTTTTAAGACTCAAAGCTGGTGCACATCGACACACTTCCAGCCCCTCTGCCTCTTCTCTCTTCCTGGATTCACTCAGATGTTTTTAAAAATCACAGCTTGTGAACACGCACACACTCTTTCAGCCCCTCGGCCTCCTCCCTCTTCCTGGATTCACTCAAACGGTTTGAAGACTCACAGGCGGTGAACATCCACACACTTCCAGCCCCTCTGCCTCTTCCCTCTTCCTGGATTCACTCAGATGTTTTTAAAAATCACAGCTTGTGAACACGCACACACTCTTTCAGCCCCTCGACCTCCTCCCAATTCCGGGATTCTCTCAAACGGTTTTAAGACTCACAGCCGGTGCACATCCACACACTTCCAGCCGCCCTGCGTCTTCCCTATTCCTGGATTCACTGAGACGGTTTTAAGACTCACAGCCGGTGCACATCCATACACTTCTAGCACCTCTGCCTCTTCTCTCTTCCTGGATTCACTCAGACGGTTTTAAGACTCACAGCCGGTGCACATCCATACACTTCCAGCCGCTCTGCGTCTTCCCTATTCCTGGATTCACTTAGACGGTTTAAGACTCACAGCCGGTGCACATCCACACACTTCCAGCCCCTCTGCCTCTTCCCTCTTCCTGGATTCACTTAGACGGTTTAAGAATCACAGGCGGTGCACATCCACACACTTCCAGCCCCTCTGCCTCTTCCCTCTTCCTGGATTCACTCAGATGTTTTTAAAAATCACAGCTTGTGAACACGCACACACTCTTTCAGCCCCTCGGCCTCCTCCCAATTCCGGGATTCACTCAAACGGTTTTAAGACTCACAGCCGGTGCACATCCATACACTTCTAGCACCTCTGCCTCTTCTCTCTTCCTGGATTCACTCAGACGGTTTTAAGACTCACAGCCGGTGCACATCCATACACTTCCAACCGCCCTGCCTCTACCCTCTTCCTGGATTCTCTCAGACGGTTTTCAGACTCACAGGTGGTGCACATCGACACACTTCCAGCCCCTCTGCCTCTTCTCTCTTCCTGGATTCACTCAGATGTTTTTAAAAATCACAGCTTGTGAACACACAGACAATCGTTCAGCCCCTCGGCCTCCTCCCTCTTCCTGGATTCACTCAAACGGATTTAAGACTCACAGCCGGTGCACATACACACACTTCCAGCCCCTCTGCCTCATCTCTCTTCCTGGATTCACTCAGACGGTTTTAAGACTCACAGCCGGTGCACATCCATACACTTCCAGCCGCTCTGCATCTTCCCTATTCCTGGATTCACTGAGACGGTTTTAAGACTCACAGCCGGTGCACATCGACACACTTCCAGCCCCTCTGCCTCTTCTCTCTTCCTGGATTCACTCAGATGTTTTTAAAAATCACAGCTTGTGAACACGCACACACTCTTTCAGCCCTTCGGCCTCCTCCCTCTTCCTGGATTCACTCAAACGGTTTGAAGACTCACAGGCGGTGCACATCCACACACTTCCAGCCCCTCTGCCTCTTCCCTCTTCCTGGATTCACTCAGATGTTTTTAAAAATCACAGCTTGTGAACACGCACACACTCTTTCAGCCCCTCGGCCTCCTCCCTCTTCCTGGATTCACTCAGACGGTTTTCAGACTCACAGCCGGTGCACATCCACACACTTCCAGCCGCCCTGCGTCTTCCCTATTCCTGGATTCACTGAGACTGTTTTAAGACTCACAGCCGGTGCACATCGACACACTTCCAGCTCCTCTGCCTCTTCTCTCTTCCTGGATTCACTCAGATGTTTTTAAAAATCACAGCTTGTGAACACGCACACACTCTTTCAGCCCCTCGGCCTCCTCCCTCTTCCTGGATTCACTCAAACGGTTTGAAGACTCACAGCCGGTGCACATCCACACACTTCCAGCCCCTCTGCCTCTTCCCTCTTCCTGGATTCACTCAGATGTTTTTAAAAATCACAGCTTGTGAACACGCACACACTCTTTCAGCCCCTCGACCTCCTCCCAATTCCGGGATTCTCTCAAACGGTTTTAAGACTCACAGCCGGTGCACATCCATACACTTCTAGCACCTCTGCCTCTTCTCTCTTCCTGGATTCTCTCAGACGGTTTTCAGACTCACAGCCGGTGCACATCGACACACTTCCAGCACCTCTGCCTCATCTCTCTTCCTGGATTCACTCAGACGGTTTTAAGACTCACAGCCGGTGCACATCCATACACTTCCAGCCGCTCTGCATCTTCCCTATTCCTGGATTCACTGAGACAGTTTTAAAACTCACAGCCGGTGCACATCGACACACTTCCAGCCCCTCTGCCTCTTCTCTCTTCCTGGATTCACTCAGATGTTTTTAAAAATCACAGCTTGTGAACACGCACACACTCTTTCAGCCCCTCGGCCTCCTCCCTCTTCCTGGATTCACTCAAACGGTTTGAAGACTCACAGGCGGTGCACATCCACACACTTCCAGCCCCTCTGCCTCTTCCCTCTTCCTGGATTCACTCAGATGTTTTTAAAAATCACAGCTTGTGAACACGCACACACTCTTTCAGCCCCTCGGCCTCCTCCCTCTTCCTGCATTCACTCAGACGGTTTTCAGACTCACAGCCGGTGCACATCCACACACTTCCAGCCGCCCTGCGTCTTCCCTATTCCTGGATTCACTGAGACTGTTTTAAGACTCACAGCCGGTGCACATCGACACACTTCCAGCCCCTCTGCCTCTTCTCTCTTCCTGGATTCACTTAGACGGTTTTCAGACTCACAGCTGGTGCACATCCACACACTTCCAGCCCCTCTGCCTCTTTCCTCTTCCTGGATTCACTTAGACGGTTTAAGACTCACAGGCGGTGCACATCGACACACTTCCAGCCCCTCTGCCTCTTCTCTCTTCCTGGATTCACTCAGATGTTTTTAAAAATCACAGCTTGTGAACACGCACACAATCGTTCAGCCCCTCGGCCTCCTCCCTCTTCCTGGATTCACTCAAACGGATTTAAGACTCACAGCCGGTGCAGATAGACACACTTCCAGCCCCTCTGCCTCATCTCTCTTCCTGGATTCACTCAGACGGTTTTAAAAATCACAGCTTGTGAACACGCACACATTCTTTCAGCCCCTCGGACTCCTCCCACTTCCTGGATTCACTCAAACGGTTTGAAGACTCACAGGCAGTGCACATCCACACACTTCCAGCCCCTCTGCCTCTTCCCTCTCCCTGGATTCACTCAGATGTTTTTAAAAATCACAGCTTGTGAACACGCACACAATCTTTCAGCCCCTCGGCCTCCTCCCTCTTCCTGGATTCACTCAGACGGTTTTCAGACTCACAGCCGGTGCACATCCACACACTTCCAGCCGCCCTGCATCTTCCCTCTTCCTGGATTCACTGAGACTGTTTTAAGACTCACAGCCGGTGCACATCCACACACTTCCAGCCCCTCTCACTCTTCCCTCTTCCTGGATTCACTTAGACGGTTTTCAGACTCACAGATGGTGCACATCCACACACTTCCAGCCCCTCTGCCTCTTCCCTCTTCCTGGATTCACTCAGATGTTTTTAAAAATCACAGCTTGTGAACACGCACACAATCGTTCAGCCCCTCGGCCTCCTCCCTCTTCCTGGATTCACTCAAACGGATTTAAGACTCACAGCCGGTGCACATAGACACACTTCCAGCCCCTCTGCCTCATCTCTCTTCCTGGATTCACTCAGTCGGTTTTAAGACTCACAGCCGGTGCACATCCATACACTTCCAGCCGCTCTGCATCTTGCCTATTCCTGGATTCACTGAGACAGTTTTAAGACTCAAAGCTGGTGCACATCGACACACTTCCAGCCCCTCTGCCTCTTCTCTCTTCCTGGATTCACTCAGATGTTTTTAAAAATCACAGCTTGTGAACACGCACACACTCTTTCAGCCCCTCGGCCTCCTCCCTCTTCCTGGATTCACTCAAACGGTTTGAAGACTCACAGGCGGTGAACATCCACACACTTCCAGCCCCTCTGCCTCTTCCCTCTTCCTGGATTCACTCAGATGTTTTTAAAAATCACAGCTTGTGAACACGCACACACTCTTTCAGCCCCTCGACCTCCTCCCAATTCCGGGATTCTCTCAAACGGTTTTAAGACTCACAGCCGGTGCACATCCACACACTTCCAGCCGCCCTGCGTCTTCCCTATTCCTGGATTCACTGAGACGGTTTTAAGACTCACAGCCGGTGCACATCCATACACTTCTAGCACCTCTGCCTCTTCTCTCTTCCTGGATTCACTCAGACGGTTTTAAGACTCACAGCCGGTGCACATCCATACACTTCCAGCCGCTCTGCGTCTTCCCTATTCCTGGATTCACTTAGACGGTTTAAGACTCACAGCCGGTGCACATCCACACACTTCCAGCCCCTCTGCCTCTTCCCTCTTCCTGGATTCACTTAGACGGTTTAAGAATCACAGGCGGTGCACATCCACACACTTCCAGCCCCTCTGCCTCTTCCCTCTTCCTGGATTCACTCAGATGTTTTTAAAAATCACAGCTTGTGAACACGCACACACTCTTTCAGCCCCTCGGCCTCCTCCCAATTCCGGGATTCACTCAAACGGTTTTAAGACTCACAGCCGGTGCACATCCATACACTTCTAGCACCTCTGCCTCTTCTCTCTTCCTGGATTCACTCAGACGGTTTTAAGACTCACAGCCGGTGCACATCCATACACTTCCAACCGCCCTGCCTCTACCCTCTTCCTGGATTCTCTCAGACGGTTTTCAGACTCACAGGTGGTGCACATCGACACACTTCCAGCCCCTCTGCCTCTTCTCTCTTCCTGGATTCACTCAGATGTTTTTAAAAATCACAGCTTGTGAACACACAGACAATCGTTCAGCCCCTCGGCCTCCTCCCTCTTCCTGGATTCACTCAAACGGATTTAAGACTCACAGCCGGTGCACATACACACACTTCCAGCCCCTCTGCCTCATCTCTCTTCCTGGATTCACTCAGACGGTTTTAAGACTCACAGCCGGTGCACATCCATACACTTCCAGCCGCTCTGCATCTTCCCTATTCCTGGATTCACTGAGACGGTTTTAAGACTCACAGCCGGTGCACATCGACACACTTCCAGCCCCTCTGCCTCTTCTCTCTTCCTGGATTCACTCAGATGTTTTTAAAAATCACAGCTTGTGAACACGCACACACTCTTTCAGCCCTTCGGCCTCCTCCCTCTTCCTGGATTCACTCAAACGGTTTGAAGACTCACAGGCGGTGCACATCCACACACTTCCAGCCCCTCTGCCTCTTCCCTCTTCCTGGATTCACTCAGATGTTTTTAAAAATCACAGCTTGTGAACACGCACACACTCTTTCAGCCCCTCGGCCTCCTCCCTCTTCCTGGATTCACTCAGACGGTTTTCAGACTCACAGCCGGTGCACATCCACACACTTCCAGCCGCCCTGCGTCTTCCCTATTCCTGGATTCACTGAGACTGTTTTAAGACTCACAGCCGGTGCACATCGACACACTTCCAGCTCCTCTGCCTCTTCTCTCTTCCTGGATTCACTCAGATGTTTTTAAAAATCACAGCTTGTGAACACGCACACACTCTTTCAGCCCCTCGGCCTCCTCCCTCTTCCTGGATTCACTCAAACGGTTTGAAGACTCACAGGCGGTGCACATCCACACACTTCCAGCCCCTCTGCCTCTTCCCTCTTCCTGGATTCACTCAGATGTTTTTAAAAATCACAGCTTGTGAACACGCACACACTCTTTCAGCCCCTCGGCCTCCTCCCTCTTCCTGGATTCACTCAGACGGTTTTCAGACTCACAGCCGGTGCACATCCACACACTTCCAGCCGCTCTGCATCTTCCCTATTCCTGGATTCACTGAGATGGTTTTAAGACTCACAGCCAGTGCACATCAACACACTTCCAGCCCCTCTGCCTCTTCTCTCTTCCTGGATTCACTCAGATGTTTTTAAAAATCACAGCTTGTGAACACGCACACACTCTTTCAGCCCCTCGGCCTCCTCCCTCTTCCTGGATTCACTCAAACGGTTTTAAGACTCACAGCCGGTGCACATCCACACACTTCCAGCCTCTCTGCCTCTTCCCTCTTCCTGGATTCACTTAGACGGTTTAAGAATCACAGGCGGTGCACATCGACACACTTCCAGCCCCTCTGCCTCTTCCCTCTTCCTGGATTCACTCAGATGTTTTTAAAAATCACAGCTTGTGAACACGCACACACTCTTTCAGCCCCTCGGCCTCCTCCCAATTCCGGGATTCACTCAAACGGTTTTAAGACTCACAGCCGGTGCACATCCACACACTTCCAGCCGCCCTGCCTCTTCCCTCTTCCTGGATTCACTCAGACGGTTGTCAGACTCACAGCCGGTACACATCCATACACTTCCAGCCGCCCTGCGTCTTCCCTATTCCTGGATTCACTGAGACGGTTTTAAGACTCACAGCCGGTGCACATCCACACACTTCCAGCCCCTCTGCCTCTTCCCTCTTCCTGGATTCACTAAGACGGTTTAAGACTCACAGGCGGTGCACATCGACACACTTCCAGCCCTTCTGCCTCTTCTCTCTTCCTGGATTCACTCAGATGTTTTTAAAAATCACAGCTTGTGAATACGCACACAATCTTTCAGCCCCTCGGCCTCCTCCTTCTTCCTGGATTCACTCAAACGGATTTAAGACTCACAGCCGGTGCACATAGACACACGTCCAGCCCCTCTGCCTCTTCTCTCTTCCTGGATTCACTCAGATGTTTTTAAAAATCACAGCTTGTGAATACGCACACAATCTTTCAGCCCCTCGGCCTCCTCCTTCTTCCTGGATTCACTCAAACGGATTTAAGACTCACAGCCGGTGCACATAGACACACGTCCAGCCCCTCTGCCTCTTCTCTCTTCCTGGATTCACTCAGACGGTTTTAAGACTCACAGCCGGTGCACATCCACACACTTCCAGCCGCTCTGCATCTTCCCTATTCCTGGATTCACTGAGACGGTTTTAAGACTCACAGCCGGTGCACATCGACACACTTCCAGCCCCTCTCCCTCTTCCCTCTTCCTGGATTCACTCAGATGTTTTTAAAAATCACAGCTTGTGAACACGCACACACTCTTTCAGCCCCTCGGCCTCCTCCCTCTTCCTGGATTCACTCAAACGGTTTTAAGACTCACAGCCGGTGCACATCCACACACTTCCAGCCCCTCTGCCTCTTCCCTCTTCCTGGATTCACTTAGACGGTTTAAGAATCACAGGCGGTGCACATCCACACACTTCCAGCCCCTCTGCCTCTTCCCTCTTCCTGGATTCACTCAGATGTTTTTAAAAATAACAGCTTGTGAACACGCACACACTCTTTCAGCCCCTCGGCCTCCTCCTTCTTCCTGGATTCACTCAAATGGTTTCAAGACTCAAAGCCGGTGCACATCGAGACACTTCCAGCCCCTCTGCCTCTTCTCTCTTCCTGGATTCACTCAGACGGTTTTAAGACTCACAGCCGGTGCACATCCACACACTTCCAGCCCCTTTGCCTCTCCCCTCTTCCTGGATTCACTTAGACGGTTTTAAGACTCACAGCCTTTCCACATCCACACACTTCCAGTCCCTCTGCCTCTCCACTCTTCCTGGATTCACTCAGACGGTTTAAGACTCACAGGCAGTGCACATCCACACGCTTCCAGCCCCTCTGCCTCTTCCCTCTTCCTGGATTTACTCAAACGGTTTTCAGACTCACAGATGGTGCACATCCACACACTTCCAGCCCCTCTGCCTCTTCCCTCTTCCTGGATTCACTCAGATGTTTTTAAAAATCACAGCTTGTGAACACGCACACAATCTTTCAGCCCCTCGGCCTCCTCCCTCTTCCTGGATTCAATCAAACGGATTTAAGACTCACAGCCGGTGCACATAGACACACTTCCAGCCCCTCTGCCTCTTCTCTCTTCCTGGATTCACTCAGACGGTTTTAAGAATCACAGCCGGTGCACATCCATAAACTTCCAGCCGCTCTGCATCTTCCCTATTCCTGGATTCACTGAGACAGTTTTAAGACTCACAGCCAGTGCACATCCACACACATTCAGCCCCACTGTCTCTTCCGTCTTCCTGGATTCACTCAAACGGTTTTAAGACTCACAGCCGTTGCACATCCATACACTTCCAGCCGCCCTGCCTCTTCCCTCTTCCTGGATTCACTCAGACGGTTGTCAGACTCACAGCCGGTACACATCCATACACTTCCAGCCGCCCTGCGTCTTCCCTATTCCTGGATTCACTGAGACGGTTTTAAGACTCATAGCCGGTGCACATCCATACACTTCCAGCCGCCCTGCCTCTTCCCTCTTCCTGGATTCACTCAGACGGTTGTCAGACTCACAGCCGGTACACATCCATACACTTCCAGCCGCCCTGCGTCTTCCCTATTCCTGGATTCACTGAGACGGTTTTAAGACTCATAGCCGGTGCACATCCACACACTTCCAACCCCTCTGCCTCTCCCCTCTTCCTGGATTCACTCAAACGGTTTTAAGACTCACAGCCGGTGCACATCCACACACTTCCATCCCCTCTGCCTCTTCCCTCTTCCTGGATTCACTCATACGGTTTAAGAAACACAGGCGGTGCACATCCACACACTTCCTGGACCTCTGCCTCTTCTCTCTTCCTGGATTCACTCAGACGGTTTTCAGACTCACAGCCGGTGCACATGCACACACTTCCAGCCCCTCTGCCTCTTCCCTCTTCCTGGATTCACTCAGATGTTTTTAAAAATCACAGCTTGTGAAGACGCACACACTCTTTCATCCCCTCGGCCTCCTCCCTCTTCCTGGATTCACTCAAACGGTTTTAAGACTCACAGCCGGTGCACATCGACACACTTCAAGCCCCTCTGCCTCTTCTCTCTTCCTGGATTCACTCAGACGGTTTTAAGACTCACAGGCAGTGCACATCCATACACTTCCAGCCGCCCTGTCTCTTCCCTCTTCCTGGAATCACTTAGAAGGTATAAGAATCACAGGCAGTGAACATCCACACACTTCCAGCCCCTCTGCCTCTTCCCTGTTCCTGGATTCACTTAGACGGTTTAAGACTCACAGCTTGTGAACACGCACACACTCTTTCAGCCCCTCGGCCTCCTCCCAATTCCGGGATTCACTCAAACGGTTTTAAGACTCACAGCCGGTGCACATCCACACACTTCCAGCCGCCCTGCGTCTTCCCTATTCCTGGATTCACTGAGACGGTTTTAAGACTCACAGCCGGTGCACATCCACACACTTCCAGCCCCTCTGCCTCTTCCCTCTTCCTGGATTCACTAAGACGGTTTAAGACTCACAGGCGGTGCACATCGACACACTTCCAGCCCCTCTGCCTCTTCTCTCTTCCTGGATTCACTCAGATGTTTTTAAAAATCACAGCTTGTGAACATGCACACAATCTTTCAGCCCCTCGGCCTCCTCCTTCTTCCTGGATTCACTCAAACGGATTTAAGACTCACAGCCGGTGCACATAGACACACGTCCAGCCCCTCTGCCTCTTCCCTCATCCTGGATTCACTCAGATGTTTTTAAAAATCACAGCTTGTGAACACGCACACACTCTTTCAGCCCCTCGGCCTCCTCCCTCTTCCTGGATTCACTCAAACGGTTTTAAGACTCACAGCCGGTGCACATCCACACACTTCCAGCCCCTCTGCCTCTTCCCTCTTCCTGGATTCACTAAGACGGTTTAAGACTCACAGGCGGTGCACATCGACACACTTCCAGCCCTTCTGCCTCTTCTCTCTTCCTGGATTCACTCAGATGTTTTTAAAAATCACAGCTTGTGAATACGCACACAATCTTTCAGCCCCTCGGCCTCCTCCTTCTTCCTGGATTCACTCAAACGGATTTAAGACTCACAGCCGGTGCACATAGACACACGTCCAGCCCCTCTGCCTCTTCTCTCTTCCTGGATTCACTCAGACGGTTTTAAGACTCACAGCCGGTGCACATCCACACACTTCCAGCCGCTCTGCATCTTCCCTATTCCTGGATTCACTGAGACGGTTTTAAGACTCACAGCCGGTGCACATCGACACACTTCCAGCCCCTCTCCCTCTTCCCTCTTCCTGGATTCACTCAGATGTTTTTAAAAATCACAGCTTGTGAACACGCACACACTCTTTCAGCCCCTCGGCCTCCTCCCTCTTCCTGGATTCACTCAAACGGTTTTAAGACTCACAGCCGGTGCACATCCACACACTTCCAGCCCCTCTGCCTCTTCCCTCTTCCTGGATTCACTTAGACGGTTTAAGAATCACAGGCGGTGCACATCCACACACTTCCAGCCCCTCTGCCTCTTCCCTCTTCCTGGATTCACTCAGATGTTTTTAAAAATAACAGCTTGTGAACACGCAGACACTCTTTCAGCCCCTCGGCCTCCTCCTTCTTCCTGGATTCACTCAAATGGTTTTAAGACTCAAAGCCGGTGCACATCGACACACTTCCAGCCCCTCTGCCTCTTCTCTCTTCCTGGATTCACTCAGACGGTTTTAAGACTCACAGCCGGTGCACATCCACACACTTCCAGCCCCTTTGCCTCTCCCCTCTTCCTGGATTCACTTAGACGGTTTTAAGACTCACAGCCTTTCCACATCCACACACTTCCAGTCCCTCTGCCTCTCCACTCTTCCTGGATTCACTCAGACGGTTTAAGACTCACAGGCAGTGCACATCCACACGCTTCCAGCCCCTCTGCCTCTTCCCTCTTCCTGGATTTACTCAAACGGTTTTCAGACTCACAGATGGTGCACATCCACACACTTCCAGCCCCTCTGCCTCTTCCCTCTTCCTGGATTCACTTAGACGGTTTAAGACTCACAGGCGGTGCACATCCACACACTTCCAGCCCCTCTGCCGCTTCCCTCTTCCTGGATTCACTCAGATGTTTTTAAAAATCACAGCTTGTGAACACGCACACAATCTTTCAGCCCCTCGGCCTCCTCCCTCTTCCTGGATTCAATCAAACGGATTTAAGACTCACAGCCGGTGCACATAGACACACTTCCAGCCCCTCTGCCTCTTCTCTCTTCCTGGATTCACTCAGACGGTTTTAAGAATCACAGCCGGTGCACATCCATAAACTTCCAGCCGCTCTGCATCTTCCCTATTCCTGGATTCACTGAGACAGTTTTAAGACTCACAGCCAGTGCACATCCACACACATTCAGCCCCACTGTCTCTTCCGTCTTCCTGGATTCACTCAAACGGTTTTAAGACTCACAGCCGTTGCACATCCATACACTTCCAGCCGCCCTGCCTCTTCCCTCTTCCTGGATTCACTCAGACGGTTGTCAGACTCACAGCCGGTACACATCCATACACTTCCAGCCGCCCTGCGTCTTCCCTATTCCTGGATTCACTGAGATGGTTTTAAGACTCATAGCCGGTGCACATCCACACACTTCCAACCCCTCTGCCTCTCCCCTCTTCCTGGATTCACTCAAACGGTTTTAAGACTCACAGCCGGTGCACATCCACACACTTCCATCCCCTCTGCCTCTTCCCTCTTCCTGGATTCACTCATACGGTTTAAGAAACACAGGCGGTGCACATCCACACACTTCCTGGACCTCTGCCTCTTCTCTCTTCCTGGATTCACTCAGACGGTTTTCAGACTCACAGCCGGTGCACATGCACACACTTCCAGCCCCTCTGCCTCTTCCCTCTTCCTGGATTCACTCAGATGTTTTTAAAAATCACAGCTTGTGAAGACGCACACACTCTTTCATCCCCTCGGCCTCCTCCCTCTTCCTGGATTCACTCAAACGGTTTTAAGACTCACAGCCGGTGCACATCGACACACTTCAAGCCCCTCTGCCTCTTCTCTCTTCCTGGATTCACTCAGACGGTTTTAAGACTCACAGGCAGTGCACATCCATACACTTCCAGCCGCCCTGTCTCTTCCCTCTTCCTGGAATCACTTAGAAGGTATAAGAATCACAGGCAGTGAACATCCACACAGTTCCAGCCCCTCTGCCTCTTCCCTGTTCCTGGATTCACTTAGACGGTTTAAGACTCACAGCTTGTGAACACGCACACACTCTTTCAGCCCCTCGGCCTCCTCCCAATTCCGGGATTCACTCAAACGGTTTTAAGACTCACAGCCGGTGCACATCCACACACTTCCAGCCGCCCTGCGTCTTCCCTATTCCTGGATTCACTGAGACAGTTTTAAGACTCACAGCCGGTGCACATCCACACACTTCCAGCCCCTCTGCCTCTTCCCTCTTCCTGGATTCACTAAGACGGTTTAAGACTCACAGGCGGTGCACATCGACACACTTCCAGCCCCTCTGCCTCTTCCCTCTTCCTGGATTCACTCAAACGGATTTAAGACTCACAGCCGGTGCACATAGACACACGTCCAACCCCTCTGCCTCTTCCCTGTTCCTGGATTCACTTAGACGGTTTAAGACTCACAGCTTGTGAACACCCACACACTCTTTCAGCCCCTCGGCCTCCTCCCTCTTCCTGGATTCACTCAAACGGATTTAAGACTCACAGCCGGTGCACATAGACACACGTCCAGCCCCTCTGCCTCTTCCCTCCTCCTGGATTCACTCAGATGTTTTTAAAAATCACAGCTTGTGAACACGCACACACTCTTTCAGCCCCTCGGCCTCCTCCCTCTTCCTGGATTCACTCAAACGGTTTTAAGACTCACAGCCGGTGCACATCCACACACTTCCAGCCCCTCTGCCTCTTCCCTCTTCCTGGATTCACTTAGACGGTTTAAGAATCACAGGCGGTGCACATCCACACACTTCCAGCCCCTCTGCCTCTTCCCTCTTCCTGGATTTACTCAAACAGTTTTCAGACTCACAGATGGTGCACATCCACACATTTCCAGCCCCTCTGCCGCTTCCCTCTTCCTGGATTCACTCAGATGTTTTTAAAAATCATAGCTTGTGAACACGCACACAATCTTTCAGCCCCTCTGCCTCTTCTCTCTTCCTGGATTCACTCAGACGGTTTTAAGAATCACAGCCGGTGCACATCCATACACTTCCAGCCGCTCTGCATCTTCCCTATTCCTGGATTCAATGAGACAGTTTTAAGACTCACAGCCAGTGCACATCCACACACTTCCAGCCCCACTGTCTCTTCCCTCTTCCTGGATTCACTCAAACGGTTTTAAGACTCACAGCCGTTGCACATCCATACACTTCCAGCCGCCCTGCCTCTTCCCTCTTCCTGGATTCACTCAGACGGTTTTCAGACTCACAGCCGGTACACATCCATACACTTCCAGCCGCCCTGCGTCTTCCCTATTCCTGGATTCACTGAGACGGTTTTAAGACTCACAGCCGGTGCACATCCACACACTTTCAGCCCCTCTGCCTGTTCCCTCTTCCTGGATTCACTCAGACAGTTTTCAGACTCACAGCCGGTGCACATCCGCACACTTCCAGCCCCTCTGCCTCTTCCCTCTTCCTGGATTCACTCAGACGGTTTTCAGACTCACAGATGGTGCACATCCACACACTTCCAGCCCCTCTGCCTCTTCCCTCTTCCTGGATTCACTTAGACGGTTTAAGACAGGCGGTGCACTTCCTGGATTCACTTAGACGGTTTAAGACAGGCGGTGCACATCCACACACTTCCAGCCCCTCTGCCTCTTCCCTCTTCCTGGATTCACTCAGATGTTTTTAAAAATCACAGCTTGTGAACACGTATACAATCTTTCAGCCCCTCGGCCACCTCCCTCTTCCTGGATTCACTCAAACGGATTTAAGACTCACAGCCGGTGCACATAGACACACTTCCAGCCCCTCTGCCTCTTCTCTCTTCCTGGATTCACTCAGACGGTTTTAAGACTCACAGCCGGTGCACGTCTATACACTTCCAGCCGCTCTGCATCTTCCCTATTCCTGGATTCACTGAGACAGTTTTAAGACGCACAGCCTGTGCACATCCACACACTTCCAGCCCCACTGTCTCTTCCCTCTTCTTGGATTCACTCAAACGGTTTTAAGACTCACAGCCGTTGCACATCCATAGACTTCCAGCCGCCCTGCCTCTTCCCTCTTCCTGGATTCACTCAGACGGTTTTCAGACTCACAGCCGGTGCACATCCATACACTTCCAGCCTCCCTGCGTCTTCCCTATTCCTGGATTCACTGAGAGGGTTTTAAGACTCACAGCCTGTGCACATCCACACACTTCCAGCCCCTCTGCCTCTTCCCTCTTCCTGGATTCACTCAGACAGTTTTCAGACTCACAGCCGGTGCACATCCGCACACTTCCAGCCCCTCTGCCTCTTCCCTCTTCCTGGATTCACTCAGACAGTTTTCAGACTCACAGCCGTTGCACATCCACACACTTTCAGTCCCTCGGCCTCTTCCCTCTTCTTGGATTCACTCAGACGGTTTTAAGACTCACAGCTGGTGCACATCCACACACTTCCAGCCCCTCTGCCTCTTCCCTCTTCCTGGATTCACTCGGACAGTTTTCAGACTCACAGCCGGTGCACATCCACACACTTCCAGCCCCTCTGCCTCTTCCCTCTTCCTGGATTCACTCAGATGTTTTTAAAAATCACAGCTTGTGAACACGCACACACTCTTTCAGCCCCTCGGCCTCCTCCCTCTTCCTGGATTCACTCAGACGGTTTTCAGACTCACAGCCGGTGCACATCCACACACATCCAGCCGCCCTGCGTCTTCCCTATTCCTGTATTCACTGAGACGGTTTTAAGACTCACAGCCGGTGCACATCCACACACTTCCAGCCCCTCTCACTCTTCCCTATTCCTGGATTCACTGAGACAGTTTTAAGACGCACAGCTTGTGCACATCCACACACTTCCAGCCCCACTGTCTCTTCCCTCTTCTTGGATTCACTCAAACGGTTTTAAGACTCACAGCCGTTGCACATCCATACACTTCCAGCCGCCTTGCCTCTTCCCTCTTCCTGGATTCACTCAGACGGTTTTCAGACTCACAGCCGGTGCACATCCATACACTTCCAGCCCCTCTGCCTCTTCCCTCTTCCTGGATTCACTCGGACAGTTTTCAGACTCACAGCCGGTGCACATCCACACACGTCCAGCGACTCTGCCTCTTCCCTCATCTTGGATTCACTCAGATGTTTTTAAAAATCACAGCTTGTGAACACGCACACACTCTTTCAGCCCCTCGGCCTCCTCCCTCTTCCTGGATTCACTCAAACGGTTTTAAGACTCACAGCCAGTGCACATCCACACACTTCCAGCCCCTCTGCCTCTTCCCTCTTCCTGGATTCACTTAGACGGTTTAAGAATCACAGGCGGTGCACATCCACACACTTCCAGCCCCTCTGTCTCTTCCCTCTTCCTGGATTCACTCAGATGTTTTTAAAAATCACAGCTTGTGAACACACACACACTCTTTCAGCCCCTCGGCCTCCTCCCAATTCCAGGATTCACTCAAACGGTTTTAAGACTCACAGCCGGTGCACATCCATACACTTCTAGCATCTCTGCCTCTTCTCTCTTCCTGGATTCACTCAGACGGTTTTAAGACTCACAGCCGGTGCACATCCATACACTTCCAACCGCCCTGCCCCTACCCTCTTCCTGGATTCTCTCAGACGGTTTTCAGACTCACAGCCAATTGCACATCCACACACTTCCAGCCCTTCTGCCTCTTCCCTCTTCCTGGATTCACTCAGATGTTTTTAAAAATCACAGCTTGTGAACACGCACACACTCTTTCAGCCCCTCGGCCTCCTCCTTCTTCCTGGATTCACTCAAATGGTTTTAAGACTCAAAGCCGGTGCACATCGACACACTTCCAGCCCCTCTGCCTCTTCTCTCTTCCTGGATTCACTCAGACGGTTTTAAGACTCACAGCCGGTGCACATCCACACACTTCCAGCCCCTTTGCCTCTCCCCTCTTCCTGGATTCACTTAGACGGTTTTAAGACTCACAGCCTTTGCACATCCACACACTTCCAGTCCCTCTGCCGCTTCCCTCTTCCTGGATTCACTCAGATGTTTTTAAAAATCACAGCTTGTGAACACGCACACAATCTTTCAGCCCCTCTGCCTCTTCTCTCTTCCTGGATTCACTCAGACGGTTTTAAGAATCACAGCCGGTGCACATCCATACACTTCCAGCCGCTCTGCATCTTCCCTATTCCTGGATTCACTGAGACAGTTTTAAGACTCACAGCCAGTGCACATCCACACACTTCCAGCCCCACTGTCTCTTCCCTCTTCCTGGATTCACTCAAACGGTTTTAAGACTCACAGCCGTTGCACATCCATACACTTCCAGCCGCCCTGCCTCTTCCCTCTTCCTGGATTCACTCAGACGGTTTTCAGACTCACAGCCGGTACACATCCATACACTTCCAGCCGCCCTGCGTCTTCCCTATTCCTGGATTCACTGAGACGGTTTTAAGACTCACAGCCGGTGCACATCCACACACTTTCAGCCCCTCTGCCTGTTCCCTCTTCCTGGATTCACTCAGACAGTTTTCAGACTCACAGCCGGTGCACATCCGCACACTTCCAGCCCCTCTGCCTCTTCCCTCTTCCTGGATTCACTCAGACGGTTTTCAGACTCACAGATGGTGCACATCCACACACTTCCAGCCCCTCTGCCTCTTCCCTCTTCCTGGATTCACTTAGACGGTTTAAGACAGGCGGTGCACTTCCTGGATTCACTTAGACGGTTTAAGACAGGCGGTGCACATCCACACACTTCCAGCCCCTCTGCCTCTTCCCTCTTCCTGGATTCACTCAAACGGTTTTAAGACTCACAGCCGTTGCACATCCATACACTTCCAGCCGCCCTGCCTCTTCCCTCTTCCTGGATTCACTCAGACGGTTTTCAGACTCACAGCCGGTACACATCCACACACTTCCAGCCCCTTTGCCTCTCCCCTCTTCCTGGATTCACTTAGACGGTTTTAAGACTCACAGCCTTTGCACATCCACACACTTCCAGTCCCTCTGCCTCTCCACTCTTCCTGGATTCACTCAGACGGTTTAAGACTCACAGGCAGTGCACATCCACACGCTTCCAGCCCCTCTGCCTCTTCCCTCTTCCTGGATTTACTCAAACGGTTTTCAGACTCACAGATGGTGCACATCCACACACTTCCAGCCCCTCTGCCGCTTCCCTCTTCCTGGATTCACTCAGATGTTTTTAAAAATCACAGCTTGTGAACACGCACACAATCTTTCAGCCCCTCTGCCTCTTCTCTCTTCCTGGATTCACTCAGACGGTTTTAAGAATCACAGCCGGTGCACATCCATACACTTCCAGCCGCTCTGCATCTTCCCTATTCCTGGATTCACTGAGACAGTTTTAAGACTCACAGCCAGTGCACATCCACACACTTCCAGCCCCACTGTCTCTTCCCTCTTCCTGGATTCACTCAAACGGTTTTAAGACTCACAGCCGTTGCACATCCATACGCTTCCAGCCGCCCTGCCTCTTCCCTCTTCCTGGATTCACTCAGACGGTTTTCAGACTCACAGCCGGTACACATCCATACACTTCCAGCCGCCCTGCGTCTTCCCTATTCCTGGATTCACTCAGATGGTTTTAAGACTCACAGCCGTTGCACATCCATACGCTTCCAGCCGCCCTGCCTCTTCCCTCTTCCTGGATTCACTCAGACGGTTTTCAGACTCACAGCCGGTACACATCCATACACTTCCAGCCGCCCTGCGTCTTCCCTATTCCTGGATTCACTCAGATGGTTTTAAGACTCACAGCCGTTGCACATCCATACGCTTCCAGCCGCCCTGCCTCTTCCCTCTTCCTGGATTCACTCAGACGGTTTTCAGACTCACAGCCGGTACACATCCATACACTTCCAGCCGCCCTGCGTCTTCCCTATTCCTGGATTCACTCAGATGGTTTTAAGACTCACAGCCGGTGCACATCCGCACACTTCCAGCCCCTCTGCCTCTTCCCTCTTCCTGGATTCACTCAGACGGTTTTCAGACTCACAGGCGGTGCACATCCACACACTTCCAGCCCCTCTGCCTCTTCCCTCTTCCTGGATTCACTCAGATGTTTTTAAAAATCACAGCTTGTGAACACGTATACAATCTTTCAGCCCCTCGGCCACCTCCCTCTTCCTGGATTCACTCAAACGGATTTAAGACTCACAGCCGGTGCACATAGACACACTTCCAGCCCCTCTGCCTCTTCTCTCTTCCTGGATTCACTCAGACTGTTTCAAGACTCACAGCCGGTGCACATCTATACACTTCCAGCCGCTCTGCATCTTCCCTATTCCTGGATTCACTGAGACAGTTTTAAGACGCACAGCCTGTGCACATCCACACACTTCCAGCCCCACTGTCTCTTCCCTCTTCTTGGATTCACTCAAACGGTTTTAAGACTCACAGCCGTTGCACATCCATACACTTCCAGCCGCCCTGCCTCTTCCCTCTTCCTGGATTCACTCAGACGGTTTTCAGACTCACAGCCGGTGCACATCCATACACTTCCAGCCGCCCTGCGTCTTCCCTATTCCTGGATTCACTGAGAGGGTTTTAAGACTCACAGCCTGTGCACATCCACACACTTCCAGCCCCTCTGCCTCTTCCCTCTTCCTGGATTCACTCAGACATTTTTCAGACTCACAGCCGGTGCACATCCGCACACTTCCAGCCCCTCTGCCTCTTCCCTCTTCCTGGATTCACTCAGACAGTTTTCAGACTCACAGCCGGTGCACATCCGCACACTTTCAGTCCCTCGGCCTCTTCCCTCTTCTTGGATTCACTCAGACGGTTTTAAGACTCACAGATGGTGCACATCCACACACTTCCAGCCCCTCTGCCTCTTCCCTCTTCCTGGATTCACTTAGACGGTTTAAGACTCACAGGCGGTGCACATCCACACACTTCCAGCCCCTCTGCGTCTTCCCTCTTCCTGGATTCACTCAGATGTTTTTAAAAATCACAGCTTGTGAACACGTATACAATCTTTCAGCCCCTCGGCCACCTCCCTCTTCCTGGATTCACTCAAACGGATTTAAGACTCACAGCCGGTGCACATAGACACACTTCCAGCCCCTCTGCCTCTTCTCTCTTCCTGGATTCACTCAGACTGTTTCAAGACTCACAGCTGGTGCACATCTATACACTTCCAGCCGCTCTGCATCTTCCCTATTCCTGGATTCACTGAGACAGTTTTAAGACGCACAGCCTGTGCACATCCACACACTTCCAGCCCCACTGTCTCTTCCCTCTTCTTGGATTCACTCAAACGGTTTTAAGACTCACAGCCGTTGCACATCCATACACTTCCAGCCGCCCTGCCTCTTCCCTCTTCCTGGATTCACTCAGACGGTTTTCAGACTCACAGCCGGTGCACATCCATACACTTCCAGCCGCCCTGCGTCTTCCCTATTCCTGGATTCACTGAGAGGGTTTTAAGACTCACAGCCTGTGCACATCCACACACTTCCAGCCCCTCTGCCTCTTCCCTCTTCCTGGATTCACTCAGACAGTTTTCAGACTCACAGCCGGTGCACATCCGCACACTTCCAGCCCCTCTGCCTCTTCCCTCTTCCTGGATTCACTCAGACAGTTTTCAGACTCACAGCCGGTGCACATCCGCACACTTTCAGTCCCTCGGCCTCTTCCCTCTTCTTGGATTCACTCAGACGGTTTTAAGACTCACAGCTGGTGCACATCCACACACTTCCAGCCCCTCTGCCTCTTCCCTCTTCCTGGATTCACTCGGACAGTTTTCAGACTCACAGCCGGTGCACATCCACACACTTCCAGCCCCTCTGCCTCTTCCCTCTTCCTGGATTCACTCAGATGTTTTTAAAAATCACAGCTTGTGAACACGCACACACTCTTTCAGCCCCTCGGCCTCCTCCCTCTTCCTGGATTCACTCAGACGGTTTTCAGACTCACAGCCGGTGCACATCCACACACATCCAGCCGCCCTGCGTCTTCCCTATTCCTGGATTCACTGAGACGGTTTTAAGACTCACAGCCGGTGCACATCCACACACTTCCAGCCCCTCTCACTCTTCCCTCTTCCTGGATTCACTTAGACGGTTTTCAGACTCACAGATGGTGCACATCCACACACTTCCAGCCCCTCTGCCTCTTCCCTCTTCCTGGATTCACTTAGACGGTTTAAGACTCACAGGCGGTGCACATCGACACACTTCCAGCCCCTCTGCCTCTTCTCTCTTCCTGGATTCACTCAGATGTTTTTAAAAATCACAGCTTGTGAACACGCACACAATCGTTCAGCCCCTCGGCCTCCTCCCTCTTCCTGGATTCACTCAAACGGATTTAAGACTCACAGCCGGTGCACATAGACACACTTCCAGCCCCTCTGCCTCATCTCTCTTCCTGGATTCACTCAGACGGTTTTAAGACTCACAGCCGGTGCACATCCATACACTTCCAGCCGCTCTGCATCTTCCCTATTCCTGGATTCACTGAGACGGTTTTAAGACTCACAGCCGGTGCACAACGACACACTTCCAGCCCCTCTGCCTCTTCTCTCTTCCTGGATTCACTCAGATGTTTTTAAAAATCATAGCTTGTGAACACGCACACACTCTTTCAGCCCCTCGGCCCCCTCCCTCTTCCTGGATTCACTCAAACGGCATGAAGACTCACAGGCGGTGCACATCCACACACTTCCAGCCACTCTGCCTCTTCCCTCTTCCTGGATTCACTCAGATGTTTTTGAAAATCACAGCTTGTGAACAAGGACACACTCTTTCAGCCCCTCGACCTCCTCCCAATTCCGGGATTCACTCAAACGGGTTTAAGACTCACAGCCGGTGCACATCCACACACTTCCAACCGCCCTGCGTCTTCCCTATTCCTGGATTCACTGAGACGGTTTTAAGACTCACAGCTGGTGCACATCCACACACTTCCAGCCCTTCTCACTCTTCCCTCTTCCTGGATTCACTTAGACGGTTTAAGAATCACAGGCGGTGCACATCCACACACTTCCAGCCCCTCTGTCTCTTCCCTCTTCCTGGATTCACTCAGATGTTTTTAAAAATCACAGCTTGTGAACACACACACACTCTTTCAGCCCCTCGGCCTCCTCCCAATTCCAGGA
Organism: Natrix helvetica; assembly: GCF_964273705.1. Lineage (NCBI taxonomy): Eukaryota > Metazoa > Chordata > Lepidosauria > Squamata > Natricidae > Natrix > Natrix helvetica. The sequence goes on from NC_138555.1 coordinate 32,582,059, forward strand.
TTCACTCAAACGGTTTTAAGACTCACAGCCGGTGCACATCCATACACTTCTAGCATCTCTGCCTCTTCTCTCTTCCTGGATTCACTCAGACGGTTTTAAGACTCACAGCCGGTGCACATCCATACACTTCCAACCGCCCTGCCCCTACCCTCTTCCTGGATTCTCTCAGACGGTTTTCAGACTCACAGCCAATTGCACATCCACACACTTCCAGCCCTTCTGCCTCTCCCCTCTTCCTGGATTCACTTAGACGGTTTTAAGACTCACAGCCTTTGCACATCCACACACTTCCAGTCCCTCTGCCGCTTCCCTCTTCCTGGATTCACTCAGATGTTTTTAAAAATCACAGCTTGTGAACACGCACACACTCTTTCAGCCCCTCTGCCTCTTCTCTCTTCCTGGATTCACTCAGACGGTTTTAAGAATCACAGCCGGTGCACATCCATACACTTCCAGCCGCTCTGCATCTTCCCTATTCCTGGATTCACTGAGACAGTTTTAAGACTCACAGCCAGTGCACATCCATACACTTCCAGCCCCACTGTCTCTTCCCTCTTCCTGGATTCACTCAAACGGTTTTAAGACTCACAGCCGTTGCACATCCATACACTTCCAGCCGCCCTGCCTCTTCCCTCTTCCTGGATTCACTCAGACGGTTTTCAGACTCACAGCCGGTACACATCCATACACTTCCAGCCGCCCTGCGTCTTCCCTATTCCTGGATTCACTGAGACAGTTTTAAGACTCACAGCCGGTGCACATCCACACACTTTCAGCCCCTCTACCTGTTCCCTCTTCCTGGATTCACTCAGACAGTTTTCAGACTCACAGCCGGTGCACATCCGCACACTTCCAGCCCCTCTGCCTCTTCCCTCTTCCTGGATTCACTCAGACGGTTTTCAGACTCACAGATGGTGCACATCCACACACTTCCAGCCCCTCTGCCTCTTCCCTCTTCCTGGATTCACTTAGACGGTTTAAGACAGGCGGTGCACTTCCTGGATTCACTTAGACGGTTTAAGACAGGCGGTGCACATCCACACACTTCCAGCCCCTCTGCCTCTTCCCTCTTCCTGGATTCACTCAGATGTTTTTAAAAATCACAGCTTGTGAACACGTATACAATCTTTCAGCCCCTCGGCCACCTCCCTCTTCCTGGATTCACTCAAACGGATTTAAGACTCACAGCCGGTGCACATAGACACACTTCCAGCCCCTCTGCCTCTTCTCTCTTCCTGGATTCACTCAGACGGTTTTAAGACTCACAGCCGGTGCACATCTATACACTTCCAGCCGCTCTGCATCTTCCCTATTCCTGGATTCACTGAGACAGTTTTAAGACGCACAGCCTGTGCACATCCACACACTTCAAGCCCCACTGTCTCTTCCCTCTTCTTGGATTCACTCAAACGGTTTTAAGACTCACAGCCGTTGCACATCCATAGACTTCCAGCCGCCCTGCCTCTTCCCTCTTCCTGGATTCACTCAGACGGTTTTCAGACTCACAGCCGGTGCACATCCATACACTTCCAGCCGCCCTGCGTCTTCCCTATTCCTGGATTCACTGAGAGGGTTTTAAGACTCACAGCCTGTGCACATCCACACACTTCCAGCCCCTCTGCCTCTTCCCTCTTCCTGGATTCACTCAGACAGTTTTCAGACTCACAGCCGGTGCACATCCGCACACTTCCAGCCCCTTTGCCTCTTCCCTCTTCCTGGATTCACTCAGACAGTTTTCAGACTCACAGCCGTTGCACATCCACACACTTTCAGTCCCTCGGCCTCTTCCCACTTCTTGGATTCACTCAGACGGTTTTAAGACTCACAGCTGGTGCACATCCACACACTTCCAGCCCCTCTGCCTCTTCCCTCTTCCTGGATTCACTCGGACAGTTTTCAGACTCACAGCCGGTGCACATCCACACACTTCCAGCCCCTCTGCCTCTTCCCTCTTCCTGGATTCACTCAGATGTTTTTAAAAATCACAGCTTGTGAACACGCACACACACTTTCAGCCCCTCGGCCTCCTCCCTCTTCCTGGATTCACTCAGACGGTTTTCAGACTCACAGCCGGTGCACATCCACACACATCCAGCCGCCCTGCGTCTTCCCTATTCCTGGATTCACTGAGACGGTTTTAAGACTCACAGCCGGTGCACATCCACACACTTCCAGCCCCTCTCACTCTTCCCTATTCCTGGATTCACTGAGACAGTTTTAAGACGCACAGCCTGTGCACATCCACACACTTCCAGCCCCACTGTCTCTTCCCTCTTCTTGGATTCACTCAAACGGTTTTAAGACTCACAGCCGTTGCACATCCATACACTTCCAGCCGCCTTGCCTCTTCCCTCTTCCTGGATTCACTCAGACGGTTTTCAGACTCACAGCCGGTGCACATCCATACACTTCCAGGCGCCCTGCGTCTTCCCTATTCCTGGATTCACTGAGAGGGTTTTAAGACTCACAGCCTGTGCACATCCACACACTTCCAGCCCCTCTGCCTCTTCCCTCTTCCTGGATTCACTCAGACAGTTTTCAGACTCACAGCCGGTGCACATCCGCACACTTCCAGCCCCACTGCCTCTTCCCTCTTCCTGGATTCACTCGGACAGTTTTCAGACTCACAGGCGGTGCACATCCACACACTTCCAGCCCCTCTGTCTCTTCCCTCTTCCTGGATTCACTCAGATGTTTTTAAAAATCACAGCTTGTGAACACACACACACTCTTTCAGCCCCTCGGCCTCCTCCCAATTCCAGGATTCACTCAAACGGTTTTAAGACTCACAGCCGGTGCACATCCATACACTTCTAGCATCTCTGCCCCTTCTCTCTTCCTGGATTCACTCAGACGGTTTTAAGACTCACAGCCGGTGCACATCCATACACTTCCAACCGCCCTGCCCCTACCCTCTTCCTGGATTCTCTCAGACGGTTTTCAGACTCACAGCCAATTGCACATCCACACACTTCCAGCCCTTCTGCCTCTTCCCTCTTCCTGGATTCACTCAGATGTTTTTAAAAATCACAGCTTGTGAACACGCACACACTCTTTCAGCCCCTCGGCCTCCTCCCTCTTCCTGGATTCACTCAAACGGTTTTAAGACTCACAGCCGGTGCACATCGACACACTTCCAGCCCCTCTGCCTCTTATCTCTTCCTGGATTCACTCAGACGGTTTTAAGACTCACAGCCGGTGCACATCCACACACTTCCAGCCCATCTGCCTCTTCCCTCTTCCTGGATTCACTCAGACGGTTTTAAGACTCACAGGCACTGCACATCCACACACTTCCAGCCGCCCTGCCTCTTCCCTCTTCCTGGATTCACTCAAACGGTTTTAAGACTCACAGCCGGTGCACATCCATACACTTCCAGCCGCCCTGCCTCTTCCCTCTTCCTGGATTCACTCAGACGGTTTTCAGACTCACAGCCGGTGCACATCCACACACTTCCAGCCCCTCTGCCTCTTCCCTCTTCCTGGATTCACTGAGACGGTTAAAGAAACACAGCCGGTGCACATCCACACACTTCCAGCCCCTTTGCCTCTCCCCTCTTCCTGGATTCACTTAGACGGTTTTAAGACTCACAGCCTTTGCACATCCACACACTTCCAGTCCCTCTGCCTCTCCACTCTTCCTGGATTCACTCAGACGGTTTAAGACTCACAGGCAGTGCACATCCACATGCTTCCAGCCCCTCTGCCTCTTCCCTCTTCCTGGATTTACTCAAACGGTTTTCAGACTCACAGATGGTGCACATCCACACACTTCCAGCCCCTCTGCCGCTTCCCTCTTCCTGGATTCACTCAGATGTTTTTAAAAATCACAGCTTGTGAACACGCACACAATCTTTCAGCCCCTCTGCCTCTTCTCTCTTCCTGGATTCACTCAGACGGTTTTAAGAATCACAGCCGGTGCACATCCATACACTTCCAGCCGCTCTGCATCTTCCCTATTCCTGGATTCACTGAGACAGTTTTAAGACTCACAGCCAGTGCACATCCACACACTTCCAGCCCCACTGTCTCTTCCCTCTTCCTGGATTCACTCAAACGGTTTTAAGACTCACAGCCGTTGCACATCCATACGCTTCCAGCCGCCCTGCCTCTTCCCTCTTCCTGGATTCACTCAGACGGTTTTCAGAATCACAGCCGGTACACATCCATACACTTCCAGCCGCCCTGCGTCTTCCCTATTCCTGGATTCACTCAGATGGTTTTAAGACTCACAGCCGTTGCACATCCATACGCTTCCAGCCGCCCTGCCTCTTCCCTCTTCCTGGATTCACTCAGACGGTTTTCAGACTCACAGCCGGTACACATCCATACACTTCCAGCCGCCCTGCGTCTTCCCTATTCCTGGATTCACTCAGATGGTTTTAAGACTCACAGCCGGTGCACATCCGCACACTTCCAGCCCCTCTGCCTCTTCCCTCTTCCTGGATTCACTCAGACGGTTTTCAGACTCACAGGCGGTGCACATCCACACACTTCCAGCCCCTCTGCCTCTTCCCTCTTCCTGGATTCACTCAGATGTTTTTAAAAATCACAGCTTGTGAACACGTATACAATCTTTCAGCCCCTCGGCCACCTCCCTCTTCCTGGATTCACTCAAACGGATTTAAGACTCACAGCCGGTGCACATAAACACACTTCCAGCCCCTCTGCCTCTTCTCTCTTCCTGGATTCACTCAGACTGTTTCAAGACTCACAGCCGGTGCACATCTATACACTTCCAGCCGCTCTGCATCTTCCCTATTCCTGGATTCACTGAGACAGTTTTAAGACGCACAGCCTGTGCACATCCACACACTTCCAGCCCCACTGTCTCTTCCCTCTTCCTGGATTCACTTAGACGGTTTAAGACTCACAGGCGGTGCACATCCACACACTTCCAGCCCCTCTGCGTCTTCCCTCTTCCTGGATTCACTCAGATGTTTTTAAAAATCACAGCTTGTGAACACGTATACAATCTTTCAGCCCCTCGGCCACCTCCCTCTTCCTGGATTCACTCAAACGGATTTAAGACTCACAGCCGGTGTACATAGACACACTTCCAGCCCCTCTGCCTCTTCTCTCTTCCTGGATTCACTCAGACTGTTTCAAGACTCACAGCCGGTGCACATCTATACACTTCCAGCCGCTCTGCATCTTCCCTATTCCTGGATTCACTGAGACAGTTTAAGTCTCACAGGCAGTGCACATCCACACGCTTCCAGCCCCTCTGCCTCTTACCTCTTCCTGGATTTACTCAAACGGTTTTCAGACTCACAGATGGTGCACATCCACACACTTCCAGCCCCTCTGCCGCTTCCCTCTTCCTGGATTCACTCAGATGTTTTTAAAAATCACAGCTTGTGAACACGCACACAATCTTTCAGCCCCTCTGCCTCTTCTCTCTTCCTGGATTCACTCAGACGGTTTTAAGAATCACAGCCGGTGCACATCCATACACTTCCAGCCGCTCTGCATCTTCCCTATTCCTGGATTCACTGAGACAGTTTTAAGACTCACAGCCAGTGCACATCCACACACTTCCAGCCCCACTGTCTCTTCCCTCTTCCTGGATTCACTCAAACGGTTTTAAGACTCACAGCCGTTGCACATCCATACGCTTCCAGCCGCCCTGCCTCTTCCCTCTTCCTGGATTCACTCAGACGGTTTTCAGACTCACAGCCGGTACACATCCATACACTTCCAGCCGCCCTGCGTCTTCCCTATTCCTGGATTCACTCAGATGGTTTTAAGACTCACAGCCGTTGCACATCCATACGCTTCCAGCCGCCCTGCCTCTTCCCTCTTCCTGGATTCACTCAGACGGTTTTCAGACTCACAGCCGGTACACATCCATACACTTCCAGCCGCCCTGCGTCTTCCCTATTCCTGGATTCACTCAGATGGTTTTAAGACTCACAGCCGGTGCACATCCGCACACTTCCAGCCCCTCTAGCTCTTCCCTCTTCCTGGATTCACTCAGATGTTTTTAAAAATCACAGCTTGTGAACACGTATACAATCTTTCAGCCCCTCGGCCACCTCCCTCTTCCTGGATTCACTCAAACGGATTTAAGACTCACAGCCGGTGCACATAGACACACTTCCAGCCCCTCTGCCTCTTCTCTCTTCCTGGATTCACTCAGACTGTTTCAAGACTCACAGCCGGTGCACATCTATACACTTCCAGCCGCTCTGCATCTTCCCTATTCCTGGATTCACTGAGACAGTTTTAAGACGCACAGCCTGTGCACATCCACACACGTCCAGCCCCACTGTCTCTTCCCTCTTCTTGGATTCACTCAAACGGTTTTAAGACTCACAGCCGTTGCACATCCATACACTTCCAGCCGCCCTGCCTCTTCCCTCTTCCTGGATTCACTCAGACGGTTTTCAGACTCACAGCCGGTGCACATCCATACACTTCCAGCCCCTCTGCCTCTTCCCTCTTCCTGGATTCACTTAGACGGTTTAAGACAGGCGGTGCACATCCACACACTTCCAGCCCCTCTGCCTCTTCCCTCTTCCTGGATTCACTCAGATGTTTTTAAAAATCACAGCTTGTGAACACGTATACAATCTTTCAGCCCCTCGGCCACCTCCCTCTTCCTGGATTCACTCAAACGGATTTAAGACTCACAGCTGGTGCACATCCACACACTTCCAGCCCCTCTGCCTCTTCCCTCTTCCTGGATTCACTCGGACAGTTTTCAGACTCACAGCCGGTGCACATCCACACACTTCCAGCCCCTCTGCCTCTTCCCTCTTCCTGGATTCACTCAGATGTTTTTAAAAATCACAGCTTGTGAACACGCACACACTCTTTCAGCCCCTCGGCCTCCTCCCTCTTCCTGGATTCACTCAGACGGTTTTCAGACTCACAGCCGGTGCACATCCACACACATCCAGCCGCCCTGCGTCTTCCCTATTCCTGGATTCACTGAGACGGTTTTAAGACTCACAGCCGGTGCACATCCACACACTTCCAGCCCCTCTCACTCTTCCCTCTTCCTGGATTCACTTAGACGGTTTTCAGACTCACAGATGGTGCACATCCACACACTTCCAGCCCCTCTGCCTCTTCCCTCTTCCTGGATTCACTTAGACGGTTTAAGACTCACAGGCGGTGCACATCGACACACTTCCAGCCCCTCTGCCTCTTCTCTCTTCCTGGATTCACTCAGATGTTTTTAAAAATCACAGCTTGTGAACACGCACACAATCGTTCAGCCCCTCGGCCTCCTCCCTCTTCCTGGATTCACTCAAACGGATTTAAGACTCACAGCCGGTGCACATAGACACACTTCCAGCCCCTCTGCCTCATCTCTCTTCCTGGATTCACTCAGACGGTTTTAAGACTCACAGCCGGTGCACATCCATACACTTCCAGCCGCTCTGCATCTTCCCTATTCCTGGATTCACTGAGACGGTTTTAAGACTCACAGCCGGTGCACAACGACACACTTCCAGCCCCTCTGACTCTTCTCTCTTCCTGGATTCACTCAGATGTTTTTAAAAATCATAGCTTGTGAACACGCACACACTCTTTCAGCCCCTCGGCCTCCTCCCTCTTCCTGGATTCACTCAAACGGCATGAAGACTCACAGGCGGTGCACATCCACACACTTCCAGCCACTCTGCCTCTTCCCTCTTCCTGGATTCACTCAGATGTTTTTGAAAATCACAGCTTGTGAACAAGGACACACTCTTTCAGCCCCTCGACCTCCTCCCAATTCCGGGATTCACTCAAACGGGTTTAAGACTCACAGCCGGTGCACATCCACACACTTCCAACCGCCCTGCGTCTTCCCTATTCCTGGATTCACTGAGACGGTTTTAAGACTCACAGCTGGTGCACATCCACACACTTCCAGCCCTTCTCACTCTTCCCTCTTCCTGGATTCACTTAGACGGTTTAAGAATCACAGGCGGTGCACATCCACACACTTCCAGCCCCTCTGTCTCTTCCCTCTTCCTGGATTCACTCAGATGTTTTTAAAAATCACAGCTTGTGAACACACACACACTCTTTCAGCCCCTCGGCCTCCTCCCAATTCCAGGATTCACTCAAACGGTTTTAAGACTCACAGCCGGTGCACATCCATACACTTCTAGCATCTCTGCCTCTTCTCTCTTCCTGGATTCACTCAGACGGTTTTAAGACTCACAGCCGGTGCACATCCATACACTTCCAACCGCCCTGCCCCTACCCTCTTCCTGGATTCTCTCAGACGGTTTTCAGACTCACAGCCAATTGCACATCCACACACTTCCAGCCCTTCTGCCTCTCCCCTCTTCCTGGATTCACTTAGACGGTTTTAAGACTCACAGCCTTTGCACATCCACACACTTCCAGTACCTCTGCCGCTTCCCTCTTCCTGGATTCACTCAGATGTTTTTAAAAATCACAGCTTGTGAACACGCACACAATCTTTCAGCCCCTCTGCCTCTTCTCTCTTCCTGGATTCACTCAGACGGTTTTAAGAATCACAGCCGGTGCACATCCATACACTTCCAGCCGCTCTGCATCTTCCCTATTCCTGGATTCACTGAGACAGTTTTAAGACTCACAGCCAGTGCACATCCATACACTTCCAGCCCCACTGTCTCTTCCCTCTTCCTGGATTCACTCAAACGGTTTTAAGACTCACAGCCGTTGCACATCCATACACTTCCAGCCGCCCTGCCTCTTCCCTCTTCCTGGATTCACTCAGACGGTTTTCAGACTCACAGCCGGTACACATCCATACACTTCCAGCCGCCCTGCGTCTTCCCTATTCCTGGATTCACTGAGACAGTTTTAAGACTCACAGCCGGTGCACATCCACACACTTTCAGCCCCTCTGCCTGTTCCCTCTTCCTGGATTCACTCAGACAGTTTTCAGACTCACAGCCGGTGCACATCCGCACACTTCCAGCCCCTCTGCCTCTTCCCTCTTCCTGGATTCACTCAGACGGTTTTCAGACTCACAGATGGTGCACATCCACACACTTCCAGCCCCTCTGCCTCTTCCCTCTTCCTGGATTCACTTAGACGGTTTAAGACAGGCGGTGCACTTCCTGGATTCACTTAGACGGTTTAAGACAGGCGGTGCACATCCACACACTTCCAGCCCCTCTGCCTCTTCCCTCTTCCTGGATTCACTCAGATGTTTTTAAAAATCACAGCTTGTGAACACGTATACAATCTTTCAGCCCCTCGGCCACCTCCCTCTTCCTGGATTCACTCAAACGGATTTAAGACTCACAGCCGGTGCACATAGACACACTTCCAGCCCCTCTGCCTCTTCTCTCTTCCTGGATTCACTCAGACGGTTTTAAGACTCACAGCCGGTGCACATCTATACACTTCCAGCCGCTCTGCATCTTCCCTATTCCTGGATTCACTGAGACAGTTTTAAGATGCACAGCCTGTGCACATCCACACACTTCAAGCCCCACTGTCTCTTCCCTCTTCTTGGATTCACTCAAACGGTTTTAAGACTCACAGCCGTTGCACATCCATAGACTTCCAGCCGCCCTGCCTCTTCCCTCTTCCTGGATTCACTCAGACGGTTTTCAGACTCACAGCCGGTGCACATCCATACACTTCCAGCCGCCCTGCGTCTTCCCTATTCCTGGATTCACTGAGAGGGTTTTAAGACTCACAGCCTGTGCACATCCACACACTTCCAGCCCCTCTGCCTCTTCCCTCTTCCTGGATTCACTCAGACAGTTTTCAGACTCACAGCCGGTGCACATCCGCACACTTCCAGCCCCTCTGCCTCTTCCCTCTTCCTGGATTCACTCAGACAGTTTTCAGACTCACAGCCGTTGCACATCCACACACTTTCAGTCCCTCGGCCTCTTCCCACTTCTTGGATTCACTCAGACGGTTTTAAGACTCACAGCTGGTGCACATCCACACACTTCCAGCCCCTCTGCCTCTTCCCTCTTCCTGGATTCACTCGGACAGTTTTCAGACTCACAGCCGGTGCACATCCACACACTTCCAGCCCCTCTGCCTCTTCCCTCTTCCTGGATTCACTCAGATGTTTTTAAAAATCACAGCTTGTGAACACGCACACACACTTTCAGCCCCTCGGCCTCCTCCCTCTTCCTGGATTCACTCAGACGGTTTTCAGACTCACAGCCGGTGCACATCCACACACATCCAGCCGCCCTGCGTCTTCCCTATTCCTGGATTCACTGAGACGGTTTTAAGACTCACAGCCGGTGCACATCCACACACTTCCAGCCCCTCTCACTCTTCCCTATTCCTGGATTCACTGAGACAGTTTTAAGACGCACAGCCTGTGCACATCCACACACTTCCAGCCCCACTGTCTCTTCCCTCTTCTTGGATTCACTCAAACGGTTTTAAGACTCACAGCCGTTGCACATCCATACACTTCCAGCCGCCTTGCCTCTTCCCTCTTCCTGGATTCACTCAGACGGTTTTCAGACTCACAGCCGGTGCACATCCATACACTTCCAGCCGCCCTGCGTCTTCCCTATTCCTGGATTCACTGAGAGGGTTTTAAGACTCACAGCCTGTGCACATCCACACACTTCCAGCCCCTCTGCCTCTTCCCTCTTCCTGGATTCACTCAGACAGTTTTCAGACTCACAGCCGGTGCACATCCGCACACTTCCAGCCCCTCTGCCTCTTCCCTCTTCCTGGATTCACTCAGACAGTTTTCAGACTCACAGCCGTTGCACATCCACACACTTTCAGTCCCTCGGCCTCTTCCCTCTTCTTGGATTCACTCAGACGGTTTTAAGAGTCACAGCTGGTGCACATCCACACACTTCCAGCCCCTCTGCCTCTTCCCTCTTCCTGGATTCACTCGGACAGTTTTCAGACTCACAGGCGGTGCACATCCACACACTTCCAGCCCCTCTGTCTCTTCCCTCTTCCTGGATTCACTCAGATGTTTTTAAAAATCACAGCTTGTGAACACACACACACTCTTTCAGCCCCTCGGCCTCCTCCCAATTCCAGGATTCACTCAAACGGTTTTAAGACTCACAGCCGGTGCACATCCATACACTTCTAGCATCTCTGCCTCTTCTCTCTTCCTGGATTCACTCAGACGGTTTTAAGACTCACAGCCGGTGCACATCCATACACTTCCAACCGCCCTGCCCCTACCCTCTTCCTGGATTCTCTCAGACGGTTTTCAGACTCACAGCCAATTGCACATCCACACACTTCCAGCCCTTCTGCCTCTTCCCTCTTCCTGGATTCACTCAGATGTTTTTAAAAATCACAGCTTGTGAACACGCACACACTCTTTCAGCCCCTCGGCCTCCTCCCTCTTCCTGGATTCACTCAAACGGTTTTAAGACTCACAGCCGGTGCACATCGACACACTTCCAGCCCCTCTGCCTCTTCTCTCTTCCTGGATTCACTCAGACGGTTTTAAGACTCACAGCCGGTGCACATCCACACACTTCCAGCCCATCTGCCTCTTCCCTCTTCCTGGATTCACTCAGACGGTTTTAAGACTCACAGGCACTGCACATCCACACACTTCCAGCCGCCCTGCCTCTTCCCTCTTCCTGGATTCACTCAAACGGTTTTAAGACTCACAGCCGGTGCACATCCATACACTTCCAGCCGCCCTGCCTCTTCCCTCTTCCTGGATTCACTCAGACGGTTTTCAGACTCACAGCCGGTGCACATCCACACACTTCCAGCCCCTCTGCCTCTTCCCTCTTCCTGGATTCACTGAGACGGTTAAAGAAACACAGCCGGTGCACATCCACACACTTCCAGCCCCTTTGCCTCTCCCCTCTTCCTGGATTCACTTAGACGGTTTTAAGACTCACAGCCTTTGCACATCCACACACTTCCAGTCCCTCTGCCTCTCCACTCTTCCTGGATTCACTCAGACGGTTTAAGACTCACAGGCAGTGCACATCCACATGCTTCCAGCCCCTCTGCCTCTTCCCTCTTCCTGGATTTACTCAAACGGTTTTCAGACTCACAGATGGTGCACATCCACACACTTCCAGCCCCTCTGCCGCTTCCCTCTTCCTGGATTCACTCAGATGTTTTTAAAAATCACAGCTTGTGAACACGCACACAATCTTTCAGCCCCTCTGCCTCTTCTCTCTTCCTGGATTCACTCAGACGGTTTTAAGAATCACAGCCGGTGCACATCCATACACTTCCAGCCGCTCTGCATCTTCCCTATTCCTGGATTCACTGAGACAGTTTTAAGACTCACAGCCAGTGCACATCCACACACTTCCAGCCCCACTGTCTCTTCCCTCTTCCTGGATTCACTCAAACGGTTTTAAGACTCACAGCCGTTGCACATCCATACGCTTCCAGCCGCCCTGCCTCTTCCCTCTTCCTGGATTCACTCAGACGGTTTTCAGAATCACAGCCAGTACACATCCATACACTTCCAGCCGCCCTGCGTCTTCCCTATTCCTGGATTCACTCAGATGGTTTTAAGACTCACAGCCGTTGCACATCCATACGCTTCCAGCCGCCCTGCCTCTTCCCTCTTCCTGGATTCACTCAGACGGTTTTCAGACTCACAGCCGGTACACATCCATACACTTCCAGCCGCCCTGCGTCTTCCCTATTCCTGGATTCACTCAGATGGTTTTAAGACTCACAGCCGGTGCACATCCGCACACTTCCAGCCCCTCTGCCTCTTCCCTCTTCCTGGATTCACTCAGACGGTTTTCAGACTCACAGGCGGTGCACATCCACACACTTCCAGCCCCTCTGCCTCTTCCCTCTTCCTGGATTCACTCAGATGTTTTTAAAAATCACAGCTTGTGAACACGTATACAATCTTTCAGCCCCTCGGCCACCTCCCTCTTCCTGGATTCACTCAAACGGATTTAAGACTCACAGCCGGTGCACATAGACACACTTCCAGCCCCTCTGCCTCTTCTCTCTTCCTGGATTCACTCAGACTGTTTCAAGACTCACAGCCGGTGCACATCTATACACTTCCAGCCGCTCTGCATCTTCCCTATTCCTGGATTCACTGAGACAGTTTTAAGACGCACAGCCTGTGCACATCCACACACTTCCAGCCCCACTGTCTCTTCCCTCTTCTTGGATTCACTCAAACGGTTTTAAGACTCACAGCCGTTGCACATCCATACACTTTCAGCCGCCCTGCCTCTTCCCTCTTCCTGGATTCACTCAGACGGTTTTCAGACTCACAGCCGGTGCACATCCATACACTTCCAGCCGCCCTGCGTCTTCCCTATTCCTGGATTCACTGAGAGGGTTTTAAGACTCACAGCCTGTGCACATCCACACACTTCCAGCCCCTCTGCCTCTTCCCTCTTCCTGGATTCACTCAGACAGTTTTCAGACTCACAGCCGGTGCACATCCGCACACTTCCAGCCCCTCTGCCTCTTCCCTCTTCCTGGATTCACTCAGACAGTTTTCAGACTCACAGCCGGTGCACATCCGCACACTTTCAGTCCCTCGGCCTCTTCCCTCTTCTTGGATTCACTCAGACGGTTTTAAGACTCACAGATGGTGCACATCCACACACTTCCAGCCCCTCTGCCTCTTCCCTCTTCCTGGATTCACTTAGACGGTTTAAGACTCACAGGCGGTGCACATCCACACACTTCCAGCCCCTCTGCGTCTTCCCTCTTCCTGGATTCACTCAGATGTTTTTAAAAATCACAGCTTGTGAACACGTATACAATCTTTCAGCCCCTCGGCCACCTCCCTCTTCCTGGATTCACTCAAACGGATTTAAGACTCACAGCCGGTGTACATAGACACACTTCCAGCCCCTCTGCCTCTTCTCTCTTCCTGGATTCACTCAGACTGTTTCAAGACTCACAGCCGGTGCACATCTATACACTTCCAGCCGCTCTGCATCTTCCCTATTCCTGGATTCACTGAGACAGTTTAAGTCTCACAGGCAGTGCACATCCACACGCTTCCAGCCCCTCTGCCTCTTACCTCTTCCTGGATTTACTCAAACGGTTTTCAGACTCACAGATGGTGCACATCCACACACTTCCAGCCCCTCTGCCGCTTCCCTCTTCCTGGATTCACTCAGATGTTTTTAAAAATCACAGCTTGTGAACACGCACACAATCTTTCAGCCCCTCTGCCTCTTCTCTCTTCCTGGATTCACTCAGACGGTTTTAAGAATCACAGCCGGTGCACATCCATACACTTCCAGCCGCTCTGCATCTTCCCTATTCCTGGATTCACTGAGACAGTTTTAAGACTCACAGCCAGTGCACATCCACACACTTCCAGCCCCACTGTCTCTTCCCTCTTCCTGGATTCACTCAAACGGTTTTAAGACTCACAGCCGTTGCACATCCATACGCTTCCAGCCGCCCTGCCTCTTCCCTCTTCCTGGATTCACTCAGATGGTTTTAAGACTCACAGCCGTTGCACATCCATACGCTTCCAGCCGCCCTGCCTCTTCCCTCTTCCTGGATTCACTCAGACGGTTTTCAGACTCACAGCCGGTACACATCCATACACTTCCAGCCGCCCTGCGTCTTCCCTATTCCTGGATTCACTCAGATGGTTTTAAGACTCACAGCCGGTGCACATCCGCACACTTCCAGCCCCTCTGCCTCTTCCCTCTTCCTGGATTCACTTAGATGTTTTTAAAAATCACAGCTTGTGAACACGTATACAATCTTTCAGCCCCTCGGCCACCTCCCTCTTCCTGGATTCACTCAAACGGATTTAAGACTCACAGCCGGTGCACATAGACACACTTCCAGCCCCTCTGCCTCTTCTCTCTTCCTGGATTCACTCAGACTGTTTCAAGACTCACAGCCGGTGCACATCTATACACTTCCAGCCGCTCTGCATCTTCCCTATTCCTGGATTCACTGAGACAGTTTTAAGACGCACAGCCTGTGCACATCCACACACTTCCAGCCCCACTGTCTCTTCCCTCTTCTTGGATTCACTCAAACGGTTTTAAGACTCACAGCCGTTGCACATCCATACACTTCCAGCCGCCCTGCCTCTTCCCTCTTCCTGGATTCACTCAGACGGTTTTCAGACTCACAGCCGGTGCACATCCATACACTTCCAGCCCCTCTGCCTCTTCCCTCTTCCTGGATTCACTCAGACAGTTTTCAGACTCACAGCCGGTGCACATCCGCACACTTCCAGCCCCTCTGCCTCTTCCCTCTTCCTGGATTCACTCAGACAGTTTTCAGACTCACAGCCGGTGCACATCCGCACACTTTCAGTCCCTCGGCCTCTTCCCTCTTCTTGGATTCACTCAGACGGTTTTAAGACTCACAGCTGGTGCACATCCACACACTTCCAGCCCCTCTGCCTCTTCCCTCTTCCTGGATTCACTCGGACAGTTTTCAGACTCACAGCCGGTGCACATCCACACACTTCCAGCCCCTCTGCCTCTTCCCTCTTCCTGGATTCACTCAGATGTTTTTAAAAATCACAGCTTGTGAACACGCACACACTCTTTCAGCCCCTCGGCCTCCTCCCTCTTCCTGGATTCACTCAGACGGTTTTCAGACTCACAGCCGGTGCACATCCACACACATCCAGCCGCCCTGCGTCTTCCCTATTCCTGGATTCACTGAGACGGTTTTAAGACTCACAGCCGGTGCACATCCACACACTTCCAGCCCCTCTCACTCTTCCCTCTTCCTGGATTCACTTAGACGGTTTTCAGACTCACAGATGGTGCACATCCACACACTTCCAGCCCCTCTGCCTCTTCCCTCTTCCTGGATTCACTTAGACGGTTTAAGACTCACAGGCGGTGCACATCGACACACTTCCAGCCCCTCTGCCTCTTCTCTCTTCCTGGATTCACTCAGATGTTTTTAAAAATCACAGCTTGTGAACACGCACACAATCGTTCAGCCCCTCGGCCTCCTCCCTCTTCCTGGATTCACTCAAACGGATTTAAGACTCACAGCCGGTGCACATAGACACACTTCCAGCCCCTCTGCCTCATCTCTCTTCCTGGATTCACTCAGACGGTTTTAAGACTCACAGCCGGTGCACATCCATACACTTCCAGCCGCTCTGCATCTTCCCTCTTCCTGGATTCACTCAGATGTTTTTGAAAATCACAGCTTGTGAACACGGACACACTCTTTCAGCCCCTCGACCTCCTCCCAATTCCGGGATTCACTCAAACGGTTTTAAGACTCACAGCCGGTGCACATCCACACACTTCCAACCGCCCTGCGTCTTCCCTATTCCTGGATTCACTGAGACGGTTTTAAGACTCACAGCCGGTGCACATCCACACACTTCCAGCCCTTCTCACTCTTCCCTCTTCCTGGATTCACTTAGACGGTTTTCAGACTCACAGATGGTGCACATTCACACACTTCCAGCCCCTCTGCCTCTTCCCTCTTCCTGGATTCACTTAGACGGTTTAAGACTCACAGGCGGTGCACATCGACACACTTCCAGCCCCTCTGCCTCTTCTCACTTCCTGGATTCACTCAGATATTTTTAAAAATCACAGCTTGTGAACACGCACACAATCTTTCAGCCCCTCGGCCTCCTCCCTCTTCCTGGATTCACTGAAACGGATTTAAGACTCACAGCCGGTGCACATAGACACCCGTCCAGCCCCTCTGCCTCTTCTCTGTTCCTGGATTCACTCAGACAGTTTTAAGACTCACAGCCGGTGCACATCCATACACTTCCAGCCGCTCTGCATCTTCCCTATTCCTGGATTCACTGAGACGGTTTTAAGACTCACAGCCGGTGCACATCGACACACTTCCAGCCCCTTTGCCTCTTCCCTCTTCCTGGATTCACTCAGATGTTTTTAAAAATCACAGCTTGTGAACACGTATACAATCTTTCAGCCCCTCGGCCACCTCCCTCTTCCTGGATTCACTCAAACGGATTTAAGACTCACAGCCGGTGCACATAGACACACTTCCAGCCCCTCTGCCTCTTCTCTCTTCCTGGATTCACTCAGATGTTTTTAAAAATCACAGCTTGTGAATACGCACACACTCTTTCAGCCCCTCGGCCTCCTCCCTCTTCCTGGATTCACTCAAAGGGTTTTAAGACTCACAGCCGGTGCACATCCACACACTTCCAGCCCCTCTGCCTCTTCCCTCTTTCTGGATTCACTTAGACGGTTTAAGACTCACAGGCGGTGCACATCCACACACTTCCAGCCCCTCTGCCTCTTCCCTCTTCCTGGATTCACTCAGATGTTTTTAAAAATCACAGCTTGTGAACACGTATACAATCTTTCAGCCCCTCGGCCACCTCCCTCTTCCTGGATTCACTCAAACGGATTTAAGACTCACAGCCGGTGCACATAGACACACTTCCAGCCCCTCTGCCTCTTCTCTCTTCCTGGATTCACTCAGACTGTTTCAAGACTCACAGCCGGTGCACATCTATACACTTCCAGCCGCTCTGCATCTTCCCTATTCCTGGATTCACTGAGACAGTTTTAAGACGCACAGCCTGTGCACATCCACACACTTCCAGCCCCACTGTCTCTTCCCTCTTCTTGGATTCACTCAAACGGTTTTAAGACTCACAGCCGTTGCACATCCATACACTTCCAGCCGCCCTGCCTCTTCCCTCTTCCTGGATTCACTCAGACAGTTTTCAGACTCACAGCCGGTGCACATCCGCACACTTCCAGCCCCTCTGCCTCTTCCCTCTTCCTGGATTCACTCAGACAGTTTTCAGACTCACAGCCGGTGCACATCCGCACACTTTCAGTCCCTCGGCCTCTTCCCTCTTCTTGGATTCACTCAGACGGTTTTAAGACTCACAGCTGGTGCACATCCACACACTTCCAGCCCCTCTGCCTCTTCCCTCTTCCTGGATTCACTCGGACAGTTTTCAGACTCACAGCCGGTGCACATCCACACACTTCCAGCCCCTCTGCCTCTTCCCTCTTCCTGGATTCACTCAGATGTTTTTAAAAATCACAGCTTGTGAACACGCACACACTCTTTCAGCCCCTCGGCCTCCTCCCTCTTCCTGGATTCACTCAGACGGTTTTCAGACTCACAGCCGGTGCACATCCACACACATCCAGCCGCCCTGCGTCTTCCCTATTCCTGGATTCACTGAGACGGTTTTAAGACTCACAGCCGGTGCACATCCACACACTTCCAGCCCCTCTCACTCTTCCCTCTTCCTGGATTCACTTAGACGGTTTTCAGACTCACAGATGGTGCACATCCACACACTTCCAGCCCCTCTGCCTCTTCCCTCTTCCTGGATTCACTTAGACGGTTTAAGACTCACAGGCGGTGCACATCCACACACTTCCAGCCCCTCTGCCTCTTCCCTCTTCCTGGATTCACTCAGATGTTTTTAAAAATCACAGCTTGTGAACACGTATACAATCTTTCAGCCCCTCGGCCACCTCCCTCTTCCTGGATTCACTCAAACGGATTTAAGACTCACAGCCGGTGCACATAGACACACTTCCAGCCCCTCTGCCTCTTCTCTCTTCCTGGATTCACTCAGACTGTTTCAAGACTCACAGCCGGTGCACATCTATACACTTCCAGCCGCTCTGCATCTTCCCTATTCCTGGATTCACTGAGACAGTTTTAAGACGCACAGCCTGTGCACATCCACACACTTCCAGCCCCACTGTCTCTTCCCTCTTCTTGGATTCACTCAAACGGTTTTAAGACTCACAGCCGTTGCACATCCATACACTTCCAGCCGCCCTGCCTCTTCCCTCTTCCTGGATTCACTCAGACGGTTTTCAGACTCACAGCCGGTGCACATCCATACACTTCCAGCCCCTCTGCCTCTTCCCTCTTCCTGGATTCACTCAGACAGTTTTCAGACTCACAGCCGGTGCACATCCGCACACTTCCAGCCCCTCTGCCTCTTCCCTCTTCCTGGATTCACTCAGACAGTTTTCAGACTCACAGCCGGTGCACATCCGCACACTTTCAGTCCCTCGGCCTCTTCCCTCTTCTTGGATTCACTCAGACGGTTTTAAGACTCACAGCTGGTGCACATCCACACACTTCCAGCCCCTCTGCCTCTTCCCTCTTCCTGGATTCACTCGGACAGTTTTCAGACTCACAGCCGGTGCACATCCACACACTTCCAGCCCCTCTGCCTCTTCCCTCTTCCTGGATTCACTCAGATGTTTTTAAAAATCACAGCTTGTGAACACGCACACACTCTTTCAGCCCCTCGGCCTCCTCCCTCTTCCTGGATTCACTCAGACGGTTTTCAGACTCACAGCCGGTGCACATCCACACACATCCAGCCGCCCTGCGTCTTCCCTATTCCTGGATTCACTGAGACGGTTTTAAGACTCACAGCCGGTGCACATCCACACACTTCCAGCCCCTCTCACTCTTCCCTCTTCCTGGATTCACTTAGACGGTTTTCAGACTCACAGATGGTGCACATCCACACACTTCCAGCCCCTCTGCCTCTTCCCTCTTCCTGGATTCACTTAGACGGTTTAAGACTCACAGGCGGTGCACATCGACACACTTCCAGCCCCTCTGCCTCTTCTCTCTTCCTGGATTCACTCAGATGTTTTTAAAAATCACAGCTTGTGAACACGCACACAATCGTTCAGCCCCTCGGCCTCCTCCCTCTTCCTGGATTCACTCAAACGGATTTAAGACTCACAGCCGGTGCACATAGACACACTTCCAGCCCCTCTGCCTCATCTCTCTTCCTGGATTCACTCAGACGGTTTTAAGACTCACAGCCGGTGCACATCCACACACTTCCAGCCCCTCTCACTCTTCCCTCTTCCTGGATTCACTTAGACGGTTTTCAGACTCACAGATGGTGCACATCCACACACTTCCAGCCCCTCTGCCTCTTCCCTCTTCCTGGATTCACTTAGACGGTTTAAAACTCACAGGCGGTGCACATCCACACACTTCCAGCCCCTCTGCCTCTTCCCTCTTCCTGGATTCACTCAGATGTTTTTAAAAATCACAGCTTGTGAACACGTATACAATCTTTCAGCCCCTCGGCCACCTCCCTCTTCCTGGATTCACTCAAACGGATTTAAGACTCACAGCCGGTGCACATAGACACACTTCCAGCCCCTCTGCCTCTTCTCTCTTCCTGGATTCACTCAGACTGTTTCAAGACTCACAGCCGGTGCACATCTATACACTTCCAGCCGCTCTGCATCTTCCCTATTCCTGGATTCACTGAGACAGTTTTAAGACGCACAGCCTGTGCACATCCACACACTTCCAGCCCCACTGTCTCTTCCCTCTTCTTGGATTCACTCAAACGGTTTTAAGACTCACAGCCGTTGCACATCCATACACTTCCAGCCGCCCTGCCTCTTCCCTCTTCCTGGATTCACTCAGACGGTTTTCAGACTCACAGCCGGTGCACATCCATACACTTCCAGCCCCTCTGCCTCTTCCCTCTTCCTGGATTCACTCAGACAGTTTTCAGACTCACAGCCGGTGCACATCCGCACACTTCCAGCCCCTCTGCCTCTTCCCTCTTCCTGGATTCACTCAGACAGTTTTCAGACTCACAGCCGGTGCACATCCGCACACTTTCAGTCCCTCGGCCTCTTCCCTCTTCTTGGATTCACTCAGACGGTTTTAAGACTCACAGCTGGTGCACATCCACACACTTCCAGCCCCTCTGCCTCTTCCCTCTTCCTGGATTCACTCGGACAGTTTTCAGACTCACAGCCGGTGCACATCCACACACTTCCAGCCCCTCTGCCTCTTCCCTCTTCCTGGATTCACTCAGATGTTTTTAAAAATCACAGCTTGTGAACACGCACACACTCTTTCAGCCCCTCGGCCTCCTCCCTCTTCCTGGATTCACTCAGACGGTTTTCAGACTCACAGCCGGTGCACATCCACACACATCCAGCCGCCCTGCGTCTTCCCTATTCCTGGATTCACTGAGACGGTTTTAAGACTCACAGCCGGTGCACATCCACACACTTCCAGCCCCTCTCACTCTTCCCTCTTCCTGGATTCACTTAGACGGTTTTCAGACTCACAGATGGTGCACATCCACACACTTCCAGCCCCTCTGCCTCTTCCCTCTTCCTGGATTCACTTAGACGGTTTAAGACTCACAGGCGGTGCACATCGACACACTTCCAGCCCCTCTGCCTCTTCTCTCTTCCTGGATTCACTCAGATGTTTTTAAAAATCACAGCTTGTGAACACGCACACAATCGTTCAGCCCCTCGGCCTCCTCCCTCTTCCTGGATTCACTCAAACGGATTTAAGACTCACAGCCGGTGCACATAGACACACTTCCAGCCCCTCTGCCTCATCTCTCTTCCTGGATTCACTCAGACGGTTTTAAGACTCACAGCCGGTGCACATCCATACACTTCCAGCCGCTCTGCATCTTCCCTCTTCCTGGATTCACTCAGATGTTTTTGAAAATCACAGCTTGTGAACACGGACACACTCTTTCAGCCCCTCGACCTCCTCCCAATTCCGGGATTCACTCAAACGGTTTTAAGACTCACAGCCGGTGCACATCCACACACTTCCAACCGCCCTGCGTCTTCCCTATTCCTGGATTCACTGAGACGGTTTTAAGACTCACAGCCGGTGCACATCCACACACTTCCAGCCCTTCTCACTCTTCCCTCTTCCTGGATTCACTTAGACGGTTTTCAGACTCACAGATGGTGCACATTCACACACTTCCAGCCCCTCTGCCTCTTCCCTCTTCCTGGATTCACTTAGACGGTTTAAGACTCACAGGCGGTGCACATCGACACACTTCCAGCCCCTCTGCCTCTTCTCACTTCCTGGATTCACTCAGATATTTTTAAAAATCACAGCTTGTGAACACGCACACAATCTTTCAGCCCCTCGGCCTCCTCCCTCTTCCTGGATTCACTGAAACGGATTTAAGACTCACAGCCGGTGCACATAGACACCCGTCCAGCCCCTCTGCCTCTTCTCTGTTCCTGGATTCACTCAGACAGTTTTAAGACTCACAGCCGGTGCACATCCATACACTTCCAGCCGCTCTGCATCTTCCCTATTCCTGGATTCACTGAGACGGTTTTAAGACTCACAGCCGGTGCACATCGACACACTTCCAGCCCCTTTGCCTCTTCCCTCTTCCTGGATTCACTCAGATGTTTTTAAAAATCACAGCTTGTGAACACGTATACAATCTTTCAGCCCCTCGGCCACCTCCCTCTTCCTGGATTCACTCAAACGGATTTAAGACTCACAGCCGGTGCACATAGACACACTTCCAGCCCCTCTGCCTCTTCTCTCTTCCTGGATTCACTCAGATGTTTTTAAAAATCACAGCTTGTGAATACGCACACACTCTTTCAGCCCCTCGGCCTCCTCCCTCTTCCTGGATTCACTCAAAGGGTTTTAAGACTCACAGCCGGTGCACATCCACACACTTCCAGCCCCTCTGCCTCTTCCCTCTTTCTGGATTCACTTAGACGGTTTAAGACTCACAGGCGGTGCACATCCACACACTTCCAGCCCCTCTGCCTCTTCCCTCTTCCTGGATTCACTCAGATGTTTTTAAAAATCACAGCTTGTGAACACGTATACAATCTTTCAGCCCCTCGGCCACCTCCCTCTTCCTGGATTCACTCAAACGGATTTAAGACTCACAGCCGGTGCACATAGACACACTTCCAGCCCCTCTGCCTCTTCTCTCTTCCTGGATTCACTCAGACTGTTTCAAGACTCACAGCCGGTGCACATCTATACACTTCCAGCCGCTCTGCATCTTCCCTATTCCTGGATTCACTGAGACAGTTTTAAGACGCACAGCCTGTGCACATCCACACACTTCCAGCCCCACTGTCTCTTCCCTCTTCTTGGATTCACTCAAACGGTTTTAAGACTCACAGCCGTTGCACATCCATACACTTCCAGCCGCCCTGCCTCTTCCCTCTTCCTGGATTCACTCAGACAGTTTTCAGACTCACAGCCGGTGCACATCCGCACACTTCCAGCCCCTCTGCCTCTTCCCTCTTCCTGGATTCACTCAGACAGTTTTCAGACTCACAGCCGGTGCACATCCGCACACTTTCAGTCCCTCGGCCTCTTCCCTCTTCTTGGATTCACTCAGACGGTTTTAAGACTCACAGCTGGTGCACATCCACACACTTCCAGCCCCTCTGCCTCTTCCCTCTTCCTGGATTCACTCGGACAGTTTTCAGACTCACAGCCGGTGCACATCCACACACTTCCAGCCCCTCTGCCTCTTCCCTCTTCCTGGATTCACTCAGATGTTTTTAAAAATCACAGCTTGTGAACACGCACACACTCTTTCAGCCCCTCGGCCTCCTCCCTCTTCCTGGATTCACTCAGACGGTTTTCAGACTCACAGCCGGTGCACATCCACACACATCCAGCCGCCCTGCGTCTTCCCTATTCCTGGATTCACTGAGACGGTTTTAAGACTCACAGCCGGTGCACATCCACACACTTCCAGCCCCTCTCACTCTTCCCTCTTCCTGGATTCACTTAGACGGTTTTCAGACTCACAGATGGTGCACATCCACACACTTCCAGCCCCTCTGCCTCTTCCCTCTTCCTGGATTCACTTAGACGGTTTAAGACTCACAGGCGGTGCACATCCACACACTTCCAGCCCCTCTGCCTCTTCCCTCTTCCTGGATTCACTCAGATGTTTTTAAAAATCACAGCTTGTGAACACGTATACAATCTTTCAGCCCCTCGGCCACCTCCCTCTTCCTGGATTCACTCAAACGGATTTAAGACTCACAGCCGGTGCACATAGACACACTTCCAGCCCCTCTGCCTCTTCTCTCTTCCTGGATTCACTCAGACTGTTTCAAGACTCACAGCCGGTGCACATCTATACACTTCCAGCCGCTCTGCATCTTCCCTATTCCTGGATTCACTGAGACAGTTTTAAGACGCACAGCCTGTGCACATCCACACACTTCCAGCCCCACTGTCTCTTCCCTCTTCTTGGATTCACTCAAACGGTTTTAAGACTCACAGCCGTTGCACATCCATACACTTCCAGCCGCCCTGCCTCTTCCCTCTTCCTGGATTCACTCAGACAGTTTTCAGACTCACAGCCGGTGCACATCCGCACACTTCCAGCCCCTCTGCCTCTTCCCTCTTCCTGGATTCACTCAGACAGTTTTCAGACTCACAGCCGGTGCACATCCGCACACTTTCAGTCCCTCGGCCTCTTCCCTCTTCTTGGATTCACTCAGACGGTTTTAAGACTCACAGCTGGTGCACATCCACACACTTCCAGCCCCTCTGCCTCTTCCCTCTTCCTGGATTCACTCGGACAGTTTTCAGACTCACAGCCGGTGCACATCCACACACTTCCAGCCCCTCTGCCTCTTCCCTCTTCCTGGATTCACTCAGATGTTTTTAAAAATCACAGTTTGTGAACACGCACACACTCTTTCAGCCCCTCGGCCTCCTCCCTCTTCCTGGATTCACTCAGACGGTTTTCAGACTCACAGCCGGTGCACATCCACACACATCCAGCCGCCCTGCGTCTTCCCTATTCCTGGATTCACTGAGACGGTTTTAAGACTCACAGATGGTGCACATCCACACACTTCCAGCCCCTCTCACTCTTCCCTCTTCCTGGATTCACTTAGACGGTTTTCAGACTCACAGATGGTGCACATCCACACACTTCCAGCCCCTCTGCCTCTTCCCTCTTCCTGGATTCACTTAGACGGTTTAAGACTCACAGGCGGTGCACATCGACACACTTCCAGCCCCTCTGCCTCTTCTCTCTTCCTGGATTCACTCAGATGTTTTTAAAAATCACAGCTTGTGAACACGCACACAATCGTTCAGCTCCTCGGCCTCCTCCCTCTTCCTGGATTCACTCAAACGGATTTAAGACTCACAGCCGGTGCACATAGACACACTTCCAGCCCCTCTGCCTCATCTCTCTTCCTGGATTCACTCAGACGGTTTTAAGACTCACAGCCGGTGCACATCCATACACTTCCAGCCGCTCTGCATCTTCCCTATTCCTGGATTCAACTGAGACGGTTTTAAGACTCACAGCCGGTGCACAACGACACACTTCCAGCCCCTCTGCCTCTTCTCTCTTCCTGGATTCACTCAGATGTTTTTAAAAATCATAGCTTGTGAACACGCACACACTCTTTCAGCCCCTCGGCCTCCTCCCTCTTCCTGGATTCACTCAAACGGCATGAAGACTCACAGGCGGTGCACATCCACACACTTCCAGCCCCTCTGCCTCTTCCCTCTTCCTGGATTCACTCAGATGTTTTTGAAAATCACAGCTTGTGAACACGGACACACTCTTTCAGCCCCTCGACCTCCTCCCAATTCCGGGATTCACTCAAACGGTTTTAAGACTCACAGCCGGTGCACATCCACACACTTCCAGCCCCTCTGCCTCTTCCCTCTTCCTGGATTCACTTAGATGGTTTAAGACTCACAGGCGGTGCACATCCACACACTTCCAGCCCCTCTGCCTCTTCCCTCTTCCTGGATTCACTCAGATGTTTTTAAAAATCACAGCTTGTGAACACGTATACAATCTTTCAGCCCCTCGGCCACCTCCCTCTTCCTGGATTCACTCAAACGGATTTAAGACTCACAGCCGGTGCACATAGACACACTTCCAGCCCCTCTGCCTCTTCTCTCTTCCTGGATTCACTCAGACTGTTTCAAGACTCACAGCCGGTGCACATCTATACACTTCCAGCCGCTCTGCATCTTCCCTATTCCTGGATTCACTGAGACAGTTTTAAGACGCACAGCCTGTGCACATCCACACACTTCCAGCCCCACTGTCTCTTCCCTCTTCTTGGATTCACTCAAACGGTTTTAAGACTCACAGCCGTTGCACATCCATACACTTCCAGCCGCCCTGCCTCTTCCCTCTTCCTGGATTCACTCAGACAGTTTTCAGACTCACAGCCGGTGCACATCCGCACACTTCCAGCCCCTCTGCCTCTTCCCTCTTCCTGGATTCACTCAGACAGTTTTCAGACTCACAGCCGGTGCACATCCGCACACTTTCAGTCCCTCGGCCTCTTCCCTCTTCTTGGATTCACTCAGACGGTTTTAAGACTCACAGCTGGTGCACATCCACACACTTCCAGCCCCTCTGCCTCTTCCCTCTTCCTGGATTCACTCGGACAGTTTTCAGACTCACAGCCGGTGCACATCCACACACTTCCAGCCCCTCTGCCTCTTCCCTCTTCCTGGATTCACTCAGATGTTTTTAAAAATCACAGTTTGTGAACACGCACACACTCTTTCAGCCCCTCGGCCTCCTCCCTCTTCCTGGATTCACTCAGACGGTTTTCAGACTCACAGCCGGTGCACATCCACACACATCCAGCCGCCCTGCGTCTTCCCTATTCCTGGATTCACTGAGACGGTTTTAAGACTCACAGATGGTGCACATCCACACACTTCCAGCCCCTCTCACTCTTCCCTCTTCCTGGATTCACTTAGACGGTTTTCAGACTCACAGATGGTGCACATCCACACACTTCCAGCCCCTCTGCCTCTTCCCTCTTCCTGGATTCACTTAGACGGTTTAAGACTCACAGGCGGTGCACATCGACACACTTCCAGCCCCTCTGCCTCTTCTCTCTTCCTGGATTCACTCAGATGTTTTTAAAAATCACAGCTTGTGAACACGCACACAATCGTTCAGCTCCTCGGCCTCCTCCCTCTTCCTGGATTCACTCAAACGGATTTAAGACTCACAGCCGGTGCACATAGACACACTTCCAGCCCCTCTGCCTCATCTCTCTTCCTGGATTCACTCAGACGGTTTTAAGACTCACAGCCGGTGCACATCCATACACTTCCAGCCGCTCTGCATCTTCCCTATTCCTGGATTCAACTGAGACGGTTTTAAGACTCACAGCCGGTGCACAACGACACACTTCCAGCCCCTCTGCCTCTTCTCTCTTCCTGGATTCACTCAGATGTTTTTAAAAATCATAGCTTGTGAACACGCACACACTCTTTCAGCCCCTCGGCCTCCTCCCTCTTCCTGGATTCACTCAAACGGCATGAAGACTCACAGGCGGTGCACATCCACACACTTCCAGCCCCTCTGCCTCTTCCCTCTTCCTGGATTCACTCAGATGTTTTTGAAAATCACAGCTTGTGAACACGGACACACTCTTTCAGCCCCTCGACCTCCTCCCAATTCCGGGATTCACTCAAACGGTTTTAAGACTCACAGCCGGTGCACATCCACACACTTCCAGCCCCTCTGCCTCTTCCCTCTTCCTGGATTCACTTAGACGGTTTAAGACTCACAGGCGGTGCACATCCACACACTTCCAGCCCCTCTGCCTCTTCCCTCTTCCTGGATTCACTCAGATGTTTTTAAAAATCACAGCTTGTGAACACGTATACAATCTTTCAGCCCCTCGGCCACCTCCCTCTTCCTGGATTCACTCAAACGGATTTAAGACTCACAGCCGGTGCACATAGACACACTTCCAGCCCCTCTGCCTCTTCTCTCTTCCTGGATTCACTCAGACTGTTTCAAGACTCACAGCCGGTGCACATCTATACACTTCCAGCCGCTCTGCATCTTCCCTATTCCTGGATTCACTGAGACAGTTTTAAGACGCACAGCCTGTGCACATCCACACACTTCCAGCCCCACTGTCTCTTCCCTCTTCTTGGATTCACTCAAACGGTTTTAAGACTCACAGCCGTTGCACATCCATACACTTCCAGCCACCCTGCCTCTTCCCTCTTCCTGGATTCACTCAGACAGTTTTCAGACTCACAGCCGGTGCACATCCGCACACTTCCAGCCCCTCTGCCTCTTCCCTCTTCCTGGATTCACTCAGACAGTTTTCAGACTCACAGCCGGTGCACATCCGCACACTTTCAGTCCCTCGGCCTCTTCCCTCTTCTTGGATTCACTCAGACGGTTTTAAGACTCACAGCTGGTGCACATCCACACACTTCCAGCCCCTCTGCCTCTTCCCTCTTCCTGGATTCACTCGGACAGTTTTCAGACTCACAGCCGGTGCACATCCACACACTTCCAGCCCCTCTGCCTCTTCCCTCTTCCTGGATTCACTCAGATGTTTTTAAAAATCACAGTTTGTGAACACGCACACACTCTTTCAGCCCCTCGGCCTCCTCCCTCTTCCTGGATTCACTCAGACGGTTTTCAGACTCACAGCCGGTGCACATCCACACACATCCAGCCGCCCTGCGTCTTCCCTATTCCTGGATTCACTGAGACGGTTTTAAGACTCACAGATGGTGCACATCCACACACTTCCAGCCCCTCTCACTCTTCCCTCTTCCTGGATTCACTTAGACGGTTTTCAGACTCACAGATGGTGCACATCCACACACTTCCAGCCCCTCTGCCTCTTCCCTCTTCCTGGATTCACTTAGACGGTTTAAGACTCACAGGCGGTGCACATCGACACACTTCCAGCCCCTCTGCCTCTTCTCTCTTCCTGGATTCACTCAGATGTTTTTAAAAATCACAGCTTGTGAACACGCACACAATCGTTCAGCTCCTCGGCCTCCTCCCTCTTCCTGGATTCACTCAAACGGATTTAAGACTCACAGCCGGTGCACATAGACACACTTCCAGCCCCTCTGCCTCATCTCTCTTCCTGGATTCACTCAGACGGTTTTAAGACTCACAGCCGGTGCACATCCATACACTTCCAGCCGCTCTGCATCTTCCCTATTCCTGGATTCAACTGAGACGGTTTTAAGACTCACAGCCGGTGCACAACGACACACTTCCAGCCCCTCTGCCTCTTCTCTCTTCCTGGATTCACTCAGATGTTTTTAAAAATCATAGCTTGTGAACACGCACACACTCTTTCAGCCCCTCGGCCTCCTCCCTCTTCCTGGATTCACTCAAACGGCATGAAGACTCACAGGCGGTGCACATCCACACACTTCCAGCCCCTCTGCCTCTTCCCTCTTCCTGGATTCACTCAGATGTTTTTGAAAATCACAGCTTGTGAACACGGACACACTCTTTCAGCCCCTCGACCTCCTCCCAATTCCGGGATTCACTCAAACGGTTTTAAGACTCACAGCCGGTGCACATCCACACACTTCCAGCCCCTCTGCCTCTTCCCTCTTCCTGGATTCACTTAGACGGTTTAAGACTCACAGGCGGTGCACATCCACACACTTCCAGCCCCTCTGCCTCTTCCCTCTTCCTGGATTCACTCAGATGTTTTTAAAAATCACAGCTTGTGAACACGTATACAATCTTTCAGCCCCTCGGCCACCTCCCTCTTCCTGGATTCACTCAAACGGATTTAAGACTCACAGCCGGTGCACATAGACACACTTCCAGCCCCTCTGCCTCTTCTCTCTTCCTGGATTCACTCAGACTGTTTCAAGACTCACAGCCGGTGCACATCTATACACTTCCAGCCGCTCTGCATCTTCCCTATTCCTGGATTCACTGAGACAGTTTTAAGACGCACAGCCTGTGCACATCCACACACTTCCAGCCCCACTGTCTCTTCCCTCTTCTTGGATTCACTCAAACGGTTTTAAGACTCACAGCCGTTGCACATCCATACACTTCCAGCCGCCCTGCCTCTTCCCTCTTCCTGGATTCACTCAGACAGTTTTCAGACTCACAGCCGGTGCACATCCGCACACTTCCAGCCCCTCTGCCTCTTCCCTCTTCCTGGATTCACTCAGACAGTTTTCAGACTCACAGCCGGTGCACATCCGCACACTTTCAGTCCCTCGGCCTCTTCCCTCTTCTTGGATTCACTCAGACGGTTTTAAGACTCACAGCTGGTGCACATCCACACACTTCCAGCCCCTCTGCCTCTTCCCTCTTCCTGGATTCACTCGGACAGTTTTCAGACTCACAGCCGGTGCACATCCACACACTTCCAGCCCCTCTGCCTCTTCCCTCTTCCTGGATTCACTCAGATGTTTTTAAAAATCACAGCTTGTGAACACGCACACACTCTTTCAGCCCCTCGGCCTCCTCCCTCTTCCTGGATTCACTCAGACGGTTTTCAGACTCACAGCCGGTGCACATCCACACACATCCAGCCGCCCTGCGTCTTCCCTATTCCTGGATTCACTGAGACGGTTTTAAGACTCACAGCCGGTGCACATCCACAAACTTCCAGCCCCTCTCACTCTTCCCTCTTCCTGGATTCACTTAGACGGTTTTCAGACTCACAGATGGTGCACATCCACACACTTCCAGCCCCTCTGCCTCTTCCCTCTTCCTGGATTCACTTAGACGGTTTAAGACTCACAGGCGGTGCACATCGACACACTTCCAGCCCCTCTGCCTCTTCTCTCTTCCTGGATTCACTCAGATGTTTTTAAAAATCACAGCTTGTGAACACGCACACAATCGTTCAGCCCCTCGGCCTCCTCCCTCTTCCTGGATTCACTCAAACGGATTTAAGACTCACAGCCGGTGCACATAGACACACTTCCAGCCCCTCTGCCTCATCTCTCTTCCTGGATTCACTCAGACGGTTTTAAGACTCACAGCCGGTGCACATCCATACACTTCCAGCCGCTCTGCATCTTCCCTATTCCTGGATTCACTGAGACGGTTTTAAGACTCACAGCCGGTGCACATCGACACACTTCCAGCCCCTCTGCCTCTTCTCTCTTCCTGGATTCACTCAGATGTTTTTAAAAATCATAGCTTGTGAACACGCACACACTCTTTCAGCCCCTCGGCCTCCTCCCTCTTCCTGGATTCACTCAAACGGCATGAAGACTCACAGGCGGTGCACATCCACACACTTCCAGCCCCTCTGCCTCTTCCCTCTTCCTGGATTCACTGAGATGTTTTTGAAAATCACAGCTTGTGAACACGGACACACTCTTTCAGCCCCTCGACCTCCTCCCAATTCCGGGATTCACTCAAACGGTTTTAAGACTCACAGCCGGTGCACATCCACACACTTCCAGCCGCCCTGCGTCTTCCCTATTCCTGAATTCACTGAGACGGTTTTAAGACTCACAGCCGGTGCACATCCACACACTTCCAGCCCTTCTCACTCTTCCCTCTTCCTGGATTCACTTAGACGGTTTTCAGACTCACAGATGGTGCACATTCACACACTTCCAGCCCCTCTGCCTCTTCCCTCTTCCTGGATTCACTTAGACGGTTTAAGACTCACAGGCGGTGCACATCGACACACTTCCAGCCCCTCTGCCTCTTCTCTCTTCCTGGATTCACTCAGATGTTTTTAAAAATCACAGCTTGTGAACACGCACACAATCTTTCAGCCCCTCGGCCTCCTCCCTCTTCCTGGATTCACTGAAACGGATTTAAGACTCACAGCCGGTGCACATAGACACCCGTCCAGCCCCTCTACCTCTTCTCTCTTCCTGGATTCACTCAGACAGTTTTAAGACTCACAGCCGGTGCACATCCATACACTTCCAGCCGCTCTGCATCTTCCCTATTCCTGGATTCACTGAGATGGTTTTAAGACTCACAGCCGGTGCACATCGACACACTTCCAGCCCCTTTGCCCCTTCTCTCTTCCTGGATTCACTCAGATGTTTTTAAAAATCACAGCTTGTGAATACGCACACACTCTTTCAGCCCCTCGGCCTCCTCCCTCTTCCTGGATTCACTCAAAGGGTTTTAAGACTCACAGCCGGTGCACATCCACACACTTCCAGCCCCTCTGCCTCTTCCCTCTTCCTGGATTCACTTAGACGGTTTAAGAATCACAGGCGGTGCACATCCACACACTTCCAGCCCCTCTGCCTCTTCCCTCTTCCTGGATTCACTCAGATGTTTTTAAAAATCACAGCTTGTGAACACGCACACACTCTTTCAGCCCCTCGGCCTCCTCCCAATTCCGGGATTCACTCAAACGGTTTTAAGACTCACAGCCGGTGCACATCCACACACTTCTAGCCCCTCTGTCTCTTCTCTCTTCCTGGATTCACTCAGACGGTTTTAAGACTCACAGCCGGTGCACATCCATACACTTCAAGCCGCTCTGCCTCTTCCCTCTTCCTGGATTCACTTAGACGGTTTAAGAATCAAAGGCGGTGCACATCCACACACTTCCAGCCCCTCTGACTCTTCCCTCTTCCTGGATTCACTCAGATGTTTTTAAAAATCACAGCTTGTGAACACGCACACACTCTTTCAGCCCCTCGGCCTCCTCCTTCTTCCTGGATTCACTCAAATGGTTTTAAGAATCAAAGCCGGTGCACATCGACACACTTCCAGTTCGTCTGCCTCTCCATTCTTCCTGGATTCACTCAGACGGTTTAAGACTCACAGGCAGTGCACATCCACATGCTTCCAGCCCCTCTGCCTCTTCCCTCTTCCTGGATTTACTCAAACGGTTTTCAGACTCACAGATGGTGCACATCCACACACTTCCAGCCCCTCTGCCTCTTCCCTCTTCCTGGATTCACTCAGACGGTTTTCAGACTCACAGCCGGTGCACATCCACACACTTCCAGCCCCTCTGCCTCTTCCCTCTTCCTGGATTCACTTAGACGGTTTAAGACTCACAGGCGGTGCACATCGACACACTTCCAGCCCCTCTGCCTCTTCTCTCTTCCTGGATTCACTCAGATGTTTTTAAAAATCACAGCTTGTGAACACGCACACAATCTTTCAGCCCCTCAGCCTCCTCCCTCTTCCTGGATTCACTCAAACGGATTTAAGACTCACAGCCGGTGCACATAGACACCCGTCCAGCCCCTCTGCCTCTTCTCTCTTCCTGGATTCACTCAGATAGTTTTAAGACTCACAGCCGGTGCACATCCATACACTTCCAGCCGCTCTGCATCTTCCCTATTCCTGGATTCACTGAGATGGTTTTAAGACTCACAGCCGGTGCCCATCGACACACTTCCAGCCCCTCTGCCTCTTCTCTCTTCCTGGATTCACTCAGATGTTTTTAAAAATCACAGCTTGTGAACACGAACGCACTCTTTCAGCCCCTCGGCCTCTTCCCTCTTCTTGGATTCACACAGACGGTTTTAAGACTCACAGCCGGTGCACATAGACACCCGTCCAGCCACTCTGCCTCTTCTGTCTTCCTGGATTCACTCAGACAGTTTTAAGACTCACAGCCGGTGCACATCCATACACTTCAAGCCGCTCTGCCTCTTCCCTCTTCCTGGATACCCTTAGACGGTTTAAGAATCAAAGGCGGTGCACATCCACACACTTCCAGCCCCTCTGCCTCTTCCCTCTTCCTGGATTCACTCAGATGTTTTTAAAAATCACAGCTTGTGAACACGCACACACTCTTTCAGCCCCTCGGCCTCCTCCTTCTTCCTGGATTCACTCAAATGGTTTTAAGACTCAAAGCCGGTGCACATCGACACACTTCCAGTCCCTCTGCCTCTCCATTCTTCCTGGATTCACTCAGACGGTTTAAGACTCACAGGCAGTGCACATCCACATGCTTCCAGCCCCTCTGCCTCTTCCCTCTTCCTGGATTTACTCAAACGGTTTTCAGACTCACAGATGGTGCACATCCACACACTTCCAGCCCCTCTGCCTCTTCCCTCTTCCTGGATTCACTTAGACGGTTTAAGACTCACAGCCGGTGCACATAGACACCCGTCCAGCCCCTCTGCCTCTTCTCTCTTCCTGGATTCACTCAGACAGTTTTAAGACTCACAGCCGGTGCACATCCATACACTTCCAGCCGCTCTGCATCTTCCCTATTCCTGGATTCCCTGAGACGGTTTTAAGACTCACAGCCGTTGCACATCGACACACTTCCAGCCCCTCTGCCTCTTCTCTCTTCCTGGATTCACTCAGATGTTTTTAAAAATCACAGCTTGTGAACACGCACACACTCTTTCAGCCCCTCGGCCTCCTCCCTCTTCCTGGATTCACTCAAAGTGTTTTAAGACTCACAGCCGGTGCACATCCACACACTTCCAGCCCCTCTGCCTCTTCCCTCTTCCTGGATTCACTTAGACGGTTTAAGAATCACAGGCGGTGCACATCCACACACTTCCAGCCCCTCTGCCTCTTCCCTCTTCGTGGATTCACTCAGATGTTTTTAAAAATCACAGCTTGTGAACACGCACACACTCTTTCAGCCCTTCGGCCTCCTCCTTCTTCCTGGATTCACTCAAATGGTTTTTAGACTCAAAGCCGGTGCACATCGACACACTTCCAGTCCCTCTGCCTCTCCATTCTTCCTGGATTCACTCAGACGGTTTAAGACTCACAGGCAGTGCACA
Organism: Natrix helvetica; assembly: GCF_964273705.1. Taxonomy (NCBI): domain Eukaryota; kingdom Metazoa; phylum Chordata; class Lepidosauria; order Squamata; family Natricidae; genus Natrix; species Natrix helvetica. The sequence goes on from NC_138555.1 coordinate 32,616,202, forward strand.
TCCACATGCTTCCAGCCCCTCTGCCTCTTCCCTCTTCCTGGATTCACTCAGACGGTTTTCAGACTCACAGCCGGTGCACATCCATACACTTCCAGCCGCTCTGCATCTTCCCTATTCCAAGGATTCACTGAGACGGTTTAAGAATCACAGGCGGTGCACATCCACACACTTCCAGCCCCTCTGCCTCTTCCCTCTTCCTGGATTCACTCAGATGTTTTTAAAAATCACAGCTTGTGAACACGCACTCACTCTTTCAGCCCCTCGGCCTCCTCCCAATTCCGGGATTCACTCAAACGGTTTTAAGACTCACAGCCGGTGCACATCCACACACTTCTAGCCCCTCTGCCTCTTCTCTCTTCCTGGATTCACTCAGACGGTTTTAAGACTCACAGCCGGTGCACATCCATACACTTCAAGCCGTTCTGCCTCTTCCCTCTTCCTGGATTCACTTAGACGGTTTAAGAATCAAAGGCGGTGCACATCCACACACTTCCAGCCCCTCTGCCTCTTCCCTCTTCCTGGATTCACTCAGATGTTTTTAAAAATCACAGCTTGTGAACACGCACACAATCTTTCAGCCCCTCGGCCTCCTCCCTCTTCCTGGATTCAATCAAACGGATTTAAGACTCACAGCCGGTGCACATCGACACACTTCCAGTCCCTCTGCCTCTCCATTCTTCCTGGATTCACTCAGACGGTTTAAGACTCACAGGCAGAGCACATCCACATGCTTCCAACCCCTCTGCCTCTTCCCTCTTCCTGGATTTATTCAAACGGTTTTCAGACTCACAGATGGTGCACATCCACACACTTCCAGCCCCTCTGCCTCTTCCCTCTTCCTGGATTCACTCAAACGGTTTTAAGACTCACAGCCGGTGCACATCCATACACTTCCAGCCGCCCTGCCTCTTCCCTCTTCCTGGATTCACTCAGACGGTTTTCAGACTCACAGCTGGTGCACATCCACACACTTCCAGCCCCTCTGCCTCTTCCCTCTTCCTGGATTCACTCAGACAGTTTTCAGACTCACAGCCGTTGCACATCCACACACTTCCAGCCCCTCTGCCTCTTCCCTCTTCCTGGATTCACTCAGATGTTTTTAAAAATCACAGCTTGTGAACACGCACACAATCTTTCAGCCCCTCGGCCTCCTCCCTCTTCCTGGATTCAATCAAACGGATTTAAGACTCACAGCCGGTGCACATAGACACACTTCCAGCCCCTCTGCCTCTTCTCTCTTCCTGGATTCACTCAAACGGTTTTAAGACTCACAGCCGTTGCACATCCATACACTTCCAGCCGCCCTGCCTCTTCCCAATTCCTGGATTCACTCAGACGGTTTTCAGACTCACAGCCGGTGCACATCGACACACTTCCAGCCCCTCTGCCTCTTCTCTCTTCCTGGATTCACTCAGATGTTTTTAAAAATCACAGCTTGTGAACACGCACACACTCTTTCAGCCCCTCGGCCTCCTCCCTCTTCCTGGATTCACTCAAAGGGTTTTAAGACTCACATCCGGTGCACATCCACACACTTCTAGCCCCTCTGCCTCTTCTCTTTTCCTGGATTCACTCAGACGGTTTTAAGACTCACAGCCGGTGCACATCCATACACTTCAAGCCGCTCTGCCTCTTCCCTCTTCCTGGATTCACTTAGACGGTTTAAGACTCAAAGCCGGTGCACATCGACACACTACCAGTCCCTCTGCCTCTCCATTCTTCCTGGATTCACTCAGACGGTTTAAGACTCACAGGCAGTGCACATCCACATGCTTCCAGCCCCTCTGCCTCTTCCCTCTTCCTGGATTTACTCAAACGGTTTTCAGACTCACAGATGGTGCACATCCACACACTTCCAGCCCCTCTGCCTCTTCCCTCTTCCTGGATTCACTCAGACGGTTTTCAGACTCACAGCCGGTGCAAATCCACACACTTCCAGCCCCTCTGCCTCTTCCCTCTTCCTGGATTCACTTAGACGGTTTAAGACTCACAGGCGGTGCACATCGACACACTTCCAGCCCCTCTGCCTCTTCTCTCTTCCTGGATTCACTCAGATGTTTTTAAAAATCACAGCTTGTGAACACGCACACAATCTTTCAGCCCCTCGGCCTCCTCCCTCTTCCTGGATTCACTCAAACGGATTTAAGACTCACAGCGGGTGCACATAGACACCCGTCCAGCCCCTCTGCCTCTTCTCTCTTCCTGGATTCACTCAGACAGTTTTAAGACTCACAGCCGGTGCACATCCATACACTTCCAGCCGCTCTGCATCTTCCCTATTCCTGGATTCACTGAGACGGTTTTAAGACTCACAGCCGGTGCACATCGACACACTTCCAGCCCCTCTGCCTCTTCTCTCTTCCTGGATTCACTCAGATGTTTTTAAAAATCACAGCTTGTGAACACGCACACACTCTTTCAGCCCCTCGGCCTCCTCCCTCTTCCTGGATTCACTCAAAGGGTTTTAAGACTCACAGCCGGTGCACATCCACACACTTCCAGCCCCTCTGCCTCTTCCCTCTTCCTGGATTCACTTAGACGGTTTAAGAATCACAGGCGGTGCACATCCACACACTTCCATCCCCTCTGCCTCTTCCCTCTTCCTGGATTCACTCAGATGTCTTTAAAAATCACAGCTTGTGAACACGCACACACTCTTTCAGCCCCTCGGCCTCCTCCTTCTTCCTGGATTCACTCAAATGGTTTTAAGACTCAAAGCCGGTGCACATCGACACACTTCCAGCCCCTCTGCCTCTTCCCTCTTCCTGGATTCACTTAGACGGTTTAAGAATCACAGGCGGTGCACATCCACACACTTCCAGCTCCTCTGCCTCTTCCCTCTTCCTGGATTCACTCAGATGTCTTTAAAAATCACAGCTTGTGAACACGCACACACTCTTTCAGCCCCTCGGCCTCCTCCTTCTTCCTGGATTCACTCAAATGGTTTTAAGACTCAAAGCCGGTGCACATCGACACACTTCCAGTCCCTCTGCCTCTCCATTCTTCCTGGATTCACTCAGACGGTTTAAGACTCACAGGCAGTGCACATCCACATGCTTCCTGCCCCTCTGCCTCTTCCCTCTTCCTGGATTTACTCAAACGGTTTTCAGACTCACAGATGGTGCACATCCACACACTTCCAGCCCCTCTGCCTCTTCCCTCTTCCTGGATTCACTCAAACGGTTTTAAGACTCACAGCCGGTGCACATCCATACACTTCCAGCCGCCCTGCCTCTTCCCTCTTCCTGGATTCACTCAGACGGTTTTCAGACTCACAGCCAGTGCACATCCATACACTTCCAGCCGCTCTGCATCTTCCCTATTCCTGGATTCACTGAGACGGTTTTAAGACTCACAGCCGGTGCACATCCACACACTTCCAGCCCCTCTGCCTCTTCTCTCTTCCTGGATTCACTCAGACAGTTTTAAGACTCACAGCCGGTGCACATCCATACACTTCCAGCCGCTCTGCATCTTCCCTATTCCTGGATTCACTGAGACGGTTTTAAGACTCACAGCCGGTGCACATCGACACACTTCCAGCCCCTCTGCCTCTTCTCTCTTCCTGGATTCACTCAGATGTTTTTAAAAATCACAGCTTGTGAACACGCACACACTCTTCCAGCCCCTCTGCCTCTTCCCTCTTCCTGGATTCACTTAGACGGTTTAAGAATCACAGGCGGTGCACATCCACACACTTCCAGCCCCTCTGCCTCTTCCCTCTTCCTGGATTCACTCAGATGTTTTTAAAAATCACAGCTTGTGAACACGCACACAATCTTTCAGCCCCTCGGCCTCCTCCCTCTTCCTGGATTCACTCAAAGGGTTTTAAGACTCACAGCCGGTGCACATCCACACACTTCCAGCCCCTCTGCCTCTTCCCTCTTCCTGGATTCACTTAGACGGTTTAAGAATCACAGGCGGTGCACATCCACACACTTCCAGCCCCTCTGCCTCTTCCCTCTTCCTGGATTCACTCAGATGTTTTTAAAAATCACAGCTTGTGAACACGCACTCACTCTTTCAGCCCCTCGGCCTCCTCCCAATTCCGGGATTCACTCAAACGGTTTTAAGACTCACAGCCGGTGCACATCCACACACTTCTAGCCCCTCTGCCTCTTCTCTCTTCCTGGATTCACTCAGACGGTTTTAAGACTCACAGCCGGTGCACATCCATACACTTCAAGCCGTTCTGCCTCTTCTCTCTTCCTGGATTCACTTAGACGGTTTAAGAATCAAAGGCGGTGCACATCCACACACTTCCAGCCCCTCTGCCTCTTCCCTCTTCCTGGATTCACTCAGATGTTTTTAAAAATCACAGCTTGTGAACACGCACACAATCTTTCAGCCCCTCGGCCTCCTCCCTCTTCCTGGATTCAATCAAACGGATTTAAGACTCACAGCCGGTGCACATCGACACACTTCCAGTCCCTCTGCCTCTCCATTCTTCCTGTATTCACTCAGACGGTTTAAGACTCACAGGCAGAGCACATCCACATGCTTCCAACCCCTCTGCCTCTTCCCTCTTCCTGGATTTATTCAAACGGTTTTCAGACTCACAGATGGTGCACATCCACACACTTCCAGCCCCTCTGCCTCTTCCCTCTTCCTGGATTCACTCAAACGGTTTTAAGACTCACAGCCGGTGCACATCCATACACTTCCAGCCGCCCTGCCTCTTCCCTCTTCCTGGATTCACTCAGACAGTTTTCAGACTCACAGCCGTTGCACATCCACACACTTCCAGCCCCTCTGCCTCTTCTCTCTTCCTGGATTCACTCAGATGTTTTTAAAAATCACAGCTTGTGAACACGCACACAATCTTTCAGCCCCTCGGCCTCCTCCCTCTTCCTGGATTCAATCAAACGGATTTAAGACTCACAGCCGGTGCACATAGACACACTTCCAGCCCCTCTGCCTCTTCTCTCTTCCTGGATTCACTCAAACGGTTTTAAGACTCACAGCCGTTGCACATCCATACACTTCCAGCCGCCCTGCCTCTTCCCAATTCCTGGATTCACTCAGACGGTTTTCAGACTCACAGCCGGTGCACATCGACACACTTCCAGCCCCTCTGCCTCTTCTCTCTTCCTGGATTCACTCAGATGTTTTTAAAAATCACAGCTTGTGAACACGCACACACTCTTTCAGCCCCTCGGCCTCCTCCCTCTTCCTGGATTCACTCAAAGGGTTTTAAGACTCACAGCCGGTGCACATCCACACACTTCTAGCCCCTCTGCCTCTTCTCTTTTCCTGGATTCACTCAGACGGTTTTAAGACTCACAGCCGGTGCACATCCATACACTTCAAGCCGCTCTGCCTCTTCCCTCTTCCTGGATTCACTTAGACGGTTTAAGACTCAAAGCCGGTGCACATCGACACACTACCAGTCCCTCTGCCTCTCCATTCTTCCTGGATTCACTCAGACGGTTTAAGACTCACAGGCAGTGCACATCCACATGCTTCCAGCCCCTCTGCCTCTTCCCTCTTCCTGGATTTACTCAAACGGTTTTCAGACTCACAGATGGTGCACATCCACACACTTCCAGCCCCTCTGCCTCTTCCCTCTTCCTGGATTCACTCAGACGGTTTTCAGACTCACAGCCGGTGCAAATCCACACACTTCCAGCCCCTCTGCCTCTTCCCTCTTCCTGGATTCACTTAGACGGTTTAAGACTCACAGGCGGTGCACATCGACACACTTCCAGCCCCTCTGCCTCTTCTCTCTTCCTGGATTCACTCAGATGTTTTTAAAAATCACAGCTTGTGAACACGCACACAATCTTTCAGCCCCTCGGCCTCCTCCCTCTTCCTGGATTCACTCAAACGGATTTAAGACTCACAGCGGGTGCACATAGACACCCGTCCAGCCCCTCTGCCTCTTCTCTCTTCCTGGATTCACTCAGACAGTTTTAAGACTCACATCCATACACTTCCAGCCGCTCTGCATCTTCCCTATTCCTGGATTCACTGAGACGGTTTTAAGACTCACAGCCGGTGCACATCGACACACTTCCAGCCCCTCTGCCTCTTCTCTCTTCCTGGATTCACTCAGATGTTTTTAAAAATCACAGCTTGTGAACACGCACACACTCTTTCAGCCCCTCGGCCTCCTCCCTCTTCCTGGATTCACTCAAAGGGTTTTAAGACTCACAGCCGGTGCACATCCACACACTTCCAGCCCCTCTGCCTCTTCCCTCTTCCTGGATTCACTTAGACGGTTTAAGAATCACAGGCGGTGCACATCCACACACTTCCAGCCCCTCTGCCTCTTCCCTCTTCCTGGATTCACTCAAATGTCTTTAAAAATCACAGCTTGTGAACACGCACACACTCTTTCAGCCCCTCGGCCTCCTCCTTCTTCCTGGATTCACTCAAATGGTTTTAAGACTCAAAGCCGGTGCACATCGACACACTTCCAGCCCCTCTGCCTCTTCCCTCTTCCTGGATTCACTTAGACGGTTTAAGAATCACAGGCGGTGCACATCCACACACTTCCAGCCCCTCTGCCTCTTCCCTCTTCCTGGATTCACTCAGATGTCTTTAAAAATCACAGCTTGTGAACACGCACACACTCTTTCAGCCCCTCGGCCTCCTCCTTCTTCCTGGATTCACTCAAATGGTTTTAAGACTCAAAGCCGGTGCACATCGACACACTTCCAGTCCCTCTGCCTCTCCATTCTTCCTGGATTCACTCAGACGGTTTAAGACTCACAGGCAGTGCACATCCACATGCTTCCAGCCCCTCTGCCTCTTCCCTCTTCCTGGATTCACTTAGACGGTTTAAGAATCACAGGCGGTGCACATCCACACACTTCCAGCCCCTCTGCCTCTTCCCTCTTCCTGGATTCACTCAGATGTTTTTAAAAATCACAGCTTGTGAACACGCACTCACTCTTTCAGCCCCTCGGCCTCCTCCCAATTCCGGGATTCACTCAAACGGTTTTAAGACTCACAGCCGGTGCACATCCACACACTTCTAGCCCCTCTGCCTCTTCTCTCTTCCTGGATTCACTCAGACGGTTTTAAGACTCACAGCCGGTGCACATCCATACACTTCAAGCCGTTCTGCCTCTTCCCTCTTCCTGGATTCACTTAGACGGTTTAAGAATCAAAGGCGGTGCACATCCACACACTTCTAGCCCCTCTGCCTCTTCCCTCTTCCTGGATTCACTCAGATGTTTTTAAAAATCACAGCTTGTGAACACGCACACAATCTTTCAGCCCCTCGGCCTCCTCCCTCTTCCTGGATTCAATCAAACGGATTTAAGACTCACAGCCGGTGCACATAGACACACTTCCAGCCCCTCTGCCTCTTCTCTCTTCCTGGATTCACTCAAACGGTTTTAAGACTCACAGCCGTTGCACATCCATACACTTCCAGCCGCCCTGCCTCTTCCCAATTCCTGGATTCACTCAGACGGTTTTCAGACTCACAGCCGGTGCACATCGACACACTTCCAGCCCCTCTGCCTCTTCTCTCTTCCTGGATTCACTCAGATGTTTTTAAAAATCACAGCTTGTGAACACGCACACACTCTTTCAGCCCCTCGGCCTCCTCCCTCTTCCTGGATTCACTCAAAGGGTTTTAAGACTCACAGCCGGTGCACATCCACACACTTCTAGCCCCTCTGCCTCTTCTCTTTTTCTGGATTCACTCAGACGGTTTTAAGACTCACAGCCGGTGCACATCCATACACTTCAAGCCGCTCTGCCTCTTCCCTCTTCCTGGATTCACTTAGACGGTTTAAGACTCAAAGCCGGTGCACATCGACACACTACCAGTCCCTCTGCCTCTCCATTCTTCCTGGATTCACTCAGACGGTTTAAGACTCACAGGCAGTGCACATCCACATGCTTCCAGCCCCTCTGCCTCTTCCCTCTTCCTGGATTTACTCAAACGGTTTTCAGACTCACAGATGGTGCACATCCACACACTTCCAGCCCCTCTGCCTCTTCCCTCTTCCTGGATTCACTCAGACGGTTTTCAGACTCACAGCCGGTGCAAATCCACACACTTCCAGCCCCTCTGCCTCTTCCCTCTTCCTGGATTCACTTAGACGGTTTAAGACTCACAGGCGGTGCACATCGACACACTTCCAGCCCCTCTGCCTCTTCTCTCTTCCTGGATTCACTCAGATGTTTTTAAAAATCACAGCTTGTGAACACGCACACAATCTTTCAGCCCCTCGGCCTCCTCCCTCTTCCTGGATTCACTCAAACGGATTTAAGACTCACAGCGGGTGCACATAGACACCCGTCCAGCCCCTCTGCCTCTTCTCTCTTCCTGGATTCACTCAGACAGTTTTAAGACTCACAGCCGGTGCACATCCATACACTTCCAGCCGCTCTGCATCTTCCCTATTCCTGGATTCACTGAGACGGTTTTAAGACTCACAGCCGGTGCACATCGACACACTTCCAGCCCCTCTGCCTCTTCTCTCTTCCTGGATTCACTCAGATGTTTTTAAAAATCACAGCTTGAGAACACGCACACACTCTTTCAGCCCCTCGGCCTCCTCCCTCTTCCTGGATTCACTCAAAGGGTTTTAAGACTCACAGCCGGTGCACATCCACACACTTCCAGCCCCTCTGCCTCTTCCCTCTTCCTGGATTCACTTAGACGGTTTAAGAATCACAGGCGGTGCACATCCACACACTTCCAGCCCCTCTGCCTCTTCCCTCTTCCTGGATTCACTCAGATGTCTTTAAAAATCACAGCTTGTGAACACGCACACACTCTTTCAGCCCCTCGGCCTCCTCCTTCTTCCTGGATTCACTCAAATGGTTTTAAGACTCAAAGCCGGTGCACATCGACACACTTCCAGCCCCTCTGCCTCTTCCCTCTTCCTGGATTCACTTAGACGGTTTAAGAATCACAGGCGGTGCACATCCACACACTTCCAGCTCCTCTGCCTCTTCCCTCTTCCTGGATTCACTCAGATGTCTTTAAAAATCACAGCTTGTGAACACGCACACACTCTTTCAGCCCCTCGGCCTCCTCCTTCTTCCTGGATTCACTCAAATGGTTTTAAGACTCAAAGCCGGTGCACATCGACACACTTCCAGTCCCTCTGCCTCTCCATTCTTCCTGGATTCACTCAGACGGTTTAAGACTCACAGGCAGTGCACATCCACATGCTTCCTGCCCCTCTGCCTCTTCCCTCTTCCTGGATTTACTCAAACGGTTTTCAGACTCACAGATGGTGCACATCCACACACTTCCAGCCCCTCTGCCTCTTCCCTCTTCCTGGATTCACTCAAACGGTTTTAAGACTCACAGCCGGTGCACATCCATACACTTCCAGCCGCCCTGCCTCTTCCCTCTTCCTGGATTCACTCAGACGGTTTTCAGACTCACAGCCAGTGCACATCCATACACTTCCAGCCGCTCTGCATCTTCCCTATTCCTGGATTCACTGAGACGGTTTTAAGACTCACAGCCGGTGCACATCCACACACTTCCAGCCCCTCTGCCTCTTCTCTCTTCCTGGATTCACTCAGACAGTTTTAAGACTCACAGCCGGTGCACATCCATACACTTCCAGCCGCTCTGCATCTTCCCTATTCCTGGATTCACTGAGACGGTTTTAAGACTCACAGCCGGTGCACATCGACACACTTCCAGCCCCTCTGCCTCTTCTCTCTTCCTGGATTCACTCAGATGTTTTTAAAAATCACAGCTTGTGAACATGCACACACTCTTCCAGCCCCTCTGCCTCTTCCCTCTTCCTGGATTCACTTAGACGGTTTAAGAATCACAGGCGGTGCACATCCACACACTTCCAGCCCCTCTGCCTCTTCCCTCTTCCTGGATTCACTCAGATGTTTTTAAAAATCACAGCTTGTGAACACGCACACAATCTTTCAGCCCCTCGGCCTCCTCCCTCTTCCTGGATTCACTCAAAGGGTTTTAAGACTCACAGCCGGTGCACATCCACACACTTCCAGCCCCTCTGCCTCTTCCCTCTTCCTGGATTCACTTAGACGGTTTAAGAATCACAGGCGGTGCACATCCACACACTTCCAGCCCCTCTGCCTCTTCCCTCTTCCTGGATTCACTCAGATGTTTTTAAAAATCACAGCTTGTGAACACGCACTCACTCTTTCAGCCCCTCGGCCTCCTCCCAATTCCGGGATTCACTCAAACGGTTTTAAGACTCACAGCCGGTGCACATCCATACACTTCCAGCCGCTCTGCATCTTCCCTATTCCTGGATTCACTGAGACGGTTTTAAGACTCACAGCCGGTGCACATCGACACACTTCCAGCCCCTCTGCCTCTTCTCTCTTCCTGGATTCACTCAGATGTTTTTAAAAATCACAGCTTGTGAACACGCACACACTCTTCCAGCCCCTCTGCCTCTTCCCTCTTCCTGGATTCACTTAGACGGTTTAAGAATCACAGGCGGTGCACATCCACACACTTCCAGCCCCTCTGCCTCTTCCCTCTTCCTGGATTCACTCAGATGTTTTTAAAAATCACAGCTTGTGAACACGCACTCACTCTTTCAGCCCCTCGGCCTCCTCCCAATTCCGGGATTCACTCAAACGGTTTTAAGACTCACAGCCGGTGCACATCCATACACTTCCAGCCGCTCTGCATCTTCCCTATTCCTGGATTCACTGAGACGGTTTTAAGACTCACAGCCGGTGCACATCGACACACTTCCAGCCCCTCTGCCTCTTCTCTCTTCCTGGATTCACTCAGATGTTTTTAAAAATCACAGCTTGTGAACACGCACACACTCTTCCAGCCCCTCTGCCTCTTCCCTCTTCCTGGATTCACTTAGACGGTTTAAGAATCACAGGCGGTGCACATCCACACACTTCCAGCCCCTCTGCCTCTTCCCTCTTCCTGGATTCACTCAGATGTTTTTAAAAATCACAGCTTGTGAACACGCACTCACTCTTTCTGCCCCTCGGCCTCCTCCCAATTCCGGGATTCACTCAAACGGTTTTAAGACTCACAGTCGGTGCACATCCACACACTTCTAGCCCCTCTGCCTCTTCTCTCTTCCTGGATTCACTCAGACGGTTTTAAGACTCACAGCCGGTGCACATCCATACACTTCAAGCCGTTCTGCCTCTTCCCTCTTCCTGGATTCACTTAGACGGTTTAAGAATCAAAGGCGGTGCACATCCACACACTTCCATCCCCTCTGCCTCTTCCCTCTTCCTGGATTCACTCAGATGTTTTTAAAAATCACAGCTTGTGAACACGCACACAATCTTTCAGCCCCTCGGCCTCCTCCCTCTTCCTGGATTCAATCATACGGATTTAAGACTCACAGGCAGTGCACATCCACATGCTTCCAGCCCCTCTGCCTCTTCCCTCTTCCTGGATTTATTCAAACGGTTTTCAGACTCACAGATGGTGCACATCCACACACTTCCAGCCCCTCTGCCTCTTCCCTCTTCCTGGATTCACTCAAACGGTTTTAAGACTCACAGCCGGTGCACATCCATACACTTCCAGCCGCCCTGCCTCTTCCCTCTTCCTGGATTCACTCAGACGGTTTTCAGACTCACAGCTGGTGCACATCCACACACTTCCAGCCCCTCTGCCTCTTCCCTCTTGCTGGATTCACTCAGACAGTTTTCAGACTCACAGCCGTTGCACATCCACACACTTCCAGCCGCTCTGCCTCTTCCCTCTTCCTGGATTCACTCAGATGTTTTTAAAAATCACAGCTTGTGAACACGCACACAATCTTTCAGCCCCTCGGCCTCCTCCCTCTTCCTGGATTCAATCAAACGGATTTAAGACTCACAGCCGGTGCACATAGACACACTTCCAGCCCCTCTGCCTCTTCTCTCTTCCTGGATTCACTCAGACGGTTTTAAGAATCACAGCCGGTGCACATGCATACACTTCCAGCCGCTCTGCATCTTCCCTATTCCTGGATTCACTGAGACAGTTTTAAGACTCACAGCCGGTGCACATCCACACACTTCCAGCCCCTCTGCCTCTTCCCTCTTCCTGGATTCACTCAGACAGTTTTCAGACTCACAGCCGGTGCACATCCGCACACTTCCAGCCCCTCTGCCTCTTCCCTCTTCCTGGATTCACTCAGACGGTTTTCAGACTCACAGATGGTGCACATCCACACACTTCCAGCCCCTCTGCCTCTTCCCTCTTCCTGGATTCACTTAGACGGTTTAAGACTCACAGGCGGTGCACATCCACACACTTCCAGCCCCTCTGCCTCTTCCCTCTTCCTGGATTCACTCAAACGGATTTAAGACTCACAGCCGGTGCACATAGATACACTTCCAGCCCCTCTGCCTCTTCTCTCTTCCTGGATTCACTCAGACGGTTTTAAGACTCACAGACGGTGCACATCTATACACTTCCAGCCGCTCTGCATCTTCCCTATTCCTGGATTCACTGAGACAGTTTTAAGACTCACAGCCTGTGCACATCCACACACTTCCAGCCCCACTGTCTCTTCCCTCTTCTTGCATTCACTCAAACGGTTTTAAGACTCACAGCCGTTGCACATCCATACACTTCCAGCCGCCCTGCCTCTTCCCTCTTCCTGGATTCACTCAGACGGTTTTCAGACTCACAGCCGGTGCACATCCATACACTTCCAGCCGCCCTGCGTCTTCCCTATTCCTGGATTCACTGAGACGGTTTTAAGACTCACAGCCTGTGCACATCCACACACTTCCAGCCCCTCTGCCTCTTCCCTCTTTCTGGATTCACTCAGACAGTTTTAAGACTCACAGCCTGTGCACATCCACACACTTCCAGCCCCTCTGCCTCTTCCCTCTTCCTGCATTCACTCAGACAGTTTTCAGACTCACAGCCGGTGCACATCCGCACACTTCCAGCCCCTCTGCCTCTTCCCTCTTCCTGGATTCACTCAGACAGTTTTCAGACTCACAGCCGGTGCAAATCCACACACTTCCAGCCCCTCTGCCTCTTCCCTCTTCCTGGATTCACTTAGACGGTTTAAGACTCACAGGCGGTGCACATCGACACACTTTAAAAATCACAGCTTGTGAACACGCACACAATCGTTCAGCCCCTCGGCCTCCTCCCTCTTCCTGGATTCACTCAAACGGATTTAAGACTCACAGCCGGTGCACATAGACACACTTCCAGCCCCTCTGCCTCTTCTCTCTTCCTGGATTCACTCAAACGGTTTTAAGACTCACAGCCGTTGCACATCCATACACTTCCAGCCGCCCTGCCTCTTCCCAATTCCTGGATTCACTCAGACGGTTTTCAGACTCACAGCCGGTGCACATCGACACACTTCCAGCCCCTCTGCCTCTTCTCTCTTCCTGGATTCACTCAGATGTTTTTAAAAATCACAGCTTGTGAACACGCACACACTCTTTCAGCCCGTCGGCCTCCTCCCTCTTCCTGGATTCACTCAAAGGGTTTTAAGACTCACAGCCGGTGCACATCCACACACTTCTAGCCCCTCTGCCTCTTCTCTTTTCCTGGATTCACTCAGACGGTTTTAAGACTCACAGCCGGTGCACATCCATACACTTCAAGCCGCTCTGCCTCTTCCCTCTTCCTGGATTCACTTAGACGGTTTAAGACTCAAAGCCGGTGCACATCGACACACTACCAGTCCCTCTGCCTCTCCATTCTTCCTGGATTCACTCAGACGGTTTAAGACTCACAGGCAGTGCACATCCACATGCTTCCAGCCCCTCTGCCTCTTCCCTCTTCCTGGATTTACTCAAACGGTTTTCAGACTCACAGATGGTGCACATCCACACACTTCCAGCCCCTCTGCCTCTTCCCTCTTCCTGGATTCACTCAGACGGTTTTCAGACTCACAGCCGGTGCAAATCCACACACTTCCAGCCCCTCTGCCTCTTCCCTCTTCCTGGATTCACTTAGACGGTTTAAGACTCACAGGCGGTGCACATCGACACACTTCCAGCCCCTCTGCCTCTTCTCTCTTCCTGGATTCACTCAGATGTTTTTAAAAATCACAGCTTGTGAACACGCACACAATCTTTCAGCCCCTCGGCCTCCTCCCTCTTCCTGGATTCACTCAAACGGATTTAAGACTCACAGCGGGTGCACATAGACACCCGTCCAGCCCCTCTGCCTCTTCTCTCTTCCTGGATTCACTCAGACAGTTTTAAGACTCACAGCCGGTGCACATCCATACACTTCCAGCCGCTCTGCATCTTCCCTATTCCTGGATTCACTGAGACGGTTTTAAGACTCACAGCCGGTGCACATCGACACACTTCCAGCCCCTCTGCCTCTTCTCTCTTCCTGGATTCACTCAGATGTTTTTAAAAATCACAGCTTGTGAACACGCACACACTCTTTCAGCCCCTCGGCCTCCTCCCTCTTCCTGGATTCACTCAAACGGATTTAAGACTCACAGCCGGTGCACATAGACACACTTCCAGCCCCACTGTCTCTTCCCTCTTCTTGGATTCACTCAAACGGTTTTAAGACTCACAGCCTTTGCACATCCATACACTTCCAGCCGCCCTGCCTCTTCCCTCTTCCTGGATTCACTCAGACGGTTTTCAGACTCACAGCCGGTGCACATCCAGACACACTTCCAGCCCCTCTGCCTCCTCCCTATTCCTGGATTCTTTGAGACGGTTTAAGAATCACAGGCGGTGCACATCCACACACTTCAAGCCGCTCTGCCTCTTCCCTCTTCCTGGATTCACTTAGACGGTTTAAGAATCAAAGGCGGTGCACATCCACACACTTCCAGCCCCTCTGCCTCTTCCCTCTTCCTGGATTCACTCAGACGGTTTTCAGACTCACAGCCGGTGCACATCCACACACTTCCAGCCCCTCTGCCTCTTCCCTCTTCCTGGATTCACTTAGACGGTTTAAGACTCACAGGCGGTGCACATCGACACACTTCCAGCCCCTCTGCCTCTTCTCTCTTCCTGGATTCACTCAGATGTTTTTAAAAATCACAGCTTGTGAACACGCACACAATCTTTCAGCCCCTCGGCCTCCTCCCTCTTCCTGGATTCACTCAAACGGATTTAAGACTCACAGCCGGTGCACATAGACACCCGTCCAGCCCCTCTGCCTCTTCTCTCTTCCTGGATTCACTCAGACAGTTTTCAGACTCACAGCCATTGCACATCCATACACTTCCAGCCGCTCTGCATCTTCCCTATTCCTGGATTCACTGAGACGGTTTTAAGACTCACAGCCGGTGCACATCGACACATTTCCAGCCCCTCTGCCTCTTCTCTCTTCCTGGATTCATTCAGAAGTTTTTAAAAATCACAGCTTGTGAACACGCACACACTCTTTCAGACCCTCGGCCTCCTCCCTCTTCCTGGATTCACTCAAAGGGTTTTAAGACTCACAGCCGGTGCACATCCACACACTTCCAGCCCCTCTGCCTCTTCCCTCTTCCTGGATTCACTTAGACGGTTTAAGAATCACAGGCGGTGCACATCGACACACTTCCAGCCCCTCTGCCTCTTCTCTCTTCCTGGATTCACTCAGACAGTTTTAAGACTCACAGCTGGTGCACATCGACACACTTCCAGCCCCTCTGCCTCCTCCCTCTTCCTGGATTCACTCAGACGGTTTTAAGACTCACAGCCGGTGCACATCCATACACTTCAAGCCGCTCTGCCTCTTCCCTCTTCCTGGATTCACTTAGACGGTTTAAGAATCAAAGGCGGTGCACATCCACACACTTCCAGCCCCTCTGCCTCTTCCCTCTTCCTGGATTCACTCAGATGTTTTTAAAAATCACAGCTTGTGAACACGCACACACTCTTTCAGCCCCTCGGCCTCCTCCTTCTTCCTGGATTCACTCAAATGGTTTTAAGACTCAAAGCCGGTGCACATCGACACACTTCCAGTCCCTCTGCCTCTCCATTCTTCCTGGATTCACTCAGACGGTTTAAGACTCACAGGCAGTGCACATCCACATGCTTCCAGCCCCTCTGCCTCTTCCCTCTTCCTGGATTTACTCAAATGGTTTTCAGACTCACAGCCGGTGCACATCCACACACTTCCAGCCCCTCTGCCTCTTCCCTCTTCCTGGATTCACTTAGAGGGTTTAAGACTCACAGCCGGTGCACATCGACACACTTCCAGCCCCTCTGCCTCTTCCCTCTTCCTGGATTCACTCAGATGTTTTTAAAAATCACAGCTTGTGAACACGCACACAATCTTTCAGCCCCTTGGCCTCCTCCCTCTTCCTGGATTCACTCAAACGGATTTAAGACTCACAGCCGGTGCACATAGACACCCGTCCAGCCCCTCTGCCTCTTCTCTCTTCCTGGATTCACTCAGACAGTTTTAAGACTCACAGCCGGTGCACATCCATACACTTCCAGCCGCTCTGCATCTTCCCTATTCCTGGATTCACTGAGACGGTTTTAAGAGTCACAGCCGGTGCACATAGACACCCGTCCAGCCCCTCTGCCTCTTCCCTCTTCCTGGATTCACTTAGACGGTTTAAGAATCACAGGCGGTGCACATCCACACACTTCCAGCCCCTCTGCCTCTTCCCTCTTCCTGGATTCACTCAGATGTTTTTAAAAATCACAGCTTGTGAACACGCCCACACTCTTTCAGCCCCTCGGCCTCCTCCCAATTCCGGGATTCACTCAAACGGTTTTAAGACTCACAGCCGGTGCACATCCATACACTTCTAGCACCTCTGCCTCTTCTCTCTTCCTGGATTCACTCAGACGGTTTTAAGACTCACAGCCGGTGCACATCCACACACTTCCAGCCCCTCTGCCTCTTCCCTCTTCCTGGATTCACTTAGACGGTTTAAGAATCACAGGCGGTGAACATCCACACACTTCCAGCCCCTCTGCCTCTTCCCTCTTCCTGGATTCACTCAGATGTTTTTAAAAATCACAGCTTTTGAACACGCACACACTCTTTCAGCCCCTCGGCCTCCTCCCAATTCCGGGATTCACTCAAACGGTTTTAAGACTCACAGCCGGTGCACATCCACACACTTCCAACCGCCCTGCGTCTTCCCTATTCCTGGATTCACTGGGGCGGTTTTAAGACTCACAGCCGGTGCACATCCATACACTTCCAGCCGCTCTGCATCTTCCCTATTCCTGGATTCACTCAAACGGATTTAAGACTCACAGCCGGTGCACATAGACACACTTCCAGCCCCACTGTCTCTTCCCTCTTCTTGGATTCACTCAAACGGTTTTAAGACTCACAGCCTTTGCACATCCATACACTTCCAGCCGCCCTGCCTCTTCCCTCTTCCTGGATTCACTCAGACGGTTTTCAGACTCACAGCCGGTGCACATCCAGACACTTCCAGCCTCCCTGCGTCTTCCCTATTCCTGGATTCACTGAGACGGTTTTAAGACTCACAGCCTGTGCACATCCACACACTTCCAGCCCCTCTGCCTCTTCCCTCTTCCTGGATTCACTTAGACGGTTTAAGAATCACAGGCGGTGCACATCCATACACTTCAAGCCGCTCTGCCTCTTCCCTCTTCCTGGATTCACTTAGACGGTTTTAAGACTCACAGCCTGTGCACATCCACACACTTCCAGCCCCTCTGCCTCTTCCCTCTTCCTGGATTCACTTAGACGGTTTAAGAATCACAGGCGGTGCACATCCATACACTTCAAGCCCCTCTGCCTCTTCTCTCTTCCTGGATTCACTCAGACAGTTTTAAGACTCACAGCCGGTGCACATCCATACACTTCCAGCCGCTCTGCATCTTCCCTATTCCTGGATTCACTGAGACGGTTTTAAGACTCACAGCCGGTGCACATCGACACACTTCCAGCCCCTCTGCCTCTTCTCTCTTCCTGGATTCACTCAGATGTTTTTAAAAATCACAGCTTGTGAACACGCACACACTCTTTCAGCCCCTCGGCCTCCTCCCTCTTCCTGGATTCACTCAAAGGGTTTTAAGACTCACAGCCGGTGCACATCCACACACTTCCAGCCCCTCTGCCTCTTCCCTCTTCCTGGATTCACTTAGACGGTTTAAGAATCACAGGCGGTGCACATCCACACACTTCCAGCCCCTCTGCCTCTTCTCTCTTCCTGGATTCACTCAGATGTTTCTAAAAATCATAGCTTGTGAACACGCACACACTCTTTCAGCCCCTCGGCCTCCTCCCTCTTCCTGGATTCACTCAAAGGGTTTTAAGACTCACAGCCGGTGCACATCCACACACTTCCAGCCCCTCTGCCTCTTCCCTCTTCCTGGATTCACTTAGACGGTTTAAGAATCACAGGCGGTGCACATCCACACACTTCCAGCCCCTCTGCCTCTTCCCTCTTCCTGGATTCACTTAGACGGTTTAAGAATCACAGGCGGTGCACATCCACACACTTCCAGCCCCTCTGCCTCTTCCCTCTTCCTGGATTCACTCAGATGTTTTTAAAAATCACAGCTTGTGAACACGCACTCACTCTTTCAGCCCCTCGGACTCCTCCCAATTCCGGGATTCACTCAAACGGTTTTAAGACTCACAGCCGGTGCACATCCACACACTTCTAGCCCCTCTGCCTCTTCTCTCTTCCTGGATTGACTCAGACGGTTTTAAGACTCACAGCCGGTGCACATCCATACACTTCAAGCCGTTCTGCCTCTTCCCTCTTCCTGGATTCACTTAGACGGTTTAAGAATCACAGGCGGTGAACATCCACACACTTCCAGCCCCTCTGCCTCTTCCCTCTTCCTGGATTCACTCAGATGTTTTTAAAAATCACAGCTTGTGAACACGCACACAATCTTTCAGCCCCTCGGCTTCCTCCCTCTTCCTGGATTCAATCAAACGGATTTAAGACTCACAGCCGGTGCACATAGACACACTTCCAGCCCCTCTGCCTCTTCTCTCTTCCTGGATTCACTCAGACGGTTTTAAGAATCACAGCCGGTGCACATCCATACACTTCCAGCCGCTCTGCATCTTCCCTATTCCTGGATTCACTGAGACAGTTTTAAGACTCACAGCCAGTGCACATCCACACACTTCCAGCCCCACTGTCTCTTCCGTCTTCCTGGATTCACTCAAACGGTTTTAAGACTCACAGCCGTTGCACATCCATACACTTCCAGCCGCCCTGCCTCTTCCAAATTCCTGGATTCACTCAGACGGTTTTCAGACTCACAGCCGGTGCACATCCATACACTTCCAGCCGCCCTGCCTGTTCCCTCTTCCTGGATTCACTCAGATGTTTTTAAAAATCACAGCTTGTGAACACGCACACAATCTTTCAGCCCCTCGGCCTCCTCCCTCTTCCTGGATTCACTCAAACGGTTTTAAGACTCACAGCCGGTGCACATCCACACACTTCTAGCCCCTCTGCCTCTTCTCTCTTCCTGGATTCACTCAGACGGTTTTAAGACTCACAGCCGGTGCACATCCATACACTTCAAGCCGCTCTGCCTCTTCCCTCTTCCTGGATTCACTTAGACGGTTTAAGAATCAAAGGCGGTGCACATCCACACACTTCCAGCCCCTCTGCCTCTTCCCTCTTCCTGGATTCACTCAGATGGTTTTCAGACTCACAGCCGGTGCACATCCACACACTTCCAGCCCCTCTGCCTCTTCCCTCTTCCTGGATTCACTTAGACGGTTTAAGACTCACAGGCGGTGCACATCGACACACTTCCAGCCCCTCTGCCTCTTCTCTCTTCCTGGATTCACTCAGATGTTTTTAAAAATCACAGCTTGTGAACACGCACACAATCTTTCAGCCCCTCGGCCTCCTCCCTCTTCCTGGATTCACTCAAACGGATTTAAGACTCACAGCCGGTGCACATAGACACCCGTCCAGCCCCTCTGCCTCTTCTCTCTTCCTGGATTCACTCAGACAGTTTTAAGACTCACAGCCGGTGCACATCCATACACTTCCAGCCGCTCTGCATCTTCCCTATTCCTGGATTCACTCAGATGTTTTAAAAAATCACAGCTTGTGAACACGCACACACTCTTTCAGCCCCTCGGCCTCCTCCCTCTTCCTGGATTCACTCAAAGGGTTTTAAGACTCACAGCCGGTGCACATCCACACACTTCCAGCCCCTCTGCCTCTTCTCTCTTCCTGGATTCACTCAGACGGTTTTAAGACTCACAGCCGGTGCACATCCACACACTTCCAGCCCCTCTGCCTCTTCCCTCTTCCTGGATTCACTTAGACGGTTTAAGAATCACAGGCGGTGAACATCCACACACTTCCAGCCCCTCTGCCTCTTCCCTCTTCCTGGATTCACTCAGATGTTTTTAAAAATCACAGCTTTTGAACACGCACACACTCTTTCAGCCCCTCGGCCTCCTCCCAATTCCGGGATTCACTCAAACGGTTTTCAGACTCACAGCCGGTGCACATCCACACACTTCCAACCGCCCTGCGTCTTCCCTATTCCTGGATTCACTGGGGCGGTTTTAAGACTCACAGCCGGTGCACATCCATACACTTCCAGCCGCTCTGCATCTTCCCTATTCCTGGATTCACTCAAACGGATTTAAGACTCACAGCCGGTGCACATAGACACACTTCCAGCCCCACTGTCTCTTCCCTCTTCTTGAATTCACTCAAACGGTTTTAAGACTCACAGCCTTTGCACATCCATACACTTCCAGCCGCCCTGCCTCTTCCCTCTTCCTGGATTCACTCAGACGGTTTTCAGACTCACAGCCGGTGCACATCCAGACACTTCCAGCCTCCCTGCGTCTTCCCTATTCCTGGATTCACTGAGACGGTTTTAAGACTCACAGCCTGTGCACATCCACACACTTCCAGCCCCTCTGCCTCTTCCCTCTTCCTGGATTCACTTAGACGGTTTAAGAATCACAGGCGGTGCACATCCATACACTTCAAGCCGCTCTGCCTCTTCCCTCTTCCTGGATTCACTTAGACGGTTTTAAGACTCACAGCCTGTGCACATCCACACACTTCCAGCCCCTCTGCCTCTTCCCTCTTCCTGGATTCACTTAGACGGTTTAAGAATCACAGGCGGTGCACATCCATACACTTCAAGCCCCTCTGCCTCTTCTCTCTTCCTGGATTCACTCAGACAGTTTTAAGACTCACAGCCGGTGCACATCCATACACTTCCAGCCGCTCTGCATCTTCCCTATTCCTGGATTCACTGAGACGGTTTTAAGACTCACAGCCGGTGCACATCGACACACTTCCAGCCCCTCTGCCTCTTCTCTCTTCCTGGATTCACTCAGATGTTTTTAAAAATCACAGCTTGTGAACACGCACACACTCTTTCAGCCCCTCGGCCTCCTCCCTCTTCCTGGATTCACTCAAAGGGTTTTAAGACTCACAGCCGGTGCACATCCACACACTTCCAGCCCCTCTGCCTCTTCCCTCTTCCTGGATTCACTTAGACGGTTTAAGAATCACAGGCGGTGCACATCCACACACTTCCAGCCCCTCTGCCTCTTCTCTCTTCCTGGATTCACTCAGATGTTTCTAAAAATCATAGCTTGTGAACACGCACACACTCTTTCAGCCCCTCGGCCTCCTCCCTCTTCCTGGATTCACTCAAAGGGTTTTAAGACTCACAGCCGGTGCACATCCACACACTTCCAGCCCCTCTGCCTCTTCCCTCTTCCTGGATTCACTTAGACGGTTTAAGAATCACAGGCGGTGCACATCCACACACTTCCAGCCCCTCTGCCTCTTCCCTCTTCCTGGATTCACTTAGACGGTTTAAGAATCACAGGCGGTGCACATCCACACACTTCCAGCCCCTCTGCCTCTTCCCTCTTCCTGGATTCACTCAGATGTTTTTAAAAATCACAGCTTGTGAACACGCACTCACTCTTTCAGCCCCTCGGACTCCTCCCAATTCCGGGATTCACTCAAACGGTTTTAAGACTCACAGCCGGTGCACATCCACACACTTCTAGCCCCTCTGCCTCTTCTCTCTTCCTGGATTGACTCAGACGGTTTTAAGACTCACAGCCGGTGCACATCCATACACTTCAAGCCGTTCTGCCTCTTCCCTCTTCCTGGATTCACTTAGACGGTTTAAGAATCACAGGCGGTGAACATCCACACACTTCCAGCCCCTCTGCCTCTTCCCTCTTCCTGGATTCACTCAGATGTTTTTAAAAATCACAGCTTGTGAACACGCACACAATCTTTCAGCCCCTCGGCCTCCTCCCTCTTCCTGGATTCAATCAAACGGATTTAAGACTCACAGCCGGTGCACATAGACACACTTCCAGCCCCTCTGCCTCTTCTCTCTTCCTGGATTCACTCAGACGGTTTTAAGAATCACAGCCGGTGCACATCCATACACTTCCAGCCGCTCTGCATCTTCCCTATTCCTGGATTCACTGAGACAGTTTTAAGACTCACAGCCAGTGCACATCCACACACTTCCAGCCCCACAGTCTCTTCCGTCTTCCTGGATTCACTCAAACGGTTTTAAGACTCACAGCCGTTGCACATCCATACACTTCCAGCCGCCCTGCCTCTTCCCAATTCCTGGATTCACTCAGACGGTTTTCAGACTCACAGCCGGTGCACATCCATACACTTCAAGCCGCTCTGCCTCTTCCCTCTTCCTGGATTCACTTAGACGGTTTAAGAATCAAAGGCGGTGCACATCCACACACTTCCAGCCCCTCTGCCTCTTCCCTCTTCCTGGATTCACTCAGACGGTTTTCAGACTCACAGCCGGTGCACATCCACACACTTCCAGCCCCTCTGCCTCTTCCCTCTTCCTGGATTCACTTAGACGGTTTAAGACTCACAGGCGGTGCACATCGACACACTTCCAGCCCCTCTGCCTCTTCTCTCTTCCTGGATTCACTCAGATGTTTTTAAAAATCACAGCTTGTGAACACGCACACAATCTTTCAGCCCCTCGGCCTCCTCCCTCTTCCTGGATTCACTCAAACGGATTTAAGACTCACAGCCGGTGCACATAGACACCCGTCCAGCCCCTCTGCCTCTTCTCTCTTCCTGGATTCACTCAGACAGTTTTAAGACTCACAGCCGGTGCACATCCATACACTTCCAGCCGCTCTGCATCTTCCCTATTCCTGGATTCACTGAGACGGTTTTAAGACTCACAGCCGGTGCACATCGACACAATTCCAGCCCCTCTGCCTCTTCTCTCTTCCTGGATTCACTCAGATGTTTTTAAAAATCACAGCTTGTGAACACGCACACACTCTTTCAGCCCCTCGGCCTCCTCCCTCTTCCTGGATTCACTCAAAGGGTTTTAAGACTCACAGCCGGTGCACATCCACACACTTCCAGCCCCTCTGCCTCTTCCCTCTTCCTGGATTCACTTAGACGGTTTAAGAATCACAGGCGGTGCACATCGACACACTTCCAGCCCCTCTGCCTCTTCTCTCTTCCTGGATTCACTCAGACAGTTTTAAGACTCACAGCTGGTGCACATCGACACACTTCCAGCCCCTCTGCCTCCTCCCTCTTCCTGGATTCACTCAGACGGTTTTAAGACTCACAGCCGGTGCACATCCATACACTTCAAGCCGCTCTGCCTCTTCCCTCTTCCTGGATTCACTTAGACGGTTTAAGAATCAAAGGCGGTGCACATCCACACACTTCCAGCCCCTCTGCCTCTTCCCTCTTCCTGGATTCACTCAGATGTTTTTAAAAATCACAGCTTGTGAACACGCACACACTCTTTCAGCCCCTCGGCCTCCTCCTTCTTCCTGGATTCACTCAAATGGTTTTAAGACTCAAAGCCGGTGCACATCGACACACTTCCAGTCCCTCTGCCTCTCCATTCTTCCTGGATTCACTCAGACGGTTTAATACTCACAGGCAGTGCACATCCACATGCTTCCAGCCCCTCTGCCTCTTCCCTCTTCCTGGATTTACTCAAATGGTTTTCAGACTCACAGATGGTGCACATCCACACACTTCCAGCCCATCTGCCTCTTCCCTCTTCCTGGATTCACTCAGACGGTTTTCAGACTCACAGCCGGTGCACATCCACACACTTCCAGCCCCTCTGCCTCTTCCCTCTTCCTGGATTCACTTAGACGGTTTAAGACTCACAGCCGGTGCACATCGACACACTTCCAGCCCCTCTGCCTCTTCCCTCTTCCTGGATTCACTCAGATGTTTTTAAAAATCACAGCTTGTGAACACGCACACACTCTTTCAGCCCCTCGGCCTCCTCCTTCTTCCTGGATTCACTCAAATGGTTTTAAGACTCAAAGCCGGTGCACATCGACACACTTCCAGTCCCTCTGCCTCTCCATTCTTCCTGGATTCACTCAGACGGTTTAAGACTCACAGGCAGTGCACATCCACATGCTTCCAGCCCCTCTGCCTCTTCCCTCTTCCTGGATTTACTCAAATGGTTTTCAGACTCACAGATGGTGCACATCCACACACTTCCAGCCCATCTGCCTCTTCCCTCTTCCTGGATTCACTCAGACGGTTTTCAGACTCACAGCCGGTGCACATCCACACACTTCCAGCCCCTCTGCCTCTTCCCTCTTCCTGGATTCACTTAGACGGTTTAAGACTCACAGCCGGTGCACATCGACACACTTCCAGCCCCTCTGCCTCTTCCCTCTTCCTGGATTCACTCAGATGTTTTTAAAAATCACAGCTTGTGAACACGCACACAATCTTTCAGCCCCTCGGCCTCCTCCCTCTTCCTGGATTCACTCAAAGGGTTTTAAGACTCACAGCCGGTGCACATCCACACACTTCCAGCCCCTCTGCCTCTTCCCTCTTCCTGGATTCACTTAGACGGTTTAAGAATCACAGGCGGTGCACATCCACACACTTCCAGCCCCTCTGCCTCTTCTCTCTTCCTGGATTCACTCAGATGTTTCTAAAAATCATAGCTTGTGAACACGCACACACTCTTTCAGCCCCTCGGCCTCCTCCTTCTTCCTGGATTCACTCAAATGGTTTTAAGACTCAAAGCCGGTGCACATCGACACACTTCCAGTCCCTCTGCCTCTCCATTCTTCCTGGATTCACTCAGACGGTTTAAGACTCACAGGCAGTGCACATCCACATGCTTCCAGCCCCTCTGCCTCTTCCCTCTTTCTGGATTTACTCAAATGGTTTTCAGACTCACAGATGGTGCACATCCACACACTTCCAGCCCCTCTGCCTCTTCCCTCTTCCTGGATTCACTCAGACGGTTTTCAGACTCACAGCCGGTGCACATCCATACACTTCCAGCCCCTCTGCCTCTTCTCTCTTCCTGGATTCACTCAGATGTTTCTAAAAATCATAGCTTGTGAACACGCACACACTCTTTCAGCCCCTCGGCCTCCTCCTTCTTCCTGGATTCACTCAAACGGCATGAAGACTCACAGGCGGTGCACATCCACACACTTCCAGCCCCTCTGCCTCTTCCCTCTTCCTGGATTCACTCAGATGTTTTTGAAAATCACAGCTTGTGAACACGCACACACTCTTTCAGCCCCTCGACCTCCTCCCAATTCCGGGATTCACTCAAACGGTTTTAAGACTCACAGCCGGTGCACATCCACACACTTCCAGCCGCCCTGCGTCTTCCCTATTCCTGGATTCACTGAGACGGTTTTAAGACTCACAGCCGGTGCACATCGACACACTTCCAGCCCCTCTGCCTCTTCTCTCTTCCTGGATTCACTCAGATGTTTTTAAAAATCACAGCTTGTGAACACGCACACACTCTTTCAGCCCCTCGGCCTCCTCCCTCTTCCTGGATTCACTCAAAGGGTTTTAAGACTAACAGCCGATGCACATCCACACACTTCTAGCCCCTCTGCCTCTTCCCTCTTCCTGGATTCACTTAGACGGTTTAAGAATCACAGGCGGTGCACATCCACACACTTCCAGCCCCTCTGCCTCTTCCCTCTTCCTGGATTCACTCAGATGTTTTTAAAAATCACAGCTTGTGAACACGCACACAATCTTTCAGCCCCTCGGCCTCCTCCCTCTTCCTGGATTCAATCAAACGGATTTAAGACTCACAGCCGGTGCACATCGACACACTTCCAGTCCCTCTGCCTCTCCATTCTTCCTGGATTCACTCAGACGGTTTAAGACTCACAGCCGGTGCACATCCATACACTTCCAGCCGCCCTGCCTCTTCCCTCTTCCTGGATTTATTCAAACGGTTTTCAGACTCACAGATGGTGCACATCCACACACTTCCAGCCCCTCTGCCTCTTCCCTCTTCCTGGATTCACTCAAACGGTTTTAAGACTCACAGCCGGTGCACATCCATACACTTCCAGCCGCCCTGCCTCTTCCCTCTTCCTGGATTCACTCAGACGGTTTTCAGACTCACAGCTGGTGCACATCCACACACTTCCAGCCCCTCTGCCTCTTCCCTCTTCCTGCATTCACTCAGACAGTTTTCAGACTCACAGCCGTTGCACATCCACACACTTCCAGCCCCTCTGCCTCTTCCCTCTTCCTGGATTCACTCAGATGTTTTTAAAAATCACAGCTTGTGAACACGCACACAATCTTTCAGCCCCTCGGCCTCCTCCCTCTTCCTGGATTCAATCAAACGGATTTAAGACTCACAGCCGGTGCACATAGACACACTTCCAGCCCCTCTGCCTCTTCTCTCTTCCTGGATTCACTCAGATGTTTTTAAAAATCACAGCTTGTGAACACGCACACACTCTTTCAGCCCCTCGGCCTCCTCCCTCTTCCTGGATTCACTCAAAGGGTTTTAAGACTCACAGCCGGTGCACATCCACACACTTCCAGCCCCTCTGCCTCTTCCCTCTTCCTGGATTCACTTAGACGGTTTAAGAATCACAGGCGGTGCAGATCCACACACTTCCAGCCCCTCTGCCTCTTCCCTCTTCCTGGATTCACTTAGACGGTTTAAGAATCACAGGCGGTGCACATCCACACACTTCCAGCCCCTCTGCCTCTTCCCTCTTCCTGGATTCACTCAGATGTTTTTAAAAATCACAGCTTGTGAACACGCACTCACTCTTTCAGCCCCTCGGACTCCTCCCAATTCCGGGATTCACTCAAACGGTTTTAAGACTCACAGCCGGTGCACATCCACACACTTCTAGCCCCTCTGCCTCTTCTCTCTTCCTGGATTGACTCAGACGGTTTTAAGACTCACAGCCGGTGCACATCCATACACTTCAAGCCGTTCTGCCTCTTCCCTCTTCCTGGATTCACTTAGACGGTTTAAGAATCACAGGCGGTGAACATCCACACACTTCCAGCCCCTCTGCCTCTTCCCTCTTCCTGGATTCACTCAGATGTTTTTAAAAATCACAGCTTGTGAACACGCACACAATCTTTCAGCCCCTCGGCCTCCTCCCTCTTCCTGGATTCAATCAAACGGATTTAAGACTCACAGCCGGTGCACATAGACACACTTCCAGCCCCTCTGCCTCTTCTCTCTTCCTGGATTCACTCAGACGGTTTTAAGAATCACAGCCGGTGCACATCCATACACTTCCAGCCGCTCTGCATCTTCCCTATTCCTGGATTCACTGAGACAGTTTTAAGACTCACAGCCAGTGCACATCCACACACTTCCAGCCCCACTGTCTCTTCCCTCTTCCTGGATTCACTCAAACGGTTTTAAGACTCACAGCCGGTGCACATCCATACACTTCCAGCCGCTCTGCATCTTCCCTATTCCTGGATTCACTGAGACAGTTTTAAGACTCACAGCCTGTGCACATCCACACACTTCCAGCCCCACTGTCTCTTCCGTCTTCCTGGATTCACTCAAACGGTTTTAAGACTCACAGCCGTTGCACATCCATACACTTCCAGCCGCCCTGCCTCTTCCCAATTCCTGGATTCACTCAGACGGTTTTCAGTCTCACAGCCGGTGCACATCCATAGACTTCCAGCCGCCCTGCCTCTTCCCTCTTCCTGGATTCACTCAGATGTTTTTAAAAATCACAGCTTGTGAACACGCACACAATCTTTCAGCCCCTCGGCCTCCTCCCTCTTCCTGGATTCACTCAAACGGATTTAAGACTCACAGCCGGTGCACATAGACACACTTCCAGCCCCTCTGCCTCTTCTCTCTTCCTGGATTCACTCAGACAGATTTAAGACTCACAGCCGGTGCACATCCATACACTTCCAGCCGCTCTGCATCTTCCGTATTCCTGGATTCACTGAGACGGTTTTAAGACTCACAGCCGGTGCACATCCACACACTTCCAGCCCCTCTGCCTCTTCTCTCTTCCTGGATTCACTCAGATGTTTTTAAAAATCACAGCTTGTGAACACGTACACACTCTTTCAGCCCCTCGGCCTCCTCCCTCTTCCTGGATTCACTCAAAGGGTTTTAAGACTCACAGCCGGTGCACATCCACACACTTCTAGCCCCTCTGCCTCTTCTCTCTTCCTGGATTCACTCAGACGGTTTTAAGACTCACAGCCGGTGCACATCCATACACTTCAAGCCGCTCTGCCTCTTCCCTCTTCCTGGATTCACTTAGACGGTTTAAGACTCAAAGCCGGTGCACATCGACACACTTCCAGTCCCTCTGCCTCTCCATTCTTCCTGGATTCACTCAGACGGTTTAAGACTCACAGGCAGTGCACATCCACATGCTTCCAGCCCCTCTGCCTCTTCCCTCTTCCTGGATTTACTCAAACGGTTTTCAGACTCACAGATGGTGCACATCCACACACTTCCAGCCCCTCTGCCTCTTCCCTCTTCCTGGATTCACTCAGACGGTTTTCAGACTCACAGCCGGTGCACATCCACACACTTCCAGCCCCTCTGCCTCTTCCCTCTTCCTGGATTCACTTAGACGGTTTAAGACTCACAGGCGGTGCACATCGACACACTTCCAGCCCCTCTGCCTCTTCTCTCTTCCTGGATTCACTCAGATGTTTTTAAAAATCACAGCTTGTGAACACGCACACAATCTTTCAGCCCCTCGGCCTCCTCCCTCTTCCTGGATTCACTCAAATGGATTTAAGAATCACAGCCGGTGCACATAGACACCCGTCCAGCCCCTCTGCCTCTTCTCTCTTCCTGGATTCACTCAGACAGTTTTAAGATTCACAGCCGGTGCACATCCATACACTTCCAGCCGCTCTGCATCTTCCCTATTCCTGGATTCACTGAGACGGTTTTAAGACTCACAGCCGGTGCACATCGACACACTTCCAGCCCCTCTGCCTCTTCTCTCTTCCTGGATTCACTCAGATGTTTTTAAAAATCACAGCTTGTGAACACGCACACACTCTTTCAGCCCCTCGGCCTCCTCCCTCTTCCTGGATTCACTCAAAGGGTTTTAAGACTCACAGCCGGTGCACATCCACACACTTCCAGCCCCTCTGCCTCTTCCCTCTTCCTGGATTCACTTAGACGGTTTAAGAATCAAAGGCGGTGCACATCCACACACTTCCAGCCCCTCTGCCTCTTCCCTCTTCCTGGATTCACTCAGATGTTTTTAAAAATCACAGCTTGTGAACACGCACACACTCTTTCAGCCCCTCGGCCTCCTCCTTCTTCCTGGATTCACTCAAATGGTTTTAAGACTCAAAGCCGGTGCACATCGACACACTTCCAGTCCCTCTGCCTCTCCATTCTTCCTGGATTCACTCAGACGGTTTAAGACTCACAGGCAGTGCACATCCACATGCTTCCAGCCCCTCTGCCACTTCCCTCTTCCTGGATTTACTCAAACGGTTTTCAGACTCACAGATGGTGCACATCCACACACTTCCAGCCCCTCTGCCTCTTCCCTCTTCCTGGATTCACTCAAACGGTTTTAAGACTCACAGCCGGTGCACATCCATACACTTCCAGCCGCCCTGGCTCTTCCCTCTTCCTGGATTCACTCAGACGGTTTTCAGACTCACAGCCGGTGCACATCCATACACTTCCAGCCGCTCTGCATCTTCCCTATTCCTGGATTCACTGAGACGGTTTTAAGACTCACAGCCGGTGCACATCGACACACTTCCAGCCCCTCTGCCTCTTCTCTCTTCCTGGATTCACTCAGATGTTTTTAAAAATCACAGCTTGTGAACACGCACTCACTCTTTCAGCCCCTCGGCCTCCTCCCAATTCCGGGATTCACTCAAACGGTTTTAAGACTCACAGCCGGTGCACATCCACACACTTCTAGCCCCTCTGACTCTTCTCTCTTCCTGGATTCACTCAGACGGTTTTAAGACTCACAGCCGGTGCAAATCCATACACTTCAAGCCGTTCTGCCTCTTCCCTCTTCCTGGATTCACTTAGACGGTTTAAGAATCAAAGGCGGTGCACATCCACACACTTCCAGCCCCTCTGCCTCTTCCCTCTTCCTGGATTCACTCAGATGTTTTTAAAAATCACAGCTTGTGAACACGCACACAATCTTTCAGCCCCTCGGCCTCCTCCCTCTTCCTGGATTCAATCAAACGGATTTAAGACTCACAGCCGGTGCACATAGACACACTTCCAGCCCCTCTGCCTCTTCTCTCTTCCTGGATTCACTCAGACGGTTTTAAGAATCACAGCCGGTGCACATCCATACACTTCCAGCCGCTCTGCATCTTCCCTATTCCTGGATTCACTGAGACAGTTTTAAGACTCACAGCCAGTGCACATCCACACACTTCCAGCCCCACTGTCTCTTCCCTCTTCCTGGATTCACTCAAACGGTTTTAAGACTCACAGCCGGTGCACATCCATACACTTCCAGCCGCTCTGCATCTTCCCTATTCCTGGATTCACTGAGACAGTTTTAAGACTCACAGCCTGTGCACATCCACACACTTCCAGCCCCACTGTCTCTTCCGTCTTCCTGGATTCACTCAAACGGTTTTAAGACTCACAGCCGTTGCACATCCATACACTTCCAGCCGCCCTGCCTCTTCCCAATTCCTGGATTCACTCAGACGGTTTTCAGACTCACAGCCGGTGCACATCCATACACTTCCAGCCGCCCTGCCTGTTCCCTCTTCCTGGATTCACTCAGATGTTTTTAAAAATCACAGCTTGTGAACACGCACACAATCTTTCAGCCCCTCGGCCTCCTCCCTCTTCCTGGATTCACTCAAACGGATTTAAGACTCACAGCCGGTGCACATAGACACACTTCCAGCCCCTCTGCCTCTTCTCTCTTCCTGGATTCACTCAGACAGTTTTAAGACTCACAGCCGGTGCACATCCATACACTTCCAGCCCCTCTGCCTCTTCCCTCTTCCTGGATTTACTCAAACGGTTTTCAGACTCACAGATGGTGCACATCCACACACTTCCAGCCCCTCTGCCTCTTCCCTCTTCCTGGATTCACTCAAACGGTTTCAGACTCACAGATGGTGCACATCCACACACTTCCAGCCCCTCTGCCTCTTCTCTCTTCCTGGATTCACTCAGATGTTTTTAAAAATCACAGCTTGTGAACACGCACACACTCTTTCAGCCCCTCTGCCTCTTCCCTCTTCCTGGATTCACTCAAACGGTTTTCAGACTCACAGCCGGTGCACATCCATACACTTCCAGCCGCTCTGCATCTTCCCTATTCCTGGATTCACTGAGACGGTTTTAAGACTCACAGCCGGTGCACATCGACACACTTCCAGCCCCTCTGCCTCTTCTCTCTTCCTGGATTCACTCAGATGTTTTTGAAAATCACAGCTTGTGAACACGGACACACTCTTTCAGCCCCTCGGCCTCCTCCCTCTTCCTGGATTCACTCAAACGGCATGAAGACTCACAGGCGGTGCACATCCACACAGTTCCAGCCCCTCTGCCTCTTCCCTCTTCCTGGATTCACTCAGATGTTTTTGAAAATCACAGCTTGTGAACACGCACACACTCTTTCAGCCCCTCGACCTCCTCCCAATTCCGGGATTCACTCAAACGGTTTTAAGACTCACAGCCGGTGCACATCCACACACTTCCAGCCGCCCTGCGTCTTCCCTATTCCTGGATTCACTCAAACGGATTTAAGACTCACAGCCGGTGCACATAGACACCCGTCCAGCCCCTCTGCCTCTTCTCTCTTCCTGGATTCACTCAGACAGTTTTAAGACTCACAGCCGGTGCACATCCATACACTTCCAGCCGCTCTGCATTTTCCCTATTCCTGGATTCACTGAGACGGTTTTAAGACTCACAGCCGGTGCACATCCACACATTTCCAGCCCCTCTGCCTCTTCCTTCTTCCTGGATTCACTCAGATGTTTTTAAAAATCACAGCTTGTGAACACGCACACACTCTTTCAGGCCCTCGGCCTCCTCCCTCTTCCTGGATTC
Source organism: Natrix helvetica (assembly GCF_964273705.1). NCBI lineage: Eukaryota > Metazoa > Chordata > Lepidosauria > Squamata > Natricidae > Natrix > Natrix helvetica. Next base: position 32,648,353 of record NC_138555.1, read on the forward strand.
ACTCAAACGGCATGAAGACTCACAGGCGGTGCACATCCACACACTTCCAGCCCCTCTGCCTCTTCCCTCTTCCTGGATTCACTTAGACGGTTTAAGAATCACAGGCGGTGCACATCCACACACTTCCAGCCCCTCTGCCTCTTCCCTCTTCCTGGATTCACTCAGATGTTTTTAAAAATCACAGCTTGTGAACACGCACACACTCTTTCAGCCCCTCGGCCTCCTCCTTCTTCCTGGATTCACTCAAATGCTTTTAAGACTCAAAGCCGGTGCACATCGACACACTTCCAGTCCCTCTGCCTCTCCATTCTTCCTGGATTCACTCAGACGGTTTAAGACTCACAGGCAGTGCACATCCACATGCTTCCAGCCCCTCTGCCTCTTCCCTCTTCCTGGATTTACTCAAACGGTTTTCAGACTCACAGATGGTGCACATCCACACACTTCCAGCCCCTCTGCCTCTTCCCTCTTCCTGGATTCACTCAAACGGTTTTCAGACTCACAGCCGGTGCACATCCATACACTTCCAGCCCCTCTGCCTCTTCTCTCTTCCTGGATTCACTCAGATGTTTTTGAAAATCACAGCTTGTGAACACGCACACACTCTTTCAGCCCCTCGGCCTCCTCCCTCTTCCTGGATTCACTCAAACGGCATGAAGACTCACAGGCGGTGCACATCCACACTCTTCCAGCCCCTCTGCCTCTTCCCTCTTCCTGGATTCACTCAGATGTTTTTGAAAATCACAGCTTGTGAACACGCACACACTCTTTCAGCCCCTCGACCTCCTCCCAATTCCGGGATTCACTCAAACGGTTTTAAGACTCACAGCCGGTGCACATCCACACACTTCCAGCCGCCCTGCGTCTTCCCTATTCCTGGATTCACTCAAACGGATTTAAGACTCACAGCCGGTGCACATAGACACCCGTCCAGCCCCTCTGCCTCTTCTCTCTTCCTGGATTCACTCAGACAGTTTTAAGACTCACAGCCGGTGCACATCCATACACTTCCATCCGCTCTGCATCTTCCCTATTCCTGGATTCACTGAGACGGTTTTAAGACTCACAGCCGGTGCACATCGACACACTTCCAGCCCCTCTGCCTCTTCTCTCTTCCTGGATTCACTCAGATGTTTTTAAAAATCACAGCTTGTGAACACGCACACACTCTTTCAGCCCCTCGGCCTCCTCCCTCTTCCTGGATTCACTCAAAGGGTTTTAAGACTCACAGCCGGTGCACATCCACACACTTCCAGCCCCTCTGCCTCTTCCCTCTTCCTGGATTCACTTAGACGGTTTAAGAATCACAGGCGGTGCACATCCACACACTTAGAGGCCCCTCTGCCTCTTCCTTCTTCCTGGATTCACTCAGATGTTTTTAAAAATCACAGCTTGTGAACACGCACTCACTCTTTCAGCCCCTCGGCCTCCTCCCAATTCCGGGATTCACTCAAACGGTTTTAAGACTCACAGTCGGTGCACATCCACACACTTCTAGCCCCTCTGCCTCTTCTCTCTTCCTGGATTCACTCAGACGGTTTTAAGACTCACAGGCGGTGCACATCCATACACCTCAAGCCGTTCTGCCTCTTCCCTCTTCCTGGATTCACTTAGACGGTTTAAGAATCAAAGGCGGTGCACATCCACACACTTCCAGCCCCTCTGCCTCTTCCCTCTTCCTGGATTCACTCAGATGTTTTTAAAAATCACAGCTTGTGAACACGCACACAATCTTTCAGCCCCTCGGCCTCCTCCCTCTTCCTGGATTCAATCAAACGGATTTAAGACTCACAGCCGGTGCACATACACACACTTCCAGCCCCTCTGACTCTTCTCTCTTCCTGGATTCACTCAGACGGTTTTAAGAATCACAGTCGGTGCACATCCATACACTTCCAGCCGCTCTGCATGTTCCCTATTCCTGGATTCACTGAGACAGTTTTAAGACTCACAGCCAGTGCACATCCACACACTTCCAGCCCCACTGTCTCTTCCCTCTTCCTGGATTCACTCAAACGGTTTTAAGACTCACAGCCGGTGCACATCCATACACTTCCAGCCGCTCTGCATCTTCCCTATTCCTGGATTCACTGAGACAGTTTTAAGACTCACAGCCTGTGCACATCCACACACTTCCAGCCCCACTGTCTCTTCCGTCTTCCTGGATTCACTCAAACGGTTTTAAGACTCACAGCCGTTGCACATCCATACACTTCCAGCCGCCCTGCCTCTTCCCAATTCCTGGATTCACTCAGACGGTTTTCAGACTCACAGCCGGTGCACATCCATACACTTCCAGCCGCCCTGCGTCTTCCCTATTCCTGGATTCACTGAGACGGTTTTAAGACTCACAGCCGGTGCACATCCACACACTTCCAGCCCCTCTGCCTCTTCCCTCTTCCTGGATTCACTCAGACAGTTTTCAGACTTACAGCCGGTGCACATCCGCACACTTCCAGCCCCTCTGCCTCTTCCCTCTTCCTGGATTCACTCAGACGGTTTTCAGACTCACAGATGGTGCACATCCACACACTTCCAGCCCCTCTGCCTCTTCCCTCTTCCTGGATTCACTTAGACGGTTTAAGACTCACAGGCGGTGCACATCCACACACTTCCAGCCCCTCTGCCTCTTCCCTCTTCCTGGATTCACTCAGATGTTTTTAAAAATCACAGCTTGTGAACACGTATACAATCTTTCAGCCCCTCGGCCTCCTCCCTCTTCCTGGATTCACTCAAACGGATTTAAGACTCACAGCCGGTGCACATAGATACACTTCCAGCCCCTCTGCCTCTTCTCTCTTCCTGGATTCACTCAGACGGTTTTAAGACTCACAGACGGTGCACATCTATACACTTCCAGCCGCTCTGCATCTTCCCTATTCCTGGATTCACTGAGACAGTTTTAAGACTCACAGCCTGTGCACATCCACACACTTCCAGCCCCACTGTCTCTTCCCTCTTCTTGGATTCACTCAAACGGTTTTAAGACTCACAGCCGTTGCACATCCATACACTTCCAGCCGCCCTGCCTCTTCCCTCTTCCTGGATTCACTCAGACGGTTTTCAGACTCACAGCCGGTGCACATCCATACACTTCCAGCCGCCCTGCGTCTTCCCTATTCCTGGATTCACTGAGACGGTTTTAAGACTCACAGCCTGTGCACATCCACACACTTCCAGCCCCTCTGCCTCTTCCCTCTTTCTGGATTCACTCAGACAGTTTTAAGACTCACAGCCTGTGCACATCCACACACTTCCAGCCCCTCTGCCTCTTCCCTCTTCCTGGATTCACTCAGACAGTTTTCAGACTCACAGCCGGTGCACATCCGCACACTTCCAGCCCCTCTGCCTCTTCCCTCTTCCTGGATTCACTCAGACAGTTTTCAGACTCACAGCCGTTCCACATCCACACACTTTCAGTCCCTCGGCCTCTTCCCTCTTCTTGGATTCACTCAGATGTTTTTAAAAATCACAGCTTGTGAACACGCACACACTCTTTCAGCCCCTCGGCCTCCTCCCTCTTCCTGGATTCACTTAGACGGTTTTCAGACTCACAGATGGTGCACATCCACACACTTCCAGCCCCTCTGCCTCTTCCCTCTTCCTGGATTCACTTAGACGGTTTAAGACTCACAGGCGGTGCACATCGACACACTTCCAGCCCCTCTGCCTCTTCTCTCTTCCTGGATTCACTCAGATGTTTTTAAAAATCACAGCTTGTGGACACGCACACAATCGTTCAGCCCCTCGGCCTCCTCCCTCTTCCTGGATTCACTCAAACGGATTTAAGACTCACAGCCGGTGCACATCCATACACTTCCAGCCGTTCTGCATATTCCCTATTCCTGGATTCTTTGAGACGGTTTTAAGACTCACAGCCGGTGCACATCGACACACTTCCAGCCCCTCTGCCTCTTCTCTCTTCCTGGATTCACTCAGATGTTTTTAAAAATCACAGCTTGTGAACACGCACACACTCTTTCAGCCCCTCGGCCTCCTCCCTCTTCCTGGATTCACTCAAACGGTTTGAAGACTCACAGGCGGTGCACATCCACACACTTCCAGCCCCTCTGCCTCTTCCCTCTTCCTGGCTTCACTCAGATGTTTTTAAAAATCACAGCTTGTGAACACGCACACACTCTTTCAGCCCCTCGACCTCCTCCCAATTCCGGGATTCACTCAAACGGTTTTAAGAGTCACAGCCGGTGCACATCCACACACTTCCAGCCGCCCTGCGTTTTCCCTATTCCTGGATTCACTTAGACGATTTTCAGACTCACAGATGGTGCACATCCACACACTTCCAGCCCCTCTGCCTCTTCCCTCTTCCTGGATTCACTTAGACGGTTTAAGACTCACAGGCGGTGCACATCGACACACTTCCAGCCCCTCTGCCGCTTCTCTCTTCCTGGATTCACTCAGACGGTTTTAAGACTCACAGCCGGTGCACATCCATACACTTCTAGCCGCTCTGCATCTTCCCTATTCCTGGATTCACTGAGACGGTTTTAAGACTCACAGCCGGTGCACATCGACACACTTCCAGCCCCTCTGCCTCTTCTCTCTTCCTGGATTCATTTAGACGGTTTAAGAATCACAGGTGGTGCACATCCACACACTTCCAGCCCCTCTGCCTCTTCCCTATTCCTGGATTCTTTGAGACGGTTTTAAGACTCACAGCTTGTGAACACGCACACACTCTTTCAGCCCCTCGGCCTCCTCCCTGTTCCTGGATTCACTCAAACGGTTTTAAGACTCACAGCCGGTGCACATCCACACACTTCCAGCCCCTCTGCCTCTTCCCTCTTCCTGGATTCACTTAGACGGTTTAAGAATCACAGGCGGTGCACATCCACACACTTCCAGCCCCTCTGCCTCTTCCCTCTTCCTGGATTCACTCAGATGTTTTTAAAAATCACAGCTTCTGAACACGCACACACTCTTTCAGCCCCTCGGCCTCCTCCCAATTCCGGGATTCACTCAAACGGTTTTAAGACTCACAGCCGGTGCACATCCATACACTTCTAGCACCTCTGCCTCTTCTCTCTTCCTGGATTCACTCAGACGGTTTTAAGACTCACAGCCGGTGCACATCCACACACTTCCAGCCCCTCTGCCTCTTCCCTCTTCCTGGATTCACTTAGACGGTTTAAGAATCACAGGCGGTGAACATCCACACACTTCCAGCCCCTCTGCCTCTTCCCTCTTCCTGGATTCACTCAGATGTTTTTAAAAATCACAGCTTGTGAACACGCACACACTCTTTCAGCCCCTCGGCCTCCTCCCAATTCCGGGATTCACTCAAACGGTTTTAAGACTCACAGCCGGTGCACATCGACACACTTCCAGCCCCTCTGCCGCTTCTCTCTTCCTGGATTCACTCAGACGGTTTTAAGACTCACAGCCGGTGCACATCCATACACTTCTAGCACCTCTGCCTCTTCTCTCTTCCTGGATTCACTCAGACGGTTTTAAGACTCACAGCCGGTGCACATCCATACACTTCCAACCGCCCTGCCTCTACCCTCTTCCTGGATTCTCTCAGAAGGTTTTCAGACTCACAGCCAATTGCACATCCACACACTTCCAGCCCTTCTGCCTCTTCCCTCTTCCTGGATTCACTCAGATGTTTTTAAAAATCACAGCTTGTGAACACGCACAGACTCTTTCAGCCCCTCGGCCTCCTCCCTCTTCCTGGATTCACTCAAAGGGTTTTAAGACTCACAGCCGGTGCACATCCACACACTTCCAGCCCCTCTGCCTCTTCCCTCTTCCTGGATTCACTTAGACGGTTTAAGAATCACAGGCGGTGCACATCCACATGCTTCCAGCCCCTCTGCCTCTTCCCTCTTCCTGGATTTACTCAAACGGTTTCAGACTCACAGATGGTGCACATCCACACACTTCCAGCCCCTCTGCCTCTTCCCTCTTCCTGGATTCACTCAAACGGTTTTCAGACTCACAGCCGGTGCACATCCATACACTTCCAGCCGCTCTGCATCTTCCCTATTCCTGGATTCACTGAGACGGTTTTAAGACTCACAGCCGGTGCACATCGACACACTTCCAGCCCCTCTGCCTCTTCTCTCTTCCTGGATTCACTCAGATGTTTTTGAAAATCACAGCTTGTGAACACGC